>NC_134314.1:25601460-26245576 GCF_964195595.1 Calonectris borealis
ACTGACCCTCTTCAACAGGACAGGAAGGAGAAAATAAGATGGAAATTTTCCTGGGTCAAGACAAAGACAAGATTACTTACCAATTATCATCATGGGCAAAACAGACTTGACTTGGGGAAAATAGTTTAATTTATTGCCAATTAAAATATGTTTAGATAGTGAGAAACAAAGACAAATTCACTCAAAACCCTCCCCCCACCTCCCTTCTTCCCAGGCTCAACTTCACTCCCTCATTCCCGGACTCCTCTGCCTCCCCGCTCAGGCAGCGCAGGGGGATGGGGAATGGGGGCTGGGGCCAGTCCATTACAGCTCCGCTCTGCTGCTCCTTCCTCCTCACGCTTTTACCTCTTCTCCATAGAGAGGCTCTCCACAGCCTGTGGTTTCTTCAGGAAACATTCACCTGCTCCACCGTGGTCTCTTCCACGGGCTGCAGGGGAATCTCTGCTCCGGTGCCTGCAGCACCTCCTCCTCCCACCTCCTTCTTCTCTCACCTTGGTGCTCGAGAGCTGTTTTTCTCACTTTTTGTTCCCTCCTCCTCTCTGTGGTGTTTTCTCTCCTTTCTTACATACATTTCCCCGAGGCGCCCCCCCCTCGGCTGTGGGGCTCAGCCGTGCCCTGCGGGGGGTGGGTTGGAGCCGGCTGGAACCGGCTGTGTCCGGCACGGGGCAGCCCCGGCCGCTCCTCACAGAGGCCGCCCTGCAGCCCCCCTGCCAGCGCCTGGGCACCCCTGCAGCCCCCGGGGCACCTGCACCCAGTACAGCCGTGATGATATGAGCAGAGAACATTACAAAAGCATCATCTGTTCAAGTGCACCTCAATTTTAGGCATTAAAAGGTCAAATAATTAACATGATATCTTAGTAATTAGTAACTTGAATCAGTTTAAACTACCTGAACATACCTGGACAGAAAAGAAGCTACGACAGTAATTTACAAGAACATGGTAATTCCAGTTATTCCAAGGAAAACAGCAGCAACGCTATGAGAACAAACGCGATTACAGGATACGTATCTATGTATCCTTTTAAATATGTGACCTTTTATGAAGCCACACGAGCTCTGGAGTTCCCCTCTACAAATAAGAGGGAGACTGAGAGGTGCTATTTTAAAGCCGTGCCAGGTGCAAAAAAAAAAAAAAAAAAATTAACATCTCATCTTCCTGGCTTTGAATCTGTAAGACTGAATAGGTGCATCTCTAGCCAAAGGCAACAGTTCTAAGAGGCTAACTTTCCAAACAGTTGGTACCAGCCAACTAGAAGCATCTCAGAGAACAACGCAGTTGTGTACAAGCATGTACAGTACTTCCGTCACGTAACTGAACTCAAAGTTAAAATGCTGTGCATGGAGAGGATTTAAGAGTTGCAAGTTGACAGTGAGCAGACAAGATTACAGCCAGCCAGAAAACCTTTTACATATATATATATATTTCATATTTTTTTCTTTTCCTAAAGACTAATTATTTGAAAATAAAGCTTCTCTCAAACTTTTTTTAAAAGCTTAACAGAGGAGTTGTAAAGATTTAGTTCAAAGTTTCTCTTATGGATAAGTTTTAGTTCAAACCAGAAGTTGATAATTCAAAACAGTCCAATAAGTACTTATTTGTATAATTAGAAAATATGCACATAAAGGCAATCTCAAGACTCAAAATTTCCATAGGATTGATTTCTAGTCTATGATTGATTGGCTATTTTCCCCCTCTCCCGTAAGATTTATTTTAGAGATAGAATTGCATCTCACATATTAAAGATATACTTTTTAAGGTTAATAAATAGTAAGTTTTATGGTGAAATTTCACACACCAATATAAGAATATATGATCTTATATAACTATTCTTATGCAAGTTTTTAGCCTGCAAACAGTAGCCACCAATAAGGTATAATCACAAAGAAACAAATGTAAAGTGATTTTTGCGGTATTATTTCCCAAATCTTGGAGAACTTTTATCTCCCCAGTCCACTGCCATAAGCTGCTGTTCTGGAGCAAAGCTCACTCTTGCAAATGCCAGAGATAATAAAAAAGCTTTTTTTAAAAAAAAAAAAAAATATCACAAAGAAAGCTGACCGCAGCCACTCCTACGGATCATGCTCTCATAGGCTTAACTGCCTCGTTATACAACCCGCAGGAGCCAGAAGAGCACACTGTTAAAACTTATATAGGGATTTCCCCTGTTTTGTTCATCATTGTAAGATGCCATTCCTGGGGGCCAACTCCTGCCCGTACTGGCTACCAGCAACGGGCAGAGTTACCCACAGGTTAAGACACCTAATGGTACATAAAGCCAGGAGACCAGCGTATCCATTCCAGCAAACCAGGCTGTTAACTGCCATGTGTAAAACCACAGAAGACTTATCTTAATAATTTACATCTATTCTGATTCCAAGAGGGAGTGAAGATTTAAAGCCTGACTCAGATACCATCTCATACATAAAGGAAGAGGAGCTACTATAAGATTAGTACAAGATCTATAATTTAGAACTGATTTTCTATCACAGAAAATAGGCTAAGTATATATATTTAATCCCACTACCCCCAGCCTCATTTTTTTTCTTTAAGTCACAGAAAAATGGAAGACATATAGAACTAATTATTCAAGGTCAAGTTTTTCATTCAGAGGCTCTAATTTAGTGGCTTTTCTCAAGCTTAAGGTAACACTGACTGTTCCCTTAAAAAAAAACTATTCAAAAAACATTGCAATGGGCAGAGCCCCAACTCAGGTGCTTCCCCACCTCTCTAGCATAAAGAAAACACACAGCAACACCTCCGCACATCGATGGGTGTTATTCAGCTTTGTTTCCTAAGAAAAAAAAAATCATTAATTAAAACCCCTTAGCTCTTACATTTCTTAGTCCAGCAGTGCCAAGTCTTCCTCAGTGCTGCCTCCTCCAGGTTCAGGCTCCTCCATCTTCAGCTTCACTCAGCTCACAGCAACACCCCAACACTGCTCTTCCAGTCCCCTGCTTCCCACTCTCCCTTTCCCTAGAAAACTAACTTCAGAGCCCTCTCATCAGATGGCCACAAGACTTATTCCACCAGCTGTCTCCCATAGCTCACTGCACCCCAGGAAACGCCTGCAAACCCCTCAGCTGCTCCCCCATTCCTTATTTATTTAATTAATTTCAGGTGCTCCTCATGCTCCTCCATCCTGCTAACTAGAGGCAGTTGAGGTGTGTGTACCTCATTGGAGGGGCACTACTACTAGTAGTATACAAAAGGCTCATATTTCTTCTGCAATTTAAGATATATAACCACAAATTAATAATAATTTTGGAATAGACCAGAAATCCTTTTTTTTTTCTTTAATTTGAGCCTTTCATATAGCTAAATACATGTACATTTTTTCCATGGTATGGTCATATGAAAACTTCCTGATATTTCCTGTGACTTTAGCTTAACTAGGGATTAATTGTATAAAATTAATATTTTTCTAGTAAGAGAAGGATGGAAGCAATCGAAGAAAAAAGTTCCCTCAGTAAAGTCCAGAAGGTCCCCTATAACCAAAACTCACTGAGTTCAGTCACTAAGCAGAAAGAAGCTGCAAGCTTAATGATGTTGACTGTCCTGGTTTCATCTGGGATAGAGTTAAATTTCTTCCTAGTGCTGTCTTCTGGATTTAGCACGAGAAGAATGTTGATAACACACTGATGTTTTCAGTTGTTGCTAAGTACCCTGCTAATCCAGGACATTCAGCTTCCATACTCTGCCAGGTGCATGAGAGGCTGGGAGGGAGCCTGTGTGCGCTGTGACCAGGTGGATGATCTGCTCAGCCTGGTGGCAGAGCTGAAAGAGGAGGTGGAGAGGCTAAGGAGTATCAGGGAGTGTGAGAGGGAGATAGATTGGTGGAGCCGCACCCTACCATCCCTGAGGCAAGGGCAGCATATGGAGGCTCCACAAGAAGCGGAGGATCCCCTGCCCTCTTGCCTCCAGGCAGAAGGAGGGGACCCAGGAGATGGGGGGAAATGGACACAGGTCCCTGCTCGGGGCGCCAGGCGAACCCCCGCCCGGCCTCCCTCACCTCAACCTTCCCAGTTGCCCTTACACAACAGATACGGGGCTCTGGAACTTGAGGGCCAGACAAACGAGGATGCAGATGAAGGCCCATCCAGGGGGTTGCCCAAGGCGATGCAGTCAGCCCCACGCATTAGGACTGCCTCCGCTAAGGAAAAAAGGAGGATAATTCTCATAGGTGATTCCCTTCTGAGGGGGACGGAGGGCCCAATTTGCCGGCCAGACCCACCCCACAAGGAAGTCTGCTGCCTCCCTGGGGCCCGGGTTAAGGACATTACTAGGAAACTCCCTAGTCTGGTACAGGCCTCCGATTACTACCCGCTAGTGGTTATACAGGCTGGCAGTGAGGAGGTTGCAGAGAGAAGTCCCGAAGGGATCAGAAGGGACTTCAGGGCACTGGGGCGACTGGTGGGAGGATCGGGAGCACAGGTAGTGTTTTCCTCGATCCCTTCAGTGTCAGGGAAGAATACTGAAGGGAACTCATTGGATCAACACGTGGCTTAAGGGCTGGTGCCATCGGCAGAATTTTGGCTTCTTTGATCACGGGGGCCTGCTGGCGACGGATGGAGTTCAGCTGTCTCACAGGGGGAAAAGGATTCTTGTGTATGAGTTGGCGGGGCTCATCGAGAGGGCTTTAAACTAGGTTCCAAGGGGGAAGGATATAAAACCAGGCTCTCTAGAGAAGAGCCTAGGGACTGCACGCCAGTGTCGGGGGAGAAATTGGCAGCCCAGCTCAAGTGCATCTACACCAATGCACGCAGCATGGGCGGCAAACAGGAGGAGCTGGAAGCCATTGTGCAGCTGGGTAGCCATGACTTAGTCGCCATCACGGAAACGTGGTGGGATGAGTCTCACGACTGGAGTGCTGCAATGGATGGCTATAAGCTCTTCAGAAGGGACAGGCAAGGAAGGAGAGGCGGTGGGGTAGCCCTGTATGTTAGGGAGTACTTTGACTGTCTGGAGCTCAATGGTAGTGATGATGAAGTCGAGTGCTTGTGGGTAAGGATGAGGGGGAAGGCCAACAAGGCAGATATCCTGCTGGGGGTCTGTTATAGACCACCTAGCCAGCATGAGGAGGCAGACGAAATATTCTACCAGAGGCTGGCAGAAGTCTCACAGTCGCTAGCCCTTGTTCTCGTGGGGGGCTTCAACTTTCCGGACGTCTGCTGGAAATACAATATGGCAGAGAGGAAACAGTTGAGGAGGTTCCTGTGTGGAGGATAACTTCCTGACACAGCTGGTAAGTGAACGTACTAGGGGAGGTGCCTCACTTGACCTGCTGTTCACAAACAGAGAAGGACTGGTGGGAGATGTGGTGATCGGAGGCCGTCTTGGGCTTAGCGACCATGAAATGATAGAATTCTCGATACTTGGTGAAGTAAAGAGGGGGGCCAGCAAAACCACTACCATGGACTTCCAGAGGGCAGACTTTGGCCTGCTCAGGACACTGGTCGAGAGGGTCCCTTGGGAGACAGTCCTGAAGGGCAAAGGGGTCCAGGAAGGCTGGACGTTCTTCAAGAAGGAAGTCTTAAAGGCGCAGGAGCGGGCTGTCCCCCTGTGCCGTAAGAAGAAAGGGCAAGGAAGACGACCGGCCTGGCTGAACGGGGAGCTCTGGCTGGGACTCAGGAAAAAAAGGAGAGTTTACCACCTTTGGAAGAAGGGGCAGGCAACTCAAGAAGAGTACCGGGATCTCGTTAGGTCGTGCAGAGCGGAAATTAGAAAGGCAAAAGCCCAGCTAGAACTCAACCTGGCCACTGACGTGACAGACAACAAAAAATGCTTATACAAGTATATTAATGACAAAAGGAGAGCCAAGGAGAATCTCTGTGCTTTATTGGATGTGGGGGGGAACGTTGCCACCAAGGACAAGGATAAGGCTGAGATACTCAATGCCTTCTTTGCCTCAGTCTTTAATAGTCAGAGCAGTTATCCTCAGGGTACTCAGCTCCCTGAGCTGGAAGACAGGGACGGCGAGCAGGATAAACCCCCCATAATCCAAGAGGAAGAAGTTAATGACCTGCTACGCCACCTGGACACTCACAAGTCTATGGGGCCGGATGGGATCCACCTGAGGGTACTGAGGGAGCTGGCGGAGGAGCTTGCCAAGCCGCTCTCCATCATTTACCAGCAGTCCTGGTTAACTGGGGAGGTCCCGGACGACTGGAGGCTTGCCAATGTGACGCCCATCTACAAGAAGGGCCGGAAGGAGGATCCGGGGAACTACAGGCCGGTCAGCCTGACCTCGGTGCCGGGAAAGATTATGGAGCGGTTCGTTTTGAGGGTGCTCATGAGCCATGTGCAGGTCAAGCAGGGGACCAGGCCCAGCCAGCATGGGTTCATGGAAGGCAGGTCCTGCTTGACCAACCTGATCTCCTTCTATGACCAGGTGACCCTCCTAGTGGATGAGGGAAAGGCTGTGGATGTGGTCTACCTGGACTTCAGTAAAGCCTTTGACACTGTCTCCCACGGCATTCTCCTAGAGAAGCTGGCGGCTCATGGCTTAGACAGGTACATTGCTGGGTAAAAAACTGGCTGGACGGCTGAGCCCAGAGAGTTGTGGTGAATGGAGTTAAGTCCAGTTGGCGACCGGTCATGAGCGGTGTTCCCCAGGGCTCAGTTTTGGGGCCGGTCCTGTTCAATATCTTTATCAACGATCTGGACGAGGGGATCGAGTGCTCCCTCAGTAAGTTTGCAGACGACACCAAGCTGGGCGGGAGTGTTGATCTGCTCGAGGGTAGGAAGGCTCTGCAGAGGGACCTGGACAGGTTGGATCAATGGGCTGAGGCCAACTGTAAGAGGTTCAACAAGGCCAAGTGCCGGGTCCTGCACTTCGGCCACAACAACCCCAGGCAACGCTACAGGCTTGGGGAAGAGTGGCTGGAAAGCTGCCCAGAGGAAAAGGACCTGGGGGTGCTGGTTGACAGCCGGCTGAACATGAGCTGGCAGTGTGCCCAGGTGGCCAAGAAGGCCAACGGCATCAGAAATAGTGTGGCCAGCAGGAGCAGGGAGGTGATCGTGCCCCTGTACTCGGCACTGGTGAGGCCGCACCTCGAATCCTGTGTTCAGTTCTGGGCCCCTCACTCCAAGAAGGCCATGGAGGTGTTGGAGTGTGTCCAGAGAAGGGCAAGGAAGCTGGTGAAGGGCCTGGAGCACAAGTCTTATGAGGAGCGGCTGAGGGAACTGGGACTGTTTAGTCTGGAGAAGAGGAGGCTGAGGGGAGACCTCATCGCACTCTACAACTACCTGAAAGGAGGTTGTAGCGAGGTGGGTGTTGGTCTCTTCTGCCAAGTAACCAGCGATAGGACAAGAGGAAATGGCCTCAAGTTGCGCCAAGGGAGGTTTAGACTGGACATTAGGAGAAATTTCTTTACTGAAAGAGTTGTCAGGCCTTGGAACAGGCTGCCCAGGGGAGTGGTTGAGTCACCATCCCTGGAAGTATTTAAAAGACGTGTAGATGAGGTGCTTAGGGACATGGTGTAGTGGGCATGGTGGTGTTGTGTTGACGGTTGGACTCGATGATCTTAGAGGTCTTTTCCAACGTGTATGATTCTATGATTCTATAGCCAGGACAGCTGGCTCAGCTGGCCCACATGGTATTCCATACCGTGTGACGTCATGCTCGGTATATGAATGGTAGGTGTGATCCAGGAAGTAGCAATCGCTACTTGGTTATCGGTCAGCGCAGGTGGTAAGCAATTGCATTGTGCATCACTCATTTTGTATATTCTATTATTTTTGGGGTTTTTTTACCCCCTTCCTTTTTTGTTTTGTTAAACTGTCTTTATCTCAACCCACGAGTTTTTCTCGCTCATACCCTTCCGATTCTCTCCCCGTCCCACTGGGGTGGGGGGAGTGAGCGAGTGGCTGCATGGTGTTTGGCTGCCTGCTGGGTTAAACCATGGCACTGACATATTTAGCCTTCAGAAAAAGCAGCTGGTTTCTCTAGCTGCTACCAAACAGCCAGAGTAGCAAGGCTTACATCTGCTGCAGGAAACCCTGATGCTGCGAAGCAGGAGCCTGCAACGGCAGTTACCGGGCATCAGTAAGGGAGTAGAAAAACGAGTTGGCCAACGCCAAACAAATACGCAGCCATGAAGGGGACCAAAGCAGAGGCAGGTCCCAGAAAAGTGGTGGGGCTGAGGGCTTTCCAAGGGGCTGCAGCTGCTGGCAAAGGCATGGCAGGTCTGGGTAGCCAGCAGGCTCCAGCACGGTGGGATCGCATGGCAGATCTGAGAGACGGCAACTCCCAGAGCGCTCACAGCCAGTGAATGGGTCTAGTGGGGTTTGTTACTTATTTAACCCACACTGAGAAGAAAAAGGTTTGTGTAATGTGTTTCACAGTACTTCCCCACAGTCCCAGGCTCCAACGTAGTGCAAGCTACAGAAGAAAAAAGCCACTTTATGTCTGAAATGTGTGGCAGTCACTAAGACTGGCAGCTGCCGACTAAATGAACCGGTATGCCATGGCACTGCGCTATGGCTATGCAGAAGTGCCTTCTTTTCCTGGCAGACCTTATCTCTACATAATTATACTACGTATTTTCTTACGATTTCTACCCATTGTACACAAAATTCAGCCACAGAAATGGTTTCACATGCCTCTGTGCTAAATGACATTGAAAGAAAACATCAGCCAATATTTGATAAAACTGGACAAAAATAAAGTAGTGCTGTAAAGAGTGCCAAAAATAAAGTAGTACCGTAAACCATTATTGCCAGGGGGATAAAAACAGGGGTTTACCTTTACGAGAAGGAAGTTATTTTAGTTACTATAAAGCTAATGACTCTTTGTGCTTGAGAAAAAACAACTGAAACTTTAAGTAAGATCAGGTTAATAACTATATGAGCAGACTACTTTTCTGCCTTCTAACAGTACACAGATACTTAGACCAAAGGTACCTCTCTCAGGTGTACTGGTATGAACCCAGATGGACCCAGTAGAAGTAAAATTACACAGATGTAAATTAAAATGTGGTTTGATTCAATTAATTAATAATTATATTCCAAAGAAATCATATTTTTAGAAAATTATGTAAACAGGTTTCATAGGCTGAATTATTTCTTCAGGCCTGTTACCTATATGCCTATATCTGTTAATTCACTAATAACAGTATGATGAGTGTAATAATAAAAAATACATTAGTAACACCATTGTTAGTAATAAATTACAGGTGAGATTTAACATTTTTTAATTAAAAAAAAATCAGGAATTGAGTCAGCAAAACTAAGATCTCACAGTGATTTTGCCACCCGTACCTTGTCAAACAGTTTAAGATGTAATCTTAGAAAACATTTGCATCAGTCAGTTTAAGCTTCATTACCTGAGTTTTGTCTGTTTACTCTCACATATGAATGTCACATCACATTCAATCATCTTTTCGGTAGGTATGTCACATTAGTCCTCGACAGTGGATTAATATAGAGATCTGTTATTTTACATAACTTCAGTTGTGAAGATAGCTTACATTTCCTATGTCATAAGGCTTTAGAGAGAGATCTACGTCAGGTTGGGAACAATGTGACAGCAATGAACAGTTGATTCAATTCAGAATAAATGAGGATGAATTTTATTTGAAACTTTGTTTTACAAATCCATTAAAAATCATCCATAATGCTGTAGATTATATTCATGCTCCCACTTATGAGTTGTTTGGAAATGAAAAATGTATAGAACTGTTCATCTGGAAAGAAAAAAAAAAAAAGAAAACAAACGAAAACACCCCAAACCTCAAAGGTTATGTTCCTCATAGGAACATAAATGGTATTTTATGCCTCTACTAAATGGAATTTAGAGAGGAAAAAGTCTGTGAAGAGAACTCTTTTTCTCTTCACAGGCCAGCCGCTAATAACTGAAAAATCACCCACATTTCCACCTCCCTAGATTTTACAGGCTCACCTTTTATTACAGTATCAGAGCACTTCCACAAAAACCAGTGAAACGAAGCCAGTGTAAATGGAAACGGAATTATAACAAGTGGCTTAGAAGCCCTGCAACACACAAAAATTGCCTGAGGGGGGAAATAAATCAATTTCTGAAGCTCTCTTTTAACGTTTTTACAAATTGGATTACAGTAATATTGCCAGCTGAAAAAAACCTACTCTAGCTTTTTTGGTGGCACCACTTTAAGCAAAGGCCTCAAAGCAAAAGAAAATATGCTAGCAAATATTTGAATAGACCAGATTTTAGTACAAACAGCATGTTTGTCCTTTGCAGCAATAGGGAGGTATCTAAAAAAATACGATACTGTCCAAATATGAGTGTATTTAACAAACAGTTTATATAGTGCTCAATGTTCCTTCTGCAAGGAGGACTAAAGATTTGTGCCTAGAAGTTTATTCTGGGAATGTGTGAAGCTTCAAATGTGGCCTATGGTACGCAGTAAAATTTTGAATACTTACGTGGCTTTGCAGATTTCCATTATCTGTTTTGCACAGGCTAGACTGTCTGGCTTTTTTTTATTGCTCAATTAAAAATACATACTAACATACTAATGATTGAAGTCATTCCCATTAGTGATCTGGGATCTGACTGTTCTTCATATTTTTTATTGAGAGATCACCCTTTTGGATTAATGAAATAAAAAGGTCAGCTAATTAAAAATTTACATGTTTTTAAAGAGTAAAATATTCTATTTTAGTATTTTCTAGTAATTATTTTTCAACTGCTCTTGCCAAAATGGCATTTTTTCCACATGTCGCTGATCAGAATTTTTTAAAAAAGAGAAAGAAAAAGTGATACAAAGTGAAAAACAACCTAAGTTTTAAAACAACCCACTTTTTTCTACGTCTCTCATTTCATAATCCAAACTTTAAAGCTGACTTTTATTGCAAGATTTGAGCTTAATTTTGTTTACCTAAATTTATGTTCTCAGTAAATCAATCAGATCCGAAATATTAGAAGTTAGATGCCTTAATTTTTCCATGTCTTAGTTTCCCATTTGCAAAATAAGGATAAAATTATAAACTAAAAAGATTCTTTTGAATTCAAGTACATTCCAAATTGTAGAGAGATCCAGAGTAGGGGAATAGGATGGGTACATTTAAGTCCTTCAAATCAAAAGAAATTTAAAATAATGTGCTATTGTTTCATTTTAAGCAATTCATTTTGGCAAATGAAATGTAGAGGATCTCCAGATTGTTTGGAATTTGACTGGAAGTGTATGTTAGATCTGTAAGACAGACAGCTTAAGAACAACTGATGAAGTAATTTCAAACCCAAAAGCTTTTGGAGCAATTGAATGAGACCTTTCCTTCACCTTCTGTGTCTTTCCAAACTATGTACATATTTAGCTTAAAGAATCTTCTCAGAGTGTTATTATAGGTTATACATATTATATATATGCCCCTAGGTCTCTTTGCACTCAATAAAATAATGTATCCTGTTTCAGAACTGAGGAAAGGATTTTCCTTCACTGTCACCTCATTATGACTTTGCTTTTTTTTCCTGAAGTTAATTGTTCTGACAACTTTATTTTAAAAGGGTCAGGCTTTGACAGTTTTAGATGATCTGCACAAAGCTCACTATATTAACTTTCTGCTCCTATGTTTTACTCCCAAGAGCTATGACACTCTTTATTTCTACGCAAACCTTTGAAGTCTGTCTATTATTTCTACCCATCATACTCGAAGTTTAGTACAGTATGCATAACTTAGTACTTGAATAACTCCTGTCAAAATTGCTGCCTGGCTTGTTTATCCTTGATAAGAAAGAAATCTAGTGGGTATTTCAGTGGGTCATAAAGTTCATTTTATCTTCATTTAACTTTTTAAAAAAAGTCTTTTGCAAATAACTAGTTTTGATAGTTTCAAATGGCACTTACAAGAAGTGGCTACTGCTACTAATATGAAATACTGGCCAATTCTAGAAATGTTTGAGAATTACGTGAATGCTTTGGGCTAACTCTACATTGTCTTTTATTAAGTATCATATATTCATATTTTCCTTCATTGTATCACTTGTCATCTCTTTTGTACATATTTTGCAATATTCAAAACCTTCTGGAAGGTAAGTTTTCTGTGTAGTTCAGTGCTTCAATTTAAATATTATTCCTATGTACAGCAGAAGTAGGCTGTAAAAGGAAAGGGGGAGGCACAGCACATACAAGAATATCTGACATAGGCAATCAACACACAGAGACATGGATCACCAGTGGATCCATTTGCAGTGCAGTAGGTGGGACTGAAGAGCAAAACAGTGGTGCAGTTTCTTTCTCATCCTGTAATAAGGACCATGTACAATGGCAAAGATCCAGAATCCTTAAGAAAGCTGCACACTTAGTATGTACCTATGAAAGTTGGCACTGGTTGTCAGCATATGCTGAAGCCCTTAATTTTGTATCTTTGCCGATATTGTTACCTGTGCTAACAATATTTAACTACCACATTTTTAATATCCTTACTTTGTCACGCGAGCATTCACTAGCCATTGTATTTCTTTGGTATAGCAGTTAATGAATCTCAGAGTACATTGACTTTTATAACCAGAATTTTTTTCTTAACTTTTAGAGCAAAAATCATTATATTGAAATGTCAGCTTATCATTATTTTTCAGAATATCCTTGCCTCATACATATCCTGTTGCAGTATATGGTGTAGTTTACTGAATTCTCATTGTCATCTACCTCAAGTTGCTAGTATGCATACAGATTTTAATGATTACCCTCAAATTACTCTCTTTATCCTTATCAATGTGCCCTCTGATCAGTAGATCTTCAACAAATTCAGAAGTAATGAAGCAGAACAATTGCCTGTTAAATTTAATTGTGAACCAATTTTGGTAGCTTCAGCCTGAAATATCACATCCCGAAAGTAAGTTTAGAAATATGTCTTAATTGAGAGATATTTCATCTTTCTTTCTGAGCATTTCTGTGCTTATATTTTAAGTCACCTCGATAGAGGTTTGCCCTAGGATGCATAATTTGATGCTTGAGCTCCTCCTATCAGAAAATTCTATCTTGTTCTCCTGTCCTTTAATCCTTACATATATAATATATCATTTCAGGGCTTATGATCATCATTGAGATTATCTATAGTAATATCATTTTTAGTTTGGAACAAATTGTTTCTTACGGATGACTTGCCCTAACAACTGTGTTTAGGTGAGTCATATTTTGCTAGTTTAAAATGTTCTCACTCAAAGTGCTTCTTCCAAAGAAAGGATGTATGCAAAGTCTTTTTTGCTCATACTTTTAACTTCAGTAAACTTTCTCTTAAAATTGTGATGTAAAATTTATACATTAGCCCCAAGCAATGGGTGTTGACTAGTTATCTGAAGCAAGGTGAACTTTAGGCAAATTCTGTTGTTAAATGTATAAGATCTCTGCAGGAAAGTAGTGATGCTCTGCATTACCTGTTACACTATTGCATCTTGCTTACTCTTGCAGATGGTCTTGTGAGAGCTGCCTGAAGCTGCCCTTAGTTACCCATGTGTGTCCGGATGATGCAGGATCTTTAATATCTGAACACAGGTAATAGTTTTAGTTTTGTTCACCTTTAACACAGTATTTGCTACCACTAGCACACTCAAGTGGTCTGCAGGGTTCTGACATCCATTTCTACAGGCAGCCTACAGGCTGCCCATAAGTACCTACAAGAAGAGAAGGAGGGGGCAGACATAACATGGTCTGATATGGAGGATATCAATACTGAAGGAATTGCTATTGCAGGAGAATTTTTTAGTTTTATGTTTTCCATCTTAACCCATTCAGAACCTGACTCTTAATGTCAATTTTTCTCATTAATTTGAATGGGCGTTTTAGTTAAACCCATTACTTAGAATTTCTTTGTATTTGGGTATATTTTTATTGTCACTGGCACATATTTATGTAGAACAGTTAGTAAAGCTCAGCTTTTTCTCATGAAAGTGCCGGCTTGTTCAAATTGCTGTTATTTCAATATGGAATGAGATGGCTTTGGTGGAATAGCTTCCCAAGTCTCTGATGACCTTTGTGGCCAGAGAAAGGTTTTAAGACCAAACCATTGTGGAAGATTCCATGCCTGTGGAAGTCATGCCATGGGCTACAGTAGTACTTAGCTATTCCCCTGACAAGGTGTTAATATGGGGATTACCTACCTTTCCAAGTAATGGGTGGTAGGGAAGTGAGTAAGAGGAGTATGAAATAGCTAGGAAGCAATAACTACTATTCAGATCGATGACAGAACAAATACAAAAAGCAAGAGAACCACTGAGACCAAAATAATAATGGGCTTCAGGGGAGCCATCTATGCAACTGAGAAAGAACAGCAGAAGACGCGAGTGAAGACTGATTGTTCAAAAGAGATGAGGAAGAAAGAAGCCGTGGGAAGGAATGTCATGTTTTATGGGAAAATAAGGTAGCCTTAGTTATATAGCCTTAGTTAACACTAGAGAATTTGGCTGACCTGACAAAGACTCTCCCACCAATTTTCAGGGAAGAGGTTATAGGGGACGCTAGTAGACACTACTGAATACTGAACTGAATGAAAAGAATCCGTTTTTGATAGAAAATTTTTTTATTTCTACTTTAGGTTCCAGATTCTATTAGGCTGCATGTAGCAAATGAAGGAGTAAAACATTCTCCAGCGTTCAGCTCCTACATTGAATCAATGTCTAAAACAGCCTATTTCTCTCTGACGACTATGAAAGAAGCCTAGACAAATTAACCTCCACGACTAAAGTTTGCCTTTTTGAAATACCCCTCACAAAAAAAAAGCTGCCTGGACTGAGAGATGAGATGAGGGTGAGAAGGGCAACTGAGAAAACTGTATAAGATTAATAGCAATTCTCTCTGATAGTGAATTAGAATAAAAAGGTGAATGCCAGCCAAGAAGATGGAACACAAACCTACTATGAATGCTGCCTTTCTTGCCATTGCTGTTGACAAAACTATCATGGTTTGGAGAAGTAAGGTTTGCTCAGGGGTCAATTATCAATGTGAATGCAGAGTCCCTGTTTCAAACAACTAAACAAAAATGAGCCCTGAAGTTTCAAATGCAAATTCATAAGGAAAGAGAAAGCAAAAGAGGAAAGGAGGGGATACTTAGTGAAGTATTGCCCTAAAAATGGGAAAAAAGAAGAAAAATAACAACTGGAAGAATCAAGAGGAATGCAAAGAAAAAGGAGAGTTATTTGTTCTCTCTCACCATACTTTTTTAAGCTCCTTTCTCTTCTATTTTCTTAGATCTATGCTTCTTTATGCTTTTTCATACATTTTCTAAAAAAAAAAAAAAAACCCAGAAAAAAAACATACCACAAACTTCTTTGGTGTGGATTTTGTTTTTTCCTACCAACCACTTTGTAATTCCCATAATTCCATACTACAGTGAAAAGATTTGATTTCCTTTCTCTCTCTGTCCTTTTTCTCTTCAGCTATCACTTATTTTAATGGCGGGGGGTGGGGTGGGAGGGCGGCGTGTTATTACATTTCCTTACTAGCAGACTCTAGTGCTTGCAATCTGTCATTATTCACCCTCTTTTCCTTACAAACCTGTATTTGATCACGGTATGAGAGAGGTAGGTGGACTAAGTAACATAATGAAGTTGTTTCAGCCTTATCTGCTACAGATCTGTTTTATTGTTACCTGCTGGCCAAACACAAAACCTGCCTTTTATTGATTTGTTGATGGAACACTGTTATTCAATACTGCAGAATGAGAGCACTTTCATCTTTTAATTTCCATATGTTTGGTAATATTAAAAACTTTTATGTTATCTGTGTCATTTGATTATGTTATCTGTCATTTGATGTATCATTTAATGATGAAACTCCACCTATCAAAATAAGCAACTTTTCCTTCCATATCAGTATCTATTCTGTAAGTGGTTTTGGTTTTGTTATCATATTAAAAACAAGAACAACTGGTGTGAGAGTACAGGTTCTCATGGAACATTTATTCTATTTAGGATATCTAAAGCAATTTTAATGTGTACTTTATGGCTACATTTCACTTTTGGCTGCTCCTTCTTGACTCTTTGGGAAAAGATAGAGAGACTGTGATTCCTTTCTGGATATGTGTACTTGAGAAATGTTTTTTTCTGTTCTATGAATATGCTCATATTAAAAAAAAAAGTCCTTTTTTTACTTCTTGACAATAACAAAAATTTGTGGGATGCCATGTTTTTCCTGTGACTGGGGGTTTTGAGACTTTGAGGAACAATGAATAAAAATTGGACAGATTTAACTCTCCTACATCTCAGGAGGTAATTCCTGAAAAATTGCCTATTCTGATACAGGTGGTAGCAGCTGCAGTAGTAGTGTCTTTTTTTATTTTAAGAAAAAAATAATCCTGAAGTTGTGAGCTATTTCCTTTTCTACGTTTTACTGAATTAAGTACAAGCTTATAAAATGCTGATAAAATAGTACCTTTTCCATTGAAAAAGACCTCTCAGTGGAAGACTCCAGAGTAATTCTAACCATATCTTTCATCTAGGAGACAAATTCAGTTATGACTGAACAGAATAATACATACAATTTTTCAAATCACAGCATCCTAGATTTACATTAACTGTCTGATGATTGAGAGGTGAAGAATTTAAAGATCCACAGCAGAAGTCAGTGGATCTAAATTCCCTAATGATTTGACTACATGAAAAGGAAGTGTCAGACAGGAGGGAGACGACTAGCAGTGTGTTCAAGTCCAGGTTTTGGACTAGTCTTATCAGAAATTTTTATTAGTAGCTGAACAAAATAGCAGCAGCATGATAGTGAAACAAAATTAGACAAAAATGTTGACAAGAAGGAGGATTAAAATATCTTACAAAATCCAGATATAATGATTTAAATGATGAGATAGCATTGAGGGCTGGATTAAAAAAATAGATTGTAAAGATAGACATCTCTTAAGATAAGATGAATCATTCTTCTTTCATTGATTCTGAAGGAAGCTGGCCTGACCTCTCGCCTAATTTTACACAGTTAAAATTAGTTGAGAGGAATAATATTTCCAGAGACTAATAAAAATGAATTTGCCAAAAAAAACCACAAAAGCACAAATATTGACAAACTCAAATGAGTGACTCCAGCAAAAGGCCATTAAGATGTTTGGGGGCAGAAGGACATGACCCGTGTGAGGAAGAGGATGAGGAAACGGGAGAAAAGGTAGCAAAAAGATAACATAAAGTAGTGTTTTATGGCCTGGGAGGAAGGGGTTCATACAGAAGATGGAGACATCCTCTTCTCTGAGGTGCCCAGTGAAAGGATGAGACACAACAGCCTGGAGTTGCAACAAGGAAAATTCCCCATTGAATGTAAGAAATAAGTTATGAGAAAATATTGGACTTTCCAGTACTGTGTTACTATTCAAATGGAATTTGCTCTTAGGAAAATAATATGGCTTACTACACAATACTACATGGTACTACACAATGCTACCCAATTCAAACTTTAAGCCATAGGTTGTGTAGTTTGCTGCTACTGCCACAAGCTGCTGGAAACAGCTTCTTCTGCTTGAATTACAGTGATCTTTTTTGGGCCATTGCCTCAATCCATCCTTCCTGAACATCTCTGATCATCCTAGGTTTTTTCTGAGAGGTACCAACTCCTCTATTTTAGGCTAATGATATTGGTATTGTGGAGTATTTGCATAGTAAACACATGCTTTTTGAGTAAACGCTATTCTTATAACACTGGAAATTTAGCAGAAAAAATAGCAGCTGAAAATGCTATGCTGAATATCATATCAGTCTGACAAGTTTGGTTCAAACTATTAACCTAAGCCACTACAACAGGCTGCAAAAGAAATCTCTTTGGCAGCTGCCTTGTCAAGAGAGGAACACAGGAAAGCTCATATACTCATGCTCAGAGGAATAATTGCCTAGTTAGATTTTTAAAATACTAATATTGAAATGAAGTAGTAATAGTTATTTCCAGTAAATTCTTTTAGGTATTACTTATAAATATCATGCTTAATATCTGATATATTTCTGAACAACAACATATATACTATTAATATGTAAGAAAAATGCTATCGATTGACATCTCACTTGTACCAAAGGTCTTTAAATATGTACTGGTAGTATCCAGCACGTATCACCATAGTTGAAAAAAATCTAGCCCAAATGAAAATAAAGTGCTAAATAAATGTAAAGCATTAGTATTCAAGTCTAGCTTGCCAAAAGCACAACCAAACCAAACCATGAATTAAAAATTATAAAAAAGAACGATTAAGATCACTGTTTCAGCAATGTGTCTCACCAAGAAGCAGATAACCCAAACTAGACACTCAATTCACACTAGCCATCACCACAGCCAATGACGGCGAGGAGGATAAAGAGGATAATTTTTTTCCAGTCATATATTTTGCACAGATTCTTACTTGCCCGCCACATTCTTCTATAGACAAGGATTAGTGTTAGTAAATATGGTATACGGAAATAAAATCCCACCAAGCAAAACTTTTCTGGTTTTATTTTTTATATTTTTTTTACTACATCACTTCATTCTTTTTTCTCTATGGGCCTTGAATCTTTAATCTAAGATCAATCTATTTATTTAAAAATTGGCTTCCCTCCAGTTACTACATACTGAGTTTGAGGTATGGTATCCAAAACTGGATACCATGCATCAGCTAAGGTCTTTCCTGTGCTAAATAGAAAGGAAGGTTTATTTTACATTGCTTACAGAAGTCTATTTTCCTGTTCATCCATCCCAGTATGGAGTTTTGTCTTTTATCCTGTGCAACAATTTGACAGTTGTTGATATTAACTGAAACCATAAAACTCAAGAACCCTGTAAGTCTTTTTCCGGAACGTCTACCTTATTCCTTCTGAACTAGTCACTTAGCTGTTGTTAGTTTAGGGATGTTTAATAAAGCTTAAAATACAGGTCCTCACAGTTTTTGGAATCACAGGATATTATGAAAAACTACCCAAGAAGACAGTAGCAGTACCAGCAAAGCACTTGCACTTGCACTACTTAGTTTAATTTCTTCTTGTGTACTGATTTGATCTTGTTTTAATACATGCACTGAAAAGCCACATCACAAACAACATTAAAAAAATCTTTAAGCATTTTGATAAGTCTGCAGAGACCACCATATCGTATTCTTTTTATTAGCCTACTCTTGTCTGCAAGATATAAAAGGAACAGCAGTAAATAGCAACCAGCCAATAGATTCCTTAATTGCTCATTCTTCAGGAAATTCAAATCTCTTCTGTGGCCTTATGTCGTGGTTTAACCTGGCAGGCAGCCAAATACCACCCCGCCTGTCACGCGGGAGGCCAGGGTTCGATTCCCCGATGGGGAGCCATTGGGAGGGAGGGCGCCCAACGTGGGGCTCGAAGGGTTGAGATAACGACACATCTGACCCGAATGGGTTAAAACAAATTGTTATAAGCATTCATTACATCAGTTTAGTAGTCGCTGGTCACAATGTTGGTTTATTTGCTCTCAGAGTTGTTGGATCTGTTCTTGGAGTTTTGGTAGGTAGCACCTTAATGGCTGTATATACTGCTGATTGTCAGTTTTTATGTGGGGTTGGTCATCTCTGGGAAATGGATTAAGGTCTTCACTTTGCTATACTGTGTGACACTGGTTTATGTTATGATAAAATTATTGGTCACGAGCCTGTATTCAGCACTGCCGTCATTCCTGTTCTTCGGGAGCAATCTTTTGGAATACTGCCAGAGGAGGTGGTGACGCGTGCTGAAGAAGCCCCACTGTATAACAAACTACCAGAAAACGAGAAGCAATATGCCCTGTTCACAGATGGGTCCTGTCACCTTGTGGGAAAGCATCGGAGGTAGAAAGCTGCGGTATGGAGTCCTATACAACAAGTCGCAGAAACTGCTGAAGGAGAAGGTGAATCGAGCCAGTTTGCAGAGGTGAAAGCCATCCAGCTGGCCTTGGACATTGCCGAACGAGAAAAATGGCCAGTACTTTATCTCTATACTGACTCATGGATGGCGGCAAATGCCCTGTGGGGGTGGTTGCACCAGTGGAAGCAGAACAACTGGCAGCACAAAGGTAAACCCATCTGGGCCACCGCATTGTGGCAAGATATTGCTGCCCGAGTAGAGAACCTGGTTGTAAAAGTACGTCACGTAGATGCTCACGTACCTAAGGGTCGGGCCACTGAAGAACACCAAAACAACCAGCAGGTGCATCAGGCTGCTAAGATTGAAGTGGCTCAGGTGGATCTGGACTGGCAACATAAGGGTGAATTATTTATAGCTCAGTGGGCCCATGACACCTCGGGCCATCAAGGAAGAGACGCAACATACAGATGGGCTTGTGATCGAGGGGTGGACTTGACCATGGACGCTATTGCACAGGTTGTCCATGAATGTGAAACGTGTGCTGCAATCAAGCAAGCCAAGCGAGTAAAGCCTCTTTAGTATAGAGGACGATGGTTAAAATATAAATATGGGGAGGCTTGGCAGATTGATTATATCACACTCCCACAAACCCGCCACAGCAAGCGCTATGTGCTCACCATGGTGGAAGCAACCACCGGATGGCTGGAAACATACCCTGTGCCCCATGCCACTGCCCGGAACACCATCCTGGGCCTTGAAAAGCAAGTCCTGTGGCGACATGGCACCCCAGAAAGAATTGAGTCAGACAACGGGACTCACTTCCGAAACACTCTCATAGACACCTGGGCCAAAGAGCATGGCATTGAGTGGGTCTATCACATCCCCTACCATGCACCAGCCTCTGGGAAAATCGAACAATACAACAGGCTGCTAAAGACTGCACTGAGAGCAATGGGTGGTGGGACATTGGCCCTGCCCAACCAAACCCTTATGTACTGTAGATGGAGATAAAGTCCCTGTCGTGCACATAAGAAATATGCTGGGGAAGACAGTCTGGGTCATTCCTGCCTCTGGCAAGGGAAAACCCATCCGTGGGAATGCTTTTGCTCAGGGACCTGGGTGCACTTGGTGGGTGATGCGAAAGGATGGGGAGGTCCGGTGTGTACCTCAGGGGGATTTGATTTTGGGTGAAAATGGCCAAGGAACTGAATTTTATTATGTCAATTGTTATATGATATTGTATATCATCATTTCTATGGTTGCTATCAATGGTGTAGCAGTGACAATCACCCAGATTAACGAAGAATGAATTAACTCCGATGAAACCGAGCAAAGTGCAACGATGATAGAACCGGACGAGCTCAGCAATACTGAAATGAGAACTGGCTTCAGGATGCAACAGCCCAACACCACACACCATCTCTCCGGCCCTGAAAGACTGTTATGACAGATGGAGCCCAAAGTCGTGGACTAAATGAACTCAATGGACATTTTAGAGGGATAGTCCGTAGACTAAGGGAATGATATCTCTGTGTGTGTGTGTGTGTGAGTGTATATCTATGTGTGTATATATATATATAAACAAGAAAGGTGGTAGTGATTATTTGGAATGTATTGAAAAATGTGAGACTTAGGCATGATGTAAATGGTATAGAATAAGGGGTGGATACTGGTCCTGGTTTCAGCTGGGATAGAGTTAAATTTCTTCCTAGTGCTGTGTTTTGGATTTAGTAGGAGAAGAATGCTGATAACACACTGATGTTTTCAGTTGTTGCTAAGTACCCTGCTAGTCAAGGACATTCAGCTCAAGAAAAAAAAACAAAACAAGCGTTGGGAGGGAACACAGCCAGGACAGCTGGCCCAGCTGGCCAACGGGGTATTCCATACCATGTGACGTCATGCTCAGTATATGAATGGTAGGCGTGTTCCAGGAAGTAGCAATTGCTATTTGGTTATTGGTCAGCGCGAGTGGTGAGCAACTGCATTGTGCATCACTCATTTTGTATATTCTATCATTATCATTATTATTTTCCCTTTTCTGTTCTATTAAACTGTCTTTATCTCAACCCATGAGTTTTTCTCACTCTTATCCTTCCGATTCTCTCCCCGTCCCACTGCGGGCGGGTGTGGGGGGGTGGGGAGTGACCGAGTGGCTGCGTGGTATTTGGCTGCCTGCCAGGTTAAACCACAACACCTTAATTTGTCAGCGTAGTCAGTATCACTACTCATTCTGATACATCCGTTTTACATAATGGTGCAATATTCTCTCTCAATAAATAGAAAATCATAAATATTTCTTTTGTGTATTGCTAAAATCCTGCTCTATTTTACAATCCAGATAAATTACTCACTTTATCCTATTAATCCTTTCATCTGTTCTGAATAACTCCCATGAACGCACTCAAGGAGGTAGAGAGGCAAAAGTGAGTGCTTTTGCAAAGTAACAGTATAAAGAAATTTTTTTTTTAAATTGTGGTGTGAATTGAGAACCCCAACCTAGACTCAGCACACTTGAGTAGTATATGAAAGATTCAACATTTCTTCTAACTCTGAAAGTGAAGTGTCTGACTAAGGTATTTCATTCATAGATTCAGTTGTCATTACTATTGTGGAGTCTTATTGTGCACAGTGGTTTGGAAAGGTTCCTAGTTGTTTACTGTAAAACACACTATTAATACTTCTGGTCCTACTGATTTTTTTTATTAGAACATGCTTTACCACCAAAACTGAATAATTTTTGTCTGCCAATAAAGCAATGCACCAAGGTTTATCTAATCTTTCTGAGGTTCTAGCATCAATCATTCCTCTATACATTTATGCATAATTTGCAGGAAGGCTGTAATTTTCACAATTGATAATGATCTCTTCATTTAGTTTGTTTTGCAGCTTTGTTAAATATTAATGCTCTGTCTTTGTTTTTCTCTTTCTAACCCTTTGATTATTAAGGCATTTACACAATTTCATGTAGGTGGCTCAGCGGCTGAATCTTAATTCATAATTAATTTTCAGGCAAGTTACTATTATGATCTTTCTTTTTTTTTCCCTTGTGATCTTCCTGAGATATCTTTTAGAATATTACTATTTTATTATTTACATGACTTACAGTAAAAGCATCTGCTACTACTTGATAACCAGTACTGACTTCAGTGAGAGGTACAGTAAGAACAAATAGAGATTAGCACTTTTACAAGTGAACCCTGATATCTTATCTCCATTGAAAATAAGCTTTGAGTAAATTTAAAGAAAGGCATATGTAGTTTTCAAATCAAAATAACACAATCTTTTCAGTCGAAGACTGTAATAACATGAGATGCCTTGGAATGAAACGTTATGTATGTTGACGTATCTGTGACTAGTTATATTATATTGCTCTTGTATAAAAAAATTGTAACAAATATGAGATAGACCAATAATCTGTGTGAATGGTATACAATCCACAAGCAAAGTTAAAGCTCATCTGTTTAACTTTTCAGAGTGTGAACAGATTTCTCTAAAGATTACAAAGAACTTTTTCCCAGTAACTTTATATGTATTTTGTTGCACTGTGGATTTCACTTTTCTCTGATGTACCAGCATCCCCAAGATTTAAAAGCAAATGCAACAGCATTTAGTGAGGAATGTGATGCTGCCCAGCTGTTTTATGTCACTGGCTGTACTAGCAAATTGGGTCAGAGAAATAGCGTGATTTTGCTGTGAGCCTGTCATTGTCTCCACTTACCATGTGCAGGTTTGGATCTCTAAGCAGTTTTGATGTACATGAACTAGATATTCCCAGTGCTTCAAGGGGGCATTAGGTTAAAAGCCAGCCTGTTAGCTACACCACTGAGTCATCCAGTGTGCACATACACTTTTTGTCTTCCGTGAACTTTGTGTCGTATTTAGTGGAAGCTTTTTGCCCAGGAGCTAGACCAAATCTAACCTGAAGCAAAGCCCCTGACCCTATACAATACAGAGGTGCAGGACTCTCAGCATCAGCCACTTCTGTCTAGTGGTCTGCCCCTATTGCACCTAATTTCTTGCTAATGCAGGAATAGTCTTTCAGTGCCCTCCATTTACTAAGTCATTCACAACATCTGAACATTTCTATAGGCATAAAGAAGCAGAGTGTACTAAGGAATTTTTAGGTAAAATATGAACTCACCTAAACAGCGTAAGTTAGCATTTGTTACTTCAGTCTTTTTTAGAACTAGCTTTTAGTTGCTTTATATATATATATATAAAGCATTTTCTAGTAGTTTCCACTTTGTAATAAGTAAATCCTAAACTATTAAATGGCAGTATTTTTTCTTTACAAATATGTTTTTTTCAAAATTATTCTATTTTAGAATATTTAGCTGCTGGGCCACATACAGTAGAGACATAGGTACCAATTTCTTAGCTTTGCAGGACCTGTTTTTGGGTGTCTGATCCCTAAGGCAAAATTTCAGCTGCATTAGGCATCTAAGGTTCTTATGCATTGCACAGGGAAAGTTGAATGCCTCAAACCTGAAGATGACAGAAAACAGTGCAGGAAGTTAACCATCTGGGAAAGGTTGATGATATCTTAAATAACTTACTGCAGAATGGTATAGCTTTCTACTAAGGCTTCACAGTCCAAAACCTTCTCATAGCCTAGGATCCCTGCAATGTCATGTGATAAGAATGGGTACATATGAGTCACCCCAAAAGGATATCCTTTCTACTTAAGTAACTAAATTAGATGCCAAAATCTCCTGTAGAGAATATAATCTTTCTTGTAGAACGACTGTTTCTCTAGGAGCCTAGTGATATACTGAATAACGTAATGCATTAATCTTGGTGTGAGACTTGTTCTTGTCTTTTTTTTGCCTTTGGTGTTTTAAACCCAGTTCTTCTATTTCTTAGCTGAGAACCACATCAACAAAGTTCTGAACTAGTCAGAAATATTTTTTATTGCTTCCAGATAAAACTGTACCACTGCTCAGAATGGATCTGAAGGTGCATGTTTTTGTACACCAGTAACCACTGGAGCAAGCTAGCTAGCTGAAGGGATCCTGGCTTCCATCCTTTCCTCCAGACAAATCATATCTACATTATACAGCTACTGTTTCATGTAAAATTCATCAGCATTCCTCAGCACAGGAACCCAGAAATCCCCACTCCCTGTGAGCATTACACAGAATTAGCAAGAAAATTAATGCCCATCTTTTCTGCAATAACCCTGAGGCTAGTACCCCATCTGGCAGTAAGTGGCTTACATTCACAGCTTGGAGTTCCTCCTGTATATCTTTATATGAAAAGAGATTGGATACAAAAAAGTTTGGATAAAAATTGACAGAAATCTTGAAGTAAAGACTAGAGCCCCAGATTCCCAGTTCACAGAGTTTACTGCAAATAATGACTGTTCAACTCAGTAAACAATAACTGTTTCATTTACAAAAGGCTGTAGACCCACACGCACTGCTTTCCTTACTGTGTAGTGATAAAGCTTCAACATGGAAAATGAGGTGAGATGGATGCCTATATGTTTTATAGAGAAAAGTAAGCAACTGAAAAAAACAAGAGAGCATTCCTGCAGGTCTAAATTCAGGTAGAGATGATCACCGTCTGAAGGCTTTCACAAGCAAATGACTCACTCCCATTGGCTGTAAATAGAATATAGGCTCTCAATTTAGGAAGATGGCATCTCAAAATATAAAAAGATAAGACCAGATTACGTTGGCTAATTTGAACCATAGCAGTATGACAAATTTTCAGGTCAGACAAGAAGACTCAAATTTTTTTTGTTGCGTTCAGGCGGCAATTGGGTAGGCGTTTTTTATTGCAACTTTGGCATTTAATGTTCAACTAAATCCTGCTTTTAGGCACCTACAGTCTTTCTTGGCATGGACCTGAGACCATGACACGATTGTATGTTCTTCAGTCTTATTTGGATAGAAAAGATGCCACAGTCTGCAGTGAACCAATCTTGAAAATCTGCCTGTATGAAATTTTTTGCCTATATCAAAGTTAATACGGTATTTTCTTTGGTTCAGTAGGTTTGAATTAGAACATTAAGTTCTTAGACACATTCTAAGTTCTGGATGTATTGCAGATTTATAGATAAGCCTTCTAAGCTTTTTCAAAACTCTGTGCATTGTAACAAGGTCCTATGAAATGCCTGAAAAGTATTCCTGGCTCTTATGCTTTTTGAAAAGATCTATATTTGATGCATCAAATCAATAATGTAACTGATTCTTCAGGTAAGAGATGGTTAAATTTATTTTACTATTTAAAGAAGCAAGAGGGAATTTCTATGAAGTCATTGTTATCTTGATCATTGGAAGATGATCCGCTGAGAGAGTTGATAGCATTCAGTAGTGTCAGAACTGGCTCTTATTTATGTGACAGTGAAAAATGTTTTTTTAAGGTGTGGCTTTGGTTTTTTTTTTCCCCTGAAAAGAGAGAGGGAGCAAAAGGAGAGGACAGAGAGAGGGAGAGATGACTTGAGAGAGAGAGACCTTTTTTACTATCCTGTTTGATTCCTCTTTTACCTATTCCATATAGAGGCTATTTCTCTTCTATTTAACTTGATTAAGTTAAAGATACTCAGCCAGAAAACAGATCTGCAAAATAACTCATCTTATAGTTTACAAAATACCTGACAATTTAAGCTGTGCAGATACGTATTTAAATGTCATTTAATGTAATAAAATCTCCTGTGAGACCTCTCAGAAAAGCAATATTTCACCAGATTAAGAATATTTCATGAAAACAAACCACAGCACAGAGTTCTGCTGGAAGACTAACAGTCTATATGTTCAAGAGCTGCCTTTGCCAGTAAAACCAGATATTTCTGTTTCTTTCAGCCTCTTGACCTTGTCAGCCCTTTGAATTTCTGTTTAACAACTTAAGGCATATATACCATACCACTAATTAGATCACAGCACTTAAGAAATTGCTATCCTAGTCTTCAGTTTGCATATTTTACATTTTAATTCTAAAACTTAATAATGCACACAATACTTTTTATTCTCTTTTGAAATATTAATTATACTTGATTTCAACATCAAATGTGATATTATTCTGTTCCACTTTTCTCATAACTACTGCATTTTAAAAAGTAGTACCATAAAAATAACAATATTGTTCAGTGATTAATTTTCTAATTCATATGAAAGACATGATTATTTCACTGAAAATATATATATTGCACTTGTAGAATTCAAAGACAAGTATCTAGAAATTAAACTGTAAGACAAATAAGACAGGCTTTGTTACATTATGGCAATTATGCTATAGAAGTATGCAATATTGGTTGTGCGGTATTTTCCACAAGACCTCCAGAATATAAACTTTTGAATGCAACAGTTATCTTCCTGATTGCACAAGCTGAAGTCCTTCTTGTCACCCACGGTTAGAGCTGTTGTGACCAGTTAGGCTGGCAAATTGCACTCCTGTTGTGAGATGATGGTAGCTAGTAAGTGTGAGGATGTAAGTTTGTACCTTTTGACAACAAGCTCTATGTGTACAGCAAAACAATTCACAAAAACCAAAGACATGTTAAGCACATTGTAGGATCAAAAAGTAAACACAGCCAGTAAGATTAAAATAGTTATCTTTAGCTGCTATTACTAAAAAATCGCAACACCAGCTTCAGTGGTGTTAGAATTTAGAAATGCAAAGGTGATGATGAATAAAACACTTTGGGCTTTTAAATATTGCCTATTATTTTCTGTCCATGCTTCAGTGAATGAAATTAAAGAGCTCCAGAAGCATAATATCTTTCAATAAGGTTTAATTTTCCTCCTATATACACACTAAGGCTTTTTTAATCACAGCAGAACTAGATTCAGCATGAAACCACATGTTGAAGAAATCTTTATTTTAAACAGATTTCAAAACTCCTATGTAACATAGATTATGTTAAATTTATTCAAATAATGTTGTTAGCAAAGAAAAATGTGTTACTGCTATACAGAGCTGGATTACAGTAGGTTTCTTTCTAACTAGCCTTAGCAGAACTTGAATCTCGCATAAAGAAATTCTTGTTTTAAGTGAAAATATACAGATTAAAATGAGTCTTATTCATTGATTTGACTATTGTGGTTATGTAGTTTTTGACTGGTAGTGGGGAAGACAGAAGGCTCCTTGATTTTAATATATCTGGTATAAAGGATGTTCTTCAGAGCAGATTACTTCCAAGGGAAAAAATGGCAGCCAAAAATATGTCAGTGAACCTGCATTGTTTAACAACCAAAAGAAATATGTTACTGATTGATATTACAGCTGTTGCTTTGGGAACATTGGTGATCTTCAGCAAGATGCTAGTGGGCAATGGGGTATCTTTATATGTTTAGGGGCTAAAAAGAAAAAAACCTTAGAAGACCTTAGAAGATGTAGAAGAAAATAAAAGATTTAAGATTTTTTTTCATAAAATAATTTAATTTTCTTTAGTAAAGATATCTTCTTACAAGAAAGAATTACATGTGGAAAACATTGGAAAACATTGGTGTATACAGTACTGGAACGAAACAAATCTCTCTAAAAGAGGAACTATTTTAATAATTATTTGTTTAACATTTTATAATAACTCAGTGTATCTACACCATAGCATGATTTAGGGAATTTGAAGACAATGTGTCACTAACACAGAGACAAAGGTTGATGTATGGGCTGTTTCACCAGAGGCAGCAGTGCAGCCTCTGGCAGCGCTCTATTCATGTTGTGGGTCCTGACTGTGTTTCCAGAGGGCTGTGATTGCAGTCTTCTGCAATATAGATGGATTATCCTTGGGCATTCAACAGGGCCTTTCAGGCCCCCTGGCAAGGAAGGCACTTCTAGACTTGTCCCACCCCTACACTGTGTGCAAAACGTTCTGATAAATGTTAATACTTCCCATAAGAAAACTTCATGACATATATCATGCAGGAAGCAATGATATATGCAAGCCTGCATATATCAGGCTTGAACTTCTGGGCTCACAAACTTTGCCATCACTCTTCCAAGATCAGTTTGTACCTTTATATGGCAGCCAACACCACCGGGAAACAACAGTGTTTGCTTCTGCAAGCTTGGCCCGTTTTATTGAGCAGATGAGCCCTTCTTCTCTTGCCTCCCAAGACTCTCACCCGGCCTGCTCTGGGCCTTTTCATTTTGGTGCTCCACCTAGGGGCCAACAGCTACTTCTTGGAATTCATGTCTCACCTAGAGACATAAGATAGACTGTTGGGGTTTGTCGGGTTTGTTTGATTTTTTGTATATATGGGATGATATAAGAGTAAACTAAAGCAGGGAGCTAAGACAGTTTCTTCAGAGAGGCCAGTCAGGATAACACTATTGTCTCAAAAAGCCTACATTTTATTTCCTCTCCAAAAATCTTTAATTTGTCCAGAATTGAAAGAGTTTGTTCTTATCCCTCACAATTACAAAGAGAACAGACTTCTGAGCCAGTTTCCATGCTTCACTGCTCTCAGTCATCTACTAACTGTCCTGAAGAGAGGACACTGTCTGGACCATGCTGGAATGCTCTAAAATCACACACCCATTGGGAAAGCAGACTTAAACTACTTGAATCAAAGAGTCAAGTCAGTCAACATCAAGAAAAACGTCTCTACGCACAGCTCTCTATAAAAGCCCTGTAAATTAATTAGTCATGGAACATATAACAACAACATCCAGCTTAAACCAACTCTGAATTCCACTAAGAAAGCAACAACGCACTTTGGTTTTGAAATCAGGGCTGGTTATTGTTCCTTTGGGCACTCAAGCAACTGGTTAGAGTAAAACACACAGACAGCCCACCTCGCACAAAGATACTGCTTCACTAGCTTTACAGTGATTCCTGGAAACAGGAATGGACATGGACATACACGGAAATCAAGAGATAGCAGATATCATACAGGAAATTACACAGATGGCCTGACTTGTGGCAGAGCGTGTGAGAGGCAACGGGATGGCATCTTGCATTCTCCATCTTGAGGCGGGACTATGAATTTTGAAACAATCCAGCCACTTCTAAATTCAGTTTCTGACGCGTATATGGTATTTGCCAAGAGACGTACTGAGGGCAAAATCAGAATGTATTTTGTACTAGTTGACAAGGCAGTCATTAGCTGTTGTTGGCTCAGAGATCTGATACATCCAGTTTCTACACAGATTTGGGTCACCTGAAAATCCTGGTCTGATCAGCCATGTTGGAGAAGGGGACTAGACATGCTGTCTTTAAAAGCCAAAGAGCCGAGAGGCTGTGGGTGCCAACTATGCTCGTTCACCACCTCAACAGCTATTCTTGGCCACATACATAGTTTTCTTACAGTAAGAAACTCCTCCCACTTCAGTGCAGGGAAAATTCTTCCAGATATCCAGTACTTGTGAAGACTTTCGGTACCTATGTGGACAGCCAAATAAATCAGAAATCTTCTCTGATTGTAAATTATCAATGTAATAGAGTTTTTGAAGAAGAACATCATGCATGAAGGTGTGTCCTGGTTTCGGCTGGGATAGGGTTAAATTTCTTCCTAGTGCTGTGTTTTGGATTTAGTACAAGGAGAATGTTGATAACACACTGATGTTTTCAGTTGTTGCTAAGTGCCCTCCTAGTCCAAGGACAGCTCCCGTGCCTACTGACTGAGCTAGGTACACAAGATGGGAGGGAACATAATCAGGACAGCCAGCCCAGCTGGCCAATGGGGTATTCCATACCATGTGACGTCATGCTCAGTATATGAAGGGTAGGCGTGATCCAGGAAGTACCGATCGCTACTTGGTTATCGGTCAGCGCGGGTGGTGAGCAATTGCATTGTGCATCACTCATTTTGTATATTCTATCATTATTTATTATCATTATTCTCCCTTTTCTGTTCTATTAAACTGTCTTTATCTCAACCCACGAGTTTTTCTCACTCTTACCCTTCCGATTCTCTCCCCGTCCCATTGGGGGGCGGGGGGAGTGAGTGAGCGGCTGCGTGGTATTTGGCTGCCTGCCAGGTTAAATCACGACAAGGTGTAAACGCATCATCAGCACATAATGTAGAGACTTTTATGCCTTGGAAGATATATGCTGGACTAGGGCAGATGGCTTCTGGATTCCTGTGGATCTGAAGGTACTCACTGGAAGGTGCTGAGACCTATCCCCGTCACCATCTTTTAACTAGCTATAATATACTATAAAGGCCAGACCGTTTAGCCATCAGAAATCTTGTCCTGCTAGGCAGTGTGACAAGACACTAAAGATGCAGCCTTGTAGCCCCTACAGAATCAACAAGAACCATGCAATTTATAATACAATAATTTTGTTAGGGAGCAGCAAGGGCCAGCTACTGCCTGATGACCAGGTTGGGAGGCAAGGGCGACCCCAGAACCAACAGACCCTGTACTGATGAGAGGCAGTCCTGCAGGGACTAAACACTGTGACCAGACCCCGGGGGCTAGTCCATTGGGTCCCTCAACAGCCCCAGACCCAGCAAGCAATGAGCCAGGCCCAGGCAGTCCAGCCATGAGCAAAGGCGATGGGGCCAAAGACAGGGCTGGAGACAAGGCTACAGCATGGGTCTGAAGTCCATTAATGAGTCGGGGCCAGAGGCAGGGCTGGAGACAAGCTGCAACTTATCTCCAACAGCACAAGTCCTCGGGCCATGGGAAATGGGTCAGAGAAAGGGCTGGAGACTAGCACACCTAAATGTAGTTTGGGCAGAAACTGATGGCTCCAGGCTGAGCTGAAATGGGGCTCCTGGCCCCATGGGCTGTGCTGGGGGGAGGCCCCAGGTGAGGCTAGGCAGAGCCAGTAAGGCAGAATGGTGCCTTCAGGGCCCTGACAAATTTGTAATTAGACTTAAATTCTAAAAAGGAAGTTAAAATGAGATGTCAAATAATTGATAGGTAAATTGTTCCGAAACAATGATTAAACTATTCCAATCCTTCTTTACCCATTGTTTATTGATGCATTGAAAAAAGCCCATTGCAATATGTTTTTCAAAACAAACATCAAACAGCAGGCTGAAATGATACTGTTGACCCCACTGAATATTCAACTTTGCAGATATACAAGTAGGGAAAATTAGGCTCATGAGACGTCTAGCTAATTAGGACTTTTGCTATTTGGCATAAGCAACTGAGTTATAGGTAAATACCTTTTACTCAGAAGAAGCTATAATTAATTGGGAAATTGAGCATAGAACATGATAACTTGCTTGGCTGGAATATATAGTCAAGTACCAGGACTGATTTAGTATCAAGCATTTTGATAAGTCACTCAAGACATTAAGTTGTAATAATAACGTAACCATTCCTGTATTATTGATGTAGAATTGAAATAAATATACAGAAGTGATTTGCATAGCCAATAAGAATTAAAAAAAAAAAATTCTGTAGCATCAAGGAAGAGAGAAATGCTTGGAAACTGAGCACATAAAGAAAACAGTATTTATACAGAATAACAAATAGTTTTACTGGAACTTCCCGGCTGGAAATAACAGGTTAAACAGTTTTTGTCCTGCTGCTCTGAGTTATGTTCCTTATGCCCAAGCTGGAGACAACTGCTTTGATTTTAACAGTAAGAAAACAGGAGCCTGAGCTTCTGTTGAATGATAACCTGATATAAGTCAAAAAATAAACCAGCAAAAGTAATGAATGTTTATTACATCCTATCTAAAATGAATTAATGATGCCGTTACCTATGTCATATTTCAACATCTTTATATATTTCTAGACAGGCAGAGCTGTACCCGGCTCAGAAAAATATTTTAAAGAAATTATTTACTTTTGCTCCATGGGCTTGTCAATAGCAAACAACAGACATGAGACATCAATAAGTAATTCCTGAAAAGAACACTAGTCCATATCTTCTCCACTGACTTTTTTCCCATTGCTTTTTGCTCCATTTTTTTTGCACTGGATATTGTGCTGTCACTAACAGAATTAGGGAAATTTTACAAGGCAAAAATGTAACATAAACATTTTCAGCAAGCTGAACAGATGTATTTGTTTCCCAAGGTCAGTTGCTCTCAGTGAGATTTACTGAAGAGGAATGGTTACAAATCTATGAACATTTTAGCAAAATAACGACATAATAGCATACATGAATATATAATACCTACTTGTCAAGCAGTAATGGAAAGTAGGGCTAATAGATAAGAAAAGTAAAGAAATGAGAACAATATGATTAAGTTGATTTCCGAAGAAAATGAAGGACATAAAATTATACTTGTCTGTTTGTCTGCATGGAATACTCCTCTGAGAAGTGTCAGCTAAATCTGATATAGCTAAATTTGATAAAGAAGTGTGTGTGGGAGAAGTTATTAAGTTCCTACAAATTTCTTGAAAATCATTTTGCTTGCATACTGTTAATGCCCTTTATATTTCTCTTGTAGAAAACTCCAGATTTTAGTTCACATCTGCATTAGCAGTAAGAAATGACACTGACACAGAATGATGCCTGACAGGGAATATTCTGAAGGAAAAGGAAAATAAAAGATCTTGTTGGTAAGAGAGATTAGGACAGGTTAAGATACCCAAATGTACACTCTGAATGTAGGTTTGTACATTCCCGTAACAGTCAGTGGTGATCATGTCAATGGAGCAGGAGTGGGATTCAGTTCAGCCCGACAGAATATGTGACTGGTCAGCGGACTGACCAAACTGTGGTGAATATTTGTGGCATACCCTTACCCAGAGAACCCCACAATTCAAATAGCTTTTTAAAACTTTTAAAAACTTGTACTGGAGAATTATGATAATTTTATCGTACCCTTAGAATGAACCCTTCTGTGCAAGAATTCCGTGGCCTGATGATAAAGAAAAAGAGGTGCAAGGGTGCAGAGCTTATAATTAGGATTATGCATCATTGGAGAATCCATTTAGTAAAACAATTCACGTACTTACAGAGAGTTAACAAGTCCTCCTGAACACATATGGTATTTCTAGCATCAATAATGAAATGCAGTAGCATTCATAATATTTAAAAAAAAAAAAAAGTTTCGTCACTAGAGTGACTAGAGGCTACAGTCACACTTACTTCAAACATCTCAGATTTTTAAATCTTAGATTAATTTTTCAGACCAGACACCGTAATTACAATCTCCTTAATGCCCTTCATTAATATGAAAGTCACAACATCTTATTATACAGACTAACTTTCTAATGCAATTGCCCAAAACTGTTATAAAAAGTCTTCAAGGAACCGGTTCTGTTTTATCTGTAATAATCAGTCTTCTATATTGTCTACATTTTCACACAGTGGTTATGAAGCTTTACTCTGTGACTTCTCTTTCCCTTGCGCTCTATTTCAACTTATATCAGTGCAAGGAAATGGGCAAGTTTTCAAGGTAACAGTTTCTGTTAACCTAAATAATATGCAAGTTTATAGAAGGGTTCCACTGGCCAAAGAACACTTGCATTTAGCTTTTTTTTTTTTTTTTAAATTAGGGTAGCAAAACTTAATTAGTTCTAAATGTAAAAAAAAAGAAGAGACACATAAAGATACTATGATAAAGAACTGAAAATATGGTTCATGTTCTTTCTATTCCTGTGAAATTATACTGTTAATAAGATGTACACTTCACAGATATATTGTATCTAATATCATGTATTAAATATAATGAATATTATTATTTTGATTAACACATAAGCAGAATTCTGTACTCTGACACCACAGTTTCAGTCTCATTTCTCTGGTTATCTTGCAAATGAGTAGTTAAATGAGAGAATACTGTCTTTTAGTGAATAAGACACTGCAGATAAAGTCATCTGCATAAACATGCATGCAGTGTATTTACAGCAATTATAACCAGGGTCAATATGCATCTTTAGACAGAACCAAGCTGTAAGCCAAAAAAACCCCTATAATTTCTCCTGGAATAATATTATTTTTATTACTATAATTATTTAAAAGCACCATTCTATAGTGTTAAGCTAGCCACATTTGCTGTGGTGAATTTTCCCAGATAGAGAATTCCAAAAGCAGGGCCCCAGATAAAAATCGCCTAAATCCACTATCTTTAATCCTCACAATTCTGTTATGAAAAACTAACACAGCTGATCTCACAAGTGCCATATATACCAAAGAGCTCATACAAGGCAGCTAATGGGAGCAGTTGTTTCCTGGATTGAAAAAACACAATTTATCAAACTGGGATTATCATGGTTTTGAGGATTGTCACTGAACATCACTTGCAGTCAGCTATGAAATGGAACCAGAGTGGTAAGAGCATCCTGCACTAGAGGCCAGTTAAGGATGATGTAAGCCCTCGAGACGAATGGGTAGAGGTTGAGTCTTTGAAAATTTTAGGAGGTCTTCATGGACTAATTTCAACTGAGTTTGTTATAATGACAAAAACAGGGACCCACATCATCGGAAAGCAAAGCATGCACCTTCATCACAAGCTCTAGATGAAAAAAAATTTTTATGCTGTTCATCTTGCATAGAAATACAGGGGTAATTTGTCCACTTAGAAAAAATGGGGTCAAACACCTTCCAGATCCCTGGAACTCTTTAATTTATCTATCCAAATGCTTCACATATGGACAAGTATTACTTCTTTTTTAAGATTAGGTAACAGCAAATATTCTTTAAATCTATGTATTTCCATTAACTGCTTCACAAATGTGGAGACAATAATGAAACTGAATAATAATGAATAAATAAATAATGAAGCTCTATATGAATGATAATGCAACACAAAAATAACTCAGAGCAGCTTTGTAAAGAATATGAACAGGGGAAATGGTAAACTGAAACTTTACGGGATCTTACACATAAGCACCCTCATAAAGAATTAGCAGCTCCACAGCTCAATCCTCAGAAGTGTCTTTTAGAGGAAACCAAGTGTTTTAAAGCAAAGACATATACATATAACTCATGTCTCTATACAGAGAAAAAAATCAAAAAGTTGATTTGGGAATTTAAGATGAAGAAATTATGCTTAATTATTACCTAAAACATCCCATGGGAGAACATTTATTTAAATATATTTTGCAATTTAAATATAATTAGCATGATATTAGCAATTCCAACAACAAACACGTAAATTGGCAATTCAAAATGCTGACTTGATTTTATTTTTGTTCAACGTAAATGTACAACTTAGAAATATTTCTCTCATTTTGTTTAACAAATTGCTATGTTATAATAGAGAAGCGTTGTAACGTATTAGACATGCTTGTGTCCAAGTAAAAACATGAAGCTGAAGGTGCCAAATACTTCTCCAAAGGTATTTTGAACTTTGCAATGGTCAATCCTTAAAATTTAACTATAACTGTTACTTGTTTGGTATTGAGTGAAATGACATATCGTAACTTCTCTCGATGCGCCTTTTTGGGACTGGCTTCACAGGGCACACTTCACCTTGGAAAACAGAGCCCCATGACTGCCCCACTCTAAGTCTGTGTTTCTGGGCCATTTCTCAAAATGGAGCGTCTGCTGTTCCGTATTTCCCTGTTCCACTCTTCCAATAGCCCGTGTGTGTCTGCTAACGTCTGGTCTCGGAGTACGTGGCTTGCTGCAGCATCACAAGCTGCTTCATTACCCTGGGAGCACCAGCTAGTCCTGGCGCTCTCCATCATTCCTCCCTCCACTTGCTGTTTACTCATGAGAAGCCTGGACTTGGGGTCCCTCTTTTGCAGCAGATGCAGCAGAGGAAGTACACGCTTTGCCAGTGCAGACTGATAGCTTCTCTGTTGTTTCCTGAGGGGGTCTTTCGCATTTCTCCTGATAGCATTCAATTCCCAGCCTTTTCTAATTCCCAATTACTTGCTTTCTGCCAATCCTCTTCAAGGTTTTTGATTTTTTTTTTTAATTTGGGGAAAATAATTTCTTATGCACAAACCGATGCACATTATGTTTATGTTTTTGTATCTATATACATTTGGGAACTATCATAATATCTTCATTTTGACTTTCATATCAAACTGAGTTTCCACAATTCCTGTTGACTCCAACTGTAATAAGATTACTCTTGAAGTGTCCATTAAAATATGACTGTGGAATCATGTAATTGTAAAAACAAATAATCTATGGCCCAGTTTAGCTTACTTTTAATTAAATTTGATTTTTATGATCGGTAAATTTGCACTTGCTTTTTCTTATGCGGATGAGGGATTTTTCAAACAAATATGATGGACGTGAAAGTGTATTGAAATTATACAGACACTTTAAAAAGTAGGGGTTTTTTAATGTTTGAAAGCCATGGTAAAAATTACTAGAATTAAGCAAATAACTCAATAGAAACGAATTACTCCACTTACATTGTTTGCTTCCCAGCTGCTAACTGATTGTTCATATATATTAAAATAAGCAAATGCTTAAACTTTAAAATCACTCTTTGGATTGATCGCAGTTTTCTACATATATTACACATTCACTCTTTGCGTTGTGAATGAGTTGTAATTAGCTAAATTAACCATCCGCTCATATGGCGGATGGAGGAAACCGTTCTGATAGTAATAATTGCAAATACTGAAGTTTGTATTTTCATGTGCCAATATAAAATCCAAGTTCTGAAATTGGAAATAAAAACTTTGGTGACTGTATGTCACCAGTATGACAAGTTAACAACATTTTCCTGGAATGTGATACAAAAAAAGTATGACCATATCAATTCATATAATGGCCTGAATTATACTTTTGCATTTTTTTCTTAAAATAAAAATAAAAACGAAGAACCCCCAACCTCTTCACTAAGTTCTTGCTCTGAATGTAGCTACCAAGGAGCAATGGCTGGTAGCTCTGTTTTTGTAAGTCACTTCAAGTTCATCTTTAGAGATTTAAAAAGGCTGAAGAAACAGGTATGATAAAGCATTGCTTTTTATGTATTAAAAGACATCCAGATTCCCTTCTTTCCTCCAAATTTCTCCTCAAATGTGATTCCGGGAAAGTGTGGTTTGACATCGTTTTCTCATGACAATTTTAGATGAAAGATCTGTGGATTTTTTATACGACAAGCCCAACAAATTTCTTTGGTGTTGAACAAGCTCAGGTATTCTAAATTATGAAAAAAAGCAATTAGATATGAACTATTAGGAAAAATTCTGTTGATTTACAACTGGTAATATCTTTTCCTTAATTAAGCCTTAATTAAAGCACAACCTTAATTAAAAGCATTGCTTCCATCAACAGAGAAATTGCAGCTTTATAGAAATATGAACAACAGTGCTCAGTGCTCAGTCACTTCAAATGCACGTGTGCTATATAAAAGCTCTTAATATTGTCAAAGAGACTGACATAATAGCCTGTGTCAGGGCACCTTTTGCTAATGCCACTGAACAACACGCAGCAACTTGATACACAGAGTTGAGTGACACAATGGCTCATGTCAAAGAACCAGGTGTAGTACTTTGAGGATGTCAAGATACATTGAGCTTTTGTGAACTTCAACGTACCTAGAAGCAATATTAGATCATGGCAGAATGAATGGAAAAGCAATGGACTATAACAGTCAGACAAAATCTAGTTTCATGTAATGTAAATAACTATAGCTTACATTTAAATATCATAGTGATCCTGATTATAAATCATAAAGAAACTTGTGTTACAGTTCTTTCTTATCTTAATTTACTGCCTTCCTATGTATTATCATGACCTGAAAAAATAAGTGGATGCTAAGTAGTATGTATAAATATTCAAGACAAAACTATACAGATGAAGAAAAAAAGAGATTGTTGAGATAATAAATATATCCACTGATACACTGCGGCATCATGAAAAAAACATTTCACTGGGGGGAAAAAAAAAGTGTAGGATGCAGCCAATGCCTCATCATTATGGGACAGTTTTGGAATGTTTTAAATTATTTCTTTAAAATAAAATTCTGACACTTTTTTGCTTCATAATGCCTACAGGCATATGCTGTCTTTATACCATCATCCTAATTAAGAGAATTCACTAACAGGTAAAACACTAAAATTCTTCTTCCGCTCATTTTACTGCAAGTGTTAAATATAGCTTGATTCACAAAGCTAGAAAATTGTCCCATTATATTCAACGGGATTAAATAATGTGCTTCTTTAAGCAGGTCATTGTTCTAGAGAAAATGGTTGCCTGCCTCTTCTAGTGTCTTTTGGGAAGCAAAAGGACGTATTTGCTAGTTCACTTGCGAATCTTTGTCTGTGAGTGGGTACAATGCTGCAAAAAGTTAATGCTGGTGAAGAGGGTTATATAAATATGACTGGGCGTCACTAGATGTCAGTATTGCAAACGTGCTTGTGCTGCTTTTATCCAAAAAAGCAGGGCATGTATCTTGGGGAAATTCTTCTTTTTAAAAGGTGCTCGCTGGCAGGTGGCTCTCTTCTTTTGGATGTGGAAAATGCATTGCACATTTTGATTGTCATGATATCAGTAAAGTGACAAACGGTTCACGAAAAAGGCAGTATTTAATTCCATGCTTTATTTGTTTTTTACATATTGTGGGTGATATAAAATGTAAAGGTTGGACTACCTGAATGACAGCCATTCATATGCTGGACTATTGCTTAGAACTATTTAATGCTGGCAGATAACAATGTGGTATTTATAACAGATAACAATGGTGTATTTATGAGATGCAATATTTTGAAAAGTTTTGAACAACGTCTGACTGAACTGTGCCCTTATGATTTCAGCATGGATTTGAAGTTGCCTTTCCCTTACAGGGCATAAAAGTTCAGCACTGTGTTTTCCTGAGAGGTCACAGCCCTTCTTTTGGTGAGGAGATCGAACTCTCAGATATCAAATTCAGTGCTATGTGTTATTTGTGGTTTAATACTTGAGGGTCAGGACTAAGAAGCAGGCCTCTGAGATTTATATCTTGATTTTGCAATCAACCCTTTTTGTGAACTCCAACAAGTCACTTATCTCTCTGTTTCAATTTCCTCATCCTCAGAGAAACAGGATTAAGGGAAGGAGACATGACAGGATGTGAATGAAGAGAGTCTGAAAAGGAAGAGTAATTTTTTCCTGGGTTTTTTTTGGGGCGGGGAGGTGTTGTTTGTTGTTCTACTTCTTTCAGAAGGTCATCTTTTTAATGCAACTGTCATTTAAAATGTACAATGTGAAAAATAATAATTTTAGGGTGTCTCCGGTTAGCAATCTGTGAGACATACTAGCTAGGAAACATTCAAATCATTAAAACATGAGAACGGTTCTGTAATTCATGTTGCAGAATTCAGATATTAACACAGTGGAGTGTTACTAAACAATAGATTTGCCCTGAGGAGGAGATCTATAACAGTCAGTACTGTCAGTCATTGCACTAGGAATTATGACTGAATTTACTGAAGAACAAAGTTTTCCTCAAAACTGTCTCATGAAAAGTTTTGCATGTTCAGCTTTCCTAGATCAAAGATATTCTTATTCCCCGAACAGGGATCAGCCATACTATATACATTGTTGTACTACAAACATCCTGGAGATTATTTTCATTATGTTTAGACTCAAATTTGATTTTGAAAATGATGCTAATGGAAGACATACTACAGCAAAAATTAAGCATACCTATTCACTAAGTAAAAAGACAATACAAAAGACACAAGATAGCTACTGATTCTATTTGTCCTTTTCTATTCTTTCTCTCTGTTAGAAAATGCAATTTCTTCAGGCCAAGATCCAGTCTCAGTATCAAGGATAAAAAGCCCTCTGCTTCCCATTGCCATTAACAACAACGAACCTTCTATGCTAATACAATACAACCTGTGCATGATAGCTAAACAACAAAGTGTCTTCTAAGGCAAGAACAATGATCAGTTAATTAAAAAAAAAAAGTCAGAAAAGTGTTAATACTGTCTGATATTATCAACACATAATTATGAAGCTATTTCAAGAAGCAAATGAACAATGAAATATCTGGACCAAAATAAAATGCAGTGCAGCTGAAAAGAGGCCCAAGGATGAACCATGTTATTTATCTTTTTTTCTTTTGCTTAAGTAATTTAAAATGCTTGAAGTTGTTGCTACTAATTATGAAATAATCTCACCAGTTCACTCCTAAAAACTTCAGAGTCAGTCTAGAGGGAGAACTAGAAATTATTTAATTAATGTACTCCAAATAGTGAAGCTTAAATTGCATCTCATTAAAAAGCCTCCCCCACTGTTGCTGCTGGCTTCTGGAAATTCAGTGTTTCTACTTACATGTCCAGGGCTAAAGCTAAAATAAGAGGTAATTAGGGGAACATTAAACTATTGTTTACATCAAATTAAAGAAGTTTTATGATGCAGAAACTACAGAATAAAGTGATTCTGCACATAAAACAAAACAATGAATGGAGTTAAGCAGAGCACCACGACAGCATCAGCTTCCTATGAGATGTACAGCAGAACAGTATTAATTTGCTGATTCTGTTATCTGGCTTAGGTGGATGAGTTTGCCTTTCTTAATTCCAGTTGTTTCAAGTAGTAAACACATATGATGATTCCTTTACTGTGTTAATGACTGATGTGATGCCAACCTGGACTATACAGGGATGTAAATATCAATGAGGATGTCAAATACTGAATTACTTTATAGAGCTCCTCGGATTTGGAGGATATGTAACAGAAGCTAGCTGCTTTTCATTCCCATTTTCAATCTTGGATAATTTGGGGAAATTTCAGTATGGTGTTTTAAATCACAGCAGAAGGTACTGAAAGGAGTAGGTGTACCATAACTGAAAGGATGTGTTCTGTTAGTTTAAAATGGCTTTTATGGAATTTCTAATGAGAAGACATAAGAGATCCCAGTTATTTCCCACATGGAAGACACTGAATACTAGCCACCTCTGCCTCTTGCCTTATCATCAAAACTAGATCAGGAGGAGCTGACATCTTCCTGCACAGCTGGAGCTTCAAATTAAGCAGTAAATCCTCAAGACTACAATCTTTCCTCAACACTGTTCAACCAAGAGCTTTGTGACAGCAGTTTCCTGGAAAACAAAGACTTCACATATATGAGCAGCAATAAATAAAACCAATATATACATACACATACGTTCAAGAACTATAGAGGTAATGAGAGAATAAAAGATGTGGCTGTCTTTCAAACAGCCATGAGAAACCTAGGCTGAAACAGAAGGAGAATCACTTGATTTTTCGACCACTCTGGTTACAACCCTGTAACAATTCATCCGTTCCACCAGCTCTTGAAGTACAAAGCTACAACGGGCACAGCTGGTTGGGAATACATGAGGTAACATTTTACTTAGCTCATTCTGTCCACCAAAAAAAAAAAGAAATACCATATGTATTCCCTACCTATTAGAATAAGTGCACTAGCACTGATACAACTTTTAGAAAATAATGCCTAGTAAAGAATATTTTGATTTTTAAAATGTTCTTTCCCAAAAGCCTCTATTTATTTCATAAGATCTAATTTTTTCCTGTGAATAATAAAACTAGCCAAAGTTTGTGTTGCAGAACCACATGAAGATGTTCCCACAGTAGCTGCCTGAAAAGATGAGCTTTCATGTTCACTCTGAACCTTGGAATAGTTGGGGTTGGCCCTGCCAGTTCTACAGCCTATTTGTTTGCCAAACTCAAATTTCTTTTCCAAGAATACCCCATCTCCCTAAAAGCAAAGTGAAGTGAAGACTACGGCCAAACAACATAAAAAATATAACCTTTCAGATGTTTTCCCTGTTCAAATAAATAAACATACATTAAACCCAGACAAACTAACAAATAAATGCAGATTAAAAACTTTATTCTGGAAGGATTAGTTTAAAACTCTAATTTTTTTACTTTGTTTTATAAATTTCAAGGGAAATAATAGGAAAAAATCCTCAATTCTCATGTTCTGAAGCCTCCAAAATGCATGCATACTATCTGGCTAGTCTGCAATAAACAAAAATCACCAGTAGGATCATAACATTACAGGAAAAAAAGAAAATCCATTAACTTCAATACAAGAAATACTTGAGCACTATTCGAGAGTGTGTTCATAGCCTTCAAATCAACTTAATAATCTTGAGTAAGTAATATTCATTTATAATTGTCTGCTATAACTCAAAGATTCCTTTTCAGCAAGCATCAGAGAGGTGATGAGATACCCAAACTTCTGCCCTCAGTCCTCCTTGATTTTCAGAATGCACAGTTCTCACCCTCTGATTTGAGAAGCTCTGATGCCCATTCTTGGTTCCCTTGTATTACAAAACTGATCTTTTTTTAGTGATTAAAAATCCTGTTTCTTCTGTTGCAATGAATTAATATCAAAGTAGGTCTAGCATGAAGCTGAGTAATGGTAATATTAAATTTATTTTCATGAAGCTAGACATCAAAACTTAACTACAGCCTTAGTCTCAAGGTCAAATGTCAGAACCTGAAAAGAACTTTAGAACAATATCAGGTATCTGAGATCTGAAGCTAATGTTTGCTGATCCCAACATAGTAAACACTTTTCTACGTAAGAGAAAATCAACAAACTGTCATGAGATAGCATTAACTATTTTAATACTGCATACAAGGAGATACATCCAATTTAAATCTCACAAGTATGAAGGACATGGAACTGCATTTAGCTATAAACACTGTCAAACTTTGCTTCTGTTTACTCCATTTATTTTAACTTCTGGTACACTGAAGCAGGAAAACTTAATGCTTTTATGTACTGTAGTTGCAAGACTAACTTCTCTGTTTTTAAACACCAAAGATCTAGTGCAATAGCTTCTGTATTCAGCAGAAAACCTTGGACAGTGGGTTCCATGACAATGATTCAAAATATAAAACCCTTTCAATGCTTTATATGTGATGTGTTTCACAGAATACAACTCTTGAGGACTTATGTTCTCAGTCTCCTACTTTAAAGGATTTTCAGAAGTTAATCATAAAAATGATATAGCAGATTAAAACCCATTCTAAATGCATATGTAACGCACAGTGTTTTCAATAACCTCTGAAACTGCGTTATCAAGATTGTAAACTCTCTGGGAAATCCATAAAGAATACCACAGCATTTCTTTGTTTCCAAAGGCCAAAATGCAAAGCACCAGATTTACTCTGGTAAAATCTCAACATAGTTCAACTGAAGTGATGGAAATCACTCTTAAGTTTGTCAAAAAACAATTTAAAAATATGGGTGTTACCAATTTTTTTATTTAATATTAAAAATCTGATATGATTTCCAGCTTGACTAATTCAAAGTACATGTGTGGTACTTTGGCAGCTCACATGAAGAAATGTTTTTCAATGAATAATTTTTAAAGTAGTCCCCTCCATTATCTACTCATTTATGCGGGAAAGATCAAGAGCAGTAACATTTAGAAATCAGCATCTACACAGTAGTTTTGTGTCCTGGTTTCGGCTGGGATAGGGTTAAATTTCTTCCTAGTGCTGTGTTTTGGATTTAGTATGAGAAGAATGTTGATAACACACTGATGTTTTCAGTTGTTGCTAAGTGCCCTTCTAGTCCAAGGACAGCTCCCGTGCCTACTGACTGAGCTAGGTACACAAGATGGGAGGGAACATAATCAGGACAGCCAGCCCAGCTGGCCAATGGGGTATTCCATACCATGTGACGTCATGCTCAGTATATGAAGGGTAGGCGTGATCCAGGAAGGGCCGATCGCTACTTGGTTATCGGTCAGCGCGGGTGGTGAGCAATTGCATTGTACATCACTCATTTTGTATATTCTATCATTATTTATTATCATTATTCTCCCTTTTCTGTTCTATTAAACTGTCTTTATCTCAACCCACGAGTTTTTCTCACTCTTACCCTTCCGATTCTCTCCCCGTCCCACTGGGGGGGCGGGGGGAGTGAGTGAGCGGCTGCGTGGTATTTGGCTGCCTGCCAGGTTAAACCACGACAGTCCTTTTTGGCGCCCAACGTGGGGCTCGAAGGGTTGAGATAACGATAGATCTGACCAAAGTGTGTTAAGGCAAAATTGTTATAGGCATCCATTATATTGATTGGTCACAATGTTGATGTATTGGCTGTCAAAGTTGTGGGGCTGGCTCTCAATGTTGGGTCATGTAATACCTTGCTTGCAGTATATGTTCCCGTTTGTGCTGTTTACCATTATTCGGAACTGGGCCAAGATTATCATTTTGTTGCTGTTTTATGAGGTGATAAAATCATTGGTCGTAAGTCTAATCTGGTATCTGTACTCGGCACTGCCATCATTTCTGTACCTCGGGAACCACCTCTTAGAGATTATTGGTAATTGCACTTGTTTCTCCTCGGAGAATGAATTTAAGGGGGAGACGGGTTGGGACACTCTCTCCCACTTGTTCATCTTCCCTTCCATATCGTCAGAAACTCCTTTTTCTTCTATCCTCTTCACAAAGATGTCCACAATATTCCCTGAGAATTTTGAATATCCTTGGGATGCTCAAACAAGCATGTTCATATTGCTATGTCTCCTGAATGTGGTTCAGGCCTTGTTTAGGGTTAAACAACTATTCAGGAATACTGTCCAGAGATCAACCCTCAGGAACAAGAAAAGAGGGAGGGCAAGCAGCGGTGCCTCATTGGGGCAGGCGGAGCGGCGAGTCTCGGGGGCGGCTACAGACACGGTGGCTACTCAAAACCCCACGACAGGCACTGCGGCTACTCCAACCCCCACGACAACCCCTGTGGCTACTCAAACCCCGGCAACAGTCACCGTAGCTTCTCCAACCCCTGCGACAAGCACTGCAGCCACTCAAGCTCCGGCAACAGGCACTACAGTTACTCCAACCCCCATGACAAGCACTGCAGCTACCCAAACCCCAGCAACAGGCACTACAGCTGAACCAGAGGACCAACCCTTGCTGGTATCTGTTGCCCCTGTACAGAAGAGGAAATCTTGGAAGCGGAGATCAGGTCGTTTAGAAAGGGATGATGAAAGAGCAGGGCCATCACAAGGAGAGGAGGAGGAAGAGGAAGAACTCATAAACGAGACGGAAACCACCCGATCCCTATCCCTGAGTGAGCTGAGAGATATGCGGAAAGATTTCAGCCGTCGTCCAGGCGAGCATATTGTTACCTGGCTGCTCCGATGCTGGGATAATGGGGCCAGTAGCCTGGAATTGGAGGGGAAGGAAGCCAAACAGCTGGGATCCCTTGCTAGGGAAGGAGGCATTGACAAAGCAATTGGAAAAGGGACACAGGTCCTCAGCCTCTGGAGGCGACTGCTGTCAGGCGTAAAGGAAAGGTATCCCTTCAAGGAAGATGTTATATATCGCCCAAGCAAATGGACCACTATGGAGAGAGGTATCCAGTACCTGAGAGAACTAGGCGTGCTGGAGGTGGTTTATAGTGACCTGAACGACAACCAAACGCCCAAAGATCCAGATGACGTCCAGTGCACGCGACCCATGTGGCGGAAGTTGGTACGGAGCGCACCTGCATCGTACGCCAGTTCGTTGGCAGTACTGTGCTGGAAAGAGGAAGAAGCACCAACGGTGGATGAGGTGGTTAGCAGACTTCGGGATTTTGAAGAAACTATCTCCTCCTCCCTTGTCTCGGCTGTAGAGAAGCTGTCCCGAGAGGTCCAGCAACTCAAAGACAATAGGTCCTATTCTCCACCTGTACAGACCAGTATCTCAGCCATTAGGAGTCAGCGTTTTTCTCCTCAAGAGAGAGGATATAGAAAGTACACACCACGGGGCACCCTGTGGTTTTACCTGCGTGACCACGGAGAGGACATGAGGCAGTGGGATGGAAAACCTACCTTGACCCTAGAGGCACGTGTACGTGAGTTGCAAGGAAAAACAATCACACAAGGGGGTTCTCTCAGGAAAAATGCTGCTCCAGTTTTCAGGAAAACCCTGTCTCACGATGGTCCAGTTTCCAGTGAACAGTTCCCCAGACAGAGTAGAAGGGCTGATCTTACTTTGGACTGTAATGAAGGAATTCTTGACTCACGTTTGCAAGAAGTGAGAAGCGGATACTATGACCAGAACTAGAGGGGCCCTGCCTCCGGCCAGGTGGAGGAAAGGGACAACCGGGTTTACTGGACTGTGTGGATTCGATGGCCTGGCACATCAGAGCCACAGGAGTATAAGGCTCTCGTAGACACTGGTGCACAGTGCACCCTAATGCCATCAAGCTATAAAGGGGCAGAACCCATCTGTATTTCTGGAGTGACAGGGGGATCCCAAGAGTTAACTGTGTTGGAGGCCGAAGTGAGCCTGACCGGGAACGAGTGGCAGAAGCACCCCATTGTGACTGGCCCAGAGGCTCCGTGCATCCTTGGCATAGACTACCTCAAGAGAGGGTATTTTAAGGACCCAAAAGGGTATCGGTGGGCTTTTGGTATAGCTGCCCTGGAGACGGAGGAAATTAAACAGCTGTCCACCTTGCCCGGTCTCTCAGAGGACCCTTCTGTTGTGGGGTTGTTGAGGGTTGAAGAACAACAAGTACCAATCGCTACCACAACAGTGCATCGGCGACAATACCGCACCAACCGAGATTCCCTGATCCCTATCCATGAGCTGATTCGTCGACTGGAGAGCCAAGGAGTGATCAGCAAGACTCGCTCACCCTTCAACAGTCCCATATGGCCAGTGCGAAAGTCTAATGGAGAGTGGAGACTAACAGTAGACTACCGTGGCCTGAACGAAGTCACGCCGCCACTGAGTGCTGCCGTGCCGGACATGCTAGAACTTCAATACGAACTGGAGTCAAAGGCAGCCAAGTGGTACGCCACCATTGACATTGCTAATGCCTTCTTCTCCATCCCTTTGGCTGCAGAGTGCAGGCCACAGTTTGCTTTCACTTGGAGGGGCGTCCAGTACACCTGGAACCGACTGCCCCAGGGGTGGAAACACAGCCCTACCATTTGCCATGGACTGATCCACACCGCACTGGAACAGGGTGAGGCTCCAGAACACCTGCAATACATTGATGACATCATCGTGTGGGGCAACACAGCAGAAGAAGTTTTTGAGAAAGGGGAGAGAATAATTCAAATCCTTCTGAAAGCCGGTTTTGCCATAAAACAAAGTAAGGTCAAGGGACCTGCACAGGAGATCCAGTTTTTAGGAATAAAATGGCAAGATGGACGTCGTCAGATCCCAATGGATGTGATCAACAAAATAACAGCCATGTCCCCACCGACTAGCAAAAGGGAAACACAAGCTTTCTTAGGCGTTGTGGGCTTTTGGAGAATGCATATTCCAAATTACAGTCAGATCGTAAGCCCTCTCTATCAAGTGACCAGGAAGAAGAACGACTTCAAATGGGGCCCTGAGCAACAACAAGCCTTTGAACAAATTAAACAGGAGATAGTTCATGCAGTAGCCCTTGGGCCAGTCCGGGCAGGACAAGATGTGAAGAATGTGCTCTACACCGCAGCCGGGGAGAATGGTCCTACCTGGAGCCTCTGGCAGAAAGCACCAGGGGAGACTCGAGGTCGACCCTTAGGGTTCTGGAGTCGGGGATACAGAGGATCCGAGGCCCGCTACACTCCAACTGAGAAGGAGATATTGGCAGCATATGAAGGGATTCGAGCTGCTTCGGAAGTGGTTGGCACTGAAGCACAGCTCCTCCTGGCACCCCGACTGCCGGTGCTGGGCTGGATGTTCAAAGGGAGGGTCCCCTCTACACATCATGCAACCGATGCTACGTGGAGTAAGTGGGTCGCACTGATCACACAACGGGCCCGAATAGGAAACCCCAGTCGCCCAGGAATCTTGGAGGTGATCACGAACTGGCCAGAAGGCAAAGATTTTGGAATATCCCCAGAGGAGGAGGTGACACGTGCTGAAGAAGCCCCACTGTATAATAAACTACCAGAAAATGAGAAGCAATATGCCCTGTTCACTGATGGGTCCTGTCGCCTTGTGGGAAAGCATCGGAGGTGGAAAGCTGCTGTATGGAGTCCTATACGCCAAGTTGCAGAAACTGCTGAAGGAGAAGGTGAATCGAGCCAGTTTGCAGAGGTAAAAGCCATCCAGCTGGCCTTGGACATTGCTGAACGAGAAAAATGGCCAGTACTTTATCTCTATACTGACTCATGGATGGTGGCAAATGCCCTGTGGGGGTGGTTGCAGCAGTGGAAGCAGAACAACTGGCAGCGCAGAGGTAAACCCATCTGGGCTGCCGCATTGTGGCAAGATATTACTGCCCGAGTAGAGAACCTGGTTGTAAGAGTACGTCACGTAGATGCTCACGTACCCAAGAGTCGGGCCACTGAAGAACATCAAAACAACCAGCAGGTGGACCGGGCTGCTAAGATTGAAGTGGCTCAGGTGGATCTGGACTGGCAACATAAGGGTGAATTATTTATAGCTCGGTGGGCCCATGATGCCTCAGGCCATCAAGGAAGAGATGCAACATATAGATGGGCTCGTGATCGAGGGGTGGACTTAACCATGGACGCTATTGCACAGGTTATCCATGAATGTGAAACGTGCGCTGCAATCAAACAAGCCAAGCGAGTAAAGCCTCTTTGGTATGGGGGACGATGGTTGAAATACAAATATGGGGAGGCCTGGCAGATTGATTATATCACACTCCCACAAACCCGCCACGGCAAACGCTATGTGCTCACCATGGTGGAAGCAACCACCGGCTGGCTAGAAACATACCCTGTGCCTCATGCCACTGCCCGGAACACCATCCTGGGTCTTGAAAAGCAAGTCCTGTGGCGACATGGCACCCCAGAAAGAATTGAGTCAGACAACGGGACTCATTTCCGAAACACTCTCATAGACACCTGGGCCAAAGAGCACGGCATTGAGTGGGTCTATCACATCCCCTACCACGCACCAGCCTCCGGGAAAATCGAACGATACAACGGGCTGCTAAAGACAACACTGAGGGCAATGGGTGGTGGGACATTCAAGCATTGGGACACACATTTAGCAAAAGCCACCTGGTTAGTCAACACTAGGGGGTCTGTTAATCGAGCTGGCCCTGCCCAATCAAGACTTTTACGTACTGTAGATGGAGATAAAGTCCCTGTCGTGCACATAAGAAATATGCTGGGGAAGACAGTCTGGGTTACTCCTGCCTCTGGCAAGGGAAAACCCATCCATGGGATTGCTTTTGCTCAAGGACCTGGGTGCACTTGGTGGGTGATGCGAAAGGATGGGCAAGTCCGGTGTGTACCTCAAGGGGATTTGATTTTGGGTGAAAATAGCCAGTGAACTGAATTTTATGATGTCAATTGTTATATGATATTGTATATCATTATTTCTATGGTTGCTATCAATGGTATAGCAGTGAAAATCACCCAGATTAATGAAGAATGAACTAACTCCGATGAAACCGAGCAAAGTGCAACGATGATAGAACTGGACGAGCGCAGCAGTACCGAAATGGCTTCAGGATGCAACAGCCCAACACCACACACCATCCTTCTGGCCCTGAAAGACTGTTATGACAGATGGAGCCCAAAGTTGTGGACTAAAAGAACTCAATGGACATTTATATATATTTATGTGTATATATGTATGTATATGTATTATATGTATATATGTATGTATATGTATTATATATGTATATATATAAAAAAGATAGTGGTGATTAATTGAAAGGTATCGAAAAATGTGAGACCTAAGCATAACGTAAATGGTATGGAATAAGGGGTGGATACTGTCCTGGTTTCGGCTGGGATAGGGTTAAATTTCTTCCTAGTGCTGTGTTTTGGATTTAGTATGAGAAGAATGTTGATAACACACTGATGTTTTCAGTTGTTGCTAAGTGCCCTTCTAGTCCAAGGACAGCTCCCGTGCCTACTGACTGAGCTAGGTACACAAGATGGGAGGGAACATAATCAGGACAGCCAGCCCAGCTGGCCAATGGGGTATTCCATACCATGTGACGTCATGCTCAGTATATGAAGGGTAGGCGTGATCCAGGAAGGGCCGATCGCTACTTGGTTATCGGTCAGCGCGGGTGGTGAGCAATTGCATTGTACATCACTCATTTTGTATATTCTATCATTATTTATTATCATTATTCTCCCTTTTCTGTTCTATTAAACTGTCTTTATCTCAACCCACGAGTTTTTCTCACTCTTACCCTTCCGATTCTCTCCCCGTCCCACTGGGGGGGCGGGGGGAGTGAGTGAGCGGCTGCGTGGTATTTGGCTGCCTGCCAGGTTAAACCACGACATTTTGTTATAGTGTTTAACATGAATAACCACATAATTATGTATAAGAGAAAGATTTATATAGCGACCTGTAACTGCTATGTCAAAGTTCTGTGCAGTGGCTTGAAAGGAACCATTAAGTTGTAAATAGGCAATTTTATTTTTTTTTTAAATCTAAATATATACTTTTCACCAGAAGCTTATGGTCCTTTGGTGCTACTCTGGACTCTTAGGTAAATAGCAGCCACATACTTACACATACAAATACACAGCTCTGTGTCGTTTTAAAATATATATACACACATATAGAGAGATATAAACAAGAGACCATAATAAGTGTTTTCCAGCTCATCACTTATCTTGGATGATACATGCTTTATGCCTTTTGTATTCATCTCATTCATATGATAAACAAATCAATTTAGTGAGAATTTCTAGTCTTGGCCTGTTAAGTTTTTAAAAATTGTCTGAAAAGTGTGTCGGCATTGAGGCAGCAAAATTAACATAAATCCTAAGTGAAGTAGGAACATTTGCAAAAGATTGCAGCTGATTTCAGATCTTTGTGGTTTATATTAATCACATGGTACTTGACCTCTGATCAATAGGATGTGATGAAAAATATTGTAAAGAATGAATATAACCACAGTACAACACTGACCCAAAAAGTGACAATTGCAAGTTTGCCTGAAAAGTTCTGACACCCAATGAAACAAACAAAAAAGCTGTGTTAATAGTGAATTTCAGTTTCTGCCAGGCATTTTTCTTGTTAATAATCCTTAGCACTCTAATTGCATGGCATTTTGCAAAGCTCACAAACAAATGACCTGCTCCAGACTAGTTGGGCATAACAAAAACAATTATGTATCCATAATTCATGTTTTATTTGTTCTATTTTTTCCTCTATTATACGATAGCTGCCATAAACAAAGCAAGTTCTGGGTTTGCCTACGATGGCATGTCACGTTACAGCCTTACTGGGAATCATAGAATCATAGAATCATTAAGGTTCGAAAAGACCTCTAAGATCATCGAGTCCAACCGTCAACCCAACACCACCATGCCCAATACACCATGTCCCTAAGCGCCTCATCTACACGTCTTTTAAATACTTCCAGGGTCGGTGACTCAACCACTTCCCTGGGCAGCCTGTTCCAAGGCCTGACCACTCTTTCAGTAAAGAAATTTCTCTTAATGTCCAATCTAAACCTCCCTTGGTGCAACTTGAGGCCATTTCCTCTCGTTCTATCGCTGGTTACTTGGCAGAAGAGACCAACACCCACCTCGCTACAACCTCCTTTCAGGTAGTTGTAGAGCGCGATGAGGTCTCCCCTCAGCCTCCTCTTCTCCAGGCTAAACAACCCCAGTTCCCTCAGCCGCTCCTCATAAGACTTGTGCTCCAGGCCCTTCACCAGCTTCGTTGCCCTCCTCTGGACACGCTCCAGCACCTCCATGTCCTTCTTGGAGTGAGGGGCCCAAAACTGAACACAGGATTCGAGGTGCGGCCTCACCAGTGCCGAGTACAGGGGCACGATCACCTCCCTACTCCTGCTGGCCACACTCTTTCTGATACAGGCCAGGATGCCATTGGCCTTCTTAGCCACCTGGGCACACTGCCGGCTCATGTTCAGCCGGCTGTCAACCAGTACCCCCAGCTCCTTTTCCTCTGGGCAGTTTTCCAGCCACTCTTCCCCAAGCCTGTAGCGTTGCCTGGGGTTGTTGTGGCCGAAGTGCAGGACCCGGCACTTGGCCTTGTTGAATCTCATACAGTTGGCCTCGGCCCATCGATCCAGCCTGTCCAGGTCCTCTGCAGAGAGCGTCAAGTCTAGCAAGAGCTTGAATAAAAATTTGACTTACTGTGTGTATACCAGAGTTGTAGAACTTGCTGTAACATGGGAGCTCACATTCTACAGTATTAAGTCTTTTGCCCTAAAGAAACAGGTTTACTGTCAACTGGAAGTGATTTTTTGGCAATGGTCTTTATGGCCAAATCAAGCATGATCTACTGGAGGAAAAGGAAAGCCAGATAACTAATCCCAGGTAACGTGCCATGTACATGCTAAACTAAGTAGTGCTGATGTAGAGGCTAACACATGGCTAAGCTCTCATCCCACCAGTAAATCTAGTTCCATTCTTAAGCCAACATAGGGCTCTTAACTTATTATGGTTCTCTCTATGCCTATAAATCACTATTTTAAACCAGTTTAATGATCTCTAATGCACTTATTCATGATTTTAAAACACTTGGGACTGAGGCGTATGCAATTGCCTAAGGGATAATGAGGTATGAGTTGGGTCAGACAGAGACAGTGTAAGTCCATTACACTAAGAAGTAAGAAATGAAGTGAAAGAAGTGAGTTTAAAGAGAGAGAGTGCTTGACACACAGGAAGGAGGCTGCCATTCCTACACTGTGGAGTGAGACTATCAAGGCAGAGTAGAAAGAGGGTTGGGGGTGAAGAGAACAAATGGAGCACAGAGGAAAGAAGACTGGGCAGAGCACAGGCCCTTTAATAGAAATTAGATGCACTGGGGAACAGCACCTGACTTTAAAGATGGGAATGAAGGTTCATATTTCACATGTAAGAACAAAGGTGAAGTCGGTGAAGAGTTTCCAGAGGGAGCAGTGACACATTAGAAAGAGAACAGTGGAAGATTTTATAAGGGGGGAAGGACGGAGGAGGTGGTTAGTTACATCGTCTGTGGAAACCCTAGACCAGGATTGTAGCCCTTTCCAATACTTCTGAAATCTAAAGTACTTTGTCCAGGGAAGAGATTTTCAGGATTTAAAGAGAAGGATGCAGTGCTGATTTTTACACATAGGGCTATGCACCCATTTGAGAACCACCCATGTTCAAGCAATGCCGGGAAGAGATCTTAGCCTACCAGTGGAAAGAAGGAATTGTGACTGGTCAAGAAATGGAGTAGATATTGTGAGTTATATGGAGATGCAACAGACAATGGTGCCACTAACACAGATATCTACTTATTTTCAGATAAACAGGTCCTTAACAGTACCACAAACCAAAATCATGGTCATGTCAGAACAACCCTTAAAAGACAATGAATCTTAGTATTTTGTTGATTTTTTTCTCAGAAAAATTTAAACATTCATCATAGAGGTACATCTAGAGGTCTTTGAATGCCTGTGCTCAAGAATGAAGACTTTTCTTTGTACACCAACATGAAGCAACTATCATTTGCAAGAAGAATCACCTTGCACAATTATTCCTATGATTAAAACTTGGAGTGCTCCCAAAAGATCCCAGCGAGATACTTGGTATGTCCATTGCTAAACAGAACGTGTCACCATTAACACAAGCAGTGTCCATGCAGAACGGGGGGCAATACCGCAGAAATTGTAGAAATTGTGATGTCAACACCAAGTTATCTTATTATCTGATAATGCAAATGTGATATTTATATAACACTTTGCAATGTTGCTTAAAGTGGAAGTTACGCAACCATGGTTTCCTGTTTGTGGATGCCTTATGCACCCACTTACAGTCGTCTTTGAAGCCAGTGTTTGGCTACGAAGCGAACGCTTTAGAGGATTTTACTGCATTCCTGTGGGGCTGATGGGAGCACAGAAAGGATTCTAATAAGTGGCAAACATTGAAAAATGAGGACTCTTGACATTAGCCTGTCTCCTGAAACAACCATAAAATAAATTGAAACGTTAACGATGTCCTTGCCCTCCAATACATGCATGACAGAACTGTTCTAAGCTTTGTCCAATGCAGTTAAACAGGCTCATATAAAGGCACATTATCAGTAAAAGGAAAGGTATGCATTTCTAAAGGGAGGACATCTCCTAAGCTGGATACTAAACATGTCACACGAAAAAAAAATCTGTTTTCCAATTAGTTACATTCCTATAGCTGCAAATAGAAAAAAGTTCTGCTAATCATCCTCTCATGTGCCCCATTTGAAATTATCCCTCTACACATTTGGACTTTCTTTTCTCTTTCACAGCTCACGTTTATAACTCCACATCACATCTCCAATTCTTAATACAGTCATTTATATGCAGTGAAAAGCTGGAAGTGGCTGATAGCCACTAAACAGAATCTCGTTTGGGACTAACAGCTTTGGGTGATGGCATCTAAGGCAGTGGGCCAGAAAGAAAAAAAAAAAGATGGGGGAGAAGGAGGGGTTGAACATGACCATTCATCTAACATAAAAGGCAATCGATTGCCATGCAACTCAATAGAGCTACTGATTTGGAATTCATTCAAATACAGAGCCCTGAACAGAATCCTTGAATGAGTAAACAATTTGCTTTTGTTAAAGGCAAGAGTTCTCTCATCATCTGATATTAAAAAACAATGCACAGTAAATATTCTGAGCTCAGGTTAATTACAAAAGAAACTGCTCATGCAGTTTTAGAAATTACTCTAAAAAAAAGTATAATTTAATATTGAAATGAAAAGTGTGCTCAGTCAGTGTTAAACATGTTCAAAAGTTTATGAATAATTCCTTTTATAGATGGTTGACTCCAAAATTTAAAGGCAGATATGGACACGTGAAAAACAACAAAAAATAATAGCAACAGATACACAGTTGGTTTTTTTTTTAAATTACACATATTTAATAACTATATGGACCTTTGTTTATATTCCAGCAACTAAAGGCAATCAAGAAAAAGGGCTTTGCACTCTTTATAATGAGAATAACCCAACTAAAGCATATACATTGCTCCAAATAAAACTCATTCGAACATGCAAGAGAGGTTTAAATTGCTTTTTCAAATTAACCAGATAGAAACACAAATTTGACAAAATCATATAGAAAACAATAAAATATATTTGTATCTATTAAAAGAATGAAAGAAAACCAAGTTATGAGACAAAAGCAAGTCACTTTTTTCTGCAAGACATCGGTTACTTAAGCTCCATTTCCTATTTATGGATAAAATTCTGTTCAAGAAAGGAACCAAGTATATGATTTATCAAAACAATGGCAACAAAGACCAGTGCTAAGTCTCTTGACTAAAAATTAAAAAAAAGAGAAGTTGAGATTTTAGGAATGTTATGCTGAAGGTACTGGACTCCCAAAGTGAAACAAATGGTTAGGAAAATTACACACTGCATGTAATAGGTTCCTAATATTCACATAAAATCTTGGGTTTTGAGTTAAATTTTTTGTAAACACTACCTCCATGTTTTTCTAATATAGAAACTTTGTTTCTGAACTGTGAATTTTGGAACTAAAATTGAGGCAACTTTTTGAGATGCTTAGAGTAGAGCTCTGGTTCTGGATTATTGTTAGTGACTCTCTGGAAAAAAAAATACCAAGCTTGACAATGATTCTATATAAGCCTTTAATCAATAAATATATGTTTAATATAAGAAATATGCCAAAAAAATGTGCAAGAGAATTTGAGGGTTTAAGGTACTGGTAAATCTAAGTCGGTGTTTGGAAAAATTGCCAATCAGTAGTTTAGTAGATGTAACAATAAAATATTATGGCTTATCTGAAATAACTTTTGAATCTTACCAAAAGTATGGTAGACTATTTCAAAATCACCTCTGAGTCTGAGAAGTCTCCATCCCATTAAATATACAAAGAAAATGGAAATGTAATTTTTATAATGTCTGTTGCCCACCTTGTGTAGATCTTACCTAGCTAAATATTTGGCAGACATCCTGTGGCTGGGGCAAAGGCTGCTTTAGTTGGTTGGGTTTTAATGCTCATTTTTCAGTGGTTCTTGTAAGCAGCAACTGTCTATAAAAGCCAAATAAGCAGGAAGAGGAGACTAACTTAGTCAAGTTTTTTTCTTTTTTTTTTTTCAGTTAAAAATACCAGATTGCAAAATACAGTGTTGGAATACAATGTATATCTAGCCATATTTATAGCAGAATGCTGATCTGTATTCCTTTAAAAGTTTGTTACTACCTAAAGGACACACAAAAGCTGTGCTATGGCCATGGAAAGCTAACGTTTCCTCTTGAAAAGTTGAAGTAGGCAGGTAAAATGAACAGATACACGAATACAGCAAAACAAAGTTCCCAGCCTAATTTTTCTTTTTCCCCAACAAACCTTCAATTATTTTCAGTAACAATGGCCAAGAGAAACAAGACAATGTATGATGTCTTTTGCCTGGCAAGCTACAACTTGGTGATGTATAAGCATAATGCTCGTTCAATTCCATGATATCAAGCAATATGCTTGATATATCACTGAAGGAGACTTCAGTTGATGTTGGTGACAATTTAAGCTGAAAATAGGGAACAAAAGAAGTCCTAGTATTTCATATCACTACTGCCTAAGACATTAGGTCTTGTGGAACTGCAGCTGCTGAAAGCCAGTAACACCTTACACTTTATTGCAATCTTAGTTTTGCTCAGCCTCAGTAGAGATTAAAATGTCCACTGGTTACTTTACTGGGCCTTACAGATCAATGTTATCACCACAGGCCTCCAGATGGATCAGGCTTTCTGTGGACTAGACTTGGCCTGCCTAGAGATTTCTTTTGGCTTTTGCTTAGCTCAGTACAATTGTGTGGTGTCACACATATTGTTATATGTATTTTGTACCCAATAGGTAGTTACAACATGTAGTTATTCTGCGTCTGTTTAACTATCTATGACCCTACTAAAAAATACATGATAGAGGAGTAAGGTCTAAATTTGTCCTCCCCACTGGAGAATGCTTTTCTCACATATATGAATTTCCTCCTATGACCGCTGTCAGACTGACACCTTAAATAATACCATGTTTAGATGAGGATGCCTCATATCTTCTGTTGTCCTCAGAATTCCAGTCATAAATTCAAATCAGCCACATGCTGAATTAATTAATTGTTCTTAGTTAAGATTATAAGTGAGGGGAAAAAATTGTGATCGCTCATAAGAAGAAACAATTTCCTTTTGGCACAAACCACAGTTTTTCAAAATGTATATGTACATTTCTGATTAATCAAATAATGACAGTGAACACAACAATATGGTGGTTTGATGGAACAAAATAAGAAAATGGATTTCATCTTACTGATAAGAGGAAACCTAAATTATCATGCAACTTTAAAATTATTTCAAAATTTAGAGAGTTGTTTCTGTCTTTAGTTGTGACAGCTTCTCACCTAAAAATATATAATCTTTGTCTGGTTTGGTATGTGCAAGATTTGAAGCAAATCCTGAAGCAGAATCAAATGCAGGCATTTGAAAGGCTGTCTTTGAATGTACCATTCCTGAAGAGTAAATCTTGGCCAAGTCTTCAATAACTGAAAAATCCTGTGAACTGCAATCCCTAGATAACTTTGTTGTTCTGGTCCTTAGATGGGCTTGAATTGAACTACCTGTGTAACCTATTCGTGACGTATGTTTTTGACTGTGTCCTTGTATCTAGAAATGAATATGTAGGACTAGTCTATTTGTTGTGCTTCACACCTCAAAAATCTGGGCTACCAGCTGTTAAAAATAATTTTCATTGAATATTTCTAACTTCATTAACCTAAAGAAATCCTACTGATTAATATGTTTATCTTTTATTTACAGTTTATTTTTGTTTTGTACAGCTGTGTAAACTGATAAACTCCTTTTTTTACATTATGTGTTAAATGTTAACGTCTCACTCAATACAAACATAAACATCACTATTTCCACTTTCGAGCACTGGAAAACTGTCACCTTTTGACAGCACAAGTAGGTGAACTGGGGATTAAATGTTGATTCTTAGGGACTTTCAGAAAGAACTAAACACTCCTTCCTCATTTGTGCTAAACCAAAGTCTACAGAAACAAAAATAGACGATTCCATTTACCAAGTAAAATATTCCTACATCTAATGTCAACTGAAGTAATTCTAAGTTTCTAAACTAAATTTGCAGCTATACCACATTCTTATTAATTTTTCCAAGGCTCAGATTTCAGCTGAGGAGCCCACAAGAGTAAAGAATTAAGACCTTGCCTCTTTTTACATACTGGGGAGAAAGGCTGAGAAATTTCCTTGAGCAAAGCACTGAAGTGGTTCGTGTAAGCTCTCGCTATACTAACTCTCCTATTTTTCTAAAAAATGTCTAGTTATTAGTCATCCTTGAAATATTCTCCCCAGAACTGACCTGCTGAACTGTTAGCTCCTTGGAGTGAGATGGAGGAAAAGGGGGTGTATTTTCTGAAAGTCTGTTTACATAATCTTAGAAAAGTGAAGAAGCAAAGAAAGGATTTGCCTGCTTTCCAGCTGACCTTGAAGTCTGTAGGGCAAACCACAAAAGTTATGTAACAATTAAAACAGACAAGAGGAAAGTAGGCAAATCCTCTAGAATCCCCGAATATAGAAATGCTATATATGATTAAGCCACCATTGTTTTACATCTGCCTAGTGCATTTTGTGACTCCAATCTTGGTTTAATTACTGTGGTTAAAAAAAAAAAACTTCACCATTAATTTATAACACAATACAATATAATATAAAATAAATAGGAACATACTATTTCCACACAGCTGTTAGAAAATTGAATGGCAATAAAATTAATTCCTCAGATTTTAGCCTTCTCAAATTAGTCAGAAGTTTGAGTTTGGTATTAAATTTTAGAAAATAATTCTGTCTTCCAATCACATTTGAATTTTTTTTCTATGTGTAATGGTCATCTTCTATTAAGACAATACTCAGTAATGAAAAATAGACAGTAGGATATTACAATCTTCCTAATTTTGGATCATCTTGAAGTTATTTGAATATTAAGCTGAGATCATACTACAAAAATGCTGATCTGGCACAGGATATAAATGGTGATCTGAGGAGACTGTCACTATGTTGTAGCAATTAAGGAGAGAGCAGAGCCAGTTCTCATAAGTTCTATCCAACAATATAACTATAATTATAAAAAAAGTCTAATGTTTTTGTCTTTTTATAATTCCAAAACGCATTATTCTCCACACCAATCCATCCTGAGGAGGCTGAGGCAGATATTAGAAGATAACTTCCATAGAAATGGTCTAAGACAATAGAGGTTTCTCTCATAGTAGTCTGTACACATTCCTTCTTCGTTCCTAAAAAGGCAGTTCAGAGAAGCAGCCTTAACAGATCACTGTTAATTTATCAGTAATTTATACCTCATGTGGGAATAACTGCATTGGGTGCAGTCTCTTTAAAGGGAGAGTGAGTTGAACCCAGGACTGGCAAAATCAGGCAAATATATTGAAAGATTAAAGAGTGGCTGTTAGTGTAAGATAAAAAAGCAGATAGTTGGTGGATAGGAACATGCTTATCCAAACAAAAAAAGTCCTGTGAATTACCTAGGACTTTTGAAATACTAAATTTTAAAGGAGAAAAAGGGAACATAAGTAAAGCTAGGTGGCGACATGCTACAGCTGTAAACCAGACTATTTTCCGACTTACAACTTCAGAATGACTTACCTGTCAGGCATCGCATCTCCAGTGACGTGACCTTGACCTGTCAGCCTGGATGCATTAAAATACTCTGCCTGGCCTCTAACACTAATAATGATCACAGGCTACAGCATAAAGAATTCTTCAGAATGCTGTAAAGAGCAAGGGTAAAAGAGGAAGAATGACACAAAATGCTTCACATCACAGTTATAGCCCTGGACTTTTTGTCTGACAAAAAGGTCAGACGGGGTAAAGAAGAGAGATATTCAGGAAATAAAGGTGTTGCTTGTTTTCTTCCAACACTATAAAAGGATTCAATATAAAAAAGAAACATTGCTAGCATAAAGGACACAAACTAAGCACTCCACCTCCTTTCTTAACGCTCTTAGAGGGGTACAACTTGATAAGTGCAAAATTGTAATGACTGTGGTCAAAAGCAGAATGGAAGAAGTTTAATGAGATTATTGTAAGAAAAATTAGGACATTCTGTTTTCAATCTGTGCTGCATGTATTTTGGCACATAAGATCCATATAATGCCTATGACACGATTTCTTCTTTCCCACAAAAAGAGAAAGAGAGGGGAGAAAAAAATTTAAAACCCACCAACATACATCTCTCTTACGGAACTGGAATACTGCTGTTAGAAGAAAATTAGCAACGCATTTTAAAACATTTCCATTATGAAAGCATATCTGAGAGCAATTACAGTAGGCAGAATAATTAGCTTGGTATTTTGCGGATTGATAGCTTTGCGCATGTTTTGCCCAAGACTGTCATACCTTCTTAGTACCACTTCTGGATAAGATACAGACTGATTTCTTAATTGATCCCACTTTCTGTGTATAGGAGCCCCACAGAGAAAGGAGTCACGTGGCGTGGAAAAAATCCATGGCACGAGGTCCTGCGACCCTGTTAGCAGATACAGCTGCTGTTGAAAGGCACAGTTTACCCTCACTCTGTGCGGAGTGCACAGACATGCAGGCCAGACACAGCACTCTACTGTCAATGTCCAAAATATATTTGTTCCAGTGAAGGAACTATTAGGGTAGGGTAATTGGGTGATCCTCAGCTAGGTGCCCTTTAAATCTACGAAACAGTTTTCAGCTATAACACTCTCAGGAACGATGAAGATTTAACCCACTTTGGGAATGTCTTGCAATTTTTCTGAACTGTTAATGGAAAAACAGAAGGAAAGAAACCACAGGAAGTTAAAATGTGTATTTTTATACTTTCCAAATATAAAGTTTTAATTTCAAACTGAATTCCATCAGATGTACTACAAAACAATCTTCCCCTCCAAAAAAAGAAGAGGAGCTGCTTCTCTCTCTCCTTCTCTCTCTAGTATTCATATGTACCTTCATTTATTACTATATCTCATCCCTTCAAAACCTCATTGTATCTACCTTCCTCAGAGGATTACTCAGTTTAGAGGTTCTAAGAGTCTCTGTTTTACCGACGGCAGAACAGGTTACTGAAGAGCGCTTTCAGTAATGTCATCCATAGATCTAACAGGAAAGCTGGAGGAAGGCAGTTGACAAAGTGAACAGCATCTCAGGTCAGCCAACTGCCTCCTTGGCCAACATCACAGGAGAGAGGGGTAGATTATTCCAGCCTGAAAAGCCAGTCTGTGTCTCAAGTTCACACAGCTCTCAGCTTTTGCAGCTTTTGGACCCTAGGAGGAGGCTCAGCACATCACAGATTGTGCTTCCCTGATCCCATCCCCCCTAACAGTGGCAGAAGAAAAGTTCAGGAAATTGGTCAGGAGTGTAGACAGAGCAAGATTGCTCTCTCTCCTTCCTCCAGCTTTCCCCTTCTCCTGGCACTCAAATGACATTTCCTACACCCATCTGAATTCTCTGATCTTTCCCGCAACCTTTCCTTCACAAAGCCTTAGGAAACCCATTTGTCCCTCTAGACCCCTTGCTCTTTCAGCATCTCTTTGCAAGACACCACTTACTGTCTCCACTGCTGAGTGTTCTTGTGCAATCCCTGTTTAAGCAGAAGCAAGACAACTTGAAAACCTACATCTACAGCAACTACTTGCCAGAGGAAGAAGCATCTACAGCATTGCTTTGTATTTCACAATCAGAGTAATCAGAGTGTATAAGGAAGGATGGGGCTCCTGCTGATATGGAATAGCAACTGCTTTCTTTAAAATCAAACTATAAGAGGTTCCTTTTACTTTCAGGGAGCTGGAAGTGCACTCACCTTATTATAATAACTTATTGTATCCAGATTGAAACCAATCTCTCCCACCTTCTAGAGGAACACATAACATCAAGCTCTAAGATAAGGCAAGAGTTAGAAACAAACTATTCATGTTTTTTGTTAAGTATGAGCTTTGTGCAACAACATGCAAATTTATACAGCTAGACAGAATATGTGCATGGACAAAATTAAGTAGATTTTGTAGCCCAGTAGGAGCTCAGCTGGAAGGCACAGCTCTATTCCTGCTCTGAAGATTGTTAGTTTTGTGATGACTATTTCATGTAAAATACAGAAGCGACTTTCAGAGGGGGAACTGGAATTCAGGTTTCTCTCACCAAGTCTGAAGTATCCAAACCCAGGTTACATAGTTATGCTTCCTTCCCTCCCTTATGAATCTTACTTTTTTTTCCACTGACAAAGCTTCAGCAGTGTTTTCCCTAAGTCCTCCCATCCACCATACAGGATGGCCTCGTATGTGTCTCAAAATTCTGGTCTCAGCCTGTCTGCTGGAAAAATTAGGTATTGCATTGCCTGAATGCAGGATCCTACGTAATCTTTGCTGGATCTAGCTTCAAGGGACTGTCCTTAGATCATAAACAAACCCACAGCAAATAGGAATCTGAAGTTTTGAGTTTTAGACAAGCACCAAATCACCAAACATCTTTCATTGTCAACTTGTTAATAAGGAAGGGTTTATAAATTTGAAGCTGAAATGGGAACTAGACTAAAAAGATTTACCTATTAGAACATGCTTTGGTTTCCAAAATTGCATTGAACCCTCGGTTGTACTGAAATAATATTGTATACTATAACACCTAAGAACTTGCGAGTTACAGCACAAGGGACATGCTTCAGTGCAATGTTGCTCTTTGATATATCAGAGCAGTCTGGTCCTCTTCATATCCTATTCCAGTGCTTCCACAGCAGTCAACTTCAAACCCGAGAGTACACTCGCTTTCACCACTGTGGTATGGCACAAAGAAGAAACCTACAAAGAAGAAACCTGCAACCTGCAGCTACACTGACAAACGTCAGGGCAGACACTAACTAAGCACAGGAGGATATGAATATACAAGTGGTAAATTATCTTGAGACTGTGATAGTCTCTGTTTATTTTATTAACTTCAATTAGAAGGCAAATTTCAGAATTACCACTTTTGAAAAGAGAATAAAAAAGAGGTACACCACAAAACCTATCCTTTCAAATTAAGTGCAACATGGTACATCAGAAAGTTAAACATTAATTCCAAGAAATATAAAATTGTACATAAACTAACTGGCAGTCTGTAATAGATAATTATTAAAAATAGAATTTTCTTAATGATGCGTATTTACACACATTCACATACCACTTCTTGTAATGGCCTATTCAAAGGTACCAATGCTTCTCAGAACAGCTACATGTCAGGCTCCAAATGTTCTCTGAAAAAAAAGAAACTCTCCCTTTTTCAAATGCAGTTTCATATTACCATTGAGGTATTGTGAAATTTTCCACTCTTGGTATTTCATTTGGATATAGTAATGATTGTTACTTTTGTTCGTTGCTTTCTTCATCCACATGTAAGAAAACCAGATGAAATGTTATGTGTTGAAAAATTGATGTGAGAGAAAAGCCGGTAAGTGTAACTTAAATATATATATATTTTAAAATATGCATAGATGACTAAATTACTTGGATATAAATATGCTTAACTCACAACTTAGAAATAAATATGAACTGAAGATGTGAAGATTAGAACAGTTGTTTTACTGTGTTCACGCTTAAGTGCTCAGCTGTGGAGCAATGAAGAACCACAAGTAGTCTGCAGATTTGAATACCTTTACAAAAGCAGCTTTTAAAATAAAAGGATATATTATAAAGTGAAACTACAAAACAGCATTGAAGAGGCATTTGTTTTAGCAGACTTGGCTGCACCAAGGATCAGTCCTTGAAAATGGATGGATATCCTGCATGCTGAAATTCCTTAAAACCTTTCCACTTTTGAATTGAATACTACCTTCTTTCTTCATTATCTCTTACCAATGCAAAACCCTAGGAAATGCCAGAATAACTTCATCAACAAACTATTGGATGAACACTCTGAAGATCAAAAGTGAATGAGAATTAGTCAATGAAAACTGCTATAGGATAGACTAGCCTGCAATTTCCCAAAGTATTCAGATGATCTGGCAATATTTGGTCAATTGCTCTTGTGCATATTGAAAGTTCTGGACCAAAATGCAACTAGACACAGCTTTAGTTATTTCTGTTATGCCTGAAGAAAATGAGACGTTTTAAAATGCTGATGAGGCCCTAGAAGATGAGAGACTGCTAAAATTAGGAATTCAAAAGACATTCTATAAAGATATTCTGAAGCTTCTTATGTAAAACTTTATTTCTTAAGCAACAGAATATTAAAAATGCAACAAATCACAAACATATCTACTCTGAATCAATGGTTGCATTTTTTCATTATTACTATTATCATTATTATTATTATTATTTATTATTGCTATTACTATCATTATTCAAATAAAAAGAAATATTCAGCTAGAGCTCATTGAAAAGGGGAAATTGTATCCCATAAGAGATTTTATCAATGTATTTTTCCTATTCTGAAGAGAATGGATGAAAAAGTGAAAATAGCAAACTTTCAATTGAAAAGTAGAAAACATCAGTCCAAAATGTCAAAAAATATCACTTTGATGTTTTCTGATTTAAAGAAAAAAAGATTTAAATATTCCTAGTCTAAATATATAGCACTGACTTATCTAGGATGTTTATTCTCAGATGATACAATAGTAAATTTTAAAATCCTTGCTGCAATATCCCTTGGGTCCCTTGACTTTCTTTGTCTCCTGTGGGGTTGTGAGATCCAAGAGGGGTTGCATCTTCTTCTATTGCTACGTATATGTAGTGTTGGACAACAGATGCCAGTGAGATGCAATTTCTACCTTGTAGTGCTGCCATTTTATATGAGGGGGTAATCCCAAGATTAAATCATTCCTCTGGGACATAGAGGATCAAGAACCTATTCTGAGTACCCCAGTCACCAGGTCAATAGATCTTGTCAGCTGGATAATTTTATATTTCTATCTAGATTCTATTGTAAAGTTCAACATGGACCTGTATATTTTCCTAAAAAATATTGGTGGGCAGATTTTAGGGACTGACAAATCTACATATCTTTACAAAATAAACAAACAGTCAAGTAATTTGTTTTGTGTGCATATGGTTTCAACATTAATACTGCATGGAAAACAACTTCCATTACACTCATACATACCCTTGAATAGTTGTCTTCATTCTTTAGCACTCATTGCAGATTTTATTAGCATTTCAGAAAAAAAAAGAATGAAATCATGTAAGATTCAAATAAAAAATATTCTGAATTACACTATTATGTTTTTGCTGAAAACATAACTTGGCACAAGACAAGAAGGCAGAGTATGACATTAATGATATTCATGTGAGTAGAATCAATGCATCATGTTGTCATAAAACTGGCATTTTCATTTCTCACTCCCACAGACATAAAATAGCAGCATCCAATATGCTGTCAAGGCACTGCATACCAGTGGTAAAATGCATTCAAATTTTCAGATGTGTAAAACAGATGATTGTTTCAGAGTGTCTTAGGAATGCTCAAAAAGTAGCCGGAAACATTTAAACTATATTAGATAAATTATGCTTGAAGAAAATACACTGATGTGTATTGGTAAACAATACTAAGTTGCAAAGAGATCTGATTTTGCACTTGCTCTCCCTAGGCTAAGCTCGAGATGCAAATGAAGAAAACCAATAAACCTTATACAGCTGTTATAAAACAGTTAACTTATTTTATTCGCTCAACTGCATGATAAAACCTTGAACTATAAGGTGGAAGTCTTGATCTTTAAGAACCACTATACTGAAGAAGTCAAAAACCTAACTAGGAAGTCTCAGTAGGTCATAATAATTTTTCATTTATTAGCAAAAGCTGTCCTTCGATTTTTTCACTGGAGCAGAGAAAATGGTGTTGATAAACTGGGTCCAACTAAAAATGCAGAAAGGAGAAAAACACAGAAAAATGGCTAGTTCAGTTTTACTTTTTAGTTATTCATTTTGTACACTGGGCAGGAAATAGTGATTCATATCCATTGGCATAATGAGCTCACGAAGAGAAGAAAATAGGCAATAAAATATCAAAAAGATGCCAAAAACTTCTAAATGTCAATCAAAATCAAAAATTTTATCTCATATTGATTTTTTTATATAGATTAAAACCCACTTATTAAAACTGAGCCATATAGTTTCCCTTTATCTTTGACCTCAGTCAACAGATTCAGAACATACTAATGTAATTTATCGCATAAAATGTGGCCAAGTCCACAGTTTGTGTGATGCTACAATTACATCATCCATAACTATATCCTTCTGTTAGGACAAGTTCAAATTCCTTGTTCTTGGCATTCAGTGACCCAAATTACTCAGCCTTAACCCATAACTTTGACCTTGTCTTCTTCTATGTGCTAAGGACATGAGTTCAGCTCTGCTTTAATTTTCTTCTACCATTTTATCTTCATGCCCTCTTTACAGCTGTCTCACATTCATGGAGTGTCTTCTGAATCCCTATTTACAGCCCTTATTCTCTCATCTTTCAAATTACTTCTAAAACCTTTGTCCTAAAATCTTCCATTAAACGAATAGTCTAATGCACTTGGAAATCAAAAATGCATGCATGTCTGACAGCTAATTGCATAATCCTTTATAAAAATTATAGTCACATTTCTTTTTTTTTTTTTGTTTATTTTCTCCTCTTTTTGTGTCACATCTGAGTTTAAACTGTAACCTCTTCATGGTGGGGACCTTTCCATTAGCATCATTACTTTTCTCCACTCAAAAGCAAAATAATTTATGTTTGTCCATGACACTCCAATATTTAGTCATTCCAAAGTAAAATGGAAAATAAGGAGCATGACAAGATGCTAGAAGCTGGGAAGAGTGGTATTTTTCTTACAGTGGTGACCTGAACATCTCAATTCTTAGACAATATAATGGGGTGTAACTCTGAACCCCCCCGAAACAGTGCTTATCTGTAAAATATACCCTTTCAATTCCTGAAAAACACCAATAATTCACTTTTACGAAAACCCCTAAAAATTAAAACTGTGGCATTTCACAGTGAGAATCATGCCATATAACATCACCATCTGAACAGGGTATCTGATTAAAGATGAATGTTTCAGATCCATCCATATTCAGCATTAAAAGAAAGGCGCTTCACTGGCAACAATTTATCCCACCCTAAAATAGATGCCTTAGAGAGGCAAAATGCATCACAGTCTGAAGGATGAATGTATTTTGAATATTTAATATGTGATTTTCTTTTTTGTTAAAATGTGCTTGGAGATCCTGTTTGATACTACAGGCATCAATTAGAAAATTGTACCTATTTCAGGGTCAAAGTCTAAATGGTTTATATTAAACAAAACCAAAAACAAAACCACAACAGGGCAATATTCATATTCTACTATGTATTTATGTAAGTTATTCTAAATCCTTGCCTCTTCACAGGAGTAAGTTATTTTTTTAAAATAGAAATGTTATGAGATTTTTTTCCAACTGTAAAAATGAAGTGAAGGCTTAAGATAGATACTTTAAGTTTAATCAATCATTTTGAATATCTGAATTTTAAATAACCTCCATGAAGTAGCCCATAAAACCAGAAGAATCAAATAAAATACTTTCAGTTTAAATTTTAGAAACTGAAGTTCACATCAAGAACACATCACAACATTATTGCATAGTTATATGGAGAAATTACTCCTATCTATAGATTTAGCAAAAACACAAGGGGTTGCATATTATTGTAGTTGAACTATTCGAGGAATTTTTTTTCCACAGTCGTTAGAGGAATTTTAGCGTGAATTTTGTTTGCTCTGTCCGTTTATTCCATGCTATCCAATAAACTTTTGAATGTCAAAAGATTTTTTTCAAGATTTCTCATTTCTCCCTGTCTATAAGAGTAGTATAAATCACAATTTTATCCATTTTACAACTAAACTATTCAACTTCCAAAAAATAGATCCCATTATTCAATGTAGTATGTAAGGTAGGATATCATATAAAAATTAGTTATTTCATTATTCACCAAATTTATTTCTTTGACTCAATTGTTTACGTTCAGAGTTTTGCTTTGTAAATATGTTTATGGATAAAAAGATATAATGTAGCTATTTTCCCAAGTATTTAACTGTTTTACGGTATTCTTGTATGGATAATCACAGTATTTAAATTTTGGAGAAATCTGTTTTCAAAAAGTCATATTCTATCTTGTTTTGTAAATGTAGCATAAGCAATGCTTCTGAGGCAAACTCCTAATGAAATTTTGCAATATTTATTTTTTCTCTTTTTTGATATCTTCAGCTGTTTAGTGTTAGAATTTACTGGTAGTTATCTATATGCAATATAATCATGCAACAGCCTGTTGATTTTTCATACATGCCATAAGATGTAAAAGATGCATTTGCTTTGCTCAGATTTTTAATGAAAGATGAAATGATAAGAACTACTCTCTGCAAGGCAAGCAAAGATGTTTTTGGTATTCCTTGAACCCCTGGCTGGTTATTCTCTGATTTAGGATAGTTGAAGCAAAATTTGTAAACATAGAAGCAATATAGCCACTTTTTGTTATGTTTTATACATCTGAGAGAGTAAATGAAAATTACAAGCTATATATTATTTCTTGTGTTTTGTGAAAACCTGTGGCACGTGGATTCCATATGTGAACATCTCAATTTTTTTTGTTTTTCAGAAGTGTTTCCTCAGACATTGAGGTGCTGGAGTGTGTCCAAAGAAGGGCAATGAAGCTGGTGAAGGGTCTAGAGCACAAGTTCTATGAAGAGCAGCTGAGGGAACTGAGGTTGTTTAGCCTGGAAAAGAGGAGGCTGAGGGGAGACCTTACTGCTCTCTACAACTACCTGAAAGGAGGTTATAGCGAGGTGGGTGTTGGTCTTTGCTTCCAATTAGCAAGTGATAGGACAAGAGGAAATGGCCTCAAGTTGCGCCATTCTTTAGAAGAGATTAGGAAAAATGTCTTCATGAAATGGTTGTCAAGCATTGGAACAGGCTGCCCAGGGAAGTGGTTGAGTCACCATAGAATCATAGAATCATAGAATCATTAAGGTTGGAAAAGACCTCTAAGATCATCGAGTCCAACCGTCAACCCAACACCACCATGCCCAATACACCATGTCCCTAAGCGCCTCATCTACACGTCTTTTAAATACTTCCAGGGTCGGTGACTCAACCACTTCCCTGGGCAGCCTGTTCCAAGGCCTGACCACTCTTTCAGTAAAGAAATTTCTCCTAATGTCCAATCTAAACCTCCCTTGGCACAACTTGAGGCCATTTCCTCTTGTCCTATCGCTAGTTACTTGGCAGAAGTAATGATCACCTCCCTAGTCCTGCTGGCCACACTATTTCTGATACAGGCCAGGATGCCGTTGGCCTTCTTGGCCACCTGGGCACACTGCGGGCTCATGTTCAGCCGGCTGTCAATCAGCACCCCCAGGTCCTTTTCCTCCGGGCAGCTTTCCAGCCACTCTTCCCCAAGCCTGTAGCGTTGCCTGGGGTTGTTGTGGCCGAAATCCCTGGAGGTATTTAAAAGACGTGTAGATGAGGCGCTTAGGGACATGGTTTAGTGGTGGACTTGGCAGTGCTAGGTTAACAGTTGAACTTTATGATCTTAAAGGTCTTTTCCAATCTAAATGATTCTATGATTCTATGATTCTCTGAAACCCGTGAAAAAACACATGCCAACCACTATAGTAGATACCATAAAGAAATGGCATCAGTAGCATAGGGAATTAATTTTTGGTTGGCTTTGTTTCAATGAGAAGAGATGAAAACAAAGCTACAGCTTTTATGATTTGAAACGGAAAGTCCTCCTGACTGGAATTTATACTAGGAGAAAGGCTAGCTATTCACCAGGGATGGTAGAAATCAAGAAGTACATCCCACACCTCCTGCAGGAGGCAACCCTAGAAGATGCCAGCATGAGGATACAAAGTTGGATGGATGAGAAACTCTCAGGTTCCACAAATGAAATTCGTCTGTGTAGGAACTTTGAATCATTTTAAACGTTAAAAACCAAGCACAATCAGTGTGTTTCTGCCCCAAATATATTGTGGACAAAGAATTCTTATTCTTCTGAAAGTTACACATGGCAAAATAAAGATGTATGTACTAGATTCTTACATATGTACCACCAAATACACGCTTTAAACTCTGACTACTCTGAGGTATGCTATTATTACTGTAAAAACCAGGATAACTCTGATTGCTTAAGTCATGATAAATTCTGCCACCAAAATTGCATTCTGAAGTCCTTTAATTTTCTGTTAATTTCAAAAGCATAAAAAGCTGAACTGCAACAGGATATTCTTCTCCTTGTTGTTCCCATTGCTTCTATTCGCCTTGAAAGCTGGTAGTACATTTCAAACAGCACATACCGTGACCTGCCTGCCTTCTGCATTCTGGCTCTAGTGTGTTCCAGTGGAGTGTTTTTCATTTCATTTCATTATAACTGAGGTCTAAAACCTCTGCATTTTGATTTAAAACACATAGTTTGTCAAGTCTACATCCTGCTCCAATTGACCTTGTTTTATTTGCCCTATTTATTTGTTTGCACTGTTTATCATTTTGGAACAAAAACTACAAAATGTATCTGAGATAGCAGTCTGTTGTTGTGTGAGTGAGTGCTATTCAGATCTTCCTTCCTATATTCCTTCCTTCCTTTCTTTTTCCTCCCTTCCCTCCTTCTTCCCTGCTTCCCTCCTTCCCTCTTCCTTCCCCCTCCTCTTCCCTCTGTCCCTCCCTCCTAAAACCTGTGGGGACTCTTTGGCCTTGCAAAGAGAACCACAGCAAACGAGAGCCTGCCCTACAGTTCTCAAAGCCATTTAGCACCACCTAAAAACTGGGAGGACTTAAGAATGCAGAAAATTATGAAATTCATAGACCGAATTATAAAACTTATCTTTACAAGCTCTTGTACTTATCAAGGACAAACCCATATGATAAACATTATGTTACCAATGTACCAGTTGGAGTAAGATATATCCAGTCTCTTTCAAAACTAATTACTCTTTTTATATTGTTTTCAATTTTTTGTATTTCCACAACTAAAGCAGTTTGCCCTGTCTATATGGAGCAAAGCATTACAGAAGAAGGCTTGTCTTCTCCTTCTTTCTCTTCTCCATTATTTTCAATTCTTTTGAACATCTGTTTTAAGATTTCTGGGTTTAACAGACGCCTCAACCCATATAGCAGAATTTTACATTGTTTAGGTAACTGTCTGAAGTCGATGACAATCATGTTCCATTTTCAAAATGTTTTCTCATCCCCACTATTACTGCTTTCTGCCAGCTTGTATCCTTCAGCACATTGATCACTGTTTTAGCAAAGTGCTATAATTTTGTACATTGTACTTTTGGAAATCATGTTAATCAGCACTTGGCCCAAGAATAACTGAGTCAGATGGGAAGAGGAAAGAAAAGCAATTGAAAATTACATGCTGTGTGGCTATTTATGTGATCCTTAGAAAATTCAGATGGGTTATATACCACTATTTTTTCCAAAGTTCATAGGAATTATCACTCTGATACTACGTTGCAGTAAATGGCATTATATTGGTAAAAAATGTAACTGGGTCCTTAAGGAAAACATTGAACATTCTTCCATTTTGTATACAGCACACTAATCATGATTTTCAGTTTTGAAATATTTTTAGTGCTTATTAGAGAAGCATTCTTGAATTCTTACTATAAAATTTAATTTTCCACACCTCTTCAGGGAAAGAATCAAATAACAGTAAAATGAATCCAAATTAATAAAGCAACTAGAAACAAACAATCAAAAAATACTTTAAGTCTGATGAATGCCTTGAGTTGGACTAGATGATCATTGTAGGTCCCTTCCAACTGGATCTATTCTATTCTAAAATGAATATGGATAATCTAAAGTCAATAGAAACAGCAAACAATATAACAGAGACAAGGTATTTTCTCTTATACAACTTAAAGAAAACAGAGGCTATCAAAGTGTCTTTGTTTTAAATACATTTTTCATATTGTTATCATAAAGCTTCCAGCATTGAGGTATATATACTGCTAATCCAATGAATAAGCTGTGGTCTTTTTCAGATCAAAATAATTTCGTTACAGAAGTTAAATGCTTGTTTTTGCAATAGTTATTCTTAATCTGTCTTAACCTTAGGTATTTTTATTTTACTAGAATGCTTCTCCTCAGTGGGAGCTCAGCATGAATTCAGGCAAAAGCCTGCTGGACTTAAGTCTTGGGATCTTAACTTGAAAGGAGTCCTGCAGCATTGTACGTGCAGGATCCTTCACACCGAGTGTGCGTGTGCTGCACAAGAGTAATCTACATTGTTTGTCAAAATTGTCGTAAGACAGCAGACTCGCTGCCACACCATACAGACACAGATCTGCACACAGTGCCAAGGGCCATCCTCACTCCCATGTCGGGAATTCATCTCTTCTGTTTGGCTAAATTCAGTTTTGGCTAGTTTTTTCCTCTTTTTTCCCTAGTAAGAGGTGTGGGCTGAAGAGGAAGTGCCACACTCAGACTACCCATGAGGGCACTTTACCAGTAGTAATCAGATATTTGGTGTGTCTGCAAGGATAGTTTAGTAATGTCTATGTGACTGCTGTTAAAACTACAAGAGAAGATGGGTGACATAAAGACCATAAAAATGATAAGACCATTCTTTAAGGTAACATAAAAAACCATGCAAAGTTTTCACAGAAGCTAGATTTTGGATCGGACAAAATGACAGTTGTTGAAAATTGCCCTTGTCAAAGAGTCAAAATAGCAATCAGTTTGAAGCTCATCTTAAAAAGTGTTCAGGAAAGGAACGTTTCTTTAAAAACAGAGAATGTCACACCAGAAAATGAGAGGGGGAGAAAGAAAATTAGTTTCACTAAAGCAAGTCTCTTACAAAGGTGAAATGTTCTGGGCTTTCTTTGTAGATACAATTTCCTTGAATTTAGTACTACTTTCACCACCGTAATAAAGGACAAAGCAATCTGTTTCAGCTAAAATGCTTTGGGAAAGGGAATTCCTAAATTCAACTATAAGTTGTTGCATAAGTATAAATATAGATAGATATAAATATAGAGATAGAGATAAATAATAAATATAAATATGTGCCTATATACACACATATATATTTATGCATACATATATGCATAGTGTAAAGTGTTTGAAATTTTGTCATAAATATTCGGTAGTATAACCACAGAGATTAACAACCAAATTTCATTTGTAACATCCTACAGTATTTCAAATAAACAGAGGATAAAACACCCACTGGACTACGAGTTTGTCTTCTCGCAGACAGCATCTGTTACTAAGTACATTTCATAAAATTTGGGAGATTAAAACTAATTTAATTCTGTAAATTAATTATGCAAAAGTACTATTTTTGAATATCAGGTCTTCAAAATAAGATATCAACCAAAATAAGACATCATAGTTCTCTTTTTTTGGCACTAAAAGACTAAAAGGAGATTTCTAAATTTTATTCTAATATACTATCAACAGAATTGCTTACTAAATTATAGTCACTTACATGACAAAACACTGTGAAGTCAAAGTACTTTTCAAGTGTCACCAACAGCATAATTTGAAGTTAATGTGGTTGTCCAGACATAATTCACTGACTAGATTTAGCTTACAAGATCTTTAGTAACATTCATGGGAAGAATCAAATTTCACTCTGATAGCCAGGGCTGACGCTGCAGGATATTATTTAAAATAATTTCATATTTTACTTGTTACAGTATCGTATAGATACACAAACAGTTCTGAAACAAGATATATATGCTTTTTAAAGCACAGCAATGTTCTAAACATTGAATCAGGACAGAAGACTACAATTCTGACAAATATTTCTTTATGTCTAACATGCAAATACAGCTTAATATATTTATGTTAAACACATTAATATGTATATATGTAAATTAATAGTAAATGTGACTGTTGAAGAAAAGCTATTGGAAATTGGCATTTGTGATATTGGAATAAGTATATATTTTCTTTACATCCTTACAAACTGGCTAATGTAAAACAGAAATAGGCTACCAAACTGTCAAAAATGCTATTGCATTCTAATTTTAATAAGGACAGATTTAATTCTCATCTTCAGCAATGATAGAATACATTGCCAAATTACCTTCATAAAATACATTAGTTTGTAAGGGATCATCATGTTACTGTCAGTAAAACTTAACCCATTAGGAAATGTCGGAATGACTAATTACCACATACCACTCTGACAGAAAAATATTACGATTTTTTTTTTCCTTTATTTGAGATTATTGTGTTGCTTTTTTTCTCTTTAAGGAGCTAAGGATGTGTTCTTTTTTGCAGATTTATTATGTGTTGCTTGCTTTATAAAACAGAAGAAATCTTTTGGGGATTTATACTCTTCTTCCCTGTATTTTCTATGAAAAGTATCAGATGAATCTTTCCAATTAGGAATTCTTGCTGATATCTCACTTGGGGGGGTATCTCACTTGAATTTTGACCATTGAATACCTTTAAAGGCCTTTAAATCTGTGTAGTTAGGAGAAGTAATTCTAATTTCTTGGAAGAAGTGTTTTACTTTCATCCAGTCTATCTAAGAGCTTTAAGATCAGTCACAGTTCTAAAGACAGGTACCCACTCTCTATAAAATGGTACCTGTAAAATCCTAATACTTACACTTAAGCATATTTCCCATCATTCAGTGCCACAAGCAAGAACAGAAAGATTCTTCTTTGGCTTCCCTACATATTTGAAATGAAGAGTCACTGTTTCTGCTCATTAAAGATAGTAATTTAACTTCAGAAAGTTACAGCCAAAAGTGGTTTGGTTTTTAAGCCAAAATGAAGGGGTTAGCAAATACTTGGTGGCTGTCTCATATTCTCACAGAAAGATTAAAAAGAAGTTTCAAAAAAGAGAAAGAACCAAAGCTAAATTCCAGCCAAAATCACAGCGAGAAACCCAAAGGAGCTATACAGCTTTTCATTCAGGTAGTATTGATTTTGACAAGTGATCAAAACAAGGGTTATAGGAAGAAAAAAATATAAGGAGTTTTTCTTAAATAAATAAAATAACAAAAACTACTAATAAGATAATTTCCTAAGTAAACTCTAAACACATAGTACAGCAATGTGAAACAAGAGTTCATTGCCATCAAGGCTTGTAATAGAAGAAATATCTTCTATCTTCTTCCACTTCAGATACCAGTGGAAAAAAATTGAAAGAGAGTTGATAAATAGATAAGGTAGACTTGAAAGACTAGACTTTCCCCCGAGGTCTGAGTTCTCTGCTACAAAATAAATAATCCAAAACAAATGTTAAATAAATACTATTTGCAATAATATAAATAAGTGTTATTTGTCAAAAAAATCCACTGAACTTCTGACTGCATGTATTGTTTGCAGTGTAACACATAGTACATAAAAGACATTATATATAGGATAGAACTCTGTGATCTTCTAACTAAACCGCAAGGAAAACAAGCCTGTACATAGCAGGGCTTGATGTTGTACTATTGTTGTATTATTGAGAAGAATATGATGCTTCTCCCACAATCTACAAACTATTTTATTGTCAGTGCTGATAGTTAGACTGTAACTAACATAAACAGATGTATCTTATTTTCCCACATAAATGGCTTAATAATATATTAAAATACATTTTTAGATCTCAACCTGTATGTGTGAATTCAAGGACTCAAGATCAGGGGGGGAGACTGCCTTCATACATACATATAAATTTATTTTATCTGTACTTTCATCAGGGAAGTCCTGAACAAAAGACAAAAACATGCACCTTTTTCAGGACAAAACATTTCCAGCCAGGACCGTAGTGTTCAAATGGTGTGGGCACATCACCTTGGATCCAGAACACTCATTTTCTCATTAGCTATTCCATCTTTGTAAGAAAGGTCCTAAATTCAATAACTCTCACTGGCAGGCCAATTTGTTTTTAACAGCTACACTCTTTGCAAGACACCTTGTACTGCAGTCATGGGGTTTTATTCATTTGAATCATATAGCTAAATATAATTATAGCCGTCAAATACTTTGTACTTTCAAAAACACAGAAAATGTCTTACAGTGTATATAAAGCACCATTGGTGGAATTGTTTCCTTCTTAATTGGCAGAGGTTGGAAGTGCTCTTCAGGATTTTTGGATTTCTCATATGCTTGCCCTTCCCCCTCACTTTTCTTCAGAAAAAGAGTCGGTGAATCTTATCCAGTGACTTTTACATGTAAATACGTAAAAGAGCTGGGAGTGCCAACTAGAATATGGACTGTAATAATCTGAGGTAAGGCATTCAGCCTCCAGAAAACATTATTTACTTATGCAATCTTTGACCAAGTTAACCTTAAATTCTTTGCTAATCTGTGGTACAGCTTCAACAACAAAGGTAAACCACCTCCTCGTCAGGACTAACCTACAGCCACCGTGGTTAGGATATTCTCCTGAAATGCTTCCATCAGTTAAACGAGGTGAATACAGAACTCCTGTACCCTCACTCCGGGCTATAGTGAAGAGCAGGAATGTATGTGGGAACAGGGGAAAGGGGAGTGGGACTGCCTGGACATCCCACCTTTTCCTTTACAGCTCAGAGATAAATGAGCCCTGAATAATACTTGGAAAGCAAAAGTCGATGTAACCTTCCCTTAGTGAAGCAGTCCTCCTACAGCAACTGCCTAATTACCTTAATTCTCTTAACTTAAGACAGAATCTCACTCCAAGGGCCTTTAAAATACAGTCTCTCCCTTTGTTCCTCAAGTCTGTAGGTAAAAGATGTATTTAGCATTTATTAAACCCTAGAAATGAGGCATGAGCTAGTTCCTGCAGCTAGGTGGCACGCATTCTGCTTCAGCATACAAGTCTGCTCTCTCTTCCTAAACCCACGGAAGCACTTCCCTGCACTCAAGGGTGCATCTTATGGGCAGACTTAGAGCTTACTTTTATTCTCAGCACCCCCCTGGCTTGCTTCCCAAGCACACTGACAGAGGGCACCTCTCAGTGAATGAACAGGGTGTTTTCAACCTTACTCTGATTTGCCTACACACTCCATAATCATCCCACCCAGCGTTTAGGTGCGTTAGCTAACAGCTATCATCTAACAGGACTTTCAGAGATGTAGCTATTACTGAATTTCTCTCCTTGTCTGTTTTCATGCAGAATGCCTGAATTCCTATTCTGTTTCAAGCAGCAGGGAATTATCAGCTGATTGGGGATTTTGGGGGGGATTTTTTTGTTTGGGATTTTTTTTTTCCAGTTCTTTATGCCTGAGAGCAGATTTGAGACATTTCTATGAGTTTACAACATTTGCCATGTTAGCTTGCACCAGAACTATGTCACAAAGCACGTATAATTTCAATGATTATTAAATGTTTCCAACACATTCTTAGGAAACAATATCCTTGGAGAATATGTTAGAACAAAATGACCTTCAGATTTCTTTCACATAACCTATGATTCAATAATAATGATTTTATAGCTCACCTCTGTAGTGGTAATTTCATTTACTTGATTTTTTTTTAATATACTTCCTAGAAACTCACCTGGCAGTCATTGAAAAATTGCATTAAAAAATATAAACAGATGGTTTTCCCAACTTGCTGGCTATCAAATTCATAAGTCATCACCTTCTCAGAGGTAGTTAACATAAAACAGAAATGTCCAGCAGCCTTTAATAATCATTGGTTACACAAGCTAGATTAATTATATGAAGACAGCTTTCAGGAACTCATATCATTAACTTACAATGAAAAGCAGCAAACCATTTGCAAACATATTCTATGTCTCCAGAGTAAGAGCCTCAACTATTTGCAGTGAATTTAAATTAGATTCACAAGATTTTAAGGGAGTCAAAATGCTAAATGAAAACATCTTACCTAAAGAAGAATGACCTGTAATAAAGGATATTTGATATTTTTGTTATTTATTGTTTGTAAAATATTACTGTAGAATCAGAGACTTCACACAGCCATTCACACACCTCTTGACTAATTCCTCAGATTTCAGAAATAATTTTCAAGAATGTATTTACAGGTTGAGTATAAATCCCCTTAACTACTACAAATTTTTAATCAGCTAAAATAAGACACCTGAACTATGCAATTTAGAAGTTAAACAGTGCAACATGACAGTTTTCTATGATTACGGAAAATACTGAATTACGTTGTCAGACTCCATTTAAAAAGAGATAGACATTTATTTAAAATCTAGATTCTAATTTAACAGTATTTCCTTTAAAGTAGACACCATATTGTAAGCACAAATATACATACATCACAGCCATTCCAACTGAAAAAATACATCACACACTCGGAGGTCACTGTTTTAAACTTATGAATTACAGATACTATATGACAAATCTATAGTAAGTGTAAATTGGTACAGCTTTATTACTGAGTTGAAAAATGGCTTTGTTTCTCAGAGACAGAAAAAGTCCCCTCACTTTTAGGCTAGGTCAGATAACACAGCTGAAATGCATCCATCTTTTTTGAGAAATGCGATAAAAGTATTTTCACCAAGGTATATGAACTCTATAATGTGGCTAGCTACCCTGCACCATACCAAAACGTATTTTAAAAGGTAGTTTCAAAAATAAAAATCTCTATAACCTTCTGATACAGTGTCCCATATATACGACTGCCAGGCAACCTGAAAAAATATTAACGTCTAATCTCTCTAAATGATAGAATCATAGAATCATAGAATCATACAGGTTGGAAAAGACCTCTAAGATCATCGTGTCCAACCGTCAACCCAACACCACCATGCCCACTACACCATGTCCCTAAGGGCCTCATCTACACGTCTTTTAAATACCTCCAGGGATGGTGACTCCACCACTTCCCTGGGCAGCCTGTTCCAAAGCCTGACCACTCTTTCAGTAAAGAAATTTTTCCTAATGTTCAATCTAAACCTCCCTTGGCGCAACTTGAGGCCATTTCCTCTTGTCCTATCGCTAGTTACTTGGGAGAAGAGACCAACACCCACCTCGCTACAACCTCCTTTCAGGTAGTTGTAGAGCGCGATGAGGTCTCCCCTCAGCCTCCTCTTCTCCAGGCTAAACAACCCCAGTTCCCTCAGCCGCTCCTCATAAGACTTGTGCTCCAGGCCCTTCACCAGCTTCGTTGCCCTCCTCTGGACACGCTCCAGCACCTCCATGTCCTTCTTGTAGTGAGGGGCCCAAAACTGAACACAATATTCGAGGTGCGGCCTCACCAGTGCCGAGTACAGGGGCACGATCACCTCCCTACTCCTGCTGGCCACACTATTTCTGATACAGGCCAGGATGCCGTTGGCCTTCTTGGCCACCTGGGCACACTGCCGGCTCATGTTCAGCCGGCTGTCAACCAGCACCCCCAGGTCCTTTTCCTCTGGGCAGCTTTCCAGCCACTCTTCCCCAAGCCTGTAGCGTTGCCTGGGGTTGTTGTGGCCGAAGTGCAGGACCCGGCACTTGGCCTTGTTGAATCTCATACAGTTGGCCTCGGCCCATCGATCCAGCCTGTCCAGGTCCCTCTGCAGAGCCTTCCTACCCTCCAGCAGATCAACACTCCCGCCCAACTTGGTGTCATCTGCAAACTTACTGAGGGAGCACTCGATCCCCTCGTCCAGATCATTGATGAAGATATTGAACAGGACCGGCCCCAGTACTGAGCCCTGGGGAACACCGCTCGTGACCGGCCGCCAACTGGATTTAACTCCGTTGACCACAAATCTCTGGGCTCGGCCGTCCAGCCAGTTTTTTACCCAGCGAAGAGTGTACCTGTCTAGGCCGTGAGCCGCCAGCTTCTCTAGGAGAATGCTGTGGGAGACAGTGTCAAAGGCAGAAGAACAAAAAGATTTCTAATTAATCATTGTTGGATGAAAGCTGAACGTTCATCAAGAACAATTTTAGGTATATTTTTCAGATTAGTCACGTGTTTCAGACAGCGAATCAGTACATAGAACATTAAAATTCATAGAAAGAGAGAAAATCTAATAATGCCTAAAAGGTCATGGGGAAGGGTCTACACAACTGCTAAAATATACAAATAAGCATCTTATTTTCTGTGTACTAACACAAACTATCTAGAGGCAAATGATTCACTTTGGATTGCACATACTTACCAAAAGAAAGTAACATTTGACAGTTCTGCTTTAACACAGCATTTTATTCTTCCTAAGAACAGGGACAGATATAGTATTGCAACTCTAACACCTTCTGTGCACAAGAAAAATATACCTGAAATTCCTATTTTAATACCCTTTCCTCCTGTACTCCAGTACTTTATCCATGCTTCATCAAAGAATCTAAGGAAGACTGTAAAACATGGGATTCTTTATTGTAGAAACAAAATCAAAGAAGAAAATACTGTCCCACAGATAAGGACATTATTTTTGTATATAATTTCAGAGGGCTTTCTTCATTTTTTTATGCTTTGGCAATAATCTGTTAAATGGGTGGAAAGAAGGGGCAAGTTTACTGTGCCAGTCCTTAGCTGAACGTTATTCAAAAACATTCAAATGAGAAAAGCAGATGTTCTCAACTCCAAAGAATATTTTCTGTAGTGTGTGATTATATTTGAAAATACACTGTGTATAATGACTTCTGTATTTCAAGTCTCTCAGACTTCAAAGCACCGTAAGCAACACACAATAAAACAGTATACAGAAATAGGGCAAGAACTGGTTGGAATGAGAGTCGTTGCCTGAGGCACCTGGAGATGGAACAGCCTCAGTCATGTAGTGAAGCAGCCTTTGTAGGACCACCGCCTGCCCACACGCAATTCAATCCAAGTTTTATAGAGTTGGTCAGTGCAAAAACCACCCATGTCTGCCAGGCTGATATCCTTTAGTTTTAAGTTTCCCTTCTGATCACTGGTCATCAGTGACTTTTATAGATATCTTTGGAGGAGAGGGGTATCATGTCAATGCTTGTAGGTCTCTCACCAAGACGGAAATTATCTTGATGCTCCTTTTGTGCCTTGAGCTATGAATGACCTGGCATGGACTCCTTATTAAACTTCTACCACTATGGTAGTGGGATAGTTGCTTTATTTCCTAAATAAACAAAGTGCTCTTTACCCTTCCATAGGTAAAGGCAAGGAACTTAATCGAGAAGAAAGCTCAGCCCAAGTATATGGACACTTGTTGCAAAATAAGGGCTGTTTCAGAAAATACCTAAAACACACTCAGGTATCTTACTCAGAAAGAAATCTTTTCTATAAGTAGGAACAAAGTATGCTTTTCAATATAAACAGAATTGGGATTACATAACGTTTGTTTGATTAAATAAGTAAAGTGAGTTAATGAATTAGAAAAATCAGAAATCATATGAGATGCTAGTTAAGAATTAAAAGCTAATTTATGAAAAGTTAAAAAACAATCTTGTTTACTGCTAAGAGGAAAAAAAAGAGAAGGAATATATAAGGGTATTGAATCTAACATTTACAAATATTTATGTGAACAAAGGAAAATACAGAATTTTAAAGACAGAAAGAGATTAAACAGCCATTTAAAAAGATTTAAGATTTGGAATTAAAACTTAAACTCAACTTCTTCCCAATGCCTGCATACAGGATAGTATTGCATATACAAGAAACTGGAAGCAGAACAGGGCAGTTCTTCATTGGGGCATGTGTTTCAGACTTGGGCACTATGCTGTAGTAGCTCTGCTCCTCCCCAGCTCCCCAAAGCTTTTGGATTGCACATCAAACTGGGAATTCCCCATCTCTCAAAACTTGGGGAAAGACTCTGAGATGTCCCTGAAACAAGCTCAACAAAGGAATTTTTTTCCCGTGAAGAATGGTGCAGAGCGTGGGAGGAACATTTAGGATCTAATTTAAGGCTTTCTGAGTTTTGCCCGTGTCTTGGTGCTATGGCAGCAGTATGCACTGAGCTCTGATCAGCTCCTATCATCAGCCTCTTGAGCACTGATGCTCTTCCAGCAGAATGCAATTATAAACTTTCATTACAGTGTTGGCAATCAGATGGATCACTTGAGGCTGACCATGAACAAAGAACCAGTCCTCTGCAGAACATGCAAACACTTCATGGATCACTCGCAACCCATGAAAGATAGTTTGGGAATCCTTAAATGGAGCCTACACTGCTTGAAGGGATGGAAAATAATGAGGGGACAATAACATGAAGTAAAGGTTCTTCAGAAACACACAACTTTTGATTCAACTGTTCAAAACCAGTAGACCAGGCAGAGTTGCAACTCTCAAACATTCCTATGTTTTTCTTTGTGTTGTGGTTTAACCTGGCAGGCAGCCAAATACCACACAGCCGCTCACTCACTCCCCCCGCCCCCCCAGTGGGACGGGGAGAGAATCGGAAGGGTAAGAGTGAGAAAAACTCGTGGGTTGAGATAAAGACAGTTTAATAGAACAGAAAAGGGAAAATAATAATAATACTACTAATGATAGAATATATACAAAGTGAGTGATGCACAATGCAATTGCTCACCACCCGCGCTGACCGATAACCAAGCAGCGATCGGTACTTCCTGGATCACGCCTACCGTTCATATACTGAGCATGACGTCACATGGTATGGAATACCCTGTTGGCCCGCTGGGCCAGCTCTCCTGGCTGTGTTCCCTCCCATCTTGTGTACCTAGCTCAGTCAGTAGGCACGGGAGCTGTCCTTGGACTAGGAGGGCACTTAGCAACAACTGAAAACATCAGTGTGTTATCAACATTCTCCTCATACTAAATCCAAAACACAGCACTAGGAAGAAATTTAACCCTATCCCAGCTGAAACCGGGACAGTATCCACCCCTTATTCTATACCATTTACGTTACACTTAGGTCTCACATTTTTCGATACATTTCAATTAATCACCACTTTCTTTCTTTTTATATATACATATATATATATGCACACACAGATATCATTCCCTTAGTCTATGGACTATCCCTTTAAAATGTCCACTGAGTTCATTTAGTCCATGACTTTGGGCTCCATCTGTCATAACAGTCTTTCAGGGCCGGAGAGATGGTGTGTGGTGTTGGGCTGTTGCGTCCTGAAGCCAGTTCTCATTTCGGTACTGCTGCGCTCGTCCAGTTCTATCATCGTTGCACTTCGCTCGGTTTCATCGGAGTTAATTCATTCTTCGTTAATCTGGGTGATTGTCACTGCTATACCATTGATAGCAACCATAGAAGTAATGATATACAATATGATATAACAATTGACATAATAAAATTCAGTTCCTTGGCCATTTTCACCCAAAATCAAATCCCCTTGAGGTACACACCGGACCTCCCCATCCTTTCGCATCACCCACCAAGTGCACCCAGGTCCCTGAGCAAAAGCAATCCCATGGATGGGTTTTCCCTTGCCAGAGGCAGGAGTAACCCAGACTGTCTTCCCCAGCATATTTCTTATGTGCACGACAGAGACTTTATCCCCATCTACAGTACGTAAGAGTCTTGATTGGGCAGGGCCAGCTCGATTAACAGACCCCCTAGTGTTGACTAACCAGGTGGCTTTTGCTAAATGTGTGTCCCAATGCTTGAATGTCCCACCACCCATTGCTCTCAGTGCAGTCTTTAGCAGTCCATTGTATCGTTCGATTTTCCCAGAGGCTGGTGCATGGTAGGGGATGTGATAGACCCACTCAATGCCATGCTCTTTGGCCCAGGTGTCTATGAGAGTGTTTCGGAAGTGAGTCCCGTTGTCTGACTCAATTCTTTCTGGGGTGCCATGTCGCCACAGGACTTGCTTTTCAAGGCCCAGGATGGTGTTCCGGGCAGTGGCATGGGGCACAGGGTATGTTTCCAGCCATCCGGTGGTTGCTTCCACCATGGTGAGCACATAGCGTTTACCATGGCGGGTTTGTGGGAGTGTGATATAATCAATCTGCCTGGCCTCCCCATATTTATATTTCAACCATCGTCCTCTATACTAAAGAGGCCTTACTCGCTTGGCTTGCTTGATTGCAGTGCACGTTTCACATTCATGGATAACCTGTGCAATAGTGTCCATGGTTAAGTTCACCCCTCGATCACGAGCCCATCTGTATGTTGCGTCTCTTCCTTGATGGCCTGAGGCATCATGGGCCCACTGAGCTATAAATAATTCACCCTTATGTTGCCAGTCCAGATCCACCTGAGCCACTTCAATCTTAGCAGCCTGGTCCACCTGCTGGTTGTTTTGATGTTCTTCAGTGGCCCGATTCTTGGGTACGTGAGCATCTACGTGACGTACTTTTACAACCAGGTTCTCTACTCGGGCAGCAATATCGTGCCACAGTGCAGCAGCCCAGATGGGTTTACCTCTGCGCTGCCAGTTGTTCTGCTTCCACTGCTGCAACCACCCCCACAGGGCATTTGCCACCATCCATAAGTCAGTATAGAGATAAAGTACTGGCCATTTTTCTCATTCGGCAATGTCCAAGGCCAGCTGGGTGGCTTTCACCTCTGCAAACTGGTTTGACTCACCTTCTCCTTCAGCAGTTTCTGCAACTTGGCGTATAGGACTCCATACCACAGCTTTCCACCTCCGATGCTTTCCCAGAAGACGGCAGGACCCATCAGTGAACAGGGCATATTGCTTCTCGTTTTCTGGTGGTTTGTTATACAGTGGGGCTTCTTCAGCACGCGTCACCTCCTCCTCTGGGGATATTCCAAAATCTTTGCCTTCTGGCCAGTTCGTGATCACCTCCAAGATTCCTGGGCAACTGGGGTTTCCTATTCGGGCTCGTTGTGTGATCAGTGCGACCCACTTACTCCACGTAGCATCGGTTGCATGATGTGTAGAGGGGACCCTCCCTTTGAACATCCAGCCCAGCACCGGCAGTCGGGGTGCCAGGAGGAGCTGTGCTTCAGTACCAACCACTTCCGAAGCAGCTCGAATCCCTTCATATGCTGCCGATATCTCCTTCTCAGTTGGAGTGTAGCGGGCGTCGGATCCTCTGTATTCCCGACTCCAGAACCCTAAGGGTCGACCTTGAGTCTCCCCTGGTGCTTTCTGCCAGAGGCTCCAGGTAGGGCCATTCTCCCGGCTGCGGTGTAGAGCACATTCTTCACATCTTGTCCTGCCCGGACTGGCCCAAGGGCTACTGCATGAACTATCTCCTGTTTAATTTGTTCAAAGGCTTGTCGTTGCTCAGGACCCCATTTGAAGTCGTTCTTCTTCCTAGTCATTTGATAGAGGGGGCTTACGATCAGGCTGTAATCTGGAATATGCATTCTCCAAAAACCCACAACGCCTAAGAAAGCTTGTGTTTCCTTTTTGCTAGTTGGTGGGGACATGGCTGTTATTTTATTGATTACATCCATTGGGATCCGACGACACCCATCTTGCCATTTTATTCCTAAAAACTGGATCTCCTGTGCAGGTCCCTTGACCTTACTTTGTTTTATGGCAAAACCGGCTTTCAGAAGGATTTGAATTATTCTCTCCCCTTTCTCAAAAACTTCTTCTGCTGTCATCAATGTATTGCAGGTGTTCTGGAGCCTCACCCTGTTCCAGTGCGGTGTGGATCAGTCCATGGCAAATGGTAGGGCTGTGTTTCCACCCCTGGGGCAGGCGGTTCCAGGTGTACTGGACGCCCCTCCAAGTGAAAGCAAACTGTGGCCTGCACTCCACCACCAAAGGGATTGAGAAGAACGCATTAGCGATATCAGTTGTGGCGTACCACTTGGCTGCCTTTGACTCCAGTTCATATTGAAGTTCTAGTATGTCTGGCACGGCAGCACTCAGTGGTGGCGTGACATCGTTCAGGCCACGGTAGTCTACTGTTAGTCTCCACTCTCCATTGGACTTTCGCACTGGCCATATGGGACTGTTAAAGGGTGAGTGAGTCTTGCTGATCACTCCTTGGCTCTCCAGTCGACGAATCAGCTCATGGATGGGGATGAGGGAATCTCGGTTGGTGCGGTATTGCCGCCGGTGCACTGTTGTGGTAGCGATTGGTACCTGCTGTTCTTCAACCTTCAGCAACCCCACAACAGAAGGGTCCTCCAAGAGACCGGGCAAGGTGGACAGCTGTTTAATTTCCTCCGTCTCCAGGGCAGCTATACCAAAAGCCCACCGATACCCTTTTGGGTCCTTGAAATACCCTCTCCTGAGGTAGTCTATGCCAAGGATGCACGGAGCCTCTGGGCCAGTCACAATGGGGTGCTTCTGCCACTCATTCCCCGTTAGGCTCACTTCGGCCTCCAACACAGTTAACTCTTGGGATCTCCCTGTCACTCCAGAAATACAAATGGGTTCTGGCCCTTTATAGCCTGATGGCATCAGGGTGCACTGTGCACCGGTGTCTACGAAAGCCTTATACTCCTGTGGATCTGATGTGCCAGGCCATCAAATCCACACAGTCCAGTAAACCCGGTTGTCCCTTTCCTCCACCTGGCCGGAGGCAGGGCCCCTCTAGTTCTGGTCATAGTATCCATCTCTCCCTTCTTGCAAACGTGAGTCAAGAATTCCTTCGTTACAATCCAAAGTAAGATCAGCCCTTCTACTCTGTCTGGGGAACTGTTCACTGGAAACTGGACCGTCATGAGACAGATTTTTCCTGAAAACTGGAGCAGCATTTTTCCTGGGAGAACCCCCTTGTGTGATTGTTTTTCCTTGCAACTCACGTACACGTGCCTCTAGGGTCAAGGTAGGTTTTCCATCCCACTGCCTCATGTCCTCTCCGTGGTCACGCAGGTAAAACCACAGGGTGCCCTGTGGTGTGTACTTTCTATATCCTCTCTCTTGAGCAGAAGAACGCTGGCCCTTAATGGCTGAGATACTGGTCCGTACAGGTGGAGAATCGGACCTATCCTCTTTGCGTTGCTGGACCTTCCGGGACAGTTTCTCCACAGCCGAGACAAGGGAGGAGGAGACAGTTTCTTCATATTCCCGGAGTCTGCTAACCACGTCATCCACCATTGATGCTTCTTCCTCTTTCCAGCACAGTACTGCCAATGAACTGGCATACGATGCTGGTGCGCTCCGTATTAATTTCCGCCACATGGGTCAGGTGCACTGGACTTCATCTGGATCTTTGGGTGTTTAGTCATCGTCCAGGTCACTATAAACTACCTCCAGCACACCTAGTTCTCTCAGGTACTGGATACCTCTCTCCATAGTGGTCCATTTGCCTGGGCGATATATAACATCTTCCTTGAAGGGATACCTTTCCTTCACACCTGACAGTAGTCGCCTCCAGAGGCTGAGGGACTGTGTCCCTCTTCCAATTGCTTTGTCAATGCCTCCTTCCCTAGCAAGGGATCCCAGCTGTTTGGCTTCCTTCCCCTCTAATTCCAGGCTACTGGCCCCATTATCCCAGCATCGGAGCAGCCAGGTAACAATATGCTCGCCTGGACAACAGCTGAAATCTTTCAGCATATCTCACAGCTCACTCAGGGATAGGGATTGGGTGGTTTCCGTCTCGTTTATGAGTTCTTCCTCTTCCTCCTCCTGTCCTCGTGATGGCCCTGCTCTTCCATCATCCCTTTCTAAACGACCTGATCTCCGCTTCCAAGATTTCCTCTTCTGTACAGGGGCAACGGATACCAGCAAGGGTTGGTCCTCTGGTTCAGCTGTAGTGCCTGTTGCTGGGGTTTGGGTAGCTGCAGTGCTTGTCATGGGGGTTGGAGTAACTGTAGTGCCTGTTGCCGGAGTTTGAGTGGCTGCAGTGCCTGTCGCAGGGGTTGGAGAAGCTACGGTGACTGTTGCCGGGGTTTGAGTAGCCACAGGCGTTGTCATGGGGGTTGAAGTAGCCACAGTACCTGTCGTGGGGTTTTGAGTAGCCACCGTGTCTGTTGCCGGGGTTGATCTCCCGCTGCTCACCGCCCCCGGAACCTGCCGCTCCTCCCGCCCCGACAAGGCACCGCCGTTTGCCCTCCCTCTTTTCTTGTTGCTGAGGGTTGATCTCTGGACAGTATTCCTGAATAACTGTTTAACCCTAAACAAGGCCTGAACCACATTCAGGAGACATAGCAATATGAACATGCTCGTTTGAACATCCCAAGGATATTCAAAATTCTCAGGGAATAGTGTGGACATCTTTGTGAAGAGGATAGAAGAAAAAGGAGTTTCTGACGATATGGAAGGGAAGATGAACAAGTGGGAGAGAGTGCCCCATCCTGTCTCCCCACTAAATTCGTTCTCCGAGGAGAAAAAAGTGCAATTACTAATAGTTTCTAAGAGGTGGTTCCCAAGGTACAGAAATGATGGCAGTGCCGAGTACAGATACCAGATTACACTTACGACCAATGATTTTATCACCTCATAAAACAGCAGCAAAATGATAATCTTGGCCCAGTTCCGACTAACGATAAATAGCACAAAAGGGAACATATACTGCAAGCAAGGTATTACATGACCCAACATTGAGAGCCAGCCCCACAACTTTGACAGCCAATACCTCAACATTGTGCCCAATCAATATAATGAATGCTTATAACAATTTTGCCTTAACACACTTTGGTCAGAACTATCGTTATCTCAGTCCTTTGAGTCCCACGTTGGGCGCCAAAAAGGACTGTCGTGGTTTAACCTGGCAGGCAGTCAAATACCACGCAGCCGCTCACTCACTCCCCCTGCCCCTCCAGTGGGACGGGGAGAGAATCGGAAGGGTAAGAGGGAGAAAAACTCGTGGGTTGAGATAAAGACAGTTTAATAGAACAGAAAAGGGAAAATAGTAATAATAATGATAGAATATACAAAATGAGTGATGCACAATGCAATTGCTCACCACCTGCGCTGACCAATAACCAAGTAGCGATCGGTACTTCCTGGATCATGCCTACCGTTCATATACGAGCATGACGTCACATGGTATGGAATACCCCATTAGCCATCTGGGCTGGCTGTCCTGATTATGTTCCCTCCCATCTTGTGTACCTAGCTCAGTCAGTAGGCACGGGAGCTGTCCTTGGACTAGGAGGGCACTTAGCAACAACTGAAAACATCAGTGTGTTATCAACATTCTCCTCATACTAAATCCAAAACACAGCACTAGGAAGAAATTTAACCCTATCCCAGCCGAAACCAGGACACATTGACACTGAAATCCACTTTGCTAATTAAAACTTAGTAATCATTCCAGTACATCAAATAGTCATGGATGGAGAAAAAACCCAGAAACTATCTTATTCTAGTTATTTCAGATTAATTTCTTAACTCAAGGCATTAGGTCAGTTTTTTGAACCTGAACACCCAGATTAATACTTTAATGACAGTAAAGCAGATAGTATAAACATGCCCTAGAGCTTTTACCACAAATCAGACTTGGTTTTCTGATCTTACCAGTATGAACAGCTTGTAAATGTTGTTCCCAAAAGACTGTAGCTGTCTTACGGCTGGATAACATTCTGCCTGGAAGCCTCCGTCTGGAACTGCTGACAGGGTTTCTTGTCAGTACATTTCTTCAAGCTTAAATATCCATTTAACTGTGACTGACTAGTCAGGAAACAGAATGACCACCAAGATGCCTTCAGAATACTCTTTTCCATTTTTCTTATTTTGAATAAATAAAATTCTTCCTGATGTTCTCCGCAGAAAAATAAAAGGAATAAGTTCTGAGTTTTTAAGGTTAGCTTCTGTTTCTTTACTTTCCTTCAAGGTATCAACCTCTGAAAATGTTAAGGGAGGCATCCATTAAGGATAGACAGGAGTTAGAATGGTCTCTTCTCCCACTCTAATCTGACAAAGGGCCGGCATCCTATCACCTCAATGACCCCCCCCGATGAGACTTTTCTCGCACAGGCCATTTATGTTAAGTGAAAGTACTGGATAATAGAACTCAATAAATATTGCATTTCTGTAAACTGTTCAGGCATGGAAGCTGGCAAATGAGCCTAGCCATGAATGTCATAAAAGTGACTATTATATAATCAATAATCATTCAGAAGAAAAAGGAAAAATTATTGAAAAAGCGACAAAGTAGAATGTGTCTATTATTCTCTGTATGTTTAGATTAAATAAACAGTAAATGAAAGGAAATGAAAGAGGATAGTCACAGCAGGTTGCCTTAGAAAGATGTAACTGTTTAGATAGAACACTCCATCGAAAGATCACGAAATAAAACAGCAGGGTTGGTTGTTTGGGCTTGTTTATTTGCTCAGTTTTCAAGGAATGCCAATCTCCGAGTAAGAGATGAAAAAGATACCAGCAGGCAAAGGATTTAAGTGAAGCAATGGACTAAAGGATAATATTGAATGCTGGCAATCAGCAGAAGAAACAAATAGCCAAGTTAAACAGAAAAATCCTTAAAATGATGAAAGAGCAACTGAGAGCAAGACTCACAGTCAGACCCAATAGTTATTCATGGTCAAGCATAAGTAAAAAAAAGGACAAATGCAAGCAAAATCCAGAAACATGGGGGGGAAAAAAAGGAAAAAAAAAGGATATGATACTTATGATACTTGGGTAAAAACGAGCATAGTACAGAAATTGGGGGACTAATTTAAAATATCCTTCTACTGCAGAGGGACTTAAAGTTTATCTATGCTATAATTACAAGTCTGATTTACACACAATTGTCTCTTATGTGTCTATACTTCATTAAATGTATCAGGGACCATATTTTAAAAAAACCCAACATGAAAATTGATTGAACACTCTATCAAATTGATTCCCAAAAGTATTGGTGTGGGTGTGGGTTTGGGTTTGTGCGAGTATACAGAAATTCAGGCAGATTTATTTTCATAATTTAAATTTTTGCGGGGTTGCTTTTCTCACACATTATTTCACTACAGTTCTTTTAGAGTTTTCTTGTGTTTTGTTTGTTCCATGTGACTTCCTAACATTTGTTTTCAGGAAAAAAAATTATATTATATATGTGTATTTTTCTATATGTATAAACACATACATGAACCCTCACTGTCAGCACTGAAAAATAAATACATTCTACTTAAGCCAGACACTGGACTGTTTTATATTAGCACACCACTGACCATATTAGATAAGGAATTATTGACAGGACAGGATAAATTGGTAATAAACAGAAGGAAATGGCCACTGGAACTACATATTGACCGAAGAAAGGCAGTTAGGAGGATGTCTGGAAAATAGGTATCTTTTATATAAAAACTATTATATAACAACTATTCCCTTAATCCTGTTCCAACCACTGAATTCAAAGAATATTGATATAATACCGTTATAATTAGAGCAAATCTGTCCAGCCTGTGCAAATTTCTTCTATTATATGTAACTATCTTTGTATCTGCAGTCTATCCTCCTTAATCCTTGCATATTTCTCCCCTTTTTTTCCTATTTCCTTCCAATTGATTCAGATATTTCTAGCAGTGAGGTGCTCAGAAGTGTACACAATAATAGATGTGTAGTCTAGCCAGTGAAATAGGGTCTGTCATCTCTGAACAGTGACGTGATGCCCTTTTTGTGCAGGCAGCATTAATTATGAAATATTTTTCTGAACATTCTCATTCTATCATACAGCTTAACGGGAAGAAAGCTCATCCTGCCATTTCTGCATCTCACCCTGAATACCACTGCAATCAGTACAGTGTAAAATGAAGAGCATCCAACAAGAACTTGAAACATGGGGATATTTTAATATGTATTTATTAGTAAGCTGTTTATTATGCATGTAAGTGGATACAGATGTCAGTTTCTCTGTGCTACATAAATTTGGGTGATGAATATATTTAATTTTGCTTTTGAAAGCTTTTATTCACAAGATGCCAGATCTTCCCTTTATATGGAAATATTAATTGATATTAGGAAATTGTGTAAAGATATCTTTGGTGTGCACAGTTAATATTTCTGTCATGATTAAAGCACCTCATTAAGAGTACAGTACCAGGTCAAAAAAATGTGTGTAAATGTGTATTAAGTGAATGACTGTCTGCAGCCTATAGAAATCAGTGCAAAGACTACTGTTGCCATCAGAATACTTAGACTTGTACTTCATTTCATTGCATTACATAGGTGCATTAGAAGGTAAGTGGTTTTTACCATTTCTACTCAAATAATGGTGCTGTTAAATCTCCATTCATCTAAAATAAATAAATATTTGCCTTCACCCATCCTTTTCCTCTCTCAAAAGAAAGAAATTTAATATCAATTTGAGAAATCTTTTAATGCAATATTTGCAATGCTGTTCTGGCATATTAAAATGCTTCAAGGTAACCAACAAAAGATTTTTACCTCTTATTTCACTACATAAATTCTCTATTCCTATTAAATTTATTATACAGTTCCTGTCTTATATTCCTTTTACTTAATGACAAGGAAAACCCCCCCCTTTTTTTTTTTTTGTTTTAAAATACTGTTTAGATGACAATTCCAGGAAAATTACTATCTTCACTGTACTTTGGAAGAAAACTGTGTGTGGAAGACTGCTAATCTATAATTTGTGAAAGCTGACTCAGGAAGCAAGACATGATCCAGTCTAGGTAAAGACGATTCTGAGTCAGTTACCAAAGACTACCTGCACAGCAATGACAATAAACATAAGTGCCTCTACAGTTAAAAAACATTTTGAATCAATATACCTAAAGAAATCTTTCTGTTGTCATGAAAAAGCATATTTCAAATGAATATATTAAAATTTAGCAATACTTTTCATATACTGTCCTGATTTTGGCTGGGATAGGGTTAAATTTCTTCCTAGTGCTGTGTTTTGGATTTAGTATGAGGAGAATGTTGATAACACACTGATGTTTTCAGTTGTTGCTAAGTGCCCTCCTAGTCCAAGGACAGCTCCCGTGCCTACTGACTGAGCTAGGTACACAAGGTGGGAGGGAACATAATCAGGACAGCCAGCCCAGATGGCTAATGGGGTATTCCATACCATGTGACGTCATGCTCAGTACATGAACGGTAGGCGTGATCCAGGAAATACCGATCGCTACTTGGTTATTGGTCAGCGCAGGTGGTGAGCAATTGCATTGTGCATCACTCATTTTGTATATTCTATCATTATTACTATTATTTTCTCTTTTCTGTTCTATTAAACTGTCTTTATCTCAGCCCACGAGTTTTTCTCCCTCTCACCCTTCCGATTCTCTCCCCATCCCACCAGCAGTGGGGACAGTGAGTGAGCGGCTGCGTGGTATTTGGCTGCCTGCCAGGTTAAACCACAACATACGCAAACCCCAATAGAGAAAGATATACCTATAAAATATGGAGTTACAGACTTCTGTGGAGCTTTGCCAATATATCTGATCTGACTGTATGTCACCTTTAAAAGCCACTGATTCTGTCATAAACTATTTCAACCCAAATAAAACTCCACAACTGCTATATCGGAGCATATGACCTGTGAATATATATATCTGTTGCTTGGTTTCATATAGGTGGTTTTATTATAGCTGGTTATACAGGAAGAAATTTTTTTTCACCTCTTAATAATATATAATCTTTGTTTCTGGTGCTGAGTTCACTAACATTCTTCAATCATACTGCTGTTTTGTTTTCTTTTTTTTTTCTATTTTAAGCTACAGTAACAAATGTTTTCCACAGAACCTAGAAAGTATCTTGAGTATATTTTAATTAAAATTAAAATAAAGAAATAAAGTGGGTGCTGTTGGGAGTTAACAATGCCTAAAAACAAAGTTTTCAAAACTTCTTAAATATGCTCTAATACAGGAAATTCTTGATTTTGGACATCTTTCTTATAACAACATCATATCAGTTCTTGTCTGAACATGAATCATTACGACTGAAAATGCATACTGACCTAGAGGGAGGTACTTATCTAAAATGTATAATCAGAAAATTGATCAATTCTGATTCAACCTTAACCTGTTACCTAGTACCTATCTGCAGAGTTGATAAGAACTACAAGAGTACAAACAAAGGTGTTCTTTATCACTTACTTGAATAACATCTTTTATGGGTTTATCAAAAATGTTACCTACCCTGGATTAACATAAAGAAAGGAACATTTTATTTTAACACTATTATTAGTTGTTAAAGATGTTATTTACAACATGTGGCACCATAAAAAAAAGTGGTATAACAGCAATAATATTATAGCAGTTCTTATACCGGCATCATATGAGGTTAGAATGTTATTCCATGGTTCGAAGAATGAGCTTTGTGATTTATGACTTTCAGCATATGCAATTTCAGTTACAAAACATTAATGGCATGTTGTATTAAATTTTAACTTAATCATGTAAGGATTCTAGATTTGTTCCATGTATTTGATCCTTTCAGATTTGGAAGTAACTAACTGCATCTGAAATACACCCACACATTTTGGCAGCTTTTTACAGGCAAATTTATGATCAGAAATATTTCTGAAAATTTCTCATATGTAGAAATACTGTATTTTGCTTGTAAGTCTTTTCATTTCAAAAGAGCTCCACTTATATTGAAACATGGAAGAATCTCACCTGTCGTCTTTATTACATTGTAATAAATGAGAAACTGCTCAAACGGACTCCAGAGAAATCAGTCAAAATATTTTATATAGTTATACTCAATTTATTTTTAAGTGTCTAAAGCAGTTATCGTGTAATATGCTAGGTGCAGAAGCCAGGCAGAAGATTCTCTACAAAAAGCCAATAAATATTAAATAAGCGGTCTCTATCACTTCTACCAGCACCATCCACATCGTAAAAATCACTGTCTCACTATTACAGATACTTCATTTTCTGCTCTGCAAAATAAGTCCAAACATCTTGAATGAAACTAGACAACTCCTGGTTTTGCAAGAATAAGCTTAAATAGTAGCAAAAGTTAGTATGTTCTGTCTGCTTCCATAGAAAGTAATTAACCCTTGGAATAATTTTCTGCTTACATGTTCTCAAACATTATTGCAACACACAAATATACATTATATTTAATTTATTCTCTTTGTCTTAATTCCTTTGTCCACTTTGTTTCATATTTTACAAAATTAATGTTTCCAGAGAGCATATTATCTCCTTAAAATGAGCTTGATAGTTTAAAAATATTTAACTCTCTGTACAGTAAAGTACAGATGATTACCATTAAATCTGTTCTATTAGTAATTGTTCTATTTATATATAATTGATTTAAAGGAACTTCTTGGGACATCCAAAGAGTAATTTTCAGTAAAACTTCCCATCTACATTAAATATTAATTATTCCGTATTATTACAGACTTCTTTCTTAAAATCCCCCAATTGACCCTTAAATTGGACTGAATATGCCTCATTCTTATGGAATCTTCTCAGTCACACAGGCTGGCATATCCATAGTGCACTCTACAGTTGTGAGGATTTTTACAGATTTCCTGAGAACAATTTTGCTTTTTTTGGTGTTTGGGGTTTTTTTTGCAAGTATAAGCATAATATTTGTAAGTTAATATCCACAGGGAGTAGTCTGAACAGCAGGATTTCCAAATAAACAAGCAAAACACTGAATCATATGGGAAGAAAGCAGCCTTTAGCATCAGATATTATTTATACATTTATTGTCAGGTATTGTATCAGACCTAAGACATTTACAAATCCAAATCCTACACATTGCTGTTAAAACTTAAGAAGTAGAAGACAGAAGTGTGTTCTAGTATTACAGAAATACTTAAGAATTAAATGCAGGTTTTAGTTACTGCTGTCTCTGTTAACATACAGCAACATAAGTAAAGTTCTACACAGAAGAATGCCGCATTTATTGCCTCTTAAAGACCAGGGCTGGAACTACATTTATCCCTGTCTTCAAGCACCTGAATTTCCAAGGCAGAAGCTTAGGCTCTGTAGCTCATCAGTGGACATGGACATTTATCTCCAAAGGACAAATTGGAAATAATGACTGAGCAAGTAATCTTTCTGGATGTTTCTGGACTTTCACTTACATCCTGAGTGCTGTGTAAGATCATTACTGCAGGGTTAGTCAACATAAGGCTTTTTGTACCAGGTCACACCTTGCCCATTATTTTTTGAGAGTGATCAATAGCAAGTAACTAGAAAACAGTGCAAGAACAGGACAAATTTGAAGTAGTATTTCCATGCTCAACTCTCGCAGTCATTTGTGCCTCTGGAACATTTGCAGCTAGAGGCAATATCTTTATATTTAACTGTCTTGGATACATTTTTCTTCCATGAATTTGTATGCAGAGTTTTTGAACCCTGTAAGATTTTCACGTCCCTTACGTTCTGTGACGATGAGTTACATAGTTTAACTATGCACACTTTGAAAAGTTACATCTTTTTGCTGGACTTGTCACCCCATGTATTTAATGGTATACAGGTTTGTGTCTGCATTAATGTTTTGACTTAGATCAGAAATGTGCTTCTGAAGCAAATCTGATCATCCCTGCTTGGATTTGACACTGCAGGGAGGTCTCAGTGTGCTGCTAGATTGCTTTTGGGCAAAACTGAACTGGAAGATGAGCCCTGTGAAGCCACCGAATGCGTTCCACCCACAAAGAGGCATTTCCATCAGCTCACAGGACCAGGCTAGAGCTAGTCTGGAGTACCTCCTCCCAAGCAAATGCGTGCAATAGGGGTCTTGAAAGCCAACTATCTCACTCCACAGACCTGCTCCTGCTATGCCACATTACTTGCTAATTTAAACATAGCCTACTTTACCTAGGGAATTGTGGAACAGAATTATTTTCCATGCTGTTTTAGGAGGTCTTCCTCCATTTTGCAGCTAAATACAGCAATACTTTCATTAGATCACAGGCTACTATAATCTGTCTTTCTGGACACCAGTTTTGTTCCCTCCCTCAGAGTTAAATAGTATTTCATGCTGGGAGGAGCATCTGAAAAATCCATGTCTGCACAGAACAGAGGACAACATCAGACATTTACTTTCCCTTTTTATTCCCCTAGTGAGAAAAAGAGAACAGTATTACTGCTACTTTTTCTACTGAAAGTCACAGCTGGCTTGGTTCATAACTCAGGTGTCTGACTACACTAACAGTTGCATTGCAATGACTATTTGGATATGATATTCAAGACACTTTGCCATCTACGACAGGGTCTGCTATGGCTTTAACTTTTTTTTATCTTTTTTTTTTTTTACTGTAACTTTAAAGATAAGACAAGCAAAATTTTAAGATTGCAAGACATCTCACTTACAGGGATGCCAGTGACCCCTTAGGCATGGAACTAAAACTACTGAATAGTTGAAAAATACTTACAGGTGTACTACTTATGCGGACAAAAACATGTACATTTTCAAGTAAAAAGAAGTAAAAACAACACCGTCTTCTAAAATACTGCTTAAAGATTTTTAACTCTTTCAACAATAACCAAATAGCTATCTTCCTTTCTTTCAGTATTGACATCTCGTGTCACAGAGTGCTGAGGACAGTGATAAACGTTTTCATATGGATTGTATCTGCCTCATTAATGTCATTCAGAAATTTCCTCCTTCACTCAAGACTAAGGAAGATAAAATCATACAAATTGTAAAATATATTAGGATGGCCTAGGTGAAACATTAGCAATGAATCCAACACTAGGTCATTCACTTGACCAGTTCCCTAAGAATACATAGAAAAGACATCATATTTCGTATTTCTTCTACTTTTTAGCAATTCACCAGGAGTAAAAAGATAAAAGACAGGAGGAGATGCCAAAGCATATTTTGATGTTCAGCCTCCCATTGCTTGCAAGAGAAAATTAAGCCAGCAGATCATTTAACAGTACAGTGATACTAGCCTACTAACTCTAAATACTACTTACAAGCGGGAATCTGTCCTCTGAATTCCCATGGTGCTAGTTTCTACCTGTTTTGTTTTGGGTTGTGTGTGTTTTTTTTTTTTTGTTCTAGTATAAATACTTTGACATTGTACAGTCTTTTAGAGTTCCTTTTTTCCTGACATCAGGTGCAAAGGAGATTTCATCAAGGTCAAAGATTTTTTCTTTTACCATATCAAGTTATCCTGTTTACTTTTTAACAACTGCTTAACACCACCATATACCTGCAGACTGAGCTCCCTAGTACTACCAGACCTTTTATTTCTGAGAATGTTGCTAGCTATGTCATCTAGATGCACGAAGAGTCTAGAATCATTTTGAAGTGCAGTATGCATGTAACAGCTTGCTGTTATCCCAGTTAAATTTAGTAATCTTTTTCAAAAAGATTTGCATGATTTTCTACATGTCCATATTATTGTTCGTCTCCAAGAGAGTTTTTGAAGGTTTTTTCCTTAAAAAAAAAACAACACAAGGAGATTTTATTTTAATTTCACCAATTCATTATGCAATTCTTCTTGTTAATCATTAAATGCGTTAGTCTAAATGGAGATTCAATTTAGATTGGTAAGTTCCCTATTTCTTGGAACACAGACCTTTTTTCACGTGTGAAGATTTCTCCTATGTTATCATGCATCTTTCTAATCAGATTTTAATTGAAAATAAAAAAAAAATCAGTGTCGATCTGTTTGGAAGAGCATCTAAAAGCTCAAAAAAGTGTTACATAGCTTTGAAAACTGCTTGTTAGCACCTAGAAAATACTAACAATTCAGTTAATTATCATAGTCAGCCTCTTATATTAAACCTCTATGTAATAACATATTAAGAAAGACAACTCCCCATGGCCACATTCTGAAAACAGGTGTGTATTGCAGCTCTCTGGGTTTCACCCACAATACGCATACAGCTAAGGGAAATTCTGTAATTTTGTGGTCTATTGCAGGGTAGTCTAGCAGATAGGTAAAGATTTTACTCTTGTATAAAATGACAAAATGCTTCCTGAAAGCAAATGTTCATACAAATCCTTCTGGGAGGAAAAAAAATCTAATATTCAAAGTGCAAGTCATGCCTCCAGAGGCCCAAACTCACCTCTCTACCTCATCGCACACTTTTAGTTTGTTTATTCCTGCAGAACAGCCACACGTACAGACTTCTTCATGGTAAGAATTGGACTGATGTACCTAAAACACATATAAGTAACGGAACTTCCCTGAATTTAGGGCATTTGGGGCCACAAGAAGTGAAAAAAAGAAAGACTTGTGATATCTGGAAATGGCTGACACTTAGTCTGTGCATATGTAAAAGCAGAAAATGAATTGCTAAGACAATATATACACAAGTTCTTCTCATCTCTGATGAGGGAAAGGGAAATGAAAAATGGATGAAAAGAAACTTAAGTTTGTGATTAAGGCTGACAGAGGCTATCAGAATATGAGACAAAGTGCCAAGAAGAAAAGAAGGAAGAAAATAAAAATTCAGGAAGTGGTGGAGAAGGAAAGAGTTAGTGTGAAGCAAGAAATTATGTACTAGCTGAGATGTCAAGTTACAATGAAAAAAAAAAAAAAATTACATCCCACACTTTGAAGTTAGTATCCCAGAATAGCTTATACAGAAGAATTGGGAGATGAGGAAAATATTCCAGTGACCAAACATTTCTTAAGAATATTTTGTGATAAGAACCAAATTTAGAATCTTGACAAGATTTTTATACTTCATGATTGTTCATTTTCTTTACTAAACTCTTGTTCTGGAAACTCTAAAGTAAATGGAGTATCTCGCATTACTTTTTCTACATTCCTGTTAGTTTCCTGAGGAATTAAAAAGGGCCAGAAAGATAATCACCTTTAGATGATACATATAAATTACACCCTTAATTGGTTTCCTAATATGGCAGTAGGACATAATGTTCTGTAATTCTAAGAATCAACACTAGTGTCTTTACTGATGACGATTAATTGGCAGTTTTCTAACTCACATTACCAGATATTGTCTCTGAGAATGCGGGATTTTTAAGTCCATTCAATTTCACTATTTATATCCTTTTCTTAGTTATAGTATATAGAACTATAGTTATAGTTCTTCTTTATATAGTTTTCTTATATTTAAATTTTACAGATTTTTGTTTCTTTCCTGTCCCCTAATATGGGAACTATTTAAACACAAAGAGTGGACCAGCAGACTTAATCCTTCAGACAACTTTTAAGTTACTTTTTAAAATTACATTCTGTTGATACCTGGATATTTTAATTTATATTCTTGCTTTTAAAATTAAATTGCATGTTAAGAATTTATTTTAGGATCTTTCCACAGTTGTCTCTTACAATAAATTGTTCCATGATCTACCAATCAACCAGACATCTAGAGAGCCTATTTAACGGTGATTGTCCTAATCCAGGGAATCAAATATGTTGCTATCACTGTGTTAAAATATCTCATTTGCAGTATCTGCAGTATCTCTCTTCTGGTTCATTCTTTGCGAAGGGTGTGGAAAAATTTTATTCTAATTGAACAAGTCAATTACATTGCTTGCAAAACTCAGGATTTGGCTCGAGTGGCCAAACACATTTCTGAACTACAAGTGACTGATTAAAGAGACTTTGTTCTTACTCCACAATCACATTTTACTACGTTGTCATAGCCTAAATATTTGTAATATGCTAAACTCCTCTCACAAAACATCCATTTCCATGCATTTGTTTTATTTTCTAAGCTTCGGGGATTAACATAAATGCGTGGCAAATCTTAAGGATTGAGAGAGCAATTATAGAAGTGATGAACAAAGAGACAATTATGTTATGCCAATAATCACTATTTTAGGAGTAAAAATATCAATGTCATATTCAGTTATGTGCTCATCTCAGTCCACAATATATTCTGTACTTGATACGAAACAGAAATCTCATTTGAGTACACTGATATCTTTTATAGTCTCCTATGGAAACCTGTTTTGGTCAGATGCAAAATTTTTGCAATTTTAAGTGGTCTTACCCATTTTTGCCAAGAATGACTATACAGAAGAATCAGTGTGAACTCTGAACATGGATCAATCCCACCATTTATAACACTTAGTAAACAGAATATAGACCACTTTTTTTCAGTTTATACTGAAATCTTCTGTTTATTGTAAGTGTAGCTCTATTAGAAAAAATGTTGGAAATAGACACAAAAATACAAATGTTCTGTAAAATGAGAAATGGGAATATGCAGGTCAGGTTGTTCTTACATCTCTAAAATAAATTGTAAAGAAAAAAATCAACATAAGTACAATAACAGTTGATTGAGTGATTCAAGCATTCTAAGACAGGAAATGAGAGGAACATAATTTAGTGGTTAAAATTAATTAGCTACATCATTTTGTGCTTCTCATGCATTCACCAGTCCTTGAAATTGCAAGAAAAGAAGTTGACAACAATAACCCTGATATCCGAATTTATATGCACAAGAAGTATTTAGGATAAGCATTATCCAAACACATAAAATTTGTGGGTTACTTTTTCTTTTTGTCCTATTTTCATTTAGTTGATTAGACTTTTGGAACTGCAACAGTCTTAGGAAAGTTTAGATATTTCACTGATGTTTTCCTTTTACATCCACCTTTCCAATCTTTCTCTTTGCAAGAAATACTTTGTTTCAAAGGACAGTCAGCTTTTTTTATACAGACAGGTTATTTTAACAACTCAGGTAAAGAACAGAGCTGTTTTGAAATACATATTTCAATAAATACCTGTTCATTTTACATCCAAAAAGCAGCAGAGAATCTTCAGTTTCTAGAAAAACAGAAATAGCAGACTGGGCAGAAAAATCCAAAATTTGGTCCTTATTTTTGAATTGCATATTGTTGTAGAAGAAATTCCTCTGCATGAAATCACTAAGCATGTATTGTTAAATGAATTTTTCCATACTCAGCCAAAAATATTGATTTTTAAAGCCTCATTTTCCTTTGATGTGAATATATGTAGTAATTCTATCTAATTGTATCAATCAACAGCAAGCCACATTTAGTACTCCATAATTTATTCTCTATTATGTGCTACTGTTTATCTATAAAGTGATATTTCATTGTATGTAATTAAGGGAGAGCATAAACAAAACATCAAGGCACAGCAATTTAAAGCTATACCGTTAGGTATACTACATTATATGTTGTACAACACAAACAATACTCAATTTCGAGAGCAGGAGATAAAACCAGTAAACTGAAGTCTTTGATTGTGTATGTGGTTCTGATAACAGTTTACAATAATATTCTTCATCTGTAGAATGGAGGTAGTAATGCCTAACAAGTTTTGTTAAGGATATTGAGATGTATGTATTAAAAAAAATCTTATATGTAAGACACAGTTTTAAAAGTATACATCACAATAACCGTGGAGGTGAGATAAGTTTAATAGTACATTTGACTATTTCTCTTTGTATCTCTCTCTCCCTGTATTTTCAGTAATCAAACCCAACAGTAACAACAACGACGACAAACAAAAAAAAGGAATTTTCTCTTAAATGAATAGGTTGAAGTGGTGCTTATTAGATTTGTATAGCTAAATCCACAATAACTCTTTGGTTTTGAAGCTGACTTGATTCTTTAATTAAGCCTGAATTTAATTCTTGCTTCTAAATTGGACCAGGAAAAATGCAAGAGTTATACATAATTTAATCTCCTATTACTTTATTTCTATTCAAAGCTGTTCTTCATTAACAGCTTAGCTATTGAATTAACCAGCATGGGACAACCCAAAAATATGCATATTGAATCTGTCATTTCAACCAAAATAATTCTCTTTGACCTCAGAATCAGGCCTGAAAGGCTGAAATCATGTTAGAAAATAATCTGATCCATAAAGTCTATGCATTTTGTTCTTATGTATTTCCAATTCAGAAGTGATTTTATAACTAGGTTAAAAACAGGTTTGGACTGCCTTAAGAAACAGTTTAGGAGATACAGTTATAAATAGCAGTCTCTTCATGCCCCAGTTGAAACATTCAGGTAAAATTAGGGACTGCTTCAGGAGAATTCTCATGCAACAGCTATTAATTTCTTTAATAGAGATATTAATTACTTCTTTGCAATTTCTCAAGGTAAGATGACATTCAAATAATACATGACTAACATATACCAAAGGAGGTATTAAAAGAATGAAACACCCATGTATTTAATTCTTCTCAGTTTTTAAACTATTTCTTAATACTATACATGAAAATAATTTTTTATTCCAGGGTAAGGGCTTTAATTTTTTGTTCAGTCTGTGTGCATTTACTCATGTAAGGCTGATAAATTTTCCCTGTACAGTAACTGAGAGGGGATTCTTTACTTCAGCCCCTCTGGTACTTGTGATAAAAGAAGTATAATTTATGGCAGTGATAAACCCATCTAATTTTTTTTTTCTCCCTTTTTCTTTTTTTTGAGTGGTTTTAGAAGAAGATGGTTGCATTTGAAAACTATGATGTCAAGTGAGGGAGAGATTTTATGTTTTTCAGAGCACACCACACTTCTTAATGTCTTATGCCCCAACCATAAATGAATTCTGAGATCCATAAGGATCACAGTGCAGTGGTTGAGAAGCAGTCTGATGTGGCAAAAAGAAACAAAGACACCTCCCAAAATTTGTACCTCAATGGTAACTCATGGGTATAATTGCTATTTATACTGTATATGAAGTAAGATTATACATTTGAAATATCGGTCCCTTTTAAGTAATTACAGAAGTAAAATAGATAAACCAAATAATGTATTTTCTAAAGACAGGATTCAAGAACATATTTAAGCTGACCTTCAGCTATCTGAAGAAATATCAGAGCAAAGTGAATGGAATATTATCCAAATGTTTGTATGTTTCAAGCTTGGCAAGTATCAGAGAAAGGTAACATAAACTGGATGTTGGTTGTGCACAGGATTGAATGAGAAAGGAATGAGAACTACCATCCACCAACTTTCATTGAAGGTATTTCTGAGACTAATTCTGAAACCAACTTTTAAAAAGTTTTATATTAACGGATCACCACAAGGCTGCCCCAACACAACAGAATAGTGGGGGAACAGGAATGATCACTTTCATTTTATGAGTAGTTAGAAATGGTTTAGATTTTTGTTTCTCAAGAATTGTCACCAAAAGGTAAAAAAATTAAACACAAAACGTTGTTCTACCAAAGAGCTAAGCTGAAGAAAAATGGGTCATGGCTGAAATGAGACTTTACATACAAATCCCAGTATTAGCAGAAGTAAATGCTCTACACCTTTGTTATAAGGTCACAAAAAAATTACTGTTCAATTTTGGTTGTCATTAGGCATATTAACATATCTAGGGTCTTTCTCCAACTTTAAATGTGTAAAATTTAAATACATTGATTTTTGACTGTTTTTCCATGAAAGAAAGGTTTAGAAAATTGCACCCTTCTTAATACTTTCGGAAAATATTGGCTGGTTTCAGTTGAATTTGACATAAAGCTAGAAATTTTGAAAGATAAGTGCCCCAACTAAGAAGCAGATTTTGCCATGAACTCCAGCTGTACAGGCTACTAAAAAAAAGAGATGATGGCAAAAAACGTTATAAATCCTACTGCCTCAGTCAGCACAAGTCGTCTTAGATACAAGAGGGTCCAAATAAGAAAGAAAACAGATGGAAGTGTCACCTGTGTTTCTGGTTGTAGGAGGCACTAACATATTTGTACAATGCTCTACAAGGTCCTTAGCTTGGAAAAAAAATGGGGCTACTGAGTGCTTAGGGGCCAAGGAATGAGATTAGTGGTCATAAGGTTTCCCTGACTGCATATCTATTATGAGAAGCCCAGGACAGCCCTAAATCCCCAGAATCTCATCTTTGCCCTACCAACACAAGCATGTAAGTCTTGTCTACATGAGAAGTGTCATTTGAGTTCAGTCAAGTTTAGTCATCTGTTTCTCTAATTTGACTTCTAACGACTTTTGTCCTATGACCCTGAGCATCTCACATATACTGTTTCTCCCAGAAAATTACCTGGCTTTGAATTATTTCTAACTACTCATGTGTTTTCCTGTGGAACCAATGCTTATAAGAAATTCATTCAATCTACATGACTCTGTACCTATGCTTGAATCTGCTGCTGAATTTCCTATTAATCTGGCTATGACAGATGGTTCAAGTTTCCTAAGACATTGAGAGATAATATTCTAGGATTCAGGTTTCCCCAGTAATTTTTGATAGCATGGGATATGATGTCTGCAAACAGGAATATGCAGGAAATATTTTCAAAATTCATTTCTCAAGTCACACAATGAAGAAATATACATCTGAAATTTCAATGCATGCAGAACTAATTGGGGTTTTTTTTTTATTATTTTCCCAGTATCACTACTAGTAATATAACCATCTCTGCAAGTTCATTTCTTTTCCACAGAATTTAGCAAATGATGCCATTAATAATGCACAATAATAGTAAAATCCAGCTCTTTTCATGGCTAAGAACAAAGGGGAAAAAAGGGTCTCCTTCCTAAAAGTAAGTAAATATCCTATCCGTGACAAAGAGCTGAAAAAAACTGTTAAAGATGCCACACATTTGACAGCTGACTTAGTTGATTAAGCTGTGATCAAGAAGCACCATCACTGACTAGAAGTGTTTAATAGGGTATTTCAAAGAAAAGAAATTATTTCAATTGGGAGAAACACATTCAGTGAAAAATTCCATCTTACTATTATTTTATATTGCTTTGCTTTTAATTTTCATCCCTTTCTCTAAAAGCTATTAAACCATTTCTCAGAATTTTTTTTCTCTTCTCACAAAGACTCTTTTAAGAAAGAGTTCACATGTTTTAAATGCTTTCTAAAGGCATTTATAAAAATAATTTCTCAGGATCCCCCACAAGTTACTCATCCTCAATATTGAGGATTACCTCTGTTCCTTTTCTCCATAATAATCAAAATGCTTACTGGAAAAAATACAAAAAAGTATATAATGCTTTAGAGGAATTAGAGTATGTCTATTTTGTTTCCTCAGAAATTAATGGAAAATCTCCCACAACTTCAGTAGAAGCAATATATGGCTCCCTGTTTTGTTTTTAGCCATCCGGCTCTGCTACAGGAGTAAACTAACAAGGCCATTCCCAGTGCTCTGCTGTCATCAAGTACAGTGATGCATAAACAAGGAAAGAAACAAAAAAAAAGCTAATTTTAATGTCCATTAGAAAATTCAGTGGTGGAAAAAGAAATAGTTTTCAACTTCCAAATCCTGTTAACTATAAGCAATCACAAAAATAATAAACAAATTTAAGAAAGCCAGACATATTTCTAAAAATAGTACTATAGACAAAAAATTCTTGGTCTTTTTTTATATATATAAATAGAAAAAAATGTGCAATTACAGCACTGAAAAGACTGCAGCTAGTTCACACGCTCTTATTTTTAAGAACACAAAACACTGCTAAGTTTAAACATTACTAAGTTTTAACACTCATAAATGCAAATTTGTTTCTTCACAGAGAACCTGCTGCGTGTACATAATGTTTACAGACTTTTTATATTCCATAAAATATTGCATAATGAAGCAGCACAATCAGTTTATACATTTTGACAATTATCAACCTGATGGTGTAAATTAGTGACCTAAGTGAAGCACAGAAAAGAATAACTGTCACAAACGACAACTTTCAACATTAAAATGCATCGGTTTATTATTATCAATAAAGCATAATCTGAAAATGCTCTCTCCCTCCCAATGGATGGCAGTGGCTGTTCATTAGGATGTGCTGGTGAAGAGAGGGATTTAAGTACCACCTGCAATTTTATTAGGCTGATGTCTGGGAGGGGACACTGTGAAATGAGACAGGGGCCTCATCTGCCTGGTTTCCTTGACTCCCCCACTCAGGTGCCTTAGTGGACCTCATACAGGGCTTTCTCAGCACCCACCACCAAGCCAGACCTTCCCAAACGGACTCCTCCTCCAGCTCCCATCTGGGCTTGCTCATGTGTCCTCTCGTCCTCTGGAAGGCCTCCAAAGAGAAGCCCTGTTCTACAAAGTCTCCAGTGTGCCACGATTCCCAGGCGTTTGGTCCATATGCACAACATAAACCATAATGCTAATACACGTTCAGACTGTCTTCAGAGCTTTATGGCTCCAGCTTAGAACCCCTGAAAGCACCAAAATGGCTATAGCATTTGCTGGTTTGAAAAAAAAACAAATACTTTACTCCCACAACTGTCTAGAGTATCATCAGTAACTTTAAGCATCTTTATGAGAAGGTAGAATGTGTCTTTTTTTCCTATTTTCTCTATTTCTAGACTACCCTTCCCAGTGCCTGATTATTCAGAATCTTTTGCAATAAAATCATGAGTTCTGTCAAGTTAAAAGGAAAGACTATTTAGGTAAAACAATATAACAGATGAGTTTAATCTACTTTTGCTGAAATCTGGCATGTATATCATCACTTTATTCATGTATCTAAATAAAAAACCCTGAAGTTCTTCCCTGACTGCATAGTTCTTTGACTCAGTAAATTGAGTGTTCTCAATCTGAATGTTCTTGGGGCAAATTGTGTTCAAATAACCTTAATCTGATGGGAGCCACAGTTCCAAAATTGGTGAGCGGGCATGCACAGATCTCTTCCAGCAAATGTTCACGCTCCCTAAACTTGTGTATTGAAAATGAGACAAGCCAGAAGCATGGACTGCACAGGAAAGGATGTTAAACAGAAGACAGTGGAATGCTCTGATCAGCCTCATTACCTGAGCAGACTTAGTGGACTCTCAATTTACAGTGTGAAGCACAGGCTGGTTATCAAAAGCAAGCTAATAGTTTCTAAATTTCTCTCTGTTCACATAGTGGTTTTTAGCAATCTGCAGAAGAATCCTCTGAAAAAGCACTCCTGAAGAACTGTACCTGTATCTGGAGTTTTCACCACCAAGAATTGCATGGAAGAGGATGCTGGGCAGAAAACTGAATTATAAATAAGTTGGCTTGCTCACATAAGCAAGAAAGTGAATCCATCTGTGATTATAAATGACAATATAAACACAGCCACATGGGTAGTCTTTGCTCATGAATCCCACACTCACAGCCAGGGTGACAAGTTGGACTGCAGCTGCTAATGTGGTCTAGCAGCCAGATACATTTCAGTACTGCTGATAAATAAACTATGACTTTGTAATGTCCAGTCTATTCAGCTCCATGAAATGATCTAAACTAAAATTGAGGATTCAGAGTAATACGTGATTGTTTACATAGTTTCGGTCAAACACAAGGTTGGCCTGAAAAGAAATGCTTATGTGTTTCGAATAACAGCATGATTAATCCAGCTGGTATAGAGAGAAAGGAAGAAAATTGATTTTTATTAGTACAACTTGTTTTGGATACCATGATCATATGTAGAGATGGTGAGACGTAAGTATTATTACCGAGTTCAGAAATGGTGAAAAGCACGTCTTGTGTGCAAATCTTGGAGTTTTCAGAGTCAGCACTCAGATCAGGCAGGGCTGTATGAGGGCTGGTATATGATGTAAAGGAAGGTAAAAAGGACCAGCATCTGCATGCAGAAAATAGCTGTGAGGTTACTGGATGATCCTGAGAAACCAACACAAACCAGAACATCTGTTTAGCTCTATCTGCTGGTTGTTGTGTGTTGGCCCATGAAGTGAAAAAACTTTCTGAACAAAAAGCTTAGACCTAGGACTATACAGTGTAACCTAAGAAGCTGATTAATTATTTCTAGCTCTGGACACATTTAAGTACCCAGTATGTGAAAGGTGACAGTTGGAAAACACTTGCAAGCAGTGTAAGCTTTTTAGCTTGGTACTTATGCTCATCACTGCTGCTGCTTTTATTGAGATATGTGTCATAATCAACACCTCTCAAACACTTCATGAGGTTAGAAAGATGTGTAAGCATTGAGAACCTCAAATAAAGTGGGGAGTATGTGCCTTAGAGTAAAGAAGGTGTGCCCTTCACTAGAGGCAACTGGTTGCCAGTAGATGGAAAACTATTTAATCCTTTGCTCTCACCCCATCATCCAGCCGTCTAGAATCTCATGCTTCCTATAACTGTCAGTGCGAAGGCAAATTTTTTGTCATTTGTCATGACAAGTTGTAATATTTAAAGCTTATTGTGAAAAACAGAAGTCTCATTGAGGATGGGTGACAAAAACTATTCAGAAGACTAGAAGAAAGGTCATGTCGTGTGGCTGATGTTTCAGCAAGTGTGGTATGTGTTAAAGAATGATTTTTGCATTTCTAGCTTTTGCAGAGAGATGTTTTAGCAGCTGAAATGAGAGAGACATAATGGTAGGATGAGCAGTTTTTTTGAACGGAGAAGTATCTACTGTAGGGAACTTCTTTCAAACAAACATGCCACACCGGTGTTTCTTCTCCCTCATGAGTTAATATATTTAAAAGTTATTTTCAAATGTACCTTTTATCAAACTATGCCTTTTTGAAAATATTTCAGGAAAAAATATGTACACATAGCATGTGCTTGCTTTTTTCAGAAATTAAGAAACTATTCAATGTGTGAAGATCTATAATCACATAAAACTATGCATTTTATAAAAAATGTTCAGAATAAAATGCTACATTCTAGATTCCTGTTATAAAACCATCTTGCATAAGATAAACTCACATTTGCCATCTAACTCTTGATTAAACTAATAATAGCTTGAAATTACAAGCAATATAAGAGAAACCGTCATGGCTACTGAGAAAAAAGTTGGTAAAATGCAGTAATATTTCATTTGGTTTACACCAGAAGTAGCAAAAAGAATGTTTTTGTTTGATTTGTTTAGAAGGTTATTTTATGAAAAAATAAGCACAAGGTTTTCACAGGTTTCACCATTTTGAATTATTAAATCAGCTCTGAAAATGGTAGATTGTTTGAAATATCCCAAAGCACATGCCGTTGCATTAGCTTTAAAGAGGAAATAGACAATTCAATGATTATTTGATGGGACAGCATTTTCTGTGAAATTATGATGTTACAAAGCTTATAAGGTAAACAGACATTAAAAAGAGAACATCAAGTAATACCCAAAATCTAGCACAGGTTTAGCTTTATTTCCAAGGCATATGTTAGATATGACTGCCAAGGCAGCGATAGTTCATCCCAGTTGTTATTCTGCACGCTAAAGAAGAGAAATACTTCTTTTCTTGCTAGCTTGGGTCTTTAGTTAAGACTGAGCTTATTAGTATTTATTTACCCAGCTTCACTCCTACCCTGTATTAAAGAACAAACTGTTAAGTTGAAGTTTTCTGTTTCCACACGTAACTCAAAGCCTTTCACAGTGCCATGGCTTTTTTTCCATCTGTTCCCCGAGACCATCTTCAGAAGCATTGCAACATGCAGTTAAGATTGACTTACTGAAATTGCTGCTTACAATTTCCATGGTACTCTAGATCTCCATCTACCACAGTGTACCTAATCTGTACCACCAAATGAAACTCTGTAGCTGTGGTTTCGTTTTTTTCACATAAGCAGCGATGTGCTTTCTTCAGGAGTAAAACTAATCTGTTCCCTTGTCTAGGAGGGATGAGAACTTGGCATATGCTTTCACAGCTCTGAGGCAAGGTTAATGGAGTCTCTGCAGGAGCCTGAATGTTAATATGATTTTTATGATCATTATTGTATTAATACCCTTATTTTTAACTTGTACATAACAAATTAATTAAACAGTGTGCACTACTGAGTTTCTGTTCTTGTTACTGTGATAAAAGACAGCATAATGACTTTTGTTGTAGGCTCTTTATAATTATTACAGCTCCTTATCTATACAGCTATACTTCTTTAGAACACGTACGATCAGATTGTCACTTTCACCAGGTCACCTTAATAGTGTAATGTAACGTTATGTTCGGATTAAAGCACCTTTGTGCTCGCATTTAAGGACTGTTAAATTACCAAGAGAAAAGGGAAAAAAATGAGAACTTGAACTATAGATCTTTTGTTGGTTTAAACTAGAACAGAAGAGCTATGCCTGAAGTATATTCTTTATTAAAATATTATGCATAAAATCACTGTTTTTCCAATCACTTGTATATAGGATAGCCTTCTTTAGAAAGTAAAAGAATTTCCATGGACAGCTGCTCAATTGCACACTGCCTTTAAGTAATTTTTTTTTTTAATGAAGCTTATTACTTTAAAGTTATTATGTCCAATAAAGCATGCTAACCTATCCCTAAAGTAAATAATTTAAAAACCTCCATGAATCTTTTTACTTCTACCACCATAGACAGCTGTCATCATCACAGAAGTAAATTCACATTCAAAGAAACGTAAGTGTTCTGATCTAGCTAGTACTGAGCAATGGGAGCAAGAAAATCAGTTGTTAAAATTACAGTAATTTGAGGTTCCTAAATAAAATTCTCTATTGGCACAGTTCAAAAACAAGCACTCACAAAGCTAGGCTGGCCACCTGTTAGCCAGCAGCAGCATTCATTGCTACAGACCAAAACAAAAAGGTTTGGTTGAAAATCTATATTTTGCCTAGCTGGAGAATTCTCTTACCAATGAATAAGTTCGTGGACTATTCCTTTGACAAGTCAGATCAGGTTTTGGAAATAGAGTTGAATTTTAAAATCTGAATTTTTTCATAACTTCAAAAAATCATATCCCTAACAGAAGGTGGTCCTGAAAGGTGCTATTTTATCTCTTCCATCGCTTGTAGCCACTCTTAATTGGAGAAATGTATAATGGTACTAACATTCACATGAGACTTACATGAATTGACACATTCCTTCCATTACTTTCACAAGCTTACCTAGAAAAAGGCATTTTTTATTCTGAAATAAAATTCCTAAGAAGTATCTAGTCACCTAAATACAAAATAGGTGCTGCTGGAATTCAGAGAAAACGCACTCTCCCTAAAAACACCTAGTTACCTGGTTAATTGTTACAGGCATAGTTCCCTCTGTGCATGTGTAGAGCTGCCGAACTCTTGATTCAACATGCAATAACTCAAAACTGGAATTCTGCAACTGGAAAGCTCACTTAATCTTGGAGGTTTAAGCTAAGTACGAAGAGTAGTGCCTGGGAGACCTGCCACCCTAGGCAGCTAGCTACTTTGCTCCTCTCGAAAATTGATCCTGTGGAGTTATAAGAGAAAGCCAGATACATTAGCTCTGTGTACAAAGTGTTTGTCCCAAAGAATTTTAACACTAGATGAGATTACCCAGGTCACGAATGAATTCTGATTACTGTAACAGAATGGTGACATTTCTGCCAGCTATATAGCGAACAGTGTTACTAAATACCATATTCATTACTCATTAACTGATTCTAAAGCACATTCATCAACTCAGTCTAATATACAAAATGAGTCACAACAATTAGAAATTAACTGCAATGTAATGAACACTATCTCTGAATCAATGCTGTATTGTCTGTGCTGGATTTCCTCTCTTCTTTGCACTCATCAGCAAAACAAAAACACTTCTCCATCTCTATTCATTGATTCCAGATCAGCACTGCAGACTGCAACAACTTGCAAAGCAGTCAGTTCACAGATACAGGCAGGAGGAATAACATCCTCCTTAATACTGCTTGCTATTATTAAATCTTGGTGCAGGCGGCACCACATGGGCTTCTTAAAAATTGGGCAGCCCCATTATCATCACTGGGAATTCTGGACAGTGATTAATGAAGAATACAATTTTCATAAAGAATAAAATGAAAATTTGACTGAGTATTTATTGAGAAAATTACCAGTCTTCTAAAGTTCTACAGTTGAAGTAGGAAGACATTTTATAGTGGAGGACTATTTTGTTTCAGCTCAAAAGGGGTTTGAAAGTAAAAATTTTCCCATGACCTTCTAAAACAGTCTTGCACTTGAGTGCAAATTGGCAGCATGGAGGGCAAACAAAAAGAAAGCCAAGCCACAAAACCCTCCAGCTGGACACAGTCATCTCTTTTTCAGGTCTGGCTCTAGGCACAGACAATGCTTCTGCTAACAGATTCGTACATGGCAAAATGGTCCCTTTACTGCTATCACCCAGAAGCTCATCGTCACTACTGTGTATGACAAAATGGAAAACCACTTCTAGTGTTGACATCATCTTTGTGAGAAACCTTCATCCACACACAGTCAGTGCCTCCCAGTGCACTGGACAAAGTGGAGGCAGTGTGTGGAAAGTAAAAGAGTATCAGACTTTCCTGGTAGGTTTACCAGGGGATGCAAGGCTTTGGCTACATTCCAGCACACATGGATGAAGCATCTTCTCTGGCTCACATGGCAGAAAAGGAAGCTGCTACACAGCTCCGTCCAAACCCATACATCAGCTCTCACAGCTTCTACTAAACCTCAAGATAAATGCATAAATCACATAGGTTTTATTTTGGGAAAGAGCAAGATTACAAATAGGCAGTGATCTAACATTGCTTCCCACACTGGAAACTTAAACTCACAAGCTGAAAGCTAATTTTAGTGTCGTAATTTCTTTAGAGATCTGTATCATTTTTTTTCTTTGTGGAAAAAAGTTATTGTAAAAAGATGGGTTTATGTAGACTTTTTTTACTTTAGCTGTAAAAGGACTAAAACTGGCACAAAAGCCACAAAACATAAACTCCTATTGGAACTAGATAATATAGAAACTCATTATTGTTCTCTTAGATCACCTTTTGATCCAATAAATATATACCTACTAAACTATTAGAAAAAAGTGTTCTTCCTCTTCTTCTTTCATCCTCGTAATAAGCAATCAAATAACACTTTCCAAATAGTTTTATTTTTATGTGAGAATGGAAAATTCAATTCAAGCCAGAACCTATCTTGGCTTCTGCAGGAGAACTCAGAAGAAGTGACAGATGATACGCTATGTGGAACCCTTGATAATCAGTAGTGCTGGCTCGTACTTCAGAAATCTTATGAAAGGAAACTGGTAACATGCTTCTTTATTGCAACACCTGTACACTTAGCTCTCTCTCAAATGCAAGGATGACTACTACTTATAGGGAAGAAAATTACATCTTCTTCTAACACGTTCAAGAAATTTGGCCATTGCTCTTCACCCAGACGTAGCTTTGTGTCCTCCATTACAGAAATATTTGAGATATGAAAAAAGCATTTTGCCAGCTTTAGAGGTGGATAACCTATGTGCAGAGAACTTGAAATTAAAATATTGTCTGAAGTGTCTTGGGCATGGAACGGCTTAAATATTTTCTGCAGTTTTAGTATTATTAAATAATTTTAAAAGTAAAAGAAATCTCTGTCTCGGGATCCCACATTGCTCCAAACAGTAGATTTGAAGATTAAACTTACTTTTCAAGCTACTGTTCTTTCCTTTAGTGTTTATTTTGGTGAGATTCAACTTTCCTAACTTCAGCTGTTTAAATCATATAGATAATAAAAGCTTGCCAGTAAGATTTCCTCTTTAATCAGTGGAGTTAAGCAATTTCAGAGAGCAGTTTCTCCTATGTGAAATGTGTAAAGTTAAGGTGAGATGAATCCATATTGCTCTGTTGCAGAGTAAACTAAGGATAGCTAAATACTTAATATTTAATCACATAAATTTAGTAGACATAATGCTATCACCCCTAAAAAGTTTCCAACAGACATGAAAGACCTTTAAAGTAGAACACAGAATTGAAACCTGGTCTCTTATTCTCTGTCAAAATCCAAAATCATGTCCAGAAGTTACAAAAGTATTTACAAACCATCTCAAGGTGTACGCGAACCCACTGAAAAGCACCTGAAGTCTACACCTGGTGACAGAATTATGTCTCAAGAAATCAGAAGTCTAAAATTTTCCATAAAATCCCTTCTTAATAGATGTATTCTATGTTCTCATAAAACAGGATATATTAATGTTTTAAATCAAAACTTATTTCTTATAAATCTCACCAATGATTTTATGGGTTATGGCACTGATATCTTTAAATAGGCTTCTTATTCATTAAGCTAACATGGGAACATTCGACTCCAGGAGAGATACTCCTGGATGATTTCCAGGCTGGCTCTTCAGAGTTGTATAAATTAAGTAACAGTAACGAAAGGCCATATTTTGAAGAATATATTTTTTTTTAAAACGCAATGACCATTTTGTGTTCCATAAACTTCCTCTCTCTTTCCACAAGTAATTAACTTCTCAGTATACCCTTGGAAGAACTGCAGAGGAACAAACAATGCAGGGAAAAAAATTATTTTTGATTCAGAGGAACGTTGGTGATATTTCAGCACTTCTCTGAATGCTGCTCTTTTGTTGCTGTTACTTACTATCTCTCACTTTCTTGAGTTAGAGCCTACATACAGTTCAACTGTGAATATGCATTAGATTTTTCAAAGTGATCCCTGCTCATGTAAAGCCGTTATGTACCTGTGCTACACTGAAACTGTATAGATATATTGAAAAGACTAAATGAAAGCTATACTATGTATCTGCATCTTTCAATTCTCTAAGGTATTTTACAAAAAGTTAATTAATGTTTTAAATCCCAAAACTATCTTGAGAAAGTATTTTTTTTATATTGAAAAAAAAAAAGTTTTTTGATACCTTTCAAGGCACACAGGATTTTAGAAAAGGAATCAGAAATAAAACTCAAATGTCCTGGTTCCTAGTTTCTGTCTTTACATGCTCCTCTCCTTTCTGCCATTTTTTCCTCTCCTTTCAGTCATTCTTGACAGCTAATGAAAGCAGTAAGCTTTCAGGTATCTTTGAAGATAAAAGATATTCAGCTACAAGTCATTTTCTTCAAATTTGTCTTCCAAAGTCCAGTGACCCACAAATAGACTATTACATTGATGATATTTCTTCTAGGTCTCCACACCTGATGTGGGAGAGAAGACTGCCAGATGACAGTGCTGTAAATCTAATCCTAACTATGACTGACCAAAACAAACGTATTTAATATTTTTAAACCAAGAAGAGTTGAAAAAGTTCAACACAAAAGTAAATGAAAACCAGACTGAAAAAAACCACCACATGAACCCACTTGAAGTGCACTTGAAGTACAATACAGAAGAATGCTGACACACACACGTCTTCTCAGGTATTTTTCCCCTCTATGATGATGGTTTATGGAAGTTAATGGTGTCATGAAAATGGAAGAGTGGGCTTGTAAAAAAATCTGTCAGGTAAAGAAACTACTGTCAGACATGAAAGATACCAGTCTGGTTTAACTTCAGTAAAAAAGGGCATTAGGTGTGTGAAACACTGCAAACCTTACGTCAGTGAGACCTGATAATCTCTTCTATATTACTAATAAGGAAAACCAAAGCTTAGGGGATCTACCTGTTTTAAAGAGTTAGCTTTTAGTGTTTACTTCAAAGTAGCTTTTGTTTACACTTCAAAGATTTGAAGCAAAACCAAAGGCTGAGGAAAGAAGGTGCTTCTTTTACTCCTTTTTCCACACATGAAGAGAGTCGAGAACAAAAGTTTCCATGTCATATATCAGAAAATGAGAATGTAAAGATGGTTAGCAATTCATTTCTGTTCAAAGCACTTCACAGCGATGGATCTGGGACTTCTGAGAGAACTCAGACAGGTCCCTCCACAAAAAAGGAATAATTATTAGGAACCAGGGCCTACAGGTAATGGAGAGAGCCTCACATCAGGCACAGCTTAAATGTTTCCCCATCTCTCACTATAGCAAGATCTTTCAGTTTTGAGGTAGTCTACTTGTCATATTTTATTTGACCTTGCTATTTACAATTAACCTTAACTTTTCAGAAATTTATTGAGTTGATACAAACTTTCACAGTAAAGAAATTAAATATAAAAAGGAAAGATCATTAAAATGGCACGTTAAGACATTTTTGTTAAGTATGTGATCTGCGTCTTTCAGCAGTGCAAACCAATTATCACTTCTATTTTTGAGCAAGACCGGTGGAATTGTTTGCGTAAGATCAACTGAAATAAACCTGCAAAAGAAGTGAATGTACTTCTGGTCCATATGGAAATTTAAATTATTCCATTAGCTAAAAATTTCTACGGAAATGAAAATGCAAAAGATTTTTCATTCTCATTTTGCATGAAAATGCAAAAGTTTTTTCTAAACCAAAGAAGCCTATGAGGTAAGGAGAGAATTCAATCTTTTCCTTGATTTTTTTTTTTTTTCCCCAATTACAATATGTAGGGAGGGAAGCTTGTATGGAAGGGATTTCCTGGGTATGAGAGTTTGTTCCTTTTGCTTCTGGCTACTGCTTCTTACCAGTACTCTTTTTTCCAAGCTTTGATTATCTTCTAAACAACAGAAATTCTACCTATTTTCTAAAAGCTTTCCATCTCACAAGAAAAAAACCAAACAAGCAACAACCCTCTCCTCCCCCCTTAATGAGGTTATTGGTGGGAATTAGATTTCCAATACCAATTTACTCACTACTTTACTCACTAATTTCATTGGATAAGAGCTGTATGAAAGTTGAAGAATGACATTTGCCTCAGGTTGTCCTAAAACAGAATCTTCAAAGGTTGTCTTGGAATCATAGTAAGCGTGTAGGAAACCTGTGTTATTTTTCTCCAAACTTCATTTAACAGTCCAAAGAATATATCTTTCAGTATTTTCCAATGTGAATCTGTTTGTCAGATAATTTCTGATACTTCTATTCCTTATCCTAATGCCACTTCCTCTGAATTTATGAGAATGCTAAACTTGAAAACTGTTATTACTGAAGAGGGAGGATATGGATTACAATACAATTGAACCAACTAGAATGCCTCTGATAGGGATGGTCTCATATCTCTAATTTCAACCTACCACATGACATGTGCTCCTTCCTACCTTACGCTGGTAACTGGCATTCTGCTCAATTCATTACAAATTGGTTTAGGTATTTAAACAAAGACAAAATAATCACTAAGGGTTTTTTTTGCCAGTGTAGGGAATTACACAGGTTTGTTAGATTCATCATTGTTGCCTGTTGCAAGGCAGCGTGGCAAAGCGTTCACGTGGGAACTGAGGGCAGAAGAGACCAGGACCACTTTTTCCAGTCTAAGCATAGAGTTTTATCAGCTGAACCATACTATGAAACTATACGCTAAAGGCTTATCTACCTGCTGATAAATGTTAATGCACAATAAAATTAAGCACACTAGCTATTCTTCGCTGTCTTCACTGATTTCTCACTCTTACTATAAACCAAATGTTAGATAATCTTTTTTTCAAGTAGAGTAAGTTCCTTTGCCTAAAGGCACTCTGCGGTTACGCCTATGAAGGTATTTTGCAGACAGATAAGAGCTGTAGTCTGCCCACACTCTGCACCAGCAGGAAGCTTTGTAGTAGCACACAGTGCCACGCTGAGCACAACCTAATGGCCCTTGCTGACAAACCACGTAGAGCAGATTGGACTCTACTCATATGGGGATGTGATGCTGCCAGTGCTGAATGCGGGCAGAATGAACTAATACCTTCAATCTCCTGTGAGCAAACCAAGTGTTCTTACCCATCTAGTTAGTACAGACTAGTGAATGCTCTAAATTCACACTGTGATTTACCATACCTTAATTTCTCCGGACAGATGAGCCCTAATATTCTAACTCTTCTTTTGTGTTCTACTTTGCAGTGGTCAAGGGAGATGATTGATTGTTTCAATCAGTAAAGTCTGAAATTTGCCCCAAGAAAGAGGAAAAGAGAAGCCAAGTGTAAAGGAGACAAATAAATGCTTACTATGTACTTTGGGCTTTAGTTTAGACTCATACTACTTAAAAAAGCAATTTACATGTAAGAATAAAAGAACACAAATACAGTTGTATCAGTTGACTGCAGTTCTGCTCTGAACTTAGTTCTGAAATTCACTCCACCATAAACTTGATGTAATTAACTAAAACATAAGGATTTTGGGATTACAGAAAACATACAGCCAATCCCAAGACAGTGAGGCTACGTCCAGCATGTCTGAGGGCTCGTTCAGTCTCACAACATCTCTATTTCTAACCATCAGCTGTCTTAGGTGAGACGTAAGAAGCACAAACGGTTGAAGTAGTTGTGGTGGAGCAAAAGAGAAACATGAGATACAAATATTCACCTATTTTCTTAATGGCCTTGGAAAATCTGAGAAAAGCTTTGGTTCTGCTATGAAGTCTTCTGGTAGTATCGGGGCACTGCTAACGCTAGGAGGTGGCAGGACAGAGCAACATTTTCCTGACTCACTGAGGCAATGGGAAGATATTTTTCAGAGACACACTTGCCTCTTCATCATCCTATACACAAGTACACATTGTAGCCTGCCCCGACACCTCTGCTGTATGTGTTCGTTTGCTATGAGGTAACATACTTACTGGTCTATATCCAATTTATTTCCTCCGTTCAAAGATCCAAAAGGTGTTACGTCAAAAGTGTGTCTTTTATTGCCCATAAACGTCACTTTAGTGTTAGTACAGCTGCCTTCATTGCATCTGTCTTTACAATTACAAATGAAAGACTTGATTTAGCACATGTGCTGGCAGCTTGCTTCCCTTGGATTATGGTCCCAAGGCTCTAAAAAAACCTTTAAGCATAAATAAAGTTAAAAGATGCTCAGAAAATACAGATTTGCAGACCTAGCATTTTGAAAAGAGTTTTCTGAGAACAACAAAGGAATGGCAACACTCTCGAAAAAGGATCTCAGACCACTTTCACCAAAGGAAAACAACTTCATCTTATAGATATGGAAATCCTGATACAGGAACAGTAAAATTAATTTACTTGCCTGAACTAATAATATTTTATACTTCTACAGCTTCCACTCAAAGACCCCTGACAATCTTATAAACATTAAAGCATTTAGCAAGAGAACACCTATTAATGAAAACACTGTTTTTCACAAACAATAAAACAGAGATTAAGTGATATTTTAAAAAGTAGAAAAATCTTTTAAGAAGTCTCCTGCTTCTAAGAGCTGGCTGGCTGGCTGAGGTTTTTACTTCAACTCAATCACACTGAATTATGTTAGAATGAATGTGAAATTTCCATTCTTTGAAGAAAACAATGAGTTAAATTGAGATAAAATGACCCCAACCAAGTATATTTCAGGCAACTTAGATTTGATTTCTGATACATGTGGCTTTTTAGGTACATTCAATAAGTAAGGTAGCATACCCTGCCTTGTGTAATGGAGTTGTTATCTCCGTATGTTTTTTTCTCAAATTAAATAGAGTTTTATGAACTACTGAAATGCTTGACCAATTAAGCGATTTCAAATATAAAATTTGAAAGAGGTAATACAATAATAAGTGAAATCTTTTTAATTCAATTCTGCAATGAATAAACTTCATTAAATCTTCATACTAATCAATACAGCATGTAAATGCAGCCAGTAAGGACTATTAAAAAGGCCAAGATGTTTTACTGTATTCATCTTTACAGCTGTCCACTTGAAAAATCAAGCATAAGGTCATTATGTAAATTTCTTATAATAATTAAACCTCAAATTTTATATTCAATAACTCAAACTCTGTCTGCTCATATCAATATTGTACTGGTATACATCATAATTTACTTCCACAATGTGATGTCAAATGCCTCTAGTTACATTAAATCTGTAAAATAAGCAAAATAAGCAATTTTAAAGTCATAAATCGATTCTTAAAATATCATTGGCATGAAACAAGATAGTTTTAGCTAAAGCTTTAGTTAAGCATATTCATTCTTCTTTTAGGCAGAGTCTCCCTACACATGAGCAACATCTCTGAGCATAGGAAATGAAAGCTTTATAGGCAGAAATGTGCAGAAAAAATCCTCTCTCTCCATCAGTGACAAGACAGAGGATTTGAAATACAGAGAAAGAGAAAATAGTGGAACAGTACTAATAACTAAAGAATGTATAGTATTAAAATAACTTTTCCTTTCTGTGCTCTGTATCGTGAAATGCTAAAGTTGACAAGCTTTCCTTTTGGCAAAGCCTTTATGAAAAGAATGGGAGAACCTATGATTAATGGTTGCAGCAACAAAAAATAAATGAGGACAAGACTATACTGTGAAAGCAAGCTTGAACAGTCAGTAAAAAGCTGCCAAATATGCTGAATAGCTTTGAAAACTAGCTTTTATAAAACAAATCACTGTGCTCCTTATTATAATATTAGAAATTAGTGCTTTACTTTAAAATTTAAAATATATAATTCAATAATTGCACAAATTATTTATTTACCTAAATCCATAGGAACTGCATCTCCTCTTTCTGGTTTCTTTGGCATTGTATATTTTTGGTGGTCTGTGGTATAATGTAGTCCTATGACAACTATAACATACCGTTCTTCTGCTCCTCTGCTCTTTCTCACCTTAGGAGTGGGAGAAGCGCAGCATTTGAAAATGAGGATTTAAGAAGCAGCATTTTAAGGGGGATTCAGAATTCCTGTCCGTGGCTTTCTATTTTTCTCATGGAATCCTTCTATTACGATTTTGTTTAATGTAGAAAATGTGTTCTTTAAATGCTTTGTATACTTTAAACTAGACCTTCCCTAAGATCCACATCAACATATATTTGAATTCATGTTAGTTAATTAACTGTCCCTTTCATATGTGTTTTGTGCTTTTCCATTTCCTCCCAAGTGTCATAATTGGAGTGAACATTTGACGAAAGACAGATTCTGAAAGCCTAGTTTGTGAATAAAATACTTTTTTCTCCTCTAACTCTTTGCAAGACAAATCCTGTGTGTCTACAGAGTTTTTTTGCTTTTTGGTTGTTGAATTCTAGGCTTCTTGGAATTTAAAAAAGAGCATAGTTGTCTATAATTTTCAGAGTTTCACAGACCTAGTTTGTGTCCACTCAAATGCATTATCTTTCAGTTTTTCTCCAGGTCCACATCTTCTCAATTGCTGACTCACAATACTCATGTTTAAAATACGCTCTCTTAACAAAGAAATGAAAAATCAGTATAAATGCAGGAGGCAAATTTTATTTTGGCAGATGTGGGAAAATCATGGGTGGGAAACCTGAAATGAAACAAGGAAAAAAAGATAGGTAAAACATAAAAGGGGTCATCTAAGCCCCAAGTTGAGCCAAAAGTTGCTTCTTCAGGTAGATGGAGATAAAGCTTCAGGAAACCTTGGATTTTTAAAAAAAAGCCAGACACAGACCAACTGTGGAGCCTCTGGACAATGGGCAGACAGTGGCACTGTCAGTCACACTGCTCTTTGAGCCTTTCCCACTTGGGTCACTGCTGTGCAGCCACTAGTGCAATCCAAAACTGGAGCTGGGAACATTTCCTTGAAGCCACAGTTTCTACTCTTGTAACAAGGTCTTATTTACACCTCTTCTAAAATGGCACTGAATATCCACTACCTTAGTCTTTATTAGTAAGAAGGTTAACTGATATCAAGTTTAAAATTCAATTTACTAGACAATTGCATGATTTTGTTTCTGTTCACAAATGTCAATGTATGCACTGCTAGGTCATTGCACACTGAATGTTGCGATCAGCTGCCTTCATTATAAGTAAGGAATTCACATGCAAACCTCCCATGCATGAGCCTAAAATTGGCCCCTTTTCAATCTGATATTAGATACTCATTCACTGCTGAAGTGTAATTTTTTTATTTTATATGTAAATAACTTGCTTTTCTTTCCTCACTAGAGAATGTTGAGTTATTCATGCTAATGTATTCTCTCATAATTTTTTTTTCTTAGTGGCAACCTCTTCCAAACTTGGAACATCTCACAGCAAGCAGAGATACTAACATCTTTTTCACACAGTATGACATTAGAATATTTGGCTAAAGGCCCTAAAACATTAAAAAGAAAGAAATAAAGAAACAAACAAAAAATCTTATTTGTGATCCTTGTGTTTACTTGTTATGCTCAATTTGCTCTTTCACGCTTGTAGCACACAACAGAAATTTTGATGGCTTGGTGTTTTATCTTTATAAGGAAAGGGAGCCTTTTCTCAGTTTCATCCATTTTCCATGATTTCTACAGGAAAAAAAGATGAAGCTACAGCTGGGAGAGGAGACGTTTTCTTCTCGGATGTCAGGCAGAGCCTCTTGTTCTGTGTACTGTGGAACATTTATTGAAGGACTCCACACTGTAATTTTTAACCTCCAAACAATATATTCTTCTTTTACGGTACAGAGAGATGCTAACCTTATTCAGTGACTATGTTTGAAATTTCAAGGTTACTTTGCAATTTTTTTAAAACTCTTTTTCAGTACTTTACCTCTTTCAAGAAAAAGCAAAACTAAGAAAAACGTATACATTTTTTAATTAACTCTTTCCTATTATAATTAGTAAATAAAATGATGTGCAGCATAAAAGTGATTGGTGCAATGTTTGATATATGCACAATAGCACCACTATTTGGTTTCATAGTTTCATAGAAATACATTTTCAAACAGAAGATAGCAATCTAATTAATTTACTATGTTATTTGTTGGCTGATATCAGCCCATGAAAGACATGACATATAAAACCAAATGTGACAAATATGGACTAAAATGTTTATCTCCCATCACTGTGGTTTGGCTAACTTGTATGAAATGATAGTCGTTTTACCATATCCCTTGATATTTTCTAACTTGGCTGCACATGTCTGTCTCACATATGTAGCATCACACATGAATTGTACTCTACTCCAACCAAAACCCTGGGGAGTGAATTCCTCAAAGTAATAATGCCTTGGATTTTATCTAAAATGTATTTCCATTTAATATCACTGTTTTCTCTAGTCAGCACTTCTGTCATGATAAAAAGAAGGAATATTTACCTTTTAAAATTATTTTCTGTTTTATAAACTTTAACTATGATTGTTTTCCCTAACACCCCTATAATTCTTCATCCCTTGCTACATGAAGTTATGCTACTAATCAATGATTTCCAATGATTGCCTCTCCACCATAAGGTAAATATTTTTTCTAATTTCTGTTGTTAGATAATGCATAACCATCTTCCATTTAGTGAAAAAACTAAGGCAGATGTTCAAAAAAAGTTTACAAATGATTGCATTCCTTGTCACAAAAGAATTTCTGATTTAATTTTTTGACATATGGCAGCTTAAATGTAAAGAAAAAACCTAATTTTTAATTGGAAATTTTAATCAATTTTATGATGGCTAATTTATAAACTATGAGACAAGTGGATGTCTCTCGTCTTTACCTTAAATCTGCAAACACATGGTCCAGGGAAATCCCTGTATGGTTCTCTTGGGAATCCCTACCTCATTACTTCATCACCACAGATGAAGCAAGGATCTTGTCTCACTTTCCTTTCTGAGAAAAGTTCTGAGGGAAGCTCTCAAAATTATGACACCAAACTGTTACGATTTTTAAGTATAGTGAAGGATAGTATAGATCTGAAATGCTCAGTATCTCCCTCAGATTTTGCTCCTTAATAAGGTGTGTCTTAATAGGCCACCAAACATAAAACTTGAATATCCATCTATTAAGAATGCTCTTTTATCATACAGGAACCCAACAAACATAAGAAGAGCGGTCTCACATTAAATTAACCATCCTCCGTTTCTTCTTCATCAAACACATTACAACATACTGGAGGTGGATGTAACATTTAACAAAGATGTCACAAGACAAGATTCTTGCCCTAAGAAGCTCATCTACTTTTGACCACACCAGTGGATCTGGTATGAAAAGAGGTACAAACATTCCTGGAAAGGGCATAACTGACTTTTACACTTTTTTTTTTAATAAAATAAAATAAAATAAAATAAAGTTTGATAGAAGTTAGGAAGGTGATTCACCTAACTGAAGTAATAATGAATGTAACACAGTAAGCGTGAGATGAAGAAGAAGAAGAAGAAAACAGCTGCATAGGTTATGTTGCCACCTGCCTTCTGTTTCTGGAAGAAATGTTTAAAAAAGGAATGTATCACAAAGGTAAAACAAGCACTAATGAAGCCAGCTCTTTATGTAAAAAAAAAAAAAAATTTCTACTGCCTAGAGATTGCATTTGCTCAGATCTCTCTTGGTAAAGGTGGAAAATACCTCCAGGAAGAGAAATAGAGAATAAGAACACCCTATACAGCTTTGTATTTGACTATTAACTGCAAAACTCACCTTCTTTGGTTGGATCTGATGGTAACATTTTCTTGGAAGCCTATAATAAATCCAGTATATGCCACTTTTCTTTTAACGCTATACAAATGTCTCACTAGATGTTTTTGTGGAGGTTCCCTCAGAAATGCCTCAGGGTGCCCCTTCCGCTCAGGGGCTATAGCCTACCACAAATAAGCTAATTTCTGCATGGTAAATAATATATTTATGATTGTGTATTTTTTAGTATGAAGAGAAATATATGGTTTTTAAAATATTACAAATATCTGAAGTTAGATAAACTGGACATAACAACTTGTTTAAGAATATATGAAAAAAATTCCTTCCCACCTGTTCCTACATAGTGACCAGCATACCAATCAAAAACAGCCCTTCATGATGATTAAGGAGAATGGAGTGTGAGGAAGGAGAAAGAAGAAAAAGAAGCTTCTAATATGCTTAGATGTGTTTCCCAGATTTTCTTGGTACATATAATCTAGTTTAGAGCTGCAATACAACGGAGTTCCTTAGATTAAAGACTGAGACAGGAAGTTCTCCAAGGTATCATCTTTTATATACTGCACTTCCTTTTTAAAATAAGGAGCCGCAAGGAAAGCATGGGCTATGCCCATGTCAGCTCCATGCTAACAGGAAGAATATTTTCTAGAATTTACTCAGAATCAAATCTTTACGGCCTATGAAGAGAATAAGCATTTCTATGGTATAATTCATCTCAATCTAAAATTGATGTGTAACATAAATTAGATAAATTACCCTAAAATTGCCTGTTTCTCTGTACTGGCTATAAGGGAAGCTGAGAGTGATTAGGTAAGATGCTCAGTAAGGATAGATTAAATTAATTGTCTTTTTCTGTGGGAAAAGCAGATCAATACACAGAACATAAAGGTAAACTCATGAAGGGTGAACTACTCCAAATGTTTGGTGAGATTCTTGGGATACATGCTTCCCAACTTCTTAAGCTCATTTGGTGACTAGTAAGGAGAAGTGTTCACAATGCCTTTGGCAGCATTAGACTTGACCCTTCAGAAGCAACAGGAAGGTTGTAACTGAGAGACGGTTTGCACTTTTTCACTTAGAAAAATGCAATACATATTGGGCATAAAGGATTTTTAAAGTTAGGAGTTTTTGCAGGTAATTACACAAACCAAAAGAGTTTCTCCACCTCACAGGAAAAAAAAAAGCTATATTTAAATCCATTTTACCATTACACATCAGGTCTTGCACAGTCTTTCTTAAAAAACAAAGACAAATCCAACTATAATGCAGTCTACAGCTTGGTGGCCAGGGCACCCAAGGTTCAAGCCTCCACTTTACCTGAAAAAGGCATAGGAGCAATCAGTCTCACTCACATTCCCAGAGAATCCTTAGCCAGTGGAATATAGCACCAAATCACTGCTTCTTTCTGATGCCATAAATGATTAATTACTCAGACAAAGTAGAACAGCTCCAAAACGAGACAGTAAGACTCAGACAGACATTACCATCAAGTCCTTCATTTCAACCAGGCAACTCAGGAGATTAAATCTCAATTTCCATAACCCTCAAGTGAATTCCCTAACCTACCTCTTGCTGGCTATTTCAGTTGAAAGATGCATCAAAGTTAAATAAGTTGCCGTGAACAATTTTACATAAAAAAATTCCTACCTGTCATTGATAATACGTCTGCTCTATTACAAATGGGGACTTTTTAATCAGATTTCCCATGCTCATACGGTTTGTATCAAAATTAATAGCTCAGCCATATATTCTGCAATGACATAGGACAAAACCAGTCCTGAGCTACTTGACATATACAGTAGGCATGATGGAGAGACAATTTCTACACTAAATTACAGTCTTTCAGTGCAGGAGTTATATTACATATATGTGCCTAAATGCATGGTTTAGCATACTTATAATCTTTTTAACACATTACTTCTGGTATCCCCCACTTTCTCTTCCCTCCCCCCATTATTCCTCAGTTCTCACCTCCTCACCTCATGCACCCCACAACGTTCTTGCTATTCTGTCTGTGAGCCCTATGAGTATGAAAGGCTTTCCTTGCCCAAACAGTAAATAACATAGCTCAGTTCCAGGGGCAAGGAAAGGATGATTAAAAAAATCCTAATGTCATTCTGTCATTATGGAAAGCGAGAGATAAAATTCACTTTCAATAAAATAACACAATGGAAGCCACGGAAAGTGCTGAATGTTGCTTTAAAAATCCATGGGAAAAATAAAAGAAATTCAGCTCTCACTGTACTATTTTGAGAGAGATATGATCCGCTGAAAGTTGTATCGAAAGGTAAGCATAGATACGCACACATACTTTAAGGACATTTTTGTGGGCAGTATTTAGGAGGCTATGTTTTGAGTTATGGAAACTTTAATACTTATATGTACATTTCAAAGAACCTTTATCAGTAAGAATTATTCTGGATCAATGAGATTATTATGATACCAGAAGTAATGTGTTAAAAAGATTATAGGTATGCTAAATTATTATTTATTATTATTTAAATTATCAATTTAAACGGTGCTTTTCTGTTCTGTAATTCAATGCTCTAAACAAAATCTGCTGTAGTTGCTTTTTTTAAAAAAAAATATACCTATGGGACATTTAACTTCAGCATTCAAATGTAACTGTTAAAAATTACAAGTTTTAAGAACAGGTTTTGTGTGTTTTTATTAGACTTAACTTGAATGTACTCACCAACCAGTCCTATAACATACTTTTTTCTCTTTCTAATTCATGAATTAAAGAATTATCTCAAGAAATTAAAAATATTAAAAGGATTTTTAAATAGTGTCTATTAATTTGTATTAAAATTATTCACCATAATTTTGTTATTTATGGCCTTATTATGCATATTTAACTTCAGAAGCATAGAGAACTAGCCTCTCTTAGCAACTAAGACAAACATGCAGTCTAATATTGGCATCCGCTATTTTCTTTTCTTTGCCATTTTGCTTTTCTTTCATGACACTGGTCACACTAGATTCTGCAAAGAAAACCACAGTGCATAGGTGTGTATTGGGGGGGTGGGAGATAAGCAAAGAATTTTCTTCTTTTTGCTGAAAGACAGCAACATATATACAGATGGAAGAGAACATAGATAAATCAATGAAAAGGGTAGACAGTCAACAGTAAGAAGTCTTCTAGGTTGCTGTTCCCTGCCCAGTTGGTATTGAGCCTATTTTCAAAATTTGCTTTCACTTCCCTTATGATCCGTGTCACTTTCAAGGTATGTGCTTCTAGGCAGTTAGCCACTGACGAATTAGTTTTCTTAATAAATTCGTCGAGTTGAATGGAGATAAGCATACACAGTTTTTACTCAAATGAAAGTATAAGCGCAGGAATAACCCAGAACTTCAGCAGAAGTATATTTTAGTCTCCATTAAGTGGGAAGAGCATCACTGTCAAAACCCAAGGCCCCTAATAATGTCAGCAGATGCTCTTGTGAATACGAACAGGATGAAAACTGAGGAAGGTCCCTAAGTAATATCAGGAGCTGCAAGATTATGAGAACGCTTGTCTACAAAATTTGTTTTACAAGCGGAATTGTTGCTGAATTTCCAATGCAGTAATTCAGAGCAGAGAGACCGCAGAGTTCCTCTCCAATGCCTGAACATTTATGATGCTGTATCTGTCCCATGATCACTACACCCTGGTCCAGCACAGGGTGACCCAAAACCAGACTATGATCATACAGTCAATAATCAGAAGACTCAGTTCAGATAGGCAGGTAATTATCAGATGACAGTAAGAGAACATGATTCACAGTTTAACCTAATTACATGCATCAGAAATATGATGAAACAGTTATTGCGTTTTATAAAGCTTTTTTTTTCCTTTAATTTGCCAGTTAACAGATAAAATATGTTTTTCCTCTCTAAAACAAATAAGCAGTCAAAATTCCTTCATCGCATACAGGTTATGTACTAATTAAAAAGTTATCTATCACAGTTATATAGACACTCTAAAAAATCCTACAATAAGGACGTACAGTAACAAAACTCAAAAGGGGACAGATTTTGACAACTGGACTTCTCATTGAGGAGTCCAGCTGCAAATTTTCTAAGGGCTGTAATTTAATTATTAGCTTGCAGTCAGAATATAAGCAAAGGGAACTGACTGATCTCTGACCAACATCTGTTGTAATAGTCATTGTATAAACAGCATTTAGGGATGCTGATCAGCAGGGCTTCTCTATGTAATTACGTCAATTCAACATGTATCATCTAAAATAAAAAGGAGTCTCTTTTTGAACAAGATGGGAGATGCAGAAAGACTGATATAAAACTGTTTTATGTACACTGCATGTGTAATATATATTTAGGTGACAGGTAATAAAAGTAAGCAATTGCCCTCACTCTCAAAAACGAATGTATTTAAGAGTAAAAATTCTTTACACAACCAACAATCAAGTTAATGTTATCACCTGTTTAGTCACAAAGTTGTCTGAAACTTTTGGTCAATTGTATCACCAAGCTACACTAAAAGACTTTTTAAGGTGCATCTAAGTTTTAAGAGCTGTAATTCCCCAAACTGTGTTTATCTGCATTCTTAATGGATTCTAGTATCCTATTCCTCAGGAATTTTGAGAATAAAATGAATGCGAGATCTTACGGGAATTTATCATAATTAATTAACCGTCAAAATGTGTAGCTATCATTACTATGCCAAATCATGGGGGTTTTGGGAGCTTCAGAAACCAACAGAAATTAAGGGAAAATGATAAACAAAACTCTCTCAAAAAAGCATGAAACGCCAAATTGCCTACTGAGCAGTGTTCAAAAAAATCTTAAAAGTATTTGTACTTCTGCAGATTACAAACTCATCAGTCTGACAGAATCGAAGAGGCTTTCCATAAAATATTGTAGATCATGTGAGTTCCCTGCGCACACCAAGCAGACATCATACCAGGGAAGACAATTTTCTTATACTTGGCCAATACTGAAGTAACATTTAAACCTTATTCTGAGATTTCAGGTAAAGCAAAGATGTAAACTAAGCTCTTCAAACCCAGGTACGTATACATCCATACCCCCACACACAACTTGCAATTTTCTGTAATTTTGTAGCTTAAATACTGGATAATGGATACCCAAGGTGTTCTGTTTTGTAAAATAACTAATCAAGGAATGTATGGGTGTTTGGCTTAGTATGATCATAAATATGATTCTTTCAAGCTGAATAACTAATTATTTGTAATAGATCGATATGCAATAACAAATTACAAGGGAGGCAAATGTGCACCTCTTACCTGAAATCAAAAATCTACACTAAAACATTGTCATGTGAAACACTTAGAAGCTATTCATAAAGAATAACTTATCTTTCTCAGCAGGTTACTACGAAGTATCTTTAAATACTTAGTAATGCATCTCTACTTTATTAGAAAGGTGTTTATACACCAATTTTTTTATTAGCCCCTTAAATCAAATTTGGGTGTATAGCTATGAAACAGTAGGATTACCTAACACATGCTAAAGTTTCTGAACCTATAGAAATTAACATTTTATGGAGCCACATCCCAACTCTCCCCTTCTGAGTCCCTTACTAGTAATACTTTTGATGGTGAAACACTACAAACAAATGCACCAAATCACTGCTGTCACTTATACAGGTCCAGTTTGAAAAGTATGGAAGAGACGAAGAAGCAACACATGTAAATTCTCTGAAGATGTACTATGGCCAGTTTCAGATGAAAAAAAGAGATCTACATCCACAGAGGACAAAGAAATTGAGCACAGCTACATTTCCATTATGGTGAGTGTCATATTCATTTTTTAAAGAAAAATGTGCTGACTTAAGCAACTACATTATAAAAGCTTTAAGCAACTGATGCAGAATTTTGCAGTATAAATTCATGCACTGCTTTGACTTGTTAAATTAATCTAATCTTTTTTTTCTGAGAAATAATAGCTCCTTAAATGTGAAATGGATTTTCTTAGGAGGGAGTTCAAAAAATATTCCATGGCTCTTGGAAAAAAAGAAGTATTATATTCTTGTATAGTTGACCATCATTTAGTATCAGCCTAAAACATGTAATTAATATGGCCTATAATTCTTGGTGAAGTAGCTTGTTGTTAGTAAGCAGAGTCCTTATTTGACTTTATCTTTAATAAATTTTTCATTAAATTTTTTCAGTATGTAGGCTTGCCCACAAAATTAGAAAGCTTAAGATTTTGAATTGAGAAGCTAAAAATTTTGGGAATAGGATTTTTGCCTTTTATCCACCTGTGAAAAAAAAAATTGCCATATATGAGCTTGAACCTGCCAGTACTGCACACATAAATTATCTTTCCTTCCATTGCATGCTCTTTTTGCTGTTGGCAGAAACTACCTGCATTTAGCTGATCAGGTCATAGTTTCCTTTCTTTCCTAAAATAGCTATGTGATATACAATGAATCACATTTTAGCCCTCTACTATAAATGATTCCTTCTTCCTAATACTTTAATAGGTGAAAAAGCCAAGAAAAATCTGATTTAACATAAAAAGGGGAATGATAGTCATTGATAAGCATCTCTACTGGCAGGAACTCAGTAATCAATTTGCATAATCATACAATAATAGTTTTCCTTTTCTTACAGATGTACAAAATACCAGAATATCATGCTGAAATTAGTCAATAATCTTGTTTTACAAATTTGAACACTAGCTCAGTTTCTGTTACTTTGTGCTGTGTTCTAGGTAAGCTTCAGCTGGAAAAAAGATGGCGACTATACTCATTCCCATGCTGCTTTCGTCACAAAATCACCAGCCCACAGACACACAAAAATCCTATATGTTGAAATCAACTTGTAGAAAATGATGTGCAATAAAAAGGTAAAAAAAATAGAAAGACGACATTTTCATAAGGAAGGAAAAAAAAAAGAAATAAAGAACTGTGTTCAGTTTTGGGCCCCTCACTACAAGAAGGACATGGAGGTGCTGGAGCGTGTCCAGTGAGGGCAACGAAGCTGGTGAAGGGCCTGGAGTACAAGTCTTATGAGGAGCGGCTGAGGGAACTGGGGTTGTTTAGCCTGGAGAAGAGGAGGCTGAGGGGAGACCTCATCACGCTCTACAACTACCTGAAAGGAGGGTGTAGCGAGGTGGGTGTTGGTCTCTTCTGCCAAGTAACAAGCTATAGGACAAGAGGAAATGGCCTCAAGTTGCGCCAAGGGAGGTTTAGATTGGACATTAGGAGAAATTTCTTTACTGAAAGAGTGGTCAGGCATTGGAACAGGCTGCCCAGGGAAGTGGTTGAGTCACCATCCCTGGAAGTATTTAAAAGACATGTAGATGAGGCGCTTAGGGACATGGTGTATTGGGCATGGTGGTGTTGTGTTGACGGTTGGACTTGATGATCTTAGAGGTCTTTTCCAACCTTAATGATTCTATGATTCTATGATTCTATTTAACATTCGTTGTATATACGCTTGTCAGAAAATTTTTGGTAAGCTTTATTTTATTACATGCTCCGTTAGCAACTTCCACCATTTACATTACTGCTCCATTTAAACAAAAATGTTTATTTCAACTAATAAGAGTAATAACAAGCAGCATCTATTATATTATCACCTAGGCTGCAGTAAACTAAATAATGCTTAGGAGGCCTGAGAAACCATGAAGGCAAGCAGGCATTTTAAAATCACTTTCCAAATAATATATATCATGTATGACCAAAATAACTGACAGCTGCGTATACACAACAAAAAATATTCATGTCTGTACATTTGCGTCTTCCCATCAGTGTATATAATTTAATTAGCAGCTTTTCTGTGTAAGGAAAAAAAAATTGCTTGGAATCCATTTTTAAGGTTTTTCAGGACTGTCTGAAAGATTGAATTGATTATTTGAAAAAGATTATTCCAGAGTATATTGCACAGATCTTCCGTAACTAACTCCTAAGTAAACTTAGTGTGTGATACTAAAAAAGCAACTTTTACTGACAGACACCATTACACAGAGATTACAGCATTCACCTGTATTTGACATAGAAAAAAATGTGGAATCTCAGGCCATAAACTGAGATGAAGGCAATCGCACGTACAGAGTCTCAGCTCACCATGTTTGTAACATTCACAGTTCAAGGTCTTAACACCCCACTTACACCCTACCTCACCTCTTCAGCAACAGAGGTTTTGATACAGGCACTTCTATTTACCCAATCCTGTTACGGTTTCCCTATACCTCTCCATTCCCTATTCAGGAATTCTGCATACAGGAAAAATACACTGTAACAAGACCTACACTAAGATACCAGCCCTGAAATTACTTTTAAAATCCATAAACTGTTGAAATGTCTGTTTTGAATTCACTTGCTCATGGAAGGTAATGTCAATCTATTGGCAGTACACAAACCAATAGGTCAATACTGTCAGTTCACATCTGCCTACACGCTGAGCCTCCTCAAAGTTGGCCTGTGTCCCTACTCCCTATGTCCCATTGATAGAGTTCTCATTTCTATTTCAAAATATTACCATTTACTATTATATCTGATACATAAAACAACGAAAAAAGTCAAAATAAATACCTGCTAGCGCCTGAACTACACTGAACTACTGAATGCAACACTTAGGGAAACAATTCACAAGGAATACAACTGAGTAATAACTTTTTTGACTCAGTAGTGCACCACACTTGCATCTCTTCTTCACAAGAGTTTCATCCATATGAATTCTGCATGCTGATGGTTAACTGTGTATAACAAATGACAACTCCTTTACAACTTAAAAAGCAAATAAAAAATACATCTTTTCCCAGCTTAATTAGAATTTGGTTGTATTTTGAAATCTTTCCCCATCAACTGATAATGCAATACTTAAGCTTTATGATAAGTTTTTTTTCAATAACGTACAACTGAGACATCTGTTTTGGTTATAATATAAGGTGAAATTAATTATCCAACTTTATGTTTGTTTATACAATTAAGACTACAGTACCCTACAAAGCATTATCATGACAGGTGGCATTAGACTTAAAATTTCACTTTTCCTCTTTTATATGTACACATATATCAAATCCTGTTTTGTGTTCTATGAACTTCACAGTGATAAAAATAAAGCAGCTGAAGTAATCTTTTTAAGGACAATTTTGGACCACAGATCTCAGTAGTTACACAAAATGACAGAATGCTAGTTGTGTTTTATCTAGAAAAATAGGAAGATGTAAAATAGCACTTTTAATGCCTTATCCTCTGTTAAGGCTTTGTTCTTCCTGTTACTATCTTACTTCTCAACCTCCTCATAACATAGCTTACAATAACCTATGTTCGCTACCACGTGTAATTTATCCCTTAAATCAGTACATGTTTTAATAATGCACCAATTGAAGAAGTCCATACACATCTTACAACTACCTGTTTCTCTTTTCTTCCTCCACACAAACAGCTTAAAACAATTTATTCCTTTCCCTTATCATTTCAATATATTTTATACATGTTTCTATTTTCTTGGGTTTTTCTTGTAATGAAAGTATCCTGGTGCACATTTAGCAAACAAAAAGGTCCTCTAGGCAGCACAGTAAGCGAGTTGAACGCACTATTCATTTTTATCCAATTTTGCTTTAGCAGCTGAAAAATACTATACAAAATATGGGATGAATATTACTTAATTATTATAGTTTGTGAGACGTATATAGTTACACAGTTATTTTTAAGGAAAACCTCCAGATTTTGCATGATGGCTGAAGAAATATAATTACCCAAAATCTAGTAGAGTATTTTTATCTATGAAAAAAAAAGCATACCCTGAAGCAGAAGTTCCAAGATGCTCTCTTGCATTTTCATGCTGTCAGCTAAAAAACCAAGACTATAATTTTCCAGTATCTGCTGAGTGAATTGTCTTGAAATGTGCAATTGTAGAGGGGTACACCTGTGAATTTGCTTTGTGCAACAAAGGGTATGTCACAGGGTATGAGACATGTCAATAGAAACCTGTCATTCAAATTCTGCTTTTTTAACCTCTGCATGCTGCAAAGCCAACAAATGCTTTTTTCCTTATAATACCATTTATGAAGGTAGCTAATTGGCAAATACAAGCAAGGATAAATAAAACATCTGCTTCACTGTTGGAAGTTGGAAATGAAATGTTTTACTGAAATCAATGGCAATTAAAATGACTTCAGTGGGATCAAGATCATACTCAGGAATTTCTGTCTTCTGGGCTCATTCCCACAGAACATCAGTTGGTGCTCTTCCTTGAAACAATTTTCTACTAACAGATTAGTGCAAAACAAGCAGGCATGTTAGCTATTGATAACAAAAGCATTTGACTGAAAAAGAAATATTAATCCTTGTATAAAGGTGATACAAGTAAAGGTCAATTAAATACAGTAAATGAAGCACACACACTGTGCAACTCAAGCATCAGTAGCTGTGTACTACCTTTCACAGTTTTTAAAACTTTTTGAACTGAATCAACAATCAATCAGAACATTGCTCTTGTCAAAAATACGTGATGATACCCACTAAAATGCGGAACAAATTGGTGATGTTCCCACATTTGTTTTAGCAGTATAATATAAATCAGCAGCATGTAAAAGAGTAATCAAACAGAACTGACAGCAGTGTTTTACAGTGCTCCATAAATCTCATGCCTGAACAGAAGATGACAGAGCAGCACCGATAGCAATGTCTGCTTTCCAGCTCTGCAGTCCATATCCAGCAATGACCGAGGAACCCAAAACAGGACACCAATGAAATGAATGCACCAAAATCTGAAGTTGTGAAAAGGTTCAAGATCAAAAAGCTTCCATAAAGCCTCTTTGTAACCTCAGTGGTATTTGGACATGTAAAACACCCCGGTTTCTGACCTTTGAAGGTCCTTAATTGCTTAATAATTGTATTTACTCAGAGATGCAGAAGAATTTCAATTCTGGCAAAGTCAAACAATTTACAGCTCAACTCATATGCAAGGCCAGCAATAGTCACCTGAAGGGTTTAATCTGGCAAGTGTTTCCAGAGGTTGCCTAACACTCACTAATGAGATTGTGCCTCTCACAAACTACTGTCTCGCCCACCAGTTCTTCTGTGCCACATTCGGTGAGAGATCCTGGGACACTGTTAGCACAAGCAGCATACCCATCCCCTGATTCAAATATTGTAGGCATGGTAGAAAAATAAAGTGTGATCTAATTAAGAGTTATTTCAAAAACTGGGGAGAGGTGCCTTCAGGAAAGGGTCCCTGGGCCAAATCTGGATTCCATCGGGGAGAGATAAATAAAAATAAGCTACTGCAATGTGGAATACTCCTCAGGGAGTGCTCAGGGCCTTTACCAAAACTGACCTTGAACTGTGCAAATTTTAAGTACGACTGATGCTACTGGTACACAAGCTAGGGCCATAAGGCTCTGAAACTTGGATTGTCTTTTGCTGTGAGATCTTGGGGCACTGCTATTCCCTTCGCTGGGGAAGAACCAAGGAAACATAACGTGGTTGTAACATATCATCAGAACATATACTCAAGAGAGAAAGAGAGAGGTAAAGAGAGAGAGACAGAAAGAAATGAAGAAAGGAAAAAAGGTACCTTACCTCACTTTTAAATTGCCTTGCTGTGGCTGTCCATCGTAAATTGACAAAATATCAAAATCCTCCTCGAGGGCAAAAGTATGAAATGACAATTGTATCCTGTTACGTTCTCCTGTGATAATGATCCACGTGCAGTTGGCATAATTTGGATAACCATGAGGAAATCCAGGGCTTTCTATAGTACCATTTGGTCCCTGTACTAAGCCTCCACAGTTCTGACCTGAAATAGAAGAAAGGAAAATACGTATTTTGGTGTTTTTCCCCTCCCCAGTATATATTCTTACATAAGTAACTACATGTAAACTTAATTTTATAATATTTTTTCTAGATTATAAACACCACATAAAAATTGCATTTATACCATTCTTCCCTCTGGATTCAAAACCCCCGTTGCTGGATTTTCTGAGACACCTACCATCTTTTTATGTAATGATTCATTATTTGAGGTTATGTAGTATTAACAATGTATGACTTATTCATCCAAATGTGAAATTTAAGCATTAGCCTTGATGCCACAAATTCAACAGACTGACAGTTTTAATGCCAGAGAGTGTTCAAAGCTTTTTGGTGAATGCCATTTATAAAGTTTTTATATAAACACCAAAGTATTAGAGTTTCTGCTGTTCTGAAACGTACTTTCAACACAGAGAGTAAAATGTAGACACACATTTATTACGCATTCTGTTGCAACCAACATGAAGATTTTCATACTTTGAAAACACAAATTTCTGTGGTATAACATTTTTAGTGCCACGTGTATTGTGATCAGGCACGCATTAATTGGTTTTTTTTTTAGGATTCTTAAAAAATAACACTAAGGGTTTACTCAGCAGGCATTTGTGTCTGGTTTGTACATCCTACAAACCTTGTGAGGGTATGGTAGCTCATTAATGGGAAGTCCTCAGCAAGAAACCCTGACTTACAGTGCACACCCTTGCTAATTTCCTACGTGATTTTGTTAATCCCACACACAATAGTTGTACTGGCTCAGAGCTGGAGAGAAGCGTTAATGAAGTATTTGAACAAAGAAAAGTTTAAGGACATTCTGTGCACTGTAATGCTTGGATTATTACATTTTAAGCACTTCAGAACAAGTATAATCCCAGCATTTTATTGTTATACCTAAACCAGAAAAGTATTTCAGGCTGCAATTTTATTTTTAACTTCCCAGCAGTAGGTCTCTGAGACTGAATCGTTCAGAGCAGTTCTGTCAAATGCTTGTGGGAGGTTTCTAAATCTTAACAAAACTGATTTAATAAAAGGGATTTGCTGCTAAAACTAAAGAACTAATAAGTAATCATTTTGTACTAAATTTCAAATATAACAAAAACTCTAATGAAAAGATAAAAAGGCTATGGGGATTCAGGAGGCCTTTAAAGTAAATATCTTCTCTAGTATATCTACCAATTGATTCACATTACTTTAATAGAACATTGGTATTATTAAACATTCCTGAAGAAGGAACCTATTACACTATGAACTTAGCATGAAAGTTTCAGCTATGAACTGTTCGCTGCAACTTGTCAGCATTCTTGCAGATGCTTTGCATTGTATTCCTCTTCCTACAACCACAGGGGATATGTCATACAAATGTCAGAAGCCATTTAAAATAATTTAATTACTACAGAAATAATGTTCTGAAAACAGAAAAGGAAAATTATAGTGACAGCCCACCGTTAACTCCTAGCAATCTCATTGCTGCACACTGACAACTGCAAAGAGGATCTCTCTTCTGAACTAGGCAATACTCAAAGAGACTTTAAGAGCTGTGTAGGCCCAGAAAACGGACATCCTTCTAGGTCTCTGCCCAGTTAAGACATGAAGCATGTTAACAGAGCAGTATTGGGAAAAAAGGATCAGCTGCTATCTGTATAATACTTATTTTGTCAACATATGTAAGTCTAAAACCTTCAGAACTGTCAAATGTTACACCTCTGCCAAGGAGTAAATTCAGCATCAAATCACTTAAGAGAGATTCAGTTGGAGGGTATACTTGGAGAGCAGGAATGAAGAGACTTCTGGGTGACAGATGGCAGCAAATTAGGTTTGAAAAGCATAAAGTTTTAAAATAAAGCCTTGATTATTCTTCAGTATATCATATTTAACCATGTGTCAATCGATTCACTTCTTTAATATAGTTTCCTAACATAAGTTTCAGGTGTTCCAGCTTTTAACTCCTTAAGTCCCCTTGGTCCCTTTTAAATATGGGCATCTCAGGTGAACTGAAGCTGGAGATTACATTAGCAGTGCAGCAATTTTTTCCTTGATTGTCTTTTAAACTCTAGATAACACATGGTGCTTGTGACATTACTGTTTATTTTGTCTGTTTGTTCCATAACCTGTTCTACCAATTTTTCAACTTTAAACATATGCAATTTTCTACAAAGAACAGTTCAGGCATGGGAATAACAAAACTTTTTTTTTCCCCGTCTTCATTAATCTTCCCTTTATATTCTGAATATCTATCAGCCCAGCAAGGCTGTCTTGCAGGCTACTTGCTCCAGCTATGTTCAAAAGAAGAAGAATTTTTAGTTTTACAACGGTGGACTGCAATGCTCTCGGACACTAATGCTTTATTTCCAGGAAAGCCTTCAGAGAGGGCCCAGCAGCCCCTAAATCTTACTGGGATTTTGCTGATACACATGCCTTCACCCACCTTGCCTTGAGATTAGCTCCCTCTGTCAGTCTGCACAAAACAGCATTAATTACTTTCTTTGCATATATAGCAGGATGAATCCCTGGCTCCATCATCTCTCTTTTATCCTTTTTTGCGAGGCCTTAATTATAAAAGTCGATGGTTAGAGCCCTCACAGATTTTAAATTCTCCCTCCTGCACAGAAAATTCAAACACACATCTCTCACGTCCCCAGAGCACCTCACGTTTGCAATTATGACTCCTCTAACTCACTCATGTACGTGTGCACACTTGCAGGAGCTTTGGTATTGCAGTATTAGCCATAACTTAAAAGACTTTGAGCAGCACAGCTCATGACAGCAACAGTTTTGCAAATATGACTTTTAATAAGAAAGGTAAAAACCAAATGTTCCTGATAGTGCAAAGATGTGTTATACATACGTAGAACAAGAAAGATTTCCTCTTGAACTACAACAGGTAACTACAGATTTAAATTGTTGCTGCCATCAATCGAGATGGTGGAGCAGTAGATAGCTGTAAGACATAAATAGGTGGTTGCACACCTTGTTGCAACCACCCCTTTTTCTTTTCTTTTGCATTTTAATATGTTACCTTCGTTGATGTCCCCTGAAAGCTCCCGGGGCTTCCTGCCTCTGCTGAGGCCTGCAGGCCCACGCCAGCCCCTGCTGCCGACTGGCCGTGCTCTGTACCGGGCCCTTATCGCTTCTTCCTCATTAGTGTATCCCGCAGCTATCTTCTGACAATGTTACTACCCAATAAAATCGTTATTTCCTAAATTGACTTTAATCAAGAACAGAAATGTCAAATGGCCAGAGAGGCAAAGCACTATTTTCTGAGGACTGTTTTAAACAGCATTTGGCTACTTCAAGTGTCCTTTAAAAATCAATTATTAAGTAAACCTCACAACACCATTAAAAGGCACTTTCCAAGGAATTAACCAAGTCAGAAAGTACCGAGTTCTTTTTCATTTAGGTATCACTGAAGATTTATTCACAACTGCAAGCCACTGTCTTTGCTGGCAAAAATGAAGTACGCCCCGTCTGGCAGCGACAGCATGAAGATCTCACGAAGCGGCTGCCTGCGCCAAGCCAGCATCTGCTTGCCGTGTCCGCCATCGCCTGTCAACGTCAGGGAGAACTGATGCCGCAAAGCTTCAATACTACAGATATTTAAACATATTCAGGACAGTCCCAGCCCAATGTGAAATGAGAACAGTGTAAATTTGCTCATGATGTCATGTTTTTGCAGGACCTGGGCAAAAATAGTTCATTTCAAGAGAATGAGTGAGAAATTGTTTAAAACTTATTTGATCTGAAATAATTAATAACGATCTCTTAGTTTATATGATAAAAAGCTCATCTGTGCACCCACAAAGGAGCACAGGGACACAATGGCAGCTGGGGAAGCCTAGGCACCACCCTGCCCCAGCTCCTCCCAGGCCCATCCCGGGAGCCAGCCAGCCCATTGCAGTCCCATCTCCATATGCCCGGAGGAGCACAGGGGGCCCAGGGCAGGTGGGAACCCAAAGTAAGGACTCAGAGGAAGGGACGCCCGTGTCTGGGGCCCCCCAGGGCTGTCCCAGGGCAGCCTCAGCCCCAGTGTCCAGGTGTGACACACCGTGGGCCAAGAGGAGCAGCTCCAGATCCCCTTCCAGACCGGGGGGGTTGCTGGGATGGCGGGGAAGAGCGTTTTGGTATTGCACAAGACTTATTATCGGATGCTTAGGGGAGGAGCCAGAGGGGGGGAAGGGGATGGATTTAGATGATTTGGGGAGGAACAACTGTGGGAAAACAGAGGTGTGAGGGGACAAACAGAGCTGGTTGCATGTAAATAGTGGCCTGTCTGGCCGTGCCCCCACAGGGGTCGTAGGGGCCTGCGGGTGGGTGGTGCCAGCCTGGGGCGAGTGCGGGTCAGGGTGCCAGCAGCCGGGCTGGACCGTGGGCTGGTGGGTGCGTGTGCCTGGGGGTCAGTGACCAGGGAGACTCCAGTGAGTGACAGCCCCAGGTGGGACCAGGGCCAGAGCCCGTGAGTCTGCAGTGCAGCACCGTGAGCCGGCGCAGGCGTGTGAGGGAGTGTGCGAGTGCTGGCTGTGGTCTGGCCAGATCAGCTGGCCAGCAGGTGCTGTGGAGGGGAAGCCAGGAGGGTTTCTCCAAGGACGAGACCATGGATGGATACTGGGGACTACGGGAGTCGTGGTCAGCTCTGCGTGTGGGTGGGTGGACCTCCAACCTGCTCAACCAGAGAGGGGAAATAGGATGAGGCCGCTGGGGCTGCCTGAGTTCATGTGAGTGCTGAGCGTGCCCACCTATGTTAATCTGTGTGGCCGGCCGTATGTATACATATGTGTGCGGTGTATACGTGTGCTCTGTGTGCGTGTGCCTGCCGGGAAAAGCTGGTCAGCCTTGCCGCTGCCTGCATCCGGGGCATGGAGATGGGGCAGCCTCACCTCTGTCAGCTGCTGGATTCAACCCTTCCTAACAGAATCAATTGCCTCTGGATCATTAAATACTCTGCAGCTTGGCAGCTAAAGCTAAAAATAGAGAAAAAATGGCATTTAAATTGCAAAATCTAGATTGATTTCCTTTAAATACAGATCCATTCAAAGCCTGCAATTTTTGTCTGTGACCAGTCTAGGACCTTCACTCACATGAGATGAACAGTTGGTAAATGCTAGAATGCATGTAATATAACCTTAAATTCTGATGCAGACAATCACAAAGTGACTGCAACTTCATCAGTCTATAAAACATTGTAAATTCAGACCTTCCTTCTAGCCGCAGAATATATATTCATTCATTGTGTTGATGAAACAGAAAAGTTAGTGTTTTTAAGGTCTCAGATTACTACTCTGAGAGTCAGGCAATAGCTTTGTATGCAATTTCCTATGTATATTTAAGCCTTTATCCAGCGCCCAACTGAAATTAAATCATCCTGAAGGTTAAAGATTAATATTACTATTCAGCAAGAAGTTCTGAAACAAATCTGGCCATAATGGTAGCTTTGCTGTGTACCAGAGCAAAACATCTTAATTGCTGCTATGTGGAAGTTTTTTCTTTTTTTAATGAAGTTCTCAATGCTGAAACGCATATTACACATCAGCTGGATTACGTTGCCCTTACAAATTGAGAAAAAGATATTTCATGTTCCCTTTTCAATACTGAAATGTCCAATAAGACCAATAAATCAGTATTCACACAAGTTAATGGGGAAATAAAATGTAGCAAAATATGTTTCTCTGCAGGAAAACATTTTTTTTAAAAGGGCTTTTAACGCTTTTTTAAAAATCCAGTCCATAACACCATCAATTCAGTGCCACTGGCTAGCAGAGACAACCTCCCCCCCCCATAATCGCGCTCTCAAGGCTACAGCTTGACAGCCCTTCCTTTTGACAAAGCAATAAGTTCTTAGTTAAAAGCAACTAGATTATATGAAGTTGTTTTATCCTTTTTCTTTCAAAAGTAATGATTTTAGCCCAGTAAAGCAAAGTTCTCTTTGTTCTTCCTTCGCATTTACTCCAACTGTTTTTAAGATTCATCAAAATAAAGGAAAGAAAATGCATTAAAAAGAGAGGAAAACAATGCAAGTTGTATACCAGATTTAAAATACATAGGGGGTGGTGTTGAAAAAAGTTCTTTTACAGAGGGTAAGATCCTATATTGTAAAACACTGAGTTAAAGACAGATTTAGTGCCCTTTTGTGGTGGTGCATCCCCTCCCTGCCCTTCTCCTGGGCGGCTTGTTGATCTCAGAAATTCCTGTGAAACCTTGGCCTTGGTGTACTGAGTCTGGCGGTTAAGTGCTCCTTGACACTATCAGAAACTCTGCACAGCTGAGGCTGGGAACATACTCCTACTGCCTGGCCTAGGTGTCATCCCCTGATAGCCTTATCTGAGTCATAGCTCAAGTGGAACAACACTGAAACCTTGAGAATTTTTAGTAACTATCACCTGGGACTGTGGCCAGGATGGAAATTTACTGATGACTAAAGCCAATCATCTTGCGAACCTATAAACGGTGGTCCTAAGTGAGACCCTTTGAGCTCGCCTGGACTGCAGCGGGCTGCGCCCAGCATCTCCCTCCGAGTGGGACGTCTCTCAGAGCTCGCAAACTCTCGAGTCTGCAATATTCGGAGGATCGTCGCCAAAAGCTGACAACGGGACCTGGGCTGAAACCCTTCACCCTGGGCTCAACCCTCTCCCATTGAGAAATGCCGAGACATTTGACGTGAATATTTCACTGAACTCGAGGGGAATTTTTGACAGGTACCTTTTGTATATTTATATATATTTGTCTGTGTGTGTGTGTGTGTGAACTAATAATAAGCATAATCTGTAATTAAGTCACTGTCAGGATTGTAGTAGACTCTACTAACTTACTTTGTACATGTTAAATTAGTCAATGATTAATTGCTGCTGAAGTTTTATGATCTATCTTGAAACGGTGAATGAACCTTAGACTGCTGCTAAACACATATAATCCCTCAGACATAAACCGTTGACCAAGTCTGAGACTAGGAGTGTATCCAGCCAGGTCTACTCTGAACCCCGTAACTCAATGGGAGGATTTCCCTATTCCTTATATTTCTGCCATTAGATTTAAACCATTGACCAAGTCTGAGACTAAGGGTAGATCCAGTCGGGTCTACTCTGAGCCTCGTGACTCAACAGGAGGGTCTCCCTTACCCTTTTCATCTTCAGTCCCTGTACAAATCATTCTAGCTCAATTATAACACAATTTTACTTTGCATACTTTATCCGTGTAGTAAGTAATAGAATGAACCTTGCCATCGAACTCTGCTAAGTCGCGCTTTTATAAATTACTATTAAAATCACTTTCTGTTAATACCTTTGACGGTGATTCTTTAAGCGGCCTCTAACCACTCATTCGCAACACCTCTAAAACAAAACTATCCTTCACAGATGCAAACTCATTCTGCAGATGGAGATCACTGAGGACACAGTGGATTTTATTTGTTTATTTTTCTAAACTAAAGTAAATTAAGGTAAACATCACTATTACTGTTACAGTTGCTTAGCAACAGCTGGTAAGAGAGTATGGTATAGTTCAGGTAAATAAAAGGAAAGTGCTGATTTCATTGTTTGCGAAATGCTGAGACAATAATCCAAATTCTCTTCTGAGCTTCACTGAAATAGGAGCAACTCAACTATAGGCAAGCTACTCTGAGAAGAGGACTACTTTATTTCCCTCTGCCAGATTCCTGCAACATACAAGATAACTGTCTGTACCAAATCTGATCACTTCAGTATTGTCACTTTGACTTTCATTTGTTATTGATGCCACTCTCCCAGACCACTTCACTGACAGCCTTGCTCACATATCAGGATCTTACAACAGTTTTTTTTTATTACCATCTTTGTCACTGGATGCCTACATCATGAAGCTGAGAAGTGTAACGCAGTTCAAGCAGTTTGGTTTTATACTATTACTAAAACAGCATACTGTCAAAAAGCCCAGTTATGAAAACTGGCAAAAATACATTTGTCCCACTGTAACTGCTCCATGAGCATCGTCTACTTTAACTACCTTTTCTTCCCTGACAGTTATTAGTTTGTGCATCACTTCTGCTACCCAGCAGGCTTTCCAGCATTTTTTTGTCTGTGTGTGACCATAGAATCAGTCCAGAAAAGGTTTCAAATTTGTTCATCTCTGCTACTTTAATTCATGCTTTCTTTGCATTTAAAACAGAACCTTTTAGTTCAGTGTGCTTTAATTACCAGTGCAGAGTCAACAGACATCAAATGAGAAGGACAAAAACTATCTTCTAACTATTCTACTATTCTACTATCTTCTACTTCTACTATTGCGAAGTCAGAACTTGAGGAAAGAGAATGAGTGGCAATAAATTCTTCAATAGTCATTAGAGAAGTTTCATTTTCAAAGATGGAGGAGTTATTTTTAGAATTGAATTTAGGAAGATCGGCTGACATTACATTAGATTTTAGTGTTTTGCAGGAAGAATTTTAGCTTTCACATTAAAAAAAAGGTATTTTATGGATCTACTGTAAAAAATCATGCAACATTCCTCTTGACAGGTATATTATTTCCATACACATAATTGTGTTTCTTATTTAGATTTCTATTTTATATAAATCAGAATATGGGCACTACTGTCCTATGCAATGCACATATAAGAAAGAAGAATTCTCCTATGAAAAATTAACATTATAACATAGCAAACAATATTACAGCATTAGCAAAGCTAAATATAATCAAAATACAGGTAACATGACAACACGTGCATGTGTAAAATATGAATTTCACTGCACTTTTGATGTTAATAAATTTACACACACAAAACATACACAACCTATGACATTCATTAACATTACCAGGGTGGGAATGACGCAACAGACACATATTCCCTCGAGATTATAAATTCAAAGTACAGCTGCCTGAGACATTCATTACTGGAACTGAAATGATGTGTTCTAATAATCTTAACCACAGGAAATCTAGTACCTTATGTTTTGTACCTTACTGATATGTTTGCACAGTATTAAAGTAATTACTGACTTTAATGGGGCAATGGGATGGAATGGAGGGTGATGCAGCTCTTGTGCCTGAGTCATGATGTCAGTAGCTGACATTTATGCACAGCAATATTCAGAACAGAGCAGGTAACCACCATCTTGCAGCATCAATAACAAACACAATAGCGTGAGTAACTATAGGTGTGATTCAGCATTGTTCCGAATCCTTTGGCCTTATCTACACCAATTCAAATGGGTGCCAAAATGCTGCCAGTCTGATTTGGTGCCCCCAGTTCATACTGGCGTAAATGACTGAAGAGTATATATTTTTCTGTATCTACATAGGATCAAGTTTTATTTCTCCTATACTAAATACGATGTTTCAGTTTCATGTTTTCCATTGTATACATCTCAAGCAATTATTTAGATTTGTAAATAATGGCAAGTAATGTTGTAAACTGTGACGAAAATGCAATTAATGTTTGCTTTAAGGTACAGCTGATTAGAATAATACTTTCTAAATAGTGAATATAGTATATATATATTTACTAATTAAACACATTCAGCCCATGCACAGGATTCAGATAGGTTACAGAAATAAAAGTTTACAGAATGAATTGAATTCAAATAAATTAAGAAACTTAGATGATAGTACAAACTGGAACTGTAAAACATGCAAGAGGGTATTTATAATATTACATACTTAAAGAAATTATTTCTCCTAACAATGCAACACGTCATGAGATACTGTACTTCTCAGAGCTGGTTTGCCTCTGACTACATAATTGTTTCTTATAGAATTATGGTGGATGCTGTTTTGAAACACCAAATTGAAAAATCACCCAAGTATTCAACTATTTCTGCAAGGTGAAGCACATGAAATTGCAGAAACTGAACTTAGGCTCCTTCAGGCCTTTTCACCCGGCCTCTGCCCTCACACACTGCCTCTACATTGTAACACACAAGCACTGTTCTCAAGAACTGGTTCTGAACTGGACTGCTCAAAGGGATTTTTAATCCTTGATAAAGCATATTTGAAATAGGTAGAAGAGATCTACCCTTTGAGGGAATATCACAAGCAATACCCTGTTATGATCATTTTACATTAAATACTGTACAGAAGACAAAGCCGTCTGCATCACTGACTCATCCTCAGGAGCCCTGTGACTGACAGGAAACAGAGAGCCAGAAGCAGCACCGCAAGCAGACGCTATTCATGTTGGCACTGCTAACCCTGGTTGTGCCAGGGTGGGTGAAATGTAGGCTGATCTGCCATGTCCGTGCCAGGACATTCTGTGGTGCAGAATTGCCCTCGGACCTGCGAGCTATTCTGATGTTCATAGTCACTGCTTCCACGAAAAGACACGGGGATGGGTTTCTCTAGGACATTTTTAATTTACCACTCACGGGAGATATCCTTATGGCTCTTCCTCCATAAGAATTCTAATGCCAATAATTTCCTGGGCAAGGTAAATACAACATTGCTTGTTCTTTCTATAGGCCTAAAATAAAAGCTTTGATATTTGTTATAATCAAGGGATTTAACTTCAATTAAAATAGCTAAGGTATGGGGGTGATGAGTGGTGGAAATGGTTGATCCTGAGATCCTAGCCGTTCTGAACAATAACACAATGTATCTGACTATTGAAGTGTCCAGGAGTGTGATCATACTCCCCTTGAAGTCAATGACAAGGATTCTATAGACTTCAGTGAGAGAAGGATCAACTCTGTACATACAGGCTCAGATTCATTACATATCTGGCTTGATTCCAGGAGACAAAATCTGAGAGGGAAACGGTTAGCATGGCTCAACAGAAGTGGACGTGCCTTTGGGAGACTGCGCATGGCCATCAGTAAGAGCAGGATAAGACTGCAAATTGTTAGCTTTCACTCATGTTACATCAGACTGCATTATGTCATGCTCTCTTACATCTCATCTGACAGGAACATTTCTTTTACAAAACATAAAAAGACAGAGAAAAAAGCAGTGATTTGAAAAAAACATGTTTATTTTAGTTGAGGTGACTAGTCAATTAGCAGTTACGATAAACTAGTTTAAAATGAGTAAAAAAACCTTGCCAACACCACAGTTCTTATACAACCAACTATAAATTATTAATTCAATCCACATCATAATAGTTATTAGACTACAGCTGCATGATTTACTCTTGAAATTCTGAAAGTGCTCACCTCTAGCACGCCCTTAGCACACCTGACTCCCAGTTTATGCTGCTATCTACAACTTTCCATATTCAGGGTGGAACATAATCATATGTATATACAGAAAACAGTGAACATACGGCTCTTATGGCAGAAACTGTAAAATTAAATTTTCCACAGTCACTTACTGGACAGACAGCCAAATGCTGTTTCATGCTTCAGCTAAAACATGGTAACTGTAATATCTTCTTTGTGTCATTGTAACCTATACTTGAAGAGGCTGTATAATTCACAGTATGGTTGTCAGCTGGAGTCATCCAGTCCATACAACCGATGTTCTTACAATGTCACAGAAAAATCTGAAGTAATTACCGTACTTTGAAAATAAACGTAAGGTTCACTGCATTCTGCAGTTTATAAACACAATTTGGTGATGAACAACCACATTTATTATAAATAAAATGATTAAAAATTTAAGCAAATATTGTTTGTGATTCTTGCCATTTGATATAACAGGTATTTTTCCATGTTTGCATTTATAAAGTGTTGATTCTGTAAGCTATTAAAACAAGTAGAGCCACAAAAGAGGACATCAAAGGTCACGCATAAAAGTAAAGCCACATTACAATCACAGCACTCAGGGAACACAAGACACCCCCACATGCACTTCCCAAATCTCCTCTTGGTGCCATTTCTGAAAGCAAATGCCATCAACAGAACAGGTGTATTATTAAATATCTTTGATTTATCTCAGCATTGCCCTCTTCAAGCCAACTGTCTTTGTGTCATGCTTTGCAGCTTTTCAGCTGATACAAGCTGGTGTGTCTTCACTAGCTACATCACATCAGATCAACTATAACACTAGCTGAATTTCCAACACATACGCTGATTCTACCATCCACCTTTCTTCCTCCCCTTCTTCCTTCCTTTCTCCCCTCCTTCCTTCCTTCAGTTTTCAAATACTTATTCAGTAAAGGCATTTTATTATTTACTCTTGAATCTGATCTTCTTAATGATAGTCTATTAATTACTTTGATATTTCTATGCTTCTAAGGCAAAACAATGCATACATAATTAGCAATCAAAGAAAGTGCAAGGAAAAGGTCTGACTGTTTACTGTATTTGTTAAACCTTTTTCCAGATTCTTTGGCTGTTTAGTTGCATGATGAATGCCATAGATACTGAATTTCAGCTGCCGTTTCACTTTCTTTGCTTTACAGAAGGGCTATGTGAAGAGCTGCAGAAAGACTTTGTGATACTGAGAAATTCCATGTTGACACAGGTACAGTAACACTGTGCTCACGCAAAGCCCAATTTTGCACACATAGCAATGGGCTCTAAGCTACCTATTAGGAGAACTATCGCAGAGTAGATGGAATATTGAAGTAATGTGTTCATAAAACCAGAGGAGTCAAAAAAGTGAACAGAATGTTTAAAATTATTAAAGGAAACAAACAGAAAGTGTCATTAAGCCCTGCATATGCTCACTGTCTAATCTGAGTTCTGCATGCAAGTTCAACCCCGCAACCTTATTAGAAAAGATGTAGATAAGAACTATAAGGATGATTGAAGGTATGAAATAGCTTCCGTACAGGGAGACTAAATAGACTCCAATTTTCTAGCCTGCAGAAGAGACTGCTGAGAGGGAAAGTGGGAGAGGTCCACAGCATCACAAGGGTAAGAAAAAGTATTCTTCTGTTCTCATTTTCTTTCCTCTGTTTTCATTACTCAAAACTCTCCTTCTGCTGATAAGTTCAAAATAAAAGGAGACATATTTTCACCTAGTGCATAACTAAACAGTGGAACTCATTTCAACAAGAAAGCAATTAGGCTGTAGCAAAAGAGAAATTAGTAAAAGGAAAAAAAAAATCCATCAGACCATTTAAAAAAGAAAGATACAACCTCTGGCTTTGAAAGCCTCCGAGGCGCACATATCTAGAAGGAAGAAGGTGTATATTGGAAAGTATGCTTATACTCTTCTTACAGTTTTTCTAGGCATCTGCTATTAGCTAGTGATATAGATAAGATACCAGATTTGACGGACTTCGGTCAGACCCACTATAGTCTTAACGTTACTCTCCTGGAGATACCACTGAAGAGGGAATACCCCATAGCACTATTAAAGCATCTAAGGTTATCCAAGTCAGATTTTGAATAACATCAAATGAATAGTTTTTATGCTTTAACACTTTTGTTCTCTTCTTTTGTTCTTTGTCTCTTGAAGGACACTAACAAGTTGCACATTATTAAGGAGAATATCAACCATTCTTAACCTTTGGATATTATTGCTTTCATGGAAAATATTTACAGAGCTAACATACATTGGTTTCCCTTTGTTTGTGAGACCTTTCTTCACCTTTTTTTGACAATTAAAAAAAAAGAGTATTATTAATAGTCAAGCTGATCAACAGTCATAGTAGTTGATCAATATTAATAGTGATAATAGTTATTAATGAATGTCTTGACCTCCACATTTATAATAAAGAAGATTTTCAAACTTCCCATGAAGCATTCATACTATGTGAGCTTTGACAGAGCTAATATCTGCATAAAATATTTTTATTATTGTTTGTCCCAATAGGAAGCAAGTGAAAGGACTACATGCACATGAATTAGATTGCCACCACAAGACTATACTAAGCAGTAATTTATTATGAATAAACCCTTGCTGTTCAGTAAGAAACAATAGTTTCTAAGAATATAACAGTCTAGTCCTTAATATTCATGGACCCTGTTCACTAAACAGCATTTATTAGTTTGCAACAGCATGCCTAATTCGTGCTGACTCTTCCAAATATGTACACTTACAGACCTTGGAAACTTCATTTTGGATTTTGGCAGTGATAAGTTGCAGAAAGCCACAAAAAAAAGCTTAGTAAAATACCACAGTAATTTTTCTGAAAGTCATTCCCCACAAAGACAAAAAGCTGTGTGAATAATAGAGAGAGAACACACATTTTTCTCACAAAGGAATGAAGTTCAGTATTACAAGTCACCTCTTCAATTAGTCAATTAAGACACAGCAAGTTATGAAATAATTGGATAATCGCCAACTGCACAGTAGGAGAAGGTGTCTGAAACCTTGAAATACTGAGTTTGCGTGGTGGGAAGATATACCTTGAAGCAAAACTTACATGAGACTGCTGTTTTTCACATATAACTCTCGAACATACTTACCTTTCAAAAAGGGTAGTGACTGAAATGATTCACAAAGTCCTTGAACAAAACTGGTTTTGATTCAGATTTTCCTTAAGCTGTATAGAAGATGTGTGGTCAGAACTGTGAAAGCAATGTATGCCCAAAGTAGAGACAGGAGCTTGCCTCTTACAAAAATAAAAATATTTGTGCAGAACAGTAAACAGGAGTAGATGGGCACCTCCAGCAGATGTTTCATTTCCCAATAGTAAGAGTTTCCATAGTATCTGTGCAATTAAGAAACCTGGCTGAATCAGCGTTTCTAAAATAAGCAGTCAGGTGATGGTAATACATTCCTTCAGCTTATATGTAAGAGCTGTGTGTCATTTGTAACAGAACTGTTTAGATTTCAGCTGTAAAATAAAGAAAACTTTAATAAATGTAATATTTTGAGGTTTTTCAGTTTGAGTATTTTTTAATGTTTCAAGTGAGAAGGTCCTGATTTCCTCTCTGGCATAATAGTGCAATGTTCTTAGGAACCTGCCTGGTGAATTTTCCTACTGGCATAGAGATTTTGGTCCTCTTTGTTTAGCATTAAAACCAGTTGCCAATAAAAGCATTTCCAGTGAAATTCCATACATACAAATATTTTGATTTGAGTTCATATGGTATTCATCAAGGATATCTGCAGCGATAACATTTTTTTATTGCACTTGTTGCAGTTACTCATGACTTTGTTGAATGGCACTGTTTCTTATGAGAGTGGCATGACATGTTTTAAGGCTGTTTTCTTCCAATTCCTAGACCAATATTCAAATTTACTATTTCACTTGAATTTGCGAATATAATATATATTTCTTTATGTAGTTCTACTGTAGAAAAAAATCAAAACTAGAGGAAAATATTATCTTTTCTGTGTTAAAATGTGTTTAGGAGATGGAGTCACTGTATGTCTCTGCTATCTGTATGAAAATATAGCTAAACCAGAGTCTGTTATGACACAATATTTTGTGTTTGAATTCTACTTTTAGAATAGACATTATCTCCACTCATTCCCTTCTCTGTGAGCATGGTCAAGCTTCACGCGGTTTCTGGGACTGAGCAGAAAGTGTGTGTACCTCATCCTCACACATTAATAGTACATACTCCAGCCCAGCCATATGAAGGGTCAGTGACTTCTCTGTGCTGGCCGCTTCCAGTCGTTTTGGACTGGAGTGGAGTATGGTATCATAAATAGAAAGAGAGTTTTTGCTTCTCCAAAAATTCCCATAGTGTGCATGGGTACTATACACATACACAGACACACACAAATTGGGGAAAACAAAGAAACATTGAACTTTCACAAGGATTGGGGAGAAGAACTAGAACCACAGACGCAAAGGCTGGGGCAAAGAAAGGCAAAGATTTGTTAGGGCTTTTTGGTTTTTGTTTTTAAAAAACTGAGAAAAATCATAAATATATGCCTTAAGCCCATTAAAAATTCAAAACATAAAAGAATACACAAAAAACTTAGATGATGCTTCTTTAGTTATGCACTCTGACATAGTCTTTAGTTATGTGATCACATATTCATATTTTTTAAAATTCTCTCCTTCACATCCAGTTTCCTTCCATCACTTAACCACTCCTCTTCCTTCACAACCATTCTCCAGTTCAATGTCCTTACCCTTCTCTCCTCAAAACCATGTTTCTTCTTCTTCACACAAATGAGCAACTTAAAAGAGTAGCAGATGATTGAAAATAAATTCTAGAATATTTAGCACCAACTTTGCTGCTTCAGTTCCTCCAAATTCTAATCCTTACTATGATAGAAAATTCAGACAAGTAGACTTACTACACATACAGGCTCCTCTAAAGAGAGATTAAAATTTCCACACAAATAGAAATCTGTCTGGAATTTAGCACTCAGTAAATACTATGGAAAAGGATGCAACAATTTCTGCTCCTCTTTAGACTTTAGGCAACTGCCTCAAAAAGCATATGAGGTTTAGCTGACCAAAGGTGCATAACTAAGCAGACCTCATACTTTTGCAAAATACTGTACTAGAGGAAAACAACCATGGGGCAATGACTCCAGTCACAATTAAGCACCAGTTTAAATTCATAGAATCATAGAATGGTTTGGGTTGGAAGGAACCTTTAAAGATCATCTAGTCCAATCCCCCTGCCATGGGCAGGGACATCTTTCACTAGATCAGGTTGCTCAAAGCCCCATCCAACCCGACCTTAAACACTTCCAATAATGGGGCATGCACAACTTCTCTGGGCAACCTGCTCCAGTGTCTCACCACCCTCATCGTAAAAAATTTCTTCCTTATGTCTAATCTAAACCTACCCTCTTTCAGTTTAAAACCGTTACCCCTTGTCCTGTCACTACAGGCCCTGGTGAAAAGTCTTTCTCTTTCTTCTAAGCCCCCTTTAAGGGGCTTAAGGCTTTAAGGGGGCTTAAGGTCACAATAAGGTCTCCCTGAAGCCTTCTCTTCTCCAGGCTGAACAACCCCAACTCTCTCAGCCTCTCTCCATAGGAGAGGTGTTCCAGCCCTCTGATAATTTCCGCGGCCCTCCTCTGGACTCGCTCTGACAGGTCCATGTCTTGTGCTGGGGAACCCAGAGCTGAACGCAGTACTGCAGGTGGGGTCTCACGAGGGCAGAGTAGAGGGGGAGAATCACCTCCCTCGACCTGCTGGCCACACTTCTTTTTATGCAGCCCAGGATATGGTTGGCTTTCTGGGCTGTGACTGCACATTGCCGGCTCATGTCCAATTTTTCATCCACCAGTATCCTCACGTTCTTCTCTGCAGGGCTGCTCTTTCATCACCCAGTTGGCAGATCTGGATTTGAGTCTACTTCCCGAATAATTTCTGAGTTTTAGTTAATGATTATCCAACACAGAATGCATAAGGTCTGTGATCCAGGACCAAAATGTAGGCCTTTGCCCCACTTAGCAGGGTTTCAGCTGAAGCAAGTTGGAAACAAATCAGCAACTACGAAAATGCAAAATGCTCAGAACACCTCCACTGCCATTATAAGACAAAGCACCTGCACTTCTGTGGGAGAACAGTGTGGTACACAACTATCTAACATTTCCAGTATTAAAGGATTTCCTATAGCTACCCTTCATGTCTGTAATGTATATTCAGCCCAACATTAACTGATTGTCAACATGAAGTATACCTGTCTTTCACAAACATGCTTACTTGTTTAATGATGTCTTTTAAAAGACAATTTCGGTATTTAACCTCACTTTTTTCATAGCTGCCTAGACAAAAAGCTTTAGAAACAAACCCCAAATATATATGACTAGTTAGCAAATTTTATTCTGTATTTTTTCATTTTTTGCACTTGCCCATCCTTTAGAGACTAAAATATGTCAAGTTATTGCTGTTGATTTGTTTTGGTTTTGTTTTCTAAAGAAAATAGATCATGTGCAAATATGCAACACTGGAAAACATAAAAAGTCACATTTCAAACTTAACACCCCTGTTTTATTTCACAAAATTCAAACTCTCCCATGAGTAATGTTTTCTCTTTGTCATGTATCATTTAATCTGCAAACATCATTTCTTCATCATCTGCAACATAATCTAAAGACATTGCTTCAAAATGACTTCAATATGCTTCAAGCTGAAAATTCTACAGCTACCAGGCCAATTGACCACATCCTACACCACTTCCTTAAAGCCCTCCTCAATACACAGACCTGTTCTACATATTTTCTTTTTCCCATTATGACTTTGTAGAACATTCTTCAAACTTCACTGAAAGAGCGGTGGTCATCTATATATACATCACTCTTGGACACAGACTTGATTCTTCCTCTGAACTTAGTAGCACAGTTTTCTAGAAGCCTTAATGATTATGCTTATATGTAAAACCACTGTGGATGGGATTACTCTCACTTAACTTTAACCACCCAAGGTTAGTTATGTAATCTAAACTAGTCATCAAGGCTCCCATTTTAGACATAGCCAAGTATTTTAGTAGTGTGATTCATTCTATTTTACCTTAGATATAAACTTCATGAAGATATGAATCAGCTCTAAATGTCATTCTCCATTGTCTATTTAGCAAACTGAGATTGGACTAGATGTCCAACTCTTACATGGCTACCTGACGAGACGCTAAATACCTCCTCACCTTTCCAACTCAGCAATACATTTAACTATGCATTGAACTTAGAAAATACAAGCCATTCCATTGCCCTCTCTGGGAAACCACATATGCTTAATTTGGGCATGGGATTGATCCATTACTGTTGAAAAATATTTTAGCACTTCTCTGGTCTCTGTGAAATTGATACAATGAATTAATTTGATCTAATAGACAAACCCTAATAAGAATTTTCTATAATTCATTTTCTTACCAGAAACAATAAACATTCTAGCAAAACGAATTAACACCAAAAGATTAGGTATTATTTTCCTGAATTATGGAGACAAAAATGATTGCTAAGTACATTCAAATTGAAAGGGAAATCCTTACAAATCTTTATTTGCTGGGAAACCAGTATTAATAGGTTTTAATTTAAAGCAAAATAAATATTTTTACTTCTAACTTTAGAATTTTAAATCGCCTTCATCTAAGTAAATAGACAAAACATTTATGAGAACTCCCTCTAGAAAAATGCACATGTGAATACATATTCTTCAATGTTGAGAAAGAAGAAAAAGATTATTTGCTCTTGTATAGCCTGATGGAGAGCTTAATGAACTAAGCAGGGATTATTATTTGTATTATTTGTATTAATATGTATTATTTGTATTTTAAAATGCTGTTTTTCTAGTCTATGTTCTTTAAAAGAAAATGCAGCTTTATTTCTTGGCTTCAGCTATGTGAAGGCATACCATAGCTGCAGTCATTATTCCGAGCAATCTCACTTTTTAATATTTTAAGTAGAAGCAGTAGTAGGCTTGCTAAAAATATATGTATTTTATATATATATTATATATATACACACACACATTTTCAGAACTATGTTGAAAGCAAAAACTGCATTTATGAAATGGTTTTCACATGTAAAAGAGTTCTATAGATGTTTCATGAGGGAAAATATTGCCACTCTTCTCTTTTTATTTGTAGGAATAGTTTCTAATTGACTGCAAAAAAAAAATTCTTTATTCAATTTTATTGCCAGTACTATATACTAAAGTTAGGCATTAAGATCACTCCAATTCTGGCAAAGTGTATTTATTTCGACAGTGTGAGAAGTGTATTACTTTCTTCAGCTAGGAACAAAGTATCAGCAAAACCAAAACCTCTGAAAGCCCAGGAAAAACAGGAACAGAAACAACTTGGCCATTTCTTCTGCTCAAATTAATGAAACTAAATAAAACTAAACAGGGACACAAGGACAAGGAAGAGATTAATCACTGCACATCCTCTAGCATTGCAAAAGTTACAAATCAGTCTTTATTTTAACAAAAGGAAACAATTAATTTTGAGTTGCAGGAGGACATAAAAGGCCATTCTTATGCTTGTTTTGATTTTATAAGTTCAATTCTATTGTCCTGTATATCAACCACTTTTTGTAGAGAGAGATTCTGATCAAGTTGTTTAAGGGAGAGTTTTTGCCTCAACTGTACCTTACTATTCTTGGTTTGAAAATTATTCCATGCCTCAGAAAAGCTGTATAAATACGTTATTTACAAAATTAGTAATAATAGTAATGTGAAAATCCCTTGTGAATACTCAAGTCTTCAAAGTATTGAGGATTATAGGAAAGATACTGAGTACTGCTGTCCCATTAATGATAAAAGGGTGCAAGCATGCTGTACTTCTTCCAGATTTAAAAGAGCTTTCCAAGCCTTTTTTCCCCCTCTCCAAACTCCATAAATATAGATGACACCATCTGACCGTTGTAACATACAGTGAAAAACAGAAGGTAAAGGTAATATATTACATACCACTCTTTCCACAGTAGATACAAGCCGAGGCTATGCAGACTACATGGAATCCCACATAACAGCAGTGTCCATGTAATGACTATTGTGGTGTCTCAGCCTAAATGTTAACACTAAAATTATCATGCACATAACTTTTTTGATATCTGAAGCAGCAGTGCGAGTTATTCATCTATGCAGGAAAGGGGATTTGTCTCTGTCTCTTTGCCAGTAGAACATCATAGTTCATGATTCCTTCTTTTTCACTATCCTAAATAAAACAATTGTTTCTACAGCATATAGGACTTACTATCAATACCTTGGAAGCTTTGAAGCTGTGACTTGATAAGGAGAAACTATCAAACTATCTGTAAAGGGGAAAAAAAAAAACAAAAAACCCTACCCAAAAATGAACCTCTAGATCTGGAATCAACAAGGAAGGGGAATTCAAAGCTCTGAATCAGTTCCAGAACTTCCAAAGAGAAGCAGAGTTTTGGCAGGCCCCTGGGCTTAATGTTTCAAGTTGATTAGTTGGCATGTTTCTAAAGTTTCTAACATGTAGGGAAATTTCCTTTATGTCTGAATAAATGCATATTTCTTTCTTTCAGCAAATACTTTTCTAGTCATGAAATGTGCTGGTTTCAGACTAAAGCACAAGGCCAAATAACCTAGGGTCACTTACATATTTTTCTTATCTCTGAGCACAGATATGGCAGACATAGGTATCTAGTCTAATACTTTTTCTGGAAGACTGCAGGTTTTATGTGGAGGTTACTGCTAACTCTGCAGTCTTTATTATCAGCTCTTGCTTGCTGAGCAGATCTTTTCACATCAGTAAAACTACTCAGTTGAATAAGAGATGCAAGATTAAATAAATAGTCGATGACCTTTTATCAATATCGAGACAGGTCCAAAATTTGATGGAAGCAAGTATTAACAAAAACACTCTTATGAATGTGTTGCTATATCACATATATATCCTTTGTCCTTTTAATGTAGTGTACATTCCCATAAGATCAGCCACCTTCACTGAAGACAGCATCTGAACAGCTAAGGGTTTTGGGGATTTACAAACTAAACAACACAGTCGGATCTGATTTGTCTACTTTGAACATGCCTCCCACACACTGATAGCACTGAGCTCAGCACAAAGCACAGTAATCACAGTCACTTTATATGTCAGTGCCATTGGGTATTTGCATAATAGCCTATTGGTTACAACACTCAGCCTATGTGGGAGGCCTCGGTCCTATTCTTGCCTCAACTTGACAGGATTCAAATTCGTATTTTCATTCCTCAGCCACTATCCTCTAAAATAGCTATTCCATTTTTTTTCAAAACAGGACTGCTCCACAGGTCACGGAGCCAAAAATTCAAGCCAGCCACAGAGAACCTGACTCTGCAGCCAAAGGAAACCTGAGTCTTATCTTGGAGCATCACCCTAAGAATGGAGAAGCCTAGGTTTGATTTTTTGGGGTTGAGAATGTTTAAGATTTGCATATTTAGATGGATACTTGTCGTGGTTTAAACCCAGCCAGCAACTAAGCACCACACAGCCGCTCGCTCACTCCCCTCCAGTGGGATGGGGGAGAGAATCGGAAGAGTAAAAGTGAGAAAAGTCGTGCGTTGAGACAAAGTTTAATAGGTAAAGCAAAAGCCGCACACGCAAGCAAAGCAAAACAAGGAATTCATTCACTCCTTCCCATCGGCAGGCAGGTGTTCAGCCATCTCCAGGAAAGCAGGGCTCCATCATGCATAACAGTTATTTGGGAAGACAAAATGCCATCACTCCGAACGTCCCCCCTTTCCTTCTTCTTCCCCAGCTTTCTATGCTGAGCATGATGTCATATGGTATGGAATATCCCTTTGGTCAGTTGGGGTCAGCTGTCCCAGCTGTGTCCCCTCCCAACTTCTTGTGGGTGGTATGAGAAGCAGAAAAGGCCTTGACTCTGTGTAAGCACTGCTCAGCAATAACGAAAACATCCCTGTATTATCAACATTATTTTCAGCACAAATCCAAAACATAGCCCCACACTAGCTACTATGGAGAAAATTAACTCTACCACAGCCAAAACCAGCACAATACTGAATAAAAACAGAGGAACAGAGTTTGGTACCCAAAGTCTGTCTAACCTTTGAGAAGTCCTCTGCCACAGTTTTTAATCTGCAGATGCATAAATTCCTTGGTATCAATGCATCACAATAGTGGTATATCACCACTGTACTATATAGCTAATTTACAATATTTTATGTTGCACTGCTCTTTATACAATGAACTGTCACTTACATTATCCTTGACCCAGAGTACTATAACAAATCAGATACAAGAATCATTTTTTTTCCACACAGTATAAAAGACAGTAATTTTAATGGATATGAAAGTTCTGGGGTTTGATTTTTCAATTATTTTTGCTTCCTAAGTTATCTCAGATGAATTTATATATTTATATATATATGACCATAAAGACTAAGAAAAGAACAAAAATGGGAAAAATGCTATAATTAGCAAATATTGTGGTTTTTTTCATTAGCAAGGAAATAATTCTTCAAGGGAGCATTGTGAAGAGAACAGATTTGGTGCAGTTCATAAATGCATTTAATGAACTCCACCATGGATCTTATGACTAATATGTTAAACATCTTTCAGGTGACCTTGATTTAACTGTGTAATTCACTATTATTCATAAGTTACCATAAAGCAATATTCTTGGTGAGTCAGAAATTTCCTATATTAAATTCCAGGGTAAAATGTGGATCTGTAAATATTGAATCACTGTTTATACACAGTTTTTTTCCAGATCTGCAGTTTGTGAATAGTTATCTCATAGCACATTCAACTTTTAAGTCATGGATTCATGCGTCTTTTTACAGTATCTTACTTTGTACAAGAGTAGAAACATCATAAGCTCCATAAAATTAGGTGCTTTGCTCCTCTTTTGTACCTTATCTGAGTCAAACAGCACTGAAAGCAGCTCTATGGAAAGGGACTTGGGAGTCCTGGTGGACAACAAGCTCAATATGAGTGAACAGTTGTGCTGCTGCGGCAAAGAAAGCCAACAGGATGCTGGGTTGCATCAACAAGGGCATCAGCAGCAGAGATGATGAAGTCATTATCCCACTCTACTCAGTGCTGGCCAGGCCACATCTGGAATACTGTGTTCAGTTTTGGTCCCTGCTATACAAAAAAGATGTGGACAGGCTGGAGAGGGTCCAGAGAAGGGCCACAAAGATGATCAAAGGACTGGGAAGCCTGCCGTATGAGGAAAGGCTGAGAGAACTGGGTTTGTTCAGCTTTGAGAAAAGAAGGCTTACAGGAGACCTTATCACCATGTTCCAGTATTTAAAGGGTGGCTACAAAGAAGATGGAGACTCCCTTTTTACAAGGAGTCGCATGGAAAAGACGAGGGGTAATGGGTACAAGTTACTCGTGGGGAGATTCCACTTGGACACAAGAGGACAATTTTTCACAGTAAGAACAATCAGCCATTGGAATAATCTCCCCAGGGAAGTGGTGGATTCCCCAACATTGGACACTTTTAAGATTCGTCTGGACAGGGTGCTGGGCCGTGTCTAGACTATGCTTTTGCTGGGAAAGGTTGGACCACATGATCCTTGAGGTCCCTTCCAACCTGGTATTCTATGATTCTGTGATTCTATGGTGGGTCTCTACAAGTGAATAAATACTGGTTTAATGGAGAAAAAGATCAAAAAAGTCCAATTTTTTATTTCTTGAATCTTGATAGAACCACAGTATTTAAAATGCAGCAAATTATAGTATGTATTTTTAATGACAATGAGAGGAGAGAGATTCTGTATCTTACTTTTCTCCTCTTTCCTTGTTTTTTGAAAAGTTAGTATTTTCAATGTGTGCTGTTACACATTTCTGAACCAATTTTACCACATTTGTCGTCTTATTGACATCTGACTGATTTTACAGCTAAAGACTGACACTAGCTATGCTCACCTGAAATCAGCAGATTCCAGGTCATTCTGTGCTTTATTCCTACCAGACTTACGCTAAAAACTCACTTCCAATGGAATTCACTGAAAAGATGGCGGAGTTTTTTCCCTCTTCTATAAGTTTACATCAGGAAATGTAGCTAATGTGTAAGGAAGTCTTCAATCTTCCCAATAAGTAGAACAAAGTGAAGGAGACTGTTGTCTTGTAGGATTTTGGCTTCACATATGGCAGAAGCTATTAAATTGACAGATGAAATTTAGAAATATGATACACAGCTGAAAACTGTGCAATGTTAGATAGCCTCCAGGACAAGTTTCACTGCCAGATGTTCCTACTTTTTAGCTGAAGTAATTCTTAAGTATTCTTTTATCTATTTCTTAGGATATACATTACACCACTTGAGTTTTTTGTTGGGAACTTACTTATCCAAGATTGGAAATAATTGCTATTTCTTTGAAGTATCAGAACAAACTTGCTATGTTTACCTCTTTCAGGTGGGAGAAACTTCATCCCATCTTTTCTCAGTCTAAAGAAGGTAACTTATTTTAGCTGTGACTCAGCAGTAAGATTGTATGTAATCTTTCTGTACCTGATAAAGCCCTCTCTCCATGAAAAGTTTTGATGAAATTTTCTGTACAAGCTGTGGGAAAATTCAGGCTGACTTCAGTGGGACTTGGTTTGAGTTCTCTAAGAGGAAAGCAGCCTGTGCCAGTTACTGCTGTGCTGTAGAAGTCTTTACTCCATTCAGAACTATGAAACTCCATTAAATGCACAGGTGCACGATAATGATTTCTGCTTTCTTAAAGATGTGGTTTCTAAAAGTATTCTTCACATTTCTGCAGGCATGCTTTTCACATTTACTCTTTCTGAAGCAAGCGGAGTTTTATTTTGTTTGGAATAACAAGACAATTACACATTTTGTGACAGTTCTTTGAATTTAAGACAAAATTTGTGGTATCTCACTGACGTAGTGCCAGATAGTTACTAATCTTGCTTAAAAATATGCTGAATTATTAACTGGTATGTTTCCCCTAATTTCCTAAGCCATTTTACTTCATGTCCTTAAGTTACATAATAATATTTGTCATAAACTTTGTTTTCATGAGTTTATCAGGCTGCTATATACAAGAGTATCTAGAAAAGGAAAATTTAAACCTCTTAGAAAATCCCATTTGCCTATAAGGAAGTATAGACACATGATGAGAGAATTAGAAAAAACAAATAGGTCCAACAGAACATCCCTCTGTTTTTACCCTTCCTTCTTTTCCACTATTCAGGCTATCATCTTCCATTTTTCATCACATTATATCTGCAGGGAGCATCCTACCATGTGCATGCAGGCCCTCTTATGACCGGGCCCAGAAAAATGTGCTTTTGCTTCCCTTGTCAGCCTAGTTAAAATTACAGTAAATCTTTCTCAAAAGCAGTAGCCTTCAGGCAGCAAACAGATGTTGCTCAAAGCTGTTCAGCATAGAGGAAGGGAAAGAGAAATAAGGCACATGCGTAAGAGAGGAACGGGGTGTCTAGCTCTGTTCTGGGTACGCTTCACAGTATGTTCGCAGTATGCTCTTAGAAAAGACATCAACAATATGACAAGAACCAGCACAACGGTCAACAGCAAACCGATTACTACTGCCCTAAATATAACATATTCCTGGAAGCCAGCACCAAATGACACTGTGCTGAGCGACACACTGCTCTCTGCTGCTTTTCCCTCGGCTCTGTGGGGCCACAGGAGGTAAAGTTTTCTGCAGTGTCGGTGCTATGATAATCATCAACCCACAGCTTTCCGCATTAAAATTCAATTGCAATTCAGTGGGGAAGCTATGGGGTCTCAATTGCCAGCACTGTAAAATCTCACCTCAACAGGCTATAGGGAGCCGAGGGGAAAATATCAATGTGGGCAAAATAATGTTCTAAAAGCACATAACATTAGATGATTACAATCAACACCACCCTCTCCCCGCATTAACAAGGTATTCACTTCAAAAGACTTTTGAAAATATTTTAGAAAGTGAATTGCAGGTATGAATTACAAGTGGTTTTAAGTGCTGAGGATCCCAGTTAACATTCTCCTTGTCAATCAAATCCAAAGCTGACATTTTCTTTCAGAAAATCAATGTAAACAAAAATATTCAATCATTAAAAATATTAAATGCTAAAAGAAAATACTTGTCAGCTTCAGTTAGCCTAAAGATGGCTGATGAAACAATTCATTCAGAATCTTATTGGGGATATATTTAAGAGGATTTTTCACACAACACACTATTTTATTGTGGAAGTATTTTCCATATAATACTAGGCTTTAAATATACATTGTCAAACAACAGAAAACCAGGTCAGACTAATTTATGTGAGAGAGCTCTGACAATGTCTGCTAAACATAAACTGTCCACATGTAACTCAACCATAAATACAGTAAAGCTATTTCTACTGTCAGTTGTTAGGACATGGTTCTAGGTTAAATGGAGCTTTAGTCTGAATTCATACTGAAATTCATGTAGCCTTAAGATTCCATATGGAAAGAACACAAATAATGTTATTAGTATTTTCAAATTTAGTAATATAAACTATGCAATTTTTTCTACATTTTAAGTCTTAAAATAAATTCTGCTGATACAGACTGCAGATACAGAAAGTGATTGTTAAAAAGTCCTTTTGTTCCCCAGTAAAGGACTTCAGGAAAGTATGAATTCATTCCTCTATAAGGATATTTTGTAGCAGTGCCTCACAATTTCAATCTTTGATCTTTTCAATTTCCTAAATCTGGATCAGCAAGTGTAAAAAGAAGCAATTCCATTAATATATACGATCTTCTGCCACCTTTGAATAAATACGCCATAAGTCTTCATTTCAGCTCACCGTATCGCATCCAAGATCCATCTCTATCTCATTAATGAAGACAGCTATGTAATAAAATCAGGAAAATTAGCAAAATTCCTGTGGTATATGTATGAAAAATTAAAAGGTCCTATGGACTTTCAGGGTTGCTAGGGAACTATAATATTTATACCCAATAAGTCAGACCTAAAAAGAGAATTTGGGAAAGACTTTTTCTAGGATGAAGCAAATAATTATTATTTAAAAAAAAAAGTTGAGTGTAAAAGATTTCAGTTTACCACTTAAGGAAAAAAAAAAAACCAAACCAAAAATAAGAAGCAGCTGCTCTCATAGTTGCAACTTCACTGGCTGCTTGTTTCTTCAAAATATAAAATATTTATGTAAGGATTACGTTTTCCTTTTCATAAATGTACAGAAGAACAAGGTGTGGGGGGGTGTTATTATGCTTGCTTTTTATGTCTTCAAAAGACATACACTTTTTTCCTTTTTTTCAATGAATCACAAACAAATACAGTTGAACTAACAAAGCTCCAATCACAGGTGCAAGTAATAGACATTACTTGAACAAAGGACATCATCAAGCTGTGTTACAGCCAAGTTTAGAGGCCTTAGCATTATAATGTTTGGATTAATCCCATCTAACTTAGACGCCCTAAAAGCTATGTGTTTGATCAAAAAGATCTTTAGGCTCTTTTTATTTAGACAATAAAAAGAGAGAGATTATACTAGATGAATCTGGACAGCCAACTTTTAGGAAAAAAAATACGAATCCAGGATAAAGGAATTTATAAAGGAAATGGATGTATGAAATGGGGAAGTAAGAGCACCAGGATCTCTTACAGATTTTGTATTTCGTATCAAAATAAACAAAAGAAAAAAAAGAAAAGGAAAAAAGCCTGACTTGGGAGAGACGTTGAACTCCAGGGAAGAGTTAATGGCTTTGGAGCATATGCAGAGGTATGTGTCCCTGTGTAAGAAAAGGACATCAGTCCTCCATGAGTAGCACACTGAAGATTTGCCCAACTTCTCAACCTTTTCTACAGCCTAGCTTAGGGAGTTCTTCACTCAACATGCTCCATTTTCTGGGTTATATCCCTGCCTACCCACCGTTTCATGTCTGCACCGCAGAGGGTGGCTGGGTGCCCAGCACAAGCTGCTGCCTCCAGGTCCCAACCTTACATGCTCTGCTGTGCCTCACGCGACCCCTAGCAGTGAAAGCACACCATGCCATGTATTATTTATCACTGGTTCATGCTTGACCCATTACAGAAGGAATGCTGTTATGAGTACCTATTTCCATATCACAACCAGGTTAACTTTTAGAGTATGGCTTTGACTTGGATTACAGGCAATAGAAAGTTTCCTTCTATTTCAATAGGGCTGTCTCAGGCAGAATGAGACTAATGATCAGAAATGGCCAACAGCAACAATCTCAGGAGATTAATATGGGAAGACAAAAATGCTGACAAGACCTTCCAATATTTATAAAGAAACTGTGTATGCTACAAATCACAATTCTACTGAATATGCATTGGTTTAAAGAAAACCAACTGTGTCTTCTTTCCTGCTCTTTTGTCTCTCCAATACAAATATTTTCACTACTCAAAGTTTCTATAAACAACTTCTTCCATTAGTCAATGTTACAAAGTCCTTGAGAACAACAGCTGCCTTTCAACATGTACCTTCTAATTCTGTTGCAGTAGTGATTGAGCTTTGTGTAGAAGATTTGTGAGGGAAAAATTATAGCAAGGGCAGTTCTGGAGTTCTTAAATGAAAGCTGAATTCTACTCCAGGTAACGATACTTTTAAGACATAAACATGAGACAGATCCCTGCTGTTCTTCAGCAGACATCTCAACTGCAGAGACAGCTGACAACAGTATATGCAACACTGATACAATAGCTAGCAAAAGAGAAAGGCAATCAAAAAAACAGAACGTATATGAAAATAAGCATAGACGCTCTCAAAACTATTCCCAAAATATCTTCTTGGCTAGCTAGAAGAGGTAGTCTTCTATCAGAGACCACAGTCACATAGAACCATTAGTTATTTATGTAAGGAATTATCCATTGAAATACATAGCTAATCTGCCAATGTTGAATTCATGAAAAACACATTATGCTGACCATTTTAAGCCATTGTGACTTACCTAAAAATAGTTTCATTGCTTCTAATTAGGCATAAGAAAAAAGATAGGTTCTAAGATCTTGTCTAGACCCTGCTTTTGCCAAGAAAGGTTCAACCAGATGATCCCTGAGGTCCCTTCCAACCTGGGATTCTATGATTCTATGATTCTATGAACAGAACTGAAAACGCTCCTAAAAAAACCCAACAAAACCCCACCAGAATTAAAGCTTGAAAACGCTTTCTAGGAGCACAGTCCTCCTAGAAATAATGGCAATCATGGTGATCAAATAGATAGAGACCTCTAAACTTGGTTTAAAGGTACTGCTGTCTAACAACACAACTCCACTTGTCAGCTCATCGTATCAGTCCTGTTATCAGTCCTGCCCAATAAGACTATGTTTTCATTCACAACTTGAGAGCAGCCTCTCTCCTTCAGTAGGCAGAAAGCCTCTTCAGCTCTCCTCCATTCCTTCTCCTTCCTTCTATTCTCCCTCCAACAAATAATTTTGCCTTAATACCACGAGTAGGTTAATTCACCTTTGCTTTTCTATTTATTTGCATTACTCTGTTCCACTACTAGCCACCACCTATATTCCAAATGTATTTTCTGCTTTGTAGACATCAGCTGAGGCCATAACTCAACATCGGCAGGTAGCTATACAAAGAACGGGAAGGACAAACAATATGGTGTAAGAAAAACAAACAAACAAAACACCCTTCTATCACGGTTCTTAATTGTCTGTGCCAATGTCAGCTCACGCTTTGCCACTTGGATTTCCAAATAGCACCTTATAGACCCCTCACCAGGATATGCCTCTGTGAATGATTGGATTTCAGCACTCTAAAGTGGCATCACAATTTTTTAACTACAAAAAGAGGCTAGAATTGTATGTTAATACAAATGTTACTCAACCAAATTTTTGCTGATGTGAATTTAACAATTTCCAAATTGGTTTTATGTGGAAAACGGTCTTCAAGGAATAAAGCTGAATCACCTGTGTTAAAGGCCTTAAAAAATAGTTTATTCAAGAAAATGCATGCATAGTCAGGCTTTATAAGTGCTCTTAATCTATGAATTTTATGTAAATTAGCAGCCGAGTTTTCAAACTTCTTAATTTTCATGTCTTTATCTCAAGGAACCTTTACAAACTACATTGTTGGGGAGTATATTCCTAAGGTCATTTTAATATTAAATTCTACTTTTTGACAATATTGAGAATATGTGTTCTTTGTTCCACAATGCAGTATTTTAGATATTTTCTTTCAAGAGAATTTGAAAAACTATTAATAGAATAACAGATTCCCACTTATCTGGAATAGGCAGAATTCATTAAATCAGAAATGCTGACATTGATGAATGCTGCCAATAAAGAGCCTAGTCCACTGGTCTGAAAGAAGACAAACATATGCAATGCCTCCATTTTCTTTTCCTGCGTGGAAACAGACAGGTGACACGTGGCATATCTTGTAGAACTATAACCCAAAAGGAGAAAACTAGTTTATGCAGCAACGGTCCTCCATTCTGTTTGGGAGCACAGCAAGAACCCCCTTTCTCATGAGAATGAAAACATACCAAAATTAAGTCTGCATGTTCCCCTCATAGATTAGGCATGCAGAAATAAATTATAAATCTCTGCCGTACTGCTTCCTTACATACAGTATTTAGAAAATTAACTTCTGTTTTGAAAGACTGTAAATAAGTGAATATTGATACAAAAATTATCTGTTAACTTCTTAATTTTACTTTACCTTCTATGCCCTCTTCCAGAAATAGAAGGATCATTTTGTCACGTAACATCAATCAGCTCGAGAATCAATATGGCATTGTAACCTTGTTTCAGAGATGAATTGGAATGTTTATCATCCATGAACTTCATCTCATGAAGATGACGCAATATCATACAGAAATAGCTATATACACATTAAAAATGTTCTAATACTTCTTTGAACTCTCATCTGAGAAACTTCAAATCTAAAGATAGAAATTAGTAAACTAAGAAAGAAAAGAATGTATCTTGTGAAGTGTACTTATTGAATAACACAATATACTGGTTTTGGCTGGGATAGAGTTAGTTTTCTTCATAGCAACTCGCATGGTGCAATGTTTTGGATCTGTGGCCACAACAGTGTTGATAACACAGGGATGTTTCAGCTATTGCTGAGCAGTGTTTGCACAGCATCAAGGCTGCCTCTGTTTCTCACACTGCCGCGCCAGCAAGTAGGCTGGGGGTGCGCAAGAAGTTGGGAGGGGACACAGCTGGGACAGCTGACCCCAACTGACCAAAGGGATATCCCATACCATATGACATCATGTTCAGCAACAAAAGCTGAGGGAAAAAGAAGGAAGGGGCGATGTTTGGAATGATGGCGTTGGTCTTCCCAAGTAACCATTACGCGTGATGCAGCCCTGCTTTTCTGGAGATGGCTGAACACCTGCCTGCTGATGGGAAGTACTAAATGAATTCCTTGTTTTGCTTTGCTTGTGCACGCAGCTTTTGCTTTACTGTTTATTTTGCAGTCTTCATCTCAACCCACGAGTTTTCTCACTTTTACTCTTCTGATTCTCTCCCCCCATCCCACCAGGAGGGAGGGAGTGAGCGGCTGTGTGGGGCTGAGCTGCCTACTGGGGTTAAACCATGACACACAAAAAGATTTTATTTGCTTCATGTTTTGAGCATATATAGATTTTCTAACGACATCAATCTTTGGAGAGTTTGATATGCTCATAAGTCTGTCCAATTTAATTGTTCATGCTGCTAAAATAATTACATAACTGACCTTAGTAATTCCCATAAAGTTATGAAGTGTAAGAGACAATACCATAAGACAAATTCTTCTATCCCAGTATACTAATAATCTCTAATAATAACCAAAATATGGAACTACTAATTTGAACACAAGAATTCTACCCCCATTTCAGAAAAACAGCTCCAGATATCCTTTTTAAGTAATGTGAGATATACCACACTATATAACAAGACAGCTTTAAAAAGTGTTTTCTTGAATATTCATTACAAATATTTGGAAATTAAATTGACTACAAGGCAGTATTTTGGCAACTTCTTCCTCCTCTTACATAATCTGGACAAATATTTCCTATTATTTTTTCTATTCTGTTACTCTCAGCATCATTATCGTGACAGTACAATCTTATTTAGAAAATACAATTTCAGACATCATTCTAAAAATACCTGTTATCAAGTTTTCTTTTCGATTTATGGATAAGAATTCAGTTCAGATATTTTATCAATTTAAGTTAAAGAACTTAAGCTATGTATGGAGCTGTCCCTGACATACATTATGCGTATGTCATACATGATATTTATGTCTGTTTCTACTTTTCAAAGCTCTTTCCTTCAGAAACAGCCTTTTAGTCTTATTGCACTATACCTAAATGAGCAAGTATATAAGTTTTCACAAATGTTTTATCATGATTTATTATGTAAATTATGCATGTACTAATTGTTCAAAAGAGAGGCCCAAACAGACATAATGTAAAAAGATAATTAAAGTTTAGATTGAAATTCATGTTTTTCTGTTCTGATTTACATATGACCTCTTGGGACAAAAAAAGATAAAATGCTAGAAGATTACAATGAAGAGAGGTAGAAACTCTAGTACCATTGTGTAAATCGGTAAATATTAGATATCTACTTACAGCTTACAACAAGAAGAAAACGTTATCATTCCACTTCCTCTTCCAAACCCAAATGTAGAGTGTAAAATCTCTTTAATTTTAAACCTCTAGGAAAGGCTTATGGCTCCTAACTGGTGAAATATTAAAAAAGCCTAACATCTCAGAGCTGGGTTTTGGTGTGGTTTGCTATGCTGTCTTCACAAGAAAGGCTGACATCTTTGCTAGCTTCTTTTAGTTCTACCAAAGAAATCAAGAGGAAAACCACATAAACTCTTTTTATATGTGTTTACATTAAATGTAAACAAGCCGTTCTAGCAAGGCTGAACAGTTCATACATGTCTAACTATCCAGATAAATTATAACTAGAATGGCTAAAAGAGCTACTTTTAAATTGTACTTCAAAAATTCCCTAATGCAGCAGAACAAAGGAGACTGCAAAGATGAAGATAAAAGATAAGAGCTGTGGCTGCATGGTTAAAGAAAACTTTTTTTCCTTTTTTTTTTTCCTGTTCTACAACCATAAAAGACTTTCCAACAGACATTTACATAAATGACCTGCTGAAAATATTTTAAAAAGCCCTCTGTATTTTGTAGCAAATTTAATAGCTACCAGAAATTCTGTGGGAGTGTAGCAGAAACCGCATGGGGTTTTTCTGTATTGTCAGGTAAATTCAATTCAGCGATCTAAGGCAGACATCTATACAAATTTCCAAGAATTACCTGCTTGATTCTCTTTTTGCAAAAAGGAAGAGGAAGAGATTCTTACCTCCATCTGCCAGTGCTCTGTCCACTCATCATTTACATCCCTTACATATGGATAATTCAACTTTTTGTGACACTATCCTCCAAGCACAGACAGTGCAAGAATCCAGGTAAAAGCCCTTTCTCCTCTCCCTTCCACTCAGAAGTTTTTATTCTGTTTTGCTTAATGAGTTTCTGTGTGCAATCTCACAAAATAGAAAGAAAAGAAAAAAAAAAAACTGGCAGGGTTAAGGGGGAACAAGTAGGAAGGAAAACTCTCTAACTTTGCCATTCAAAAAACATAATGTGGAACTGCATTTTAAGTGAAAAAACAAAAGAATTAATAGATATAGTAAACAAACTATTGCTGTATTTTTTTCTTTCCCTATGACTAATGACAGTGCCTGGCAAAACCCAAGTGCAGTCTGGTTCGAGGAATGCTATAAAGTCCTGAAGTGTCAACTTAGTATATGTGGAACTGGCATCTGAATCTCTTGCTCCAAAATGTCCACGGTTACTAAAGTATCAGAAAGAGAAAGAGAGGAGAAAAAAAGGGCAGAAATAAATAATAGAGTCTGAGGTAGAAATTTCTTTTTCTGGGCTTCAAATCAAGCACAAGATGTTTCAATTTATACCATTGGAGAGAATTCAGGTGCTAACCAGTGGCCTATAGGACATTAAAGCAAATATAGCAGAGATACAGGCACTTCGAGACGAGCTTAATCTGGCTAACAGTGTACTTATGTATGAACACCATGTCCCCATAACCATTTGCTCTTCCAGTTCCATCTAAAAACTTAAAAACATACTTGCCCACTTTTTCACACTGTAATTAAAAACTCTTTGGCTGCGTTTGCTGAAAACATTTAAATATATATATATATAGGTTTAACGAAATGAACTGCAAGATCTACAACTGACAATATTAAGAGTAAAACAGGGCAAGAACTATTTTAAGATTGTGCTTTCTCATTTTCAAAAAGAGAGATCTGAGCTGCTGATTCATTGTTTTTTTGTGATCATGCTACTGCTACTTCTGTACTTACAAGCATTAAGGTAGTAGTTTGACCAATAAACTAATAATACTATCAGGTACTGATTTTTTACTGTTCAGAATGCAAAACGAGATAAAACAAAAAGAATGCACAGTTAAGAATTATGTTAAAGATATATGATTAATAATTCAGAAGAAAACAGAAAGGAAATGGAATGTCTTTAGTTTAATATTGTCTATTTTAACTTGTTTTAAACGTCCCAGTTGTGTAGTTGTGATATGTGTATTTGTGATAAATCAGAATTAAAATAAACGTATGAAATATGTGGAAGAACATAACACTCAAAAATTAGCAAGCTTTGCAGCTCACAGGTGAGAAAATACTGTATCCATAGTCTGAACTAAAGCACAGAAAATGCATTTTAAAATGTATTTTTATAAAAAAAAGAACTCTATAGAAAAACAAACACGGGAATGAAATAATATTCAACAACAGCATTTTCTTTGTTTGGTGCTTAAGGAAAAAAAAAAGGCAAGAATTTGAGAAAAACATTAATCAAAAGCACAACTAGCTTCACCTTTAAAAAGCAGGAAAGGATACAAGAACGCTGTAACCCAGAAAAGGAGATTTAAATATAACAATACTGTGGCATAGCTCTGTGGTCTTAGAATTTGACTGTAAGCCAAGAATACCTGAACTTAAAGCAGAACACAAGCTCTGATCTTCTGTGTGTTCATCAGAAAGCTACTTCTTCTGTCTGTCCAGTTCATTGCCTGTTAGATGCAAAAAACTGCGTATGTAGTGATGAAAAATAATATGCAGTAATAAGCCTCATGATAATTACGGTGTATGAATATTGGATTATTTTATAATGCTTTCTTAAAGGAGGAAAATAAATGTTGGAATTCTGTTTAACTGATTGAAGTCCATAATCCTGTTACTAAGCGAAATTAATTAATCCAACTCTAAATCCCTACTTCTTACATCACAAAATATACTCAAAGTCAAGTAAAGAAGATGTAAGAAAAGCTTCTGGTAATAATAGAAGGGTTTTGAAAAAGAATTTGCACATCAGCAATAGCAGTCTAAGTGAAGCTGTGATGTACTGCTAAAATAAAATTAAACTGAAAACCCAAAATGTCAGCAAAAATGAATGGGTTTACTTTCTGAATTTTTGTCTGGAATTTCCGCTGAGTTCTTCTCTCTGATAAACTTTAACACATTACATCATATGAAAGTGACTGCTGGGTATCCATTCAGAAGGACATCCGTTACCAAAAAAAGCTTCCCTCTGCTCCACATGTTAAATAGCTCTATTTATCTTGATAATATTTGACAACTTTATCACATATGGAACTTTTTCAGTTTGTACAGATTATTTGGACTTTTTTCCCTTTTGACCCTGCTCTCTGCCACAGCCACTCCTGGGATCAGATATAATTTATTATCTTGAGATACTGCTATAAATCACCTTCAAGGACCAAAACCATTTTTTATTTTCCTTTTTTTTTTTTAATAGGTTTTCTATGACTATCAAATTATACTGCTACAGCAAACACAGAAACTTCTTTCTGAAAGACTACAGACATTTTCACTAATCTCTCTCTGAACTAGTTTTTGAAAGAACTGCATGACTGAGTACGGGAAGTCTCTCCAAATCTTGCCACCTGCAAGGGAAATGTGGCCCAAGAAAGAAGCTGTCATAGCCTTTTGGCTTTCCAACAGCCTTCAAAAAATTATCTCTTTTCACTTTCTAGTAGACAATGTCCACATCAAAAGAGTTCCACTAGAGCTGTTAAACCAAGAATGAAACAATAAATTAGGTTTACCCAGGTTTCCTCAGCTCTAAAGTGCAGATTGGCTCTCCTTGGAATCTCACACTGTAATCTCGTCATGATTTTACCATCCATAGTAAATACTATAGCTTAGTGTATCAGTAAGGAGCTAAATGGACAGCAATGGGTAAAATGAAGAATCCCACTTATGTCTCCAACAATAATAATATCCTAGCTATAAATAAAAGATAATCTAGCTATAAGTAAGGTAGAAACAGTTATTGCTGTTCTATGTTTTAGGCTTCAGTCATGCTTTCCATGCAAAGGGCAAATTCTGAAGCAACGATAATCTCCCTCATACTTCCATGGAGCCACCTTCCAGTATGTTAGGTTAAGGAATGCTAAAAATGGCATAACAAAGAAGCTGCATTTTCAGCATCATATAATCCAGCTCAACTGTGGAAGTTATTAAAGACTTGGTTTAGACAAGACAACAGGCTTCCAATTACTAGAGCTATTTTGTCAGAAATATCAGTGTGGCTCCATGATGTTAGTACTCCAACTTGTGAGGTTTTCTTTCAGGCAGCTTTTTTTATCACACTTAGTATGAGAAGAAAAGCCATCTTCAAAGACATTTGACAGAGTAGCTGGTTTAGCAAATCCTTGCTTTTCACTGGCAACTACTATTATAACCTATATAATGTTATTCTTTACACTGTCATAAAGTGTACACTTCTTGAAGAAGTGTTCTGTTACAGGCTAGTAGTATGCCTATTCAATACACAGCAGTGCTTTGACCTGTATAAGATGACATAACACGACCCTGTATTTGGGCCTTTTTGCACCACCTGACAAAGTGGTGCCACAGCCCTTCACTACAGTCAGTGATGCTAGGAGGAAAAGTGCAACCAAATAACATCAAAACATACAAGAAATTAAATTATGAGGCTTTGAAAAAAAATTAAGAATCTGTGACTCTGAGAGTCACACAAGAAAATATAATTTGCACAAATGGAAGTGCTTACAGAAGATGGAATTCATCTATCTGAAACACGGTCTGCCATTTAATTTGACATCAAGTTTTCATGGCATACTGCCCAGTCAGGTAGATAGGGAGAGGCACCACACCATAAATATCACATCTTATTGTGGCATCAAATTTATGAGACAACTATTGGGCAGTTTCAGAAATAGAAAGTTTTGACTGACAAATATCAGGCAATGGGGGACATATCAACCCCAATCATCAGTTTTCCTCAACAAGGTTCTGAACTGGATTGTGCATATGCATCTGTCTAGATGTACTGTGGAAGTCATGCAACCACAGGACATCCCACAGAACTGCAACCATTTCTCAGTCTAGGCCTATACTTTATACATGACATTACAGAAAAGATCTTTTTGTACTTGAGAGATGTAATTGACTGAGACACCAAACCCCTTCCAGCCTTACAGAATGTAGACAGCATCAAATGAAACAGCGAGCCAAATCTGTACAAGAGAAGCTCAGGTGAACTGAAGAACATGAGTAATAAAGTCAAACAGTCCTCTCCCTTTCTGAGAAGCGCAGGCTCTCTTGAACTTGAAAGCTAATCTGTTACCTCCACATTAGGCTTTATTCAGCTCTGCATGGTTGACTACATTCACTGGTTGGGTTCATTAAAAAAAGGAAGATGCCACTCTCCATGAGCAGATGGACTATGTTCTTTTTTTCCCCCGAGCCATGCTGAATATTCTATTCATAAATCGATAAGGAAAACTCATTTATTCCCACTGCATGCAAGTGGAGATAAGACTAGCGAATTTAAATTTTAAATAAACAATGAATAAAGTAGATTCACTTGTTTTTGGAAATGAACTAATTCCTTTGGTGGTGTTGTAAAAGTCCTGACTGTATGCAGTTTCTTATTGTATAATCTATAAAAAAAGAAGGAACCTGGCAGAAGAATAACGTAAGACAGCCAATTGCTTATAGCAGTACCATGTCCTTGTCAGGAAAATAGTTATGTTTAAACCCTAACTATTCATTATACATCTAGCATTTTGAGTACTCATTTGTTCTGCACTTTTATTGTATGAACATACAGAACAAGGAGATTAATTATAAGATAGAAAGTTCTGTTTTAACAAAAACATTAGGCAAAGTTCCAAATTAGTAAGCAAACCTCCCAAGTCATCAAAAATATACAGTAAAGTTCAAACACTGGCAGATTTAAATAAGGAAATTTTAATCTGAATGTTCTGTTTTTCAGCCCCACAGCTGTGGGGCTGCCAAGAACTTAAAGTACTAAAAATATATTTTATCTATTTATTATGAAAGATATTGTTAATCTGATCAACTAACCTGAGAAATATCAGCTAAAATGTACACATCCAAAACTCAGTTTTCAGTCTCCCATTACTGCAAACACCTGGTCACAGTAAGCATGAACTGTACACACTCTTGTAGCACTGAACATTCTAAAAAACAGTTTCAGTCCCCCAAAACACCCTCCCCCCCAAAACAAAAAAAGAAACCAAACAACAAACTGCCTTGCTCTAAAGAACTGCTATGAATTACTGGTATGGGATTTTTTCTGTTGCTCTTCTCAGTTCCTCTGAAGGAAACTCATCTCCTCATCCCCCTAAATGTCTATTAGACATTTTTTGAAAAGGAATTTACTTTGTTTACCGGACAGTCTTGGATTTCAGTGTTTGAACTGATTACACTGGAAGCTATTGCTTTCTTAAGCAAATGACACAAGACCACAAAAATCTCTTTTACTTTAAAATGGCTTTAATTATAACTTCAAAATCTGCACTGAAATAAATCTAGATGAACTTTACGTTTAAAATAACAAATCCTCATATCTTCAAGTGTTTTAATCTTATTGTAAATTAAAGGTAGTCATAACTAGAATTCCTTTAAAATTAATTTTGATACATCTTTAGCCAATATATTAATTGAACTAACACAGATACACAAGGAAGAAGTAAGGAAACAAGGAAAGGTTCTTGCTTTCCAAGGACCACAGTTAATTTAAGTTACAATGAATAAAAAGAAAGCTGTGTCCATCATTTCAATTCAAGGTCACCAGTATCTGAATGAAATTAATTAGGAGGCCATAAGAAACCCTAGGAGAAGGAGAAGCTGGGAGAGAGCTACATGAATCAGTGATGCAGGCTGACACATCAACGCTTAGAAACAAGAAGCGTTGATGCAAATGGCTCATATCACTCATGTTTACTGTGCAAAGGCAAATCACATTACACTTATGCCAAATGTTTCATAGCTCTTGTTTAAACGTGCAGTGTTGGAGAAGGGGAGAAGGATGAGAGAAGTGGAGAATGTTGAGTGGACATTCTAAATCTTGGATGAGAAATATTGGATGAGCGTGATGATCACACCTCTGGCAGTACCGTTATGAAGAAATAATGACAACCCGCAGGAGGGCAGTCCATTGTTCTAGCAATCAGGACATATGGTGGTGTCATTACTCTTACACATTGCAAAAGATGCTCATAACTGCATAAGCACAGCAGCACAATGTGATACTCGTTTGCCACGGTCAGACCAAAAGGAGATGGGACTTTTGAATCTAAGAGAGTAATTCCTATTCATGTCATTTCCAATATTGTTTTAGCTCACTGTGGTAATTCATTTGTACAGCAGTCTTGAGGCCGCATTTGGGACAACGGTCAAACAGTTTTAAAAGCAAAAGGAGGGTTGAAACATAGAAATTTTTTTTTTTTTTTAATACTTGAAATGCTATGTCAAGTGGCGTTATGCAGGAAATATAAAGCTATTTACTATCAGTAATTAATCACTTCCTTTAATATGTTACATGATTAAAGTAATTTATAGACATTATTTTCTCTCCTTCAAAAAACTGTGATTCTGATCTAAAACAGATACATTCAGATAAAAACATTCAGTAAGGATTTATTTATATTCTTTTACACCCTGAAGCAAGGCTAGACTTCTAAGACTGTTCTGTGATAAGAGAGACACCCGTGGATCCTTTTTAATATTGATAAAAAGTATGGTTTCTGGTACTGGCAGTTGTCAAAACAGCATCCCTATGGAAATTTCAGACTTGCGGTATATCCCTATTTCATCAGTTTCTGAAGCATAAGTGACAGTACTGGTCTTTGAAATGTGTATATAGAACTCTGGGCCCAACAGGCTTAATTTAACCACCGAGGAATCACAGCCCACCATCCCCTGCTGGTTCTGCCTTTGACTAGTCACAAGTACATTTATTGAATATATTAAAATCCACAAGATGAACTTGAACAGTAAAACGAAGAAAAAGAGTTAGAATTTTCTTGGAGCTCACAGTAGCAATACTGGAGAAAAGAAAATTCAGTGCTAGACAATTACATTTCTTATACAGTGTATAGGAACTAAGCTGCACATATAAATTCAGTTTCCTGGCTTTATTTAAATATCCCACAGGGGCATAACTGTTTCTTATGTTCCCTTTAAAATACTTCTCTCTCTACATCTATCAGAAATAAAAATATTTATCTTGCCTAAATCAGAGTTTCAGACATACATTTCATAAGGGTCTGCTTAGAGAATTGTATAAAATGGTACTATGGAATCAATATTGTCCTGCAGTTCTTCTAGAATGAAAAATACAAAATGTATACTTCTTTGTTTACAACATATGTAGCTTTCTAGAAAGAGTAAAAAATTATTTCTGAACACTATTTTTCTTGTTCAGCTGCTATTTAAAAACAAATTTTATGGATCATTTCACCCACTCTTCATTAGTAAGTTTTCAGACAGGTAATGATAAGCCAGGGACCACTTTCAATACTTTTTTTTTATCATCATCTTTGGAACAGATTGTATCAAAATCAGTCTGTATTAAAACTAGACTGCATCAAAATTAAGGTAACTCAGAAATACCATTAGCACAGCCAGACTCAAGATTTCCTAGGTGAAGCTGCAGTGTTCAAACCTTAACCAGGTGGAGATGAGTGCTATGTGTACCTTTTAAATGAGAAGTCAAGACCAAGAGCCTTGCAAAGATACCAATCCCAGATTAATAAAGAAATAAAACTATATATATTATTTGTTAATGATTTCCTAAGAATACACATTTCAGTTTTTCTCTGCAAATATGAGAACTACCATTTATTATGATGAGCACTGACAGTGTAAGATAAATGCATCACTCAGAAAAGAGCTGGAGGTCAAGGATAATGACTAGGAGTCAGAAGAGCGATATTAAAATTCTGAGAAATTCAAACACAGAATTTGTTTACAGCTGCACATTTTTTAAAAGAATAAATATGATACACAGCTTTCTCACTCAGGCTGTATTATCTTGCTCCATAGCTTCCTCTCCAGCAGAGCATCTACTCGATACGTTCTAGGGCCCCATCATATCTGAGGATGTGAAAACAGATACTCCAGAGCCAGTTTGCAGCTACAGGCTTCTGACATACAAGACCAGTTTGTAGGGATCGAGAGAGAAAGAACTTCTTTCTCTCTCCACACAGAACCTACTGCTCTCTCCACAGACGGCACAAGCAGGAAACTCAACCATGGCAGCACAACTTGCTTAATCCCCCACCTCCACCAAAAAACCCCATATGCAACATATAAGCATTGAAACTGTTTCCTGTTATATTTCATTAGTAAAATAAGTTAATTGAATTCATCTGCTACTGTCATGAGGAAGTGAAATTGTTCTTGTCTGCTCTGAAAGAACCATTCACTCTGCAGTAACTGCACACAGCCTGTGGTCTATGGTAACGCCACCTGGAACCTAATTCACAAGAATCAGTGATAAACCCTCTCCTGAAAGGAAGGAAGGAAGCGGGACAATTCACTTGTTAAATTAAACACAATTTCTACTCAGTTTCAAATAACTATATGTGATAGATTATTATTTGGGCTGTTCCTTTTTCTTTACTCATGCCCAAAAGGCCCTCAGACAGTGTACAGCAAAACTACTGCACATTTTAAAATAAAAGATTTTAAGAAGGTCTGTGACATCTCAGCCCTGTATCCCAGGGCTGGCTCCTCCGAACTTTCCTCTTGTTTAATTTCTGGTCATAAGGAACACCTAAAGCACACTGACAGTATACCCAAGCTATATATGCACTTTCATATGATTTATAAAACTTCCACAAGTGTATGAAAATCACCACAATGGATCAGACCTCTCTATGAAAACAGAGATAATTCATCATGGACTCCACAACAACAGAATTTAGCAAAACATATGCTGTGGTTTAACCTGGCAGGCAGCCAAATACCTCTCCCCTCCCCCTCAGTGGGACGGGGAGAGAATCAGAAGGGTAAGAGTGAGAAAAACTCGTGGGTTGAGATAAAGACAGTTTAATAGAACAGAAAAGGGAAAATAATAATAATAATAGAATATACAAAATGAGTGATGCACAATGCAATTGCTCACCACCCGCGCTGACCGATAACCAAGTAGCAATCGCTACTTCCTGGAACACGCCTACCGTTCATATACCAAGCATGACGTCACATGGTATGGAATACCCCATCTGCCAGTTGAGCTAGCTGTTCTGGCTGTGCTCCCTCCCAGCCTCTGCTTGGTAGCATGGAAGCTGTCTTTGACAGGGTACTTAGCAAAAACTGAAAACATCAGTGTGTTATCAACATTCTCCTCATACTAAATCCAAAACACAGCACTAGGAAGAAATTTAACTCTATTCCAGCTGAAACCAGGACAATATAAAAGCAAGCAAAGAAACTCCACATTTTGGCATGACAACAGCAGAAGTTGCCTTTTAGATTCCTTATAAAACAGGTAAGTGAAGAATAAAGGTAAGTAATTTGTTCAGGACCAGATCATTTATGACTTTTGGACTTTTATTAGCTCTCAGAAAATAATGGAGAATAAATGTGTAGTCCAACATACTTTTTTCATTCACTCCAGTGCAGAAAAACACATATATTTGTGGGACATCATTTCATTTCTGCTGTCATTGTAAAAAATATTTTTAGTCACTGTTAAGAGCAACACTAGCTATCCTGCAGAGTACAAATAAGAAAACTTCCTAACACAGTTTCAAGAAAGATACACTTAATCTCTTGCAAGAAGCATGGCAGAATGCTTAAGAAATCCAGGAGAAGAGCTTTTAAAGTATTACTAGTAGGTTTCTCCATATGATCCAGCCTCACTTTTCTGTGGGTGGTATGTCTGAACTGCAGATAAACTGAATCATTGCTACCAAGAATATACAACTGGGTCTGACGTGGGCCAGCATGGGCCCAAAAGGATTTATTAGCAACGCATTCACTGTGTATATGTCACCTTACAAACCTGGAGCCAGGCTTCAAAGCAGCTCAGCACTTGTTAGTAAGCCTGACAAATATCAGACAACCCCATGCAAGGCAGGTTCAGGGTTCTCAGCAGTCAGCAGTCAGAATCAGGAGAGCTGGAAAAAATAATACCCATATGCTTGCATAGCCCTTGACAGAGACCGTTTGGCTCTACTGCTATCATTTTTTATGGCTTAGCAGTGATTCTTCTACACTGATATGGATCTCTAGAGATGTGTCTTTGCACCACAGGTCTCAGAACTCCAAAGTCCATTTGTTAGCTTGGGATGGATCCAAATGCAAGTGCACTTCCAAAGTGCTACCTTTGAACATGACAAGTTGACATGTAAGGCTAACCTGGAGTGCATTGAGAGCAATACTAGGATATTTTTTGCACAACAAGCTAGACCAAACTATGTGAGGCTATTCAGCTGCATTACATGACAAACTCCAGTGCTTCTAGGCAGGTAATGACACCTGAGATGGACAAACTTAATGTGGACCAACGTCAAGCTGATCCAAAATATGGCCCAAAGGATTTGGCTTAACTCTATTCCATGACACAGAGGAGTCTCAAAATCATGCTGTTTATAAGTCAAAAATCTGTTAATAACTTTCATATTTGGGCTTTCCATTAGTCAGACTATCCTAACCTCACAATGAAGGGTTAAGTGCACATGCAAGTGCAAGTGCCTGTAAGAAGCTACGTATCCTGAAGAAATAATTCAAAATTGTAGGCAATCACTCAAAACTGTAGGTAAAATTCACTGTCAAAAGTTGACCCTCATGACTCCTCATTATGTTCCTCACTGAAGTAACCTGTCATCTAGAAGTGTCAATAGACAGTACTCGAGTCTAACTTGCACATTTGGATTAAAACTGGTAGCAGTTTCCACCACAGAATTGAGCTCTGAAAGTTCTTCTGTTCAGGATCAAGCCAGCAACATGCAATTACACATGATGATTCAGTTCTGTAAATAAATATTCAGGAAAGCTCCAGCCCTCTATAAATTGCCAAACTCTGTTGGGTATCTCTGAATGTCTGATCTCCGCTCTTTGCCATTTATTACAAACAAACTTATTTTCAACCTAGTTTCCAAAGAAACCCCTAATAAATTTATTTGATAGACATCTGTGTACTAGATTTGTACCTGCAAACTCAACCGTTGACCTGGTTTCACCTGGGATAGAGTTAATTTTCTTCCTAGTGGTTGGTATAGTGCTATGTTTGGGGTTTAGTATGAGAATAATGTTGATAACACACCTATGTTTTAGTTGTTGCTAAGTGGTGTTTATATAATCAAGGACTTTTCAGCTTCCCATGCTCTGCCAGGTGCACAAGAAGCTGGGAGGGAGCATAGCCAGGACAGCTAACCCAACTGGCCAATGGGGTATTCCATACCATATGATGTCATGCTCAGTATATAAGGCTGGGGGAAGAAGAAGGAAGGGGGGGATGTTCAGCATGATGGTTTGTCTTCCCAAGTAACCGTTATGCGTGATGGAGCCCTGCTTTTCTGGAGATGGCTGAACACCTGCCTGGCGAAGGGAAGCAGTGAATGAATTCTTTGTTTTGCTTTGCTTGCACGTGTGGCTTTTGCTTTACCTATTAAACTGTCTTTATCTCAACCCATGAGTTTTCTCACTTTTACTCTTCCAATTCTCTCCCCCATCCCACTGGGGGGGAGTGAGCGAGCGGTTGTGTGGTGCTTAGTTGCTGGCTGGGGTTAAACCATGACAACTGTACATAATTATAAGATTTGAGATAAGAGATTTGGAAAAAAATATATAGAAACTGTCTAAGAGAAAACTTACTAAAGAAATCGCTTATATTAGGAGAAAGATTGTTATCAATTATGCAAAAAATAGATATATGTTACAATAATAAAGAAGACATAACATTTTCAAAGCCACAGCTACTGCTTTATTAATTTTTATCAAAATTTGTCCCCTTATGGGAAATTTATGAATCGTGATTGGACTGTATTTTGTATTGGACATATTTCTTATCAGGAACACAGTTTCACAGTGTTGGTAAAGAAATCTTATTTGCTTGGTTATTTTGTTTCAACTAGTATAGACTGATTACAGGAAGACAGTCAATGTGAATTGACATCTTTGTTACTCTTTACTTCACAATCTAGTGTCCTTCTGTTTGACAGTTAAAATACTTACATCTTAAACAGAAGCAATAGGATTTTCATATTAAAGATTATAAGCAAAAAACTAACCTAATTTCCTTACCTACCACTGTATGTGGAAAATTCACAGGAACCCTTGAAAACAATGTAAGGCAAAACAAGGTGTAAGCTAATAGTGCATCATGGGATTCGTTATATCTTATTCAGTGGTATAAATATTTATCTGAGGGAATCAACCCTCCTTCCATTAATTTAATAGCAAAAATTAGTTTGAAGAGAAAAAAATAAAATAATTCTTAATTTGTATCCAAAATTAAATATACATTGTAAATTGTAATAGTGTTTCTAATTAAATGGAATTGCATGAACAGATTTACATGTGCAGCCAAGAAGGAGGAAGAAGATGTAAAATTGCAATCATCAGTTGCACGTAACAGTAACAGTTTGACCACCCAGATTTATTATCCATCTTTTATTTTGTTGGTCAGATTGTTTCTTCATTATATGGCTGCAGAGTGCATACAAACACATGATAAACCAAGATTTATTAAAGCACAATAGCTACCTGACAGCAGACATCTGAAACTTACTTTTATTTCCTTTTTTATTTATAGATTTGCTGTCCCATTTACATTCTCCTGCATCAGAATGACTATCATCTATACTACTACCGTATGAGGCAATGGTGTAAACATTCGATTGGATAGACTGAATAGTCTATCCATGCTCTCCAACACCTATTAGTCTGGAGATAGAAACAATGAGATAGAAAAACACTAACACAGTGAAAACCAGGAGTTTTTGCCTCTGCATGTAGGCAAAAGGAGAAATAGGGCAACAAATTTCTTGTCATATAAATCCATACCAAAACCAAATGTCCAACGCTTGACCAAGTTATGCAATTCTCAGTGCTGTGAAGCAGATGGAAGTTGCAAAACTTGTGACCAATCAAAAAAACATTACCAGGGTGTCACAGGAAGGGCAGTCCCCTCCTCCCCTTCCCCAAGTAATTTGCTCATATTGATATACTGGAAAATCTTCAAACTCACAGCCACCAAACTCCAAGGTACAAGTCAGGTTAGAACTGAGTTGTTATTACTAACTGCTTCTTCTGTATCATTATCTCTACTTTTCTGCCATCATCTGCTAGAGCAAGGGAATCCTTACATAGATTCCTGTATCTGTGTATCTGCAACTAGAGTTACTGTAGTATATGGACATCTCTTAAGCTCATTGACCAAGTAATTCCACTGAAATAAATGGAAATTAAACTGTATAGATGTAGCTTTATCATATAGTGAAACAAATATAGTTTGTTCAGCATCACTATTTTTAGTAATGCACCTATTTTTATAAAAATAATTTTTTAAAATTTTTCTCTCTTAAGTTTGATTTATATTTATTTTAAACGTACAGATTTTTGTTTTCCCTTTGAATTATTAGCACAACTTGTACTTCACCTGAACTCTCAGCATCTGGAAAGATCTGAGATTACTTAGCAAAAGAGAAGACTTGAAGCAAAGGTTCACAGAACATACATAATGCCACATTCCAATAATTGCTATTTAAATTACTTTATACATTTCAACTCTGTATAAAGTCAGAGAAATTTCTAAATGGAAGAGATACAACATTAAATTTGGAAAAAAATAGTATATTAAAGATAGGTACCTAAAGTAGGGTTTTAGCTGTGTGATGAACTGCAGAGCGTAATGTAGACTACAAAGAAAAGGCAGGATAACTAAGAGAAGTGATGGGTCACCTTTGAGTTTCAAAGAGGTCAATGTGCTGAAGTTGGGAGCACTGTAAATGACCCAAAGAATTGGAAAGTGGAATAAAAGTGGAACATTCTGATCCTGGCATGTATTGGCACCATCTTTTCCATAGCAATAGGTAATACGGCTATTGTACAGAGTGAATGTGAATGTCCACCTAGAACCGTGTGCAGAATTCCAGTATCCTCAGAAGAAAAGTCCTGGTCTCAAGAGGAAGAAAAGGACATAGTTCATTAAAAGGGAAAAAATATGGACTGAGATAATATTAGCATATGAACACATGCACACAAAACTGGATTTCCAAGAGGAATGGTGGAAGCCAGAAACTAGCTAATATTGATGTTGATCTTGGTCATCTGATTAAAGGGATTATCAGACAATTACTTGGGAAAGCAATGGGCTGAACCTGGTATTTCATTAGGTCACCCCATAAACCATGACAAGACAAAGCTAATTATTTTAAAATAATCAGTCATTAATCTTTGCTCACAAAACTGCAGATGAGTTATAAAATAAAAGTAGTAATAAAAAACTGCATACATATTTAGTCATTTTAGAAGTCACAGACCAACTATTGTATCACTTAAAATAAATCTTTCATATTAGCTCTTAAAGGAATTAGATGCCAATAATTGCATCTTTCAGTGCATAAGTCCATCTTTCTTAACTCAGACTTTGGCATTTGAACAAAGTAGAATGATTTTCAAGATGCTGAGTTTCTTTAAATTATGAGCTTAATCTTAGTTCTAGCCAATCACACTTGAAATGTTTAAACTTAGCAGACAAAAAAAGTCTGAAAACTACTCTTTTCTTACCCAAGAAAAAGAGTTTCCAAACTCTAGAATCAAAGTTTTAATGATATGGCTTCAGAGCCAATAAAAAATAACAGATTTAAAACCTGGTATTTCCAGTAAATATTTAAATCCATATCATGTTTACTGTCTTCTATAAACACTGTGCTAACCTTACATCGCACTTTGGGGTTCTTTGTCCCCAGATAAAAATATAAATCCATATGTTGTTCATAAGCCTTGTTATGTAATATTAAAAATATGTACTCCCATAGCAGACGCTTCTACTGTATAGAATATGTTGTGACTTAGCAGTTGAATAGTTACAGCTCTGTTAATTAATTTTCTGTGTTCATACATGAATTGCACCCTTTCATTTATATGTTAGTGCTATTAACTTTATAACAGCCCCACAATTATTTGGAAACTATAGGTTACACTTAGAACTTTTTAACATCAATTTTTGGTTTACCTCAAATCTTTGAAACACATTTACTATTTTTTAACACATTGCTGCTTTTACTTTCCCAAAAGCAAGGGTCAAAAGACATGTTATTTTTGACTAAACAAATTGTGCTTTAGGCAGCAAATCAACAGCATTGTAATATAAAGACACAGACAGGAGTTTTGGTTTTCAGTTGTCCTATGAGACAGGTGGTTTGCCCTATTCAGTTTGTCAGAGTTGATTACAGGACAGGAGCTTTTGCATTTTTTACGCTTGGATGAAGATTTTTCAGATGACGATACCCAAGGTTAATCTCTTAATGGATAGCAGACAAGATTTTGCCTACAGTGTCACTTAACTTTAGAAGAGTCCACCATTAAATATTTAGTCATGTCAATCAAACAACATTTAAATTCTAGTTAAATGCATCTTTTTTGACTCTGCTTTAGTTACTTAATTAGTTATAGAAATATCAAGTGCTCTGAAAAGTACCTGGAGATGTTCTGTAAGACAAAATAAAACACAACCTCAACAATATGGGATTTTTCAGATATGCTGTTTTTTAATTTACATTATGTTTGTGCAAAGTAATTTTTCACACCAGCCACATACTCTCAAGTGCTAATTAAAGCTTTTTTTAGTTACAGCGCTTCTCCATCGAGTACTACAGCTCAAAAACTACAGTATGTCAAATAAACTTTAAGAGTTCACACAGGAAGCTTACATTTTAACTATTTCACTATTTCTACAAAATAAGTTACTTTACTTAAAGAACCATGGCAATGATCTTTGTGAAGCAAGAAACCTTCTCCAGAGCTCCTCCCAACCCCAAAGACCTTCCCTCAGATTTTAGCTACTTCCTTCCAGCTCCCTCCTTTCCTCTCAGTCGCCTGCCCCATGCATCCCGCCTTTCTTCCTCAGTGACAATAGCACCTGCTGTTACCAAGCCTTGAACCATTTAGCGTGGGTTGTCTTTATAGGGCTATCCAAAACTGAAACCCTTCTGTTTGTGCCTGTCTTACAGCTATACTTGTTAATATTTATTTTTCATTATTTTAAGATGCTCTATGTTTTAATTTACTGACTTCAGCAATATTTTTCTTGAAACCCTCCTGTAAAATCTTACACTTCCTTCCATTTTTCTCTATGTGAAAAGCAAATAGCAACAGCTAGTAAGGGAAAACCAGCTTTGCTATTTTAGAGCCATGTCTGTCTCCTTAGCACCCAATTTAGAATATGTGCATATCCTATTTGCGCTGACTCCAGTGAATGCCACATACCAATTCAGAATTAGGGCTAATGTACAAGCTCTACCTATGAATATAGAAAACCCCATCTCTGCCTATTACTTATATAAGTCCCCCAAAATTTGGCTGTTTAAAAAAAAAAAAGGCTGAAAATGACACAAGATAGCCCTTTGAATCCTTTGTTTAGGGAATTACATAGTTCCCTCATTTCACCTTAATATACACCAGTCCCTTCCCCATGGTTTCTGACTCCCATATTCAGAGTATTTTATGGGTGCATTGAATTCTGTACCATGTCAATGGAAGTTCTGTGTGCAAACAAAATGTCAGAGACCTCTGCAGACTGAAGGACAAAATTTGGTCATGTGAATACAGATGTTCCTGCAACAGTATATTCCAACAGTGGAATGCACTTCTTGTGTACATTCATTTCAGTTGTTCTGTACTGAGGTAAATAAATAAAAACCTATAGAAACAAAGCTGCATGGTGATTATTAACGTCTGATAGACTTTTTTGCAATTTGCCTCTATTTCTTTTATTTCATTAATTCAGTGCTGAGATCCAAATTGTAACAAGGCATGTAGGTGGCTAGATGATTTAAACCTAAACTTTCAAGTAACTCATTTTTATTTCAAATATTATTTGATGTGAATAAATGGGCAAAAAATATTTATACTACACTCTTGAAAAAAATTAGGTTTCAGAATTTTTTTTGCCATATTTCATGACCTGCACCAAGTAAAGAAAGATGCAGACAAGGATGACGTTTACTTGGACATCAAAATTGCTCCTAAATTTTAGGTGTTAGGTAAGAGCTTTTCCTAAATTTATGCTGACACTATCTCCTTCTGGTTCCTTGCTTGCACCATTGACTAGTCAGAGAATTTAAGCGCTTGCTTTAGAAGAAATGTTTCACCAGCCAGGTGAATGCTAAAGAAGGGTGGACTGAATCGCATCCCAGCACTTACTGAAAGCACTTCAGGCTCTTCAGTTTCATATAGTTTTGCCTTACATTGTCCAAACATACTGGTTATTTCTTCCAAAAATGCAATTCTAGTCAGCCCTTCTATTGCAGCTAGCACATAGATGGGCTTATAATCTAGACATAAGACAACAAGATAGAAAAAAAAAATACAGACTGTGGAAAAAGTTACATAACCCACACATACCGAGCACAGCCTTTTTTTTTTTTTTGCCTCAGCCCTCAGGCTACTTTTGCTTTTTAATAGTGGATGTGCAGCAACAAAGGGCTTTAGTTTCTTTTATCCTTTGAATTTTGCTTTTTAAACATCCGCCTGTACTGCCTGGAATACTTAAAGCCTTCTAACTGCTGGCTGGATGAAAAACACACTTCTTCCTTTGTTCATGCCATTCTGGAGTCCAAGAGTTGGTTTCCATGACTTCAGCACTGCTCTCATTTCTATATTCTTGTTACAGCTAGTGATAAAATTTGCATTGATTTCAGAGATAGATTTCAGCCAAAACTGTATACTTTTGGGAATGCCACTCTGGCTGCGTGAAGACATTAATCAGAAATTAATAGTCTCATTAGGTATGTGGGGATTCTGCTCTGAAATTGGCAGGTTAGGCTGGTTGCTGGCTAACAGTCAATTATATCCGAAGATATCCAATAGGATATACAAGGCAGAGAAGTTGGATAATTCTTTCAAAACCAAATTATTTTTCAGTTAAGGTCTTTTCTTCAGATTTCTCAAGTGCAAATGTAGTAAAATGTAATGTACGAATAAATAAAAAAACACTGACTTTGCAGAGAGGAAACAAAAATACCATGACATTTGAAATTTTGTTTTACTGATTTTTTTTTTTGAGAATTTGTACTGCAAGAATCATTCCAACCTAATGGAAATTCACTGCGCTTATGTATAGGAATGCAAGAAATTTACCTAAAATATATAATGATTCAACTTCGATTATATTACAGAGATTATATTATACAGACCAGAAAAAACATAGTAGCAGTTTCAAACAGGGTACAATTGAGAGTTGGAGGTGTTCTGGGCAAATCCATAAGAATAAAACAGAAAGCTTTAGGGAGCAACAGTTCACACTCTCAGTCAAACAGCAGAGTAATAGGAGAGTAGAAATAAAAGTAATAAAACCAAAAGCCTGCAGTAGTTAAAAACAAGCTGATTACTTGCCTTATCTCAAGGTCATCTATCCCTGTCTTGTCTTCATGAGATTATTATTGACTTTTCAAAAGCCATGATCTTGAACTGTTCTCAGTACAACTTAATATTGTACACGCTTCTGGGGAGGCTTAGATTTCTAGTCTGACTGCAGTTATGCTTGCTTTATACAGTACTAGTCTTTTAACTTCAGACAGCAGGTTCATGGATTGTTTCAAACCCTGGTTTGAAGGCAACATGAAGAATTTTTATCTGAAATGAATGGAAAAAAATATTCTGGACTCAGCAGTTCTGTTTGGATCTAGACAGCTTCGCTAGTTCTGTGTATTCCCAGGCCAGTATTTGCACAGCTCTCCTTTCCTAAGTAAAGTAATAACTGCTTCAGATTAAGGTGTTTCATGTGACAGGAGACATGCATATGAAACAGCAGGTCACATGAATATCACTGACTATTATTCTAGGCACTCAATCAACTTACATGCTGCTTTCAGTATGTTTCAGAAGGGAATGAAAACACTTCTAAATTTAACACAAGCAGTGCTCATTCTTAGGATAAATAGGGCTGTTTTACAGAGAAAAAGAATTTGTTGGAAAGGATATCCTTTTTCTAACGCTTACAGGGTTTTTTCTTGATTGTCTACCATAATTGAATTTAGATACTTTGCACTTCTTTCTTCCATACACTTAGTTTACTGACTAATGTCCAAGCAAGAGTGCAGTTTGAATGGTTTGCTCATTTACAACTCTTATTCAGATACCTGAAAATTATTTTATCTTGAAATATGTCAGTCATGGGGGCCTTCACATAAGGCTAAGCCTTATGGGTTGGCCTTTTCCTACATGGAAAACTGTAGTTGTAGATAAGTCTTTGCACATATTTGTTCCACAAGTATTTGTGAACAGATGGTAAACTGTTGGCATTGGTAAAGAGATCTGGACAGGTATTGATGAGAAGGATAATAAAGTGGTTTTCTAAAGAAAATCTTAGCACTTAGCACTGAAAAGGCCCAATGTTCCTGAGCGTGACTAAACAATATGGCAGAGGAAGTCTACTTTTCTCTAGAAGGTGGCAGTATAGCCTATTTTTACTTTAAAGAGATCTTACTTTCCCAAAACCAGCAACATACATTTCTTCTTCTTTCCTCACCCTGTAAAAGAAGATACCTTCTCAGTCTATGAACAGAGCGTGCTTCAATGGCATGGGGAGTATGTTGCTGAGCTGATCTTAAGGAGTTGTGTTACAGGTCTTCTGATCCTGAAATTCATTCAGTTTGCTAGCGCCAAATATTTGATCTGCCTTATCCCCATCATACTAAGGAAGTAACTTTCTGGTAGTTACCCTCTATTTTATATATTTTATATACTTTATATATTTTATATATTATTAAACAAGGGGCAGTATAAGACAATAGTCTTCTTAAGTCTTAAGATTATAAGAAAACACAGAGTTAATTGGCCTATCCATCTATTTTTCATGCGTTGGTTTTGAAATGTCTAGGCTTTGATACATTATGTCATCATTTTATGCAGGAACAGTCATAAGCTGTCAATGCATTCACCCTACACAGATCTTCCAAATAGAAAAACACTCTCAGAAAATATCAGCATTGCCAAACAGTCAAAACTCAGAACAAAAAAATCAAGATGATTTTAGAGACAAAATGGGCAAGAGAAACACAGAAACAAAGGGCTGCAGCTTTCTTGCTAAAGTTAAGAACAGTTTTATATCATAAATTTATCACTAAATTATATATTTAATACTTGTACAGGCCACAGGAGTTTTAAATATCTTTCTGACAAAAGGGACTGGGACTTCAAAAGAAAAGCAAAAATACAAACAGAAACAAAATAAAATGGAGATACATTGTTTTGCAAATCTTCACAGAACAGCATTTCCATTTCTGTTGTTAAGGCTGTTATTTTCTCTTAAGAAAGAGACTGAAATGAGAACAACTTAGAAAAAAGAAACAGAAATTATTCATAACAATGGGAGTTGATAGTAGCAGCAAACAACTCAAGCAGTGAAAAGTAAAAATCAAGGAACATGTCATGGCATTTACTGGAGAGTATTATTGTTTTGCTGTAACAGAGGACGTTCTTTGGTAGAGAGACTGCAAGAGGGTTTAGCTTAATTCTGCAAGCCATTTGTGAACAATTTTCCTTGATATTGTTTCTATTAACTTTTATCAACTGGGAATACAAAACACTGCTTTCTGCTAATACTACTTTTCATTTGTCCACTTACTATTATTTAGTCTTCAGAAGAGCAGCTGTTGCTTGTGCAGTCAGTCTTAAGTACGATTTAAAAAAGAAAAGCACTGCAGAATTCTAAATACTAATAACCATGAGAAGCCATTTCGATTTTACAAAGAGCAATAAGCTGATATTCGCACCAACTTTGATTCCGAACAATGGTGGCACAGTCTTCTCAAGATACGTAAGCTCTAATAAATTTTGGAGTTGGTAGGTACAATAAAATAAGCATCATCAACAAGCTAGAGCAGACTTGAATACGGCTTCTAGGAATATATTATGATCTAGAGAATCCATTTTGGGTAAGTGCCTTTGAGCATATGGTTGTATTTAGCTGAATACATGCAGGAAACTGATATGCATCTCTTTTCAACTTGAACTAGTTCCACTTTATAGAAGTTAATTAACTTTTCTTTTACACTAGATACTAAAAGTCCCATTTCTATCACCATCGAGCATCAATTCAGCTACACCAGTCATACGTTGTCAATGCATTCACCCTACCCACTATGCATTATGAAACATAGCAGCTGATTTTTTTCCCCTGCTTGTTCTAACAGAAGGACTTCCCTTTTCAATTGCCATTTGTGGCTTCACGTTGGAAAGATTAGAGTTTAATTGTAGTATTTTTGCCAGTCCTGTTCTTCACAAAAGACTCCTACAAATCTGACTCCAGAGAGACTCATAGCAAACACAGCAAATGCTAACTGCATGTGGCCAAACAAGGCATCTTTGCATTACCAAGGAATGTTTAATTTTTATAATTAAACAACTTGAGTGTCATCTCAAGCCTCAGCCATCAGCCTTCCATCACTGATTCACATTCTCTAACTGCAGCTAACTTTAAATTTGCTTTCCCCATGCCCCCATTTAGAAATATGCAACATTTCAGGAGGCTGCTGAATGTCACACTTGCACTAATCATTCCTGCGGTCAGTCCATTAATGGCAACTGAAATGCCGTTGGGTTCTTTGAACGTGCTCCTGCCTGGCTCATGAAGGGATGTTCATGACTGCCACTTTTACTCCTCCATGTAAAATTACTATTATGGGGCTATAATGACTATTGTAGGGGCTTTTTCAAAGAAGATATGGTGTTGTGATAAAAGGTAAAAATGAAATCATATTATTTGCATCCTTACAGTGTGGCTCAATCTATAACAGACTTCTTCAACAAGTTCATATTTGGTCAAGTATACACATGGGGATGAAAACTAGTCTTTTAAACTGCAAGTTTCCGTCCCAAGAAAATCCTAACTGTTGGGCTTGGACTAGCTTTACACTTATGAAGAGCATTTTCTCCTCTAAAAATCCAAGTGCCACCATAATTCTTTGTCCCTGGTGAACAGCTATTTGAGTTGTTTAAGTCAGATTAGCTCCAGAAATATGTTTTTAGTGCCCAACTCACAAAACTTGGAAGAAAACTGATTTCGGGAAAATGCTGTGAGCATTTTTTTAGGACCACAAAAAATGTTAGTATCAAAAAATGTAAGTCCTGGAACGTAAATGGGAGGGGGTGGGGGGCAGACTGCAATTTAAAGTTATGAAGAGGCTTTAAGAGGTTTACTATTACAGATTTAGCTGCCATGGACAGAGATATTGCTGTGGTCAGCACATCACATTCTAAAATTTTACATGGCTGTTTACATGGTCAAGAATATTTTCAACGGTAACGGTTTTACTTCCATCTTTACTTGTCTTACAGCCTTTCATGACTTTACTGATGATGTTCATTATCTGTTCAGAGCAAGAAGTCTGACTAGACGATGGCAAGAACAGCAGTATAAAAGTTGATTGTACAGAGAGCATAGAAATTAGAGAGAGAAAAGAAAACAAAAAACTTGGGGGAGTTTGCTACAAATGATGTGATGTATGTCCCTGGAAAGTAGCACCAGATGTAAACAACAGTTGGAATATCTTGTTCTTCTACTGGAAGAAACACAACACAGATGTTTCTTATTTTATGAAAGTATATGAATGAGATATTGTAAAACACGATACTCCCATATCTGTCTTAGGAAGGCAGTAATAGCCTTCTGTGTCAATAGCAAAGCAGATTATTTAATTGCAGCCCTTTACACACAAACCCTCCTTCCTTATATTTCTGAATATCCATACTTATATGTATATGGAATTAATGAAATTAAATACAGACCCAGTCATCAAAGAGAAAGATATCCAAAATAATGGAGGAAAATGCCCACAGACATTACACTGAATGTAAGACTGATCATCACCTTTTTGAAGAGTTTTGATAAATGGTTAAAAATACAGGAGGAATGTTTGGCTGGAACTGTGGTTATCAGAAACACCAAACATCCACAGAACACAATGAGAAAGTCAGCAAAAAATACAAGTATTACTTGAGTAGATTTCTTTGAGCTATTACAGTGATGGAAAAGTAGACTTAGGAAAATCTCTGCCGCTACTTCTTACTATGTTCAGAAAAGTAAAACTATGCACATTTTCAGAAAGTCAACAGGTTTCTGTGACAAAAAACAGCCAAACTAGTAACAAAGCACTTCTATCGCTAATTTTGTCTCCCAAAAGAGCAACAAGCTGGCAAGGGTTTCCTACTGGCAAACGACCTGGGCCAACAGCCCAATACTAACTTTGTCTTTAAAAGTATATCTTCGCTTCAGACAAACATTATAAAAATGAGGGATAGCACTCACTGAAACATAAGCACCTTTCAGATCACAATAGATCTGATTAGAAGATAGAAGATAGATAGAAGATTCTGAAACAAAGTCACAATGCACCAATGATAACTAAAATAAGTTTTATGAGAGCAGAAATATTAAATCTGATAATTATTCATGACCTAATAATTTCAGAAAGTCAGTGTCAGCTTTTACTTTTTTTTTTTTTAAAGTCTTTCTTCCAGTTTGACTGGATCATGCCTTTACTGGAAAGAAGTCACAATGATGTCCATAGCACACAGAACAAGTATTTCTTAAATTACAGACTGTGACAAGAATCAGAATATTTTAAGGAAATTCTGAAGCCTACTGCTACATGTAGGTGTAGAAAGTATATGTGGATGAAAAGAGAAACCTGTAAACTCTCCTATGAAAACATTATTTAAAAAATGGAAAAAAAAAATTTTGTCTCAGTTTTAAGTTTTTGCTAGAAATTTCAGTTCTGGAAAAAATGTCCTAAAACACCTTTTTGTTTTCCTATTTTATAAATATTCATGAAATTCCTCATAAAGGTCATTACAATTAACATTTCCTTTCTACCATGACAGGAAGTCTGATTTGATTGCATCTCCCCTTTTTGTGATGGAGACTTCATACCGCACTCTATATATTTTGTAGGGATTTAAGCTTGACCCCACAGAGGGAAAGGCAGATATAATGTAAGTGAACTGCAATGGAGCAATATTTGCTAATCTCTCCTTTCCATGCCAGAGAGATCAATAACTTCAGGGAAAAAAAAAAAAAAAAGAAAAATAACCATTACATTAAAAACTTTAAATCGGATCCCTACATTTTCCATCGAAAGAGGAAATTTTTTCAACCATCCTATTGTAATTTGCATGGATCTTAGCTGACTCCCCTCCCCACCATCCCCCATGAAATGAGCTGCAGGTATCCAGTCAGGTATTTTGTAACCCCAAAAGCCTATTTATAAAGCACATCTTTCTGAAGCACAAGTAGTAACAAATAGACTGACAAATATTCAGTCTTTTTTACCTGGTCTCTCTAGTGCAACCCTCTAGTGCAACCCAACAGATGTCCCAGCTACTGCTCTCTTTCCCAGAGGTTTAGCGCTGCCCTGCAACTAAGCGATTTTGGTACCTCTGCTGGTACAACTGCAAAACCTGCAGGACCTCCAGTCCTCACTGAGGTAGTTCCAAAGGTTTCCAGATGATGGTGGAGGTCAGCAACCCCTCTGCATGTCCTGCTGGTTCTCAACAGGGGAGTGAAGCTACAAGCACTGCGCTGTTACATCTTTCTATTCAAAATTTGTGTTCAAATGACTGCACCAACAACATGTTGCAAACCAGCATTAGTCACTGTGAGTAAGGATCACAAAGTATGCTTCCCTGGACCAATTTCATTCTCTCATCCAATCCTTCCAAGAGCCGCTAAACTATTTGCTGCTATGTAAATCTATGCCAAGCACCAGTAAGGTGAATAGATGAACCCTCAGACACCATAGAAATAAACATTTTCAGTGGTTTAGTCTTCATTTATAGTCAATTCAGTTTCTATTGCTCCAACACCGACTCTGTACCTTCCCAGATTATTTATTGTTTTTAAAAAGCTTTGATTCTTCCTCCCAGCATCTATCATTGCATATAATTATGGACATGTTTTTGAGTGATCTTGCCAAGTTTTTCTTCCTGAGAAAGTCCCACTGAGAAAGTACACACTGAGAAAGTAGAAAACTCTTGGAATACAATCTCTTTTTTCTTCTTTAAAAAAAAAAAAAAGCAAGCACCCCTTAAAATGGTAAAACCTCATCATTCAGCAAGAACAGAGCAGTAAAAACATTCCTTTCTTTATGTTATTAATTAAGCAAAACCACCTTTAACTGAACTGCATTTGCACACTTTCATACACAGGATTTGCCTTGAAAGAGCTGAGCTATCAAAGCATTTTTTTGTCCCAGATGATGGTATTAAATCAGTATCTTCAATAGAGAAACACCCAAAAGAATGCAAGCTACAGCATTCATTATCATTGCACTTCACTAGGCAGTGTGATAGATGCTGAGAATAAACAGGGGTGCCAGTTTTCACTGCTATATGTTTGGGTAAAAAAACTGGCTGGACGGCCGAGCCCAGAGAGTTGAGGTCAACGGAGTGAAATCCAGTTGGTGGTCGGCCACGAGCAGTGTTCCCCAGGGCTCAGTTCTGGGGCCGGTCCTGTTCAATATCTTTATCAATGATCTGGGTGAGGGGATCGAGTGCTCCCTCAGTAAGTTTGCAGATGACACCAAGTTGGGTGGGAGTGTTGATCTGCTGGAGGGTAGGAAGGCTCTGCAGAGGGACCTGGACAGGCTGGATCGATGGGCCGAGGCCAACTGTATGAGGTTCAACAAGGCCAAGTGCCAGGTCCTGCACTTCGGCCACAACAACCCCATGCAACGCTACAGGCTTGGGGAAGAGTGGCTGGAAAGCTGCCCAGAGGAAAAGGACCTGGGGGTGCTGGTTGACAGCCGGTTGAACATGAGCTGGCAGTGTGCTCAGGTGGCCAAGAAGGCCAACGGCATCCTGGCCTGTATCAGAAAGAGTGTGGCCAGCAGGAGCAGGGAGGTGATCGTGCCCCTGTACTCGGCACTGGTGAGGCTGCACCTCGAATACTGTGTTCAGTTTTGGGCCCCTCACTCCAAGAAGGACATGGAGGTGCTGGAGCATGTCCAGAGAAGGGCAACAAAGCTGGTGAAGGGTCTGGAGTACAAGTCTTATGAGGAGCAGCTGAGGGAACTGGGGTTGTTTAGCCTGGAGAAGAGGAGGCTGAGGGGGGACCTCATCACGCTCTACAACTACCTGAAAGGAGGTTGTAGCGAGGTGGGTGTTGGTCTCTTCTGCCAAGTAACAAGCAATAGGACGAGAGGAAATGGCCTCAAGTTGCGCCAAGGGAGGTTTAGACTGGACATTAGGAGAAATTTCTTTACTGAAAGAGTGGTCAGGCATTGGAACAGGCTGCCCAGGGAAGTGGTTGAGTCACCATCCCTGGAAGTATTTAAAAGACGTGTAGATGAGGCACTTAGGGACATGGTGTAGTGGGCATGGTGATGTTGGGTTGACGGTTGGACTCGATGATCTTAGAGGTCTTTTCCAACCTTAATGATTCTATGATTCTATGATTCTATGTTAGCATCTGATAAGGAAATCGTGGTGCATTCTTTTCTGCTAATTCTGAAATGCATTGTATGCTTCCCAGAAAAAAAAAAATGGAAGTTTTATATCAGTTTTGAGTCTGGCATTATACGTCTGAATTGATTGTCAGTATTCAAACTCCTTTTTTCATTTATGACTATTAAAATGCATTGAGTTTAAAAGATTTATTTCAGACATATATTTCAGACTGGTAAGTGTACAAGAATCAATGGTCTAATGCCATACAGTAAAATGTCATATTTGCTGAAGTAAACTTTGACCATAACGGTCAAAAGATTTTAATTTATTATTTCAGTATATACATAGCAACTACAGTAAATTTGTCATCATGATCACAAATATTAGCCACTGAAGTTATGCCTACTAATAACTATATACAGCAATTTAAAAGTCATAGAAAGGCCTGCACTATAAGATCGGGAGCTTATGATCCTACTTCTCCTACACAGACACCATGCATCTTCTTTCAACGTGATTGAAAGCTTAATGCATTTAAGACAAACTCAATCTGTGTTTAGCTCAACATTTGCTTACATTAGACCTGAAAAAATCGTTGTATTCCTGAAGTGTATCTGGTTTTCCTCTGCTATAATGACCTGCAACTGTCTGCCTCTCTCAGCAAGCTTTGCTCACTTCAAATACTGATGCTTCTTTGAATGTGAAGTGAGAAATAAGGCACATCATTGAAGAAAAGAGGGAAATAAGTAAGTGCAATGTACTGGTTTGGGCTGGGATAGAGTTAGTTTTCTTCTTAGCAGCTCGCATGGTGCAATGTTTTGGATCTGTGGCCACAACAGTGTTGATAACACAGGGATGTTTCAGCTATTGCTGAGCAGTGTTTGCACAGCATCAAGGCTGCCTCTGTTTCTCACACTGCCGCGCCAGCAAGTAGGCTGGGGGTGCACAAGAAGTTGGGAGGGGACACAGCTGGGACAGCTGACCCCAACTGACCACACCATATGACGTCACGCTCAGCATATAAAGCTGGGGGAAGAAGGCAGAAGGAGGGACATTCAGAGTTATGGTGTTGGTCTTTCCAAGTAACCGTTATGTGTGATGGAGCCCTGCTTTCCTGGAGAACACCTGCCTGCCGATGGGAAGCAGTGAACAAATTCCTTGTTTTGCTTTGCCTGCGCATGCAGCTTTTGCCTTACCTATTAAACTGTCTCAACTCATGTGGTTTTGCACTTTGAGCTTTTTGATTCTCTCCCCCATGATGCTGCGTGGTGATTAGCTTCCTAACGGGGTTAAACCACGACATGCAAGTAAGGCTAATGCATACAGATGAGACACCCAAGATGGAACATTTGCACTTAAGTTGGACAAAAAGACTGCATTTGGGCATGGCTCAATAATGCCTGCTCCTACCAGTGGGCTTCATTACCTTTTTCTTTTCCACAGTTTTGGAGGGCAGGAACAGAGTTCACCGTAGTTGCTGCAGTCCCCAGTGCAAATAACTGTGGAAGCTTCAAGGTCTGAGATACAGGAGGCTGCCCTCTGACACCTCCAGTTCCCATGGAAATGGTAGAAAAGAAGCTATGAAGAAACATTATTTGGCTTCATCTTCAGATACGACTGAACCTACAGAAATGTAAAATTACTCAAGAAGTCAGGTGTAACTGAGCATTGAAAAGAAAAAGGAGATGAAATGCTATAAACCTTAAAGTTGTTCTTTGATAATGACTTGTCAACTGATTGTTTCCTTAAGAAGTAGAAAAAAAATAATTTCACAAGATAATGGTGTTAAAATAAAGAACAACTTCTAAAAAATTTCTTTCTTCAGAGGAGCTGCAGACATCTGCAATCAAATTGTCTTTCCTTTATGTGAAATGTCAAGCTGAACAGAAATAAAGGAAGAATTTTCCCATAAGCACAGTTGCTGACCATGACATATACTTTTCAAAACCACATATTGGGAGTAATAAGTACCTTGGTAGGTTTCTATTTTATTCATCTGTGAATGGTGAAGATGTCATTGTTGATTTTGGTGTTAAAGACGAGCAGAAAGGAATACAGAGACAGCACGTAGCTTAACTAACAGCAGGTAAATCACAACAGCACATTAGAAGGCCACTCACATTTCTTTGCTCCTCGACAATTATCAAAATTAAAATAGATTAGATTACCCAACATTAACTGAAAAGGCAAAGATATAATATGCGTATGAACTCCTGTGTCTTTAGTGAAGATTCAGCCTGAGCAATATGTTTCTGAGAAGTATGCAGTGAATATCCTTGTGATGATGCTTTTTCTTATTTATATGTTTATTTTGAATTTCAGGCAGATCTTTTTCAAAAAAGCTCAAGTTCAATGAACAGTGTTTGCAAGCATTCTCTCAACCAGCCTCCACATTAGTGCCTTGTTATCTTTGTAATACAGACAAGAAGCAACCAGTCTGCTGGAAAATACAGACTCGCTTTTTTGAATTCCATTATTCTCCTACCTTATTTGCACATGGTAATCACAGCCTGTTTTCTTTTTAAAATTACTTAGTAGTGATGTCTAGTAGTTAACATTTTAAAGTGTTTTGAAAAATATAGAACACGCATACTAAAGAAAATAGGTAATATATATGAAATATTAAAATACTGGAAGTGGAAACATAGGTATGTACATAGATATACACACAGTACATAAAACTTTTTGTGTATAAATTCATAATTTACCTGTAAGCTCAACAGGTGAACAGCACTTTTTTGTTCAGGCACACTGGGTTGAAACAGTTTTAATGGCCATCCAACTCAAAAAGAGGGTTACAATTTGGCTACTGCTGCCAAACATGATCACACCTACACCACAACATCTCTTACATTGTTTCCCATACCTTTTTCACCACATTTGATAAAGGAGAGAAACTGTTTAAAACAAAAACAAAATGTGAAAACAAAAAGTGTTAACTTATCCTGGGATAAACTTGGCTGCCTCCTTACCTAAAATTTTCTTTGCATTCACTGTATTAAAATGTGAATGAGGCTGCGCAAAAGTGAGCAGCAAGGCTGGGTTTTGTGTATTAAAGAATTCTTTATTTTCCACTGATTTTGTGAGGACCTCGAGCGCACTCAGGCCTTGCTTGAGCTCCTGCATACGTATACCTGCGCCCAGCCTTGCCTCCTTGCCTGGCCTTGGGCTCCAGACCTAGAGTGCACGGAGCCTCTCTCCAGCCCAGCCTCTGACTCCCTCTGCGGCTGCTCCTAACTTGGCCCCTGCACGTACCCTGGACCTGGTTTGCAACTCATCTGGGGCTGTGGGTGGTTGCTACCAGCCCTCGGTGCTGCTCACCCAGCTTGTGTGCTGCAGCACTGCGCCTCGTCGGAGAGGGCGCAGCCTGCACTTTGGTCACCCTCGGCTCCCAACTTGCCCCCCCTCATGTAGCTGCTCCCTGACAGTTTCCATCGTGAGAAATTACACACAGATCCTGAAATAGCCAAATCTTTTGTAAGTTGCTGAAATCAGGTTAAGTGAATTCCAGTGTCTGGAAAAAGGGCAACATTTGTCTTGCAAGAGAAGGATATATGGCCTTTCTTTCACCCATAGCTAGGACATCCACAATTTAGGGGGTCGCCTGTGTTTTGCTGAAGCTTCCACATAATTTCAATGGTGAGAATTAATAGCACCCCACTCACAGTCAAGGGAGTTACCATAATAATATTGTATTATTACATTTATATGGTTTTTATTTTGCCTGTCATTCTGTAGAAAATACTACAAATACAGGAATTCCTGAGCTATATAAGCAGAAGTTCCTAAAGCTAGCTTTAGAAAAAAGTTTAAACATGTTTAAACTTTCTGAAGAACAAAAAACATCAGTAAGAAGTTTGAAAAAGAGGATGAAAAAGTATTTTTTAATCTCTCAGCAGAGTAAAGCTTCAAAATAAATGTAAGGCCAGAGGAAACTGACTAAATAATGGAATGGAATAACTAAACATCTTTCTTTGGCTGGACAAGAACTATTAAACACCATCCTTACCTCTGCTGAATACTTACCAGATTTAGAAATGACAAGTTCAGCTTTAGGAGTATACACAAATGTTTTTCTTTTTTCAGACTACTGTATAATTTCTCATATTTTTATGAAGAACATAGTAGCATATTCTTATATCCTCAAAATAAACAGAATTTGAATAAACAAATTCTGTATTTTGATATATTTTCTGACAGAAGAATGTTACGTGGGAAAATCCGTGAATCTGCTGCCCTGCAACTCCCCAAGTACAAGTGTACATTACAGAACGACTCTGCAAAAGTCTAGGTCTGGAAACTCCAACCCCTTTGAAACACACATAGTTATTTCATGTGAAATGAGGAATGTTTCTCACGGTTCAAGTGGATGGTCTCTGTAACAGAGATTTGGATCCATTATTTGGACCCATATCTGTTCTGGTGTCTCATATCTATCAGAGACACCACTTACATGCCTGGAGCTGTCCATTACACCTCACTGCTTGAACACAGTTCTTAGTCTTTGCTGATCTGACACAGTAATTAAGGACAAAAGATTTTCTAGACAAAATCTGTAAGCAAATTAACAAGCAAATTAAATTTTTTTGCCTTCTCAAAAATTTTGAAAATAAGGCATGCTACTACTATTTTGGTACTGGTTCTTCTAGAAATGAAGAAGTGAATAGACTATTTGTTCACAAAATTTTATATGGAAACACCAACTGCAAATATGGAAGAAGCTCTACTTGAAACCATTGGTAACCACAGCTATCCATTATCCCATATGAGACATGGAAACCAATCTGCCCAGAGATGACAGCTTGGTATGGTTATAAGCACACGACAATCAGACCTTCAGCATTACAGCTCAGCCTTAAACTAAAAGTTAGATTTCACTTCCACATTGAGAGCAAACCAGTATTTTAGTTTTCAGTAGTACTGGTCTAGCTAAACAAACTGCTAAACAAATAGTTAGTATTTTTGATAATGTAAGATACCCAATAAATCCTTTTTTTTCAATAAACAAACTTCAGTTTAAAGCTACCTATTTCCAACCGATAAAGCACACCAACACTGAAGGATAGAGTCCAAATGAAGAAGTTTTTACCAAAAAATATATTCTCATCTGAAAATCAGAATTTTATTAGTTTTGAGTAATTTTTTGTAGGTCTGTACTATCATTTAGAAATGATCTGTAACAAAAAGCCTCAAACTTTGAACAAAAATATTTTTCTTACGCCCCTGAAGAGACACGTGTAATTTGAGTCTAACACGTTACTGAAATATTCCCTGAAATATGAATTAATATACTCCCTACCCTGTGCACGTACTTCAAAACTGAAACAAAGCAGATATATCAGATTCCCTAAAGCTTTAAAAACAGCTTCCTCCCCCACAATACTCATGAACTTCCAATATAATAGCCCTAAACCCCAAAAATCATATGTGAGCCAACTGAGTAGTTTCACTGCTTTTGATGTTAGTAATGTCTTTAGAGCCTTAGCATGCTGCATGTGCACAACATTCAATAGTATGATGTAAGGGAAGCACATAAAAATTGGATTCCATAAACTTTTATATACTGTGAAAGCCTAGGATTTGATGCCATTAGACTAAAAATACCATTTACTTGATTTAGACAAACCATGCAGTATACTGTGGCAATTAAAAAACCTGCGTATTATTATGAATTACTTGTGGCAGTAATGGCACATGGCACATCTCCACCTAGAAGCAAGCCTAGGAGAGTCAATAATTCAGAGTTTGATTAGTGCTGAAATTATTTCCTCTCCATAGTACAATTTTAATTCACTTATTTTATGTCCAAGAACAAGAAGACAAAGGACTGGAATGGTTTTCTCTACGTACTTGTCATTTTCACATTTCGTAAGAGAAAGGCAAAGCCAAAACTCTTGAATTAGAAACTTGTCGTACTGGCAGCTACTACATCATTTCTTAGTCGCCGGGTTCTCTTTTCCACAGCCTGTAAGTATCTGCCTGTTTTTATTTTCAGGGGCACGCAGATTCCAAAGATTTATATCAGGAAGCCTAACTTCACTCTCTTGGCTGTTTTCAGCGTGAATCAGAGCAGAAACCCTCCTTCGGCACTCAAAGCCAAGCCAGCTAAAAATACATGCCCTTCCTACAGCCCAGACACCCAAATGCATCTCTGTTTTCAAACTTACTTACCATGGAACTGAAACAAAGCTTTGCTTTGTCTTATAAATACCAGTATAGTAAAGAAAAAGGCTGTCAGATATATTTACTGTACGCTGTATGGAACTGCAAAGCAACAGCTAACACATGCTCTCTCCTTATCTCAGATAAAATTTCCTGGGGGCTAGGGAGAGGACACAATATACCAGGAGGTGCAAACCAGCTCCCAGAATTGTACTTGAGTAGCTAGCTGGCAGCTGCTGTGATTACACAGCAGCCCAGAAGTTCATTGGAGGTATCTGACACAGAATCAATTGTCAAAAAGCCATTCTCATGGTGAAATGAGTTCTCCCACCCAACATGTCTTGAAAGTGAACAGCAAGACAGTACAAGCTGAGGAACAAGCTCAAGCTAAACCTCTCCAGCTACTCGAACAACAGATGCTGACTAGGCAGACTGTCTTGGAAAGTGGGACTTTTAGTTATAGTATTTCATGACTCCTTGAAAACAGGTTAATTAGAGAAAAAATAATGAAATGTAGACTATATTACATTCTATTAATTCAGATTGTTTTGAGGCATCTATGGATGAAAATGTGTGTATATGTATGCCTACGTGTGCTGAACAACTGCAGTTACACAGAAATACAATTATAAAGAAATGCAGCTCCAAATACTAAAAATGAAAAAATGGAAATATCAATATGAAAAAACCCCCTTCATTTCCCATCAATTCAGAACCTTAAAAGGAATGTTACTACTTCTAATAAAATTTTTGTCGAGCAAAGCACTATATAAAAGTCATAAAAGGTAATATGCTACCTAATTTACATGCAAACTCTTTAAAAGCTGCTGAGAAGTCAAGTACTACATATTTCATATATTTTGAACTACAACAACGGAGTTCATTCCTCTCACTTTTGATCAACAATATATGTTAGCAAGCTACTGATGGCTCGTTTCTCTCCATCTCAGACCCATTATCCACCATCCCTGAAAAAATTTTTTGTCAGTAAATCCAATTACTTTGTAATATCTGTGTTTAATATTTTCTTGATGCATAGACAAATCAAAAGTATTTCCATTAAATATTCTGTTTTGTTACCTATCCAGTCCTTCCAATGGAAAATGAGTTAAAAGAGGACTGAGTATCTAAGGGCTCCCTTCCAACTTGAAGTACTTATAGTCCTTTCACAATTACAATTCAATAAAGAAAAAATTTAAACAAAATTAAAGAAACAAAATTGGGTTCTCCTTAACGCATTTTTGTTGAGAAAAATGAGTTTCAGAAAACTGTTAATAGTTTCTCAGATAACTATATCCTCAGTAACAGTATTTCTTCCATTTCCTCATATACTTCAAAGTTCTTCATGTGCAGCAAAACAGCTGTAAATGGAATAAGACAGCTGAAGTTTAAGTTTGTCCAGAGAATAAACTTTCTAAATATTCTCCTTAAGTTAATCACTTGTCTGATATTTAGGTTATTTATTTCAGTTTCAGATATCAGTAGTCTACTAGGAGAGATTCGTTAATCTTCCAAAAGAACTTATATGAGTTCTCCTCACTGTGGTATTCATGCGCCTCACAACTGCTAATGCATTTATCCCCACAAACCAAAAATCAAACGACTATTTATCCTCAGACTTTCAGGATGGCGTTGGCATGTTATTCAGATACCCCTTTTTTACCCTTTTGGTAACTGCCCTAACATGTTTCTATATGTCCATGCTTCTACAGAATGCTACAGCAACATTTAGAAATTCTGGGGTGTCTATATGAAATGTTTTGCTTTTCTTTTTATAACTTTTTACCACTTGCAAAACCTGGACTGAACTTGTAAACTTTTTACCCACCAAAAGATTGCAACAATGCTTGGTGATCAAAAACTCCATTCAGCAGCACACACAAGTTTGTAATCTCCTGATAGCTATTCACACCAACTGCTTACCGGACATTTACAAGCAAAAAATAAGTTGACACAGAAAAAACTAATATAGAACAACTATATGGCTGATTAAGATTCCTTTAAAATACATTCATTTTAAAATACAGAATAAAATGTTTTTAGTATTATTTTGCATTTTTCAGACATTTTATTCTTCACCGAAAGTAGCTCCGTACATGCTATTTTCCACTTATTTTATCACCTTCTACTACAAACCAAAAATGATAATCAGTTCTTTTTGAAAACCTCCATAGCCCATTGCCAGTTTTCTACATTAGATTTTCCTTTAGGGCTTTCTAACTGAACATCAGTTGCTTGGTTAAGTCTTCTCAAAAACCGAAGAAATAACTTCATGAAAGTACTTAAATGAATCAAGTTATTTTCACTTAATTAGTGATTTTAGCTACCATAATTTCCAGAATTTTACAATGAACAGCTGAACTCAAGGGTTTTATTGACAAATTCATGATCTTTTTAAATTTACCAAGTTGATCAACAACTTCATAAACATACAATTTTTATTGTATTGAAGACTTATAAAATACAGATATGCATGAGAAATATGTAAGTTCAGCAGCATTTTCCTAGGGATATTTGCCTTTCTCAAACTAGTCTAACAAAACTCTCATCCTCTATGAATACACTATTCCACAGGAAGGAATTCAGATCACTGTAGAAAATTACAGTTCAAGACCTAATACAGGCAGACTTACAGTTACTTTCTCATTAAAAACAAAAGGAAGATAAGATATGGAGGAATGGAAAAGACAATATTATGTTTTCACCTCATAAATCAGTGGTGTCTAGGCACTTAAACTGTATTCAGTTCCAGTACCCTATTCAAAAAACAAAAAGCAACATCAAACTGAAGTGAACCTACAGGTATGGGCAATGAAAATGGGCAATGAATACATTATCATGGACCACACTTGTTAAAAAGTTTTAATAACTTTTATTGCATTGAAAATATGCAAGATAAGCAACAATATATTGAAAGTAAATACGGAATATCTCATTATCTGCTCAGAAATACGAAGGGATAAACCATGGAAGTACAACATACAAAATGGATGGATTTTTTTTCTTTTTAAACAGTGCATAATTACATCTAATGCTGCAGTGTATATATATAATACTGAGCTCAAGAGTTAAAAAAGCTCAAAAGGGATTTTTTGTAGGTTTTTTTAGTATAGCAAACAATTGGCTATTGCATTAGATTTTCCTTTTTATGACAGCTGCTTAATTTACGAAGTTGGACAGATAAAGCTGTAAGACAAGTGCTTAGAAGATAGAGGGAAAATACACATTTCATTGAAATAAAGAATCACTGGCAATTACTGCTTAAGTAACACACACACATTTACATATAAATAAATCCCTTAATTGGCTCTTGTTTAGGTAAAATTGAAAAGAAATCCTCATTTAAATTTGGAAACTAAGGGGTTAAACAAAAAGCAATATAAAATGGCAAATTAATACAGTTCTCTACTTTTTGGATCAGTCATAAAAAATTAGGCTGTTTCTAAACAAATAGGGTTTTAAATTTCTTTAAAACAATACAGTTGACTCCCTCAGCTTTCTCTTACATACTTCTTGAAAACAACTGTATACCCAAAGTGGAAGATAAAGAATGCCAATAAATTATTCATACTGTTCATGTCATACAAATTAATGCCCAATTGTTACTGTTTCTTAAATAAAAATAAATAGTATCTTTTCTGCAGCACCTGAACAGGTGCTTTTCAAATACTATAAACTTTTTGCTTTGTGGAAACAATTGCCTACTAATTTGGGGCTCAAGATAGATGTGAACATTTCCAAATCTGTTTTGTTCATTATTTAAAAGGTCTGTAGTAAACAAATGAGAAATACATTTTAAAACAACTTTATTATTGTTAATGACAGCTACTTCAATTAGCTACAATTTCTCCTCTGTAGCAACATGCCTGTTCCACTTTTAACTCACTAAATCTTTTTGCTCTCCAAATGACACAAACAGTCCTTGAACTAGATTTGGTGTTTTATGTAATACACCTTTAGTCTACTTATTTTTCCTCATAACAAAGCATCCACAGCAATTGCTTTTGTGTTTCTAGCTGCCAAAATATAAACTGTAATATTTCACAGCAAATCAGTGTTCTTAAAAACGTTAGTTTTCCACGATCCACTTCAGATTATTCTAATTTGCCATAAAGTATTTTAACAGAACATTAAAATTCTTCCTGCCAAAACCCATGACTGTAGTGTCAGCAAGCACTAAGCTAAAAAGGTTCACTGTCACTCAGGATATAAGAAGTAGGACATGCTCCAGCTTGCATTACAGTGAATGAACAAATTCTTATTGATTGTAATGAGTTGGCCAAGTCCCCTCACTGGGTTGAGATTAATATTGCCCATCTCACAAGCAGTTTATTGCTAAAATTTTGTATGTCTAAACAGGTTTTTTCCTGTAATTGCTCAGTGTTGAGGCATTTGAATTAACTCTTCGTTTTGTAATTTATAGTTTACTTCTGCAGATGTACTCAGAATTTCAAAAATAAACATTATCCTAAAAACTTCGCTTTGCTTTACATATACTAAACAGCAGTTCCTTACCCGATGACTAGCACACAGTTAGTCTTTGCAGGTCAATGGATTTGCCAATGTAAAGCAATCAAAAATCACTAGATTTTTATGAAAACCTTTACACTATAGCAAAAAGTGTTGTGGTTCTGAAACAAAAAACAGTAAGAAGAGAAACTCATTCATACCAAGTACTTAAATACGGGATATTCTTCTAAATGGCAAGTGAATAACTATTACCGAGCAGAAATACTGCATATCACTATAATTCCATATGGAACCCAATTTCCTGACAAACAAAGCTACTTCCATTTGTTAGGAACATTTCTATCAAAGGTCCAGATTCAATGAGGTGCCTACACTTGGCTTCTGTTTAAGCACAGAAATCAATAAATGCAATAGACTGATCGTGTGTTTGAAGTTTATCGTATAGTTAAGCACTTTAGTAAAACAGAACATCCGTTTAGAAACATAAATGAGATTTCTTTAGACCTTTGCAGGAAAACAATTCACCTATACAAGAATTCAAGTTGACAGCAAGAGTTTCCACAGACAAATAAACAAGCAGACAATAACCTGAAGCACTGGTGTTGCTGATTTTCAGCCACATTGTCACAGTGGAGAAAAAAAAAAAAAACAAAAAACTATTCATGTTTTTTTTAAGTATTAAAGTCTCCAACACTAGCAAAACCAACTAAAAGCTTAGCATTGTCATCTCTATCTTCATTATATTTCCTGTTAAAATACTTAATCAAACAGTCTAGAAACTCAAAAGGTATTAAACAGATTTCATAACTTTTCTTCAGTATCTTACATAAAAAAGGAAGACAATGTATTCCTTAAGTGTCCAAGTAAGGAAAATGTTAGGTCTTTCTTTATGTCTTAAAATATCAATCCATTAAAGAATTCAGAGTTTCATCGACGTAATTTTAAAATTCCAAATACACTGAATTTATTGAAATAAGTAATAGAGTAATCCAGGCTGAATTAAGTGAGTAGGCAACTGCACATCATGCAAGACTACTAAAGATGTAAAAAAAAAAGATAAGGTGATTCACTTGTTTGGTAGCTTTCATACCCAAAAGCACACAAGGAAGAATGTGCTGATACAAAAGGTTCACAGAAAGAAAGGCTTTAATTGTCCAGTGGAAAAATAACCATTTGTGTTAAAGGACGGAGTAACCATGAACCAACATTAAAACAAATTTCACTGTACAAAGGTTTATGTGACAGTTTATTAAAACAGACCCTGGGAAGAGAAAGAAAACATGAAGGTCATGGCACCAAAGGGTATTTTTATCTCCATAAAATGCCATGAGGATGTGACCTAGCAAACAAAACAGAAGCCCAAGGCACTCTGGTAATAGAAGATAAAATCAGAGAATTTCTGAAGAGATGAGTTAAGCTCAAACAATCCAGGTCATTCATATTTTTAAACTTTTCATTTTCAAAAATACTCCATGAAAGTATTGAATGCTTCATGCCCAGAAATGTAGTGAAGTTCCACCAATAACAAAGAATCAACAGTCTAAAAACTGCCTCAGTTTAAGCACAGTGGAGCTGGTGATATTTAGAAAAAGATCAACTATAACACATTTTGCTTGCAATTTGTATTTTGAAGGATCTTTCTGAATAATACAAGCAAAAACTGCCATGTAAAAATTTAAAATTTACAGGCAATCTGATCAAAATTTTCTTTTATTTTCACTTAAAAAAATAATGTCTGTTTGAAATACTTTGAATAATTACGACCACTGTCTGGGGGAAAAAAAACCCACAACAAAAAAGTGAACCAAGTTTTATTTGTCAGTCGGAAGCTGGCTGATTGCCAGTGTTTAATGCTGCTTCACTCCCTCTGCAGCTCCCGGCAGTTAGCTAGCAGCTAGGTTTTCCAGATTTGCACTAGCTTTAGTGTAGATACTAATGAGCCAATGTAAAGCTAAACAGGTAGTCAAAATCAAACTTTTTTGTTTCAGGTTTGTTTGTGATTTTTTTTTTCCCCAGCAAGCTTCTGAAGCGAATAAAAGCCACACAAATCCTTCAGAGAAAAAGAATGTCTTCATTCCTCAAAGTCAGATTTTATTGATGACGGAGCTGGGAAATGGTGCTGTGACTGTCCCACCCCTTCTCCTTTACTGCACAGGCAATTGGGTTTCTCGGAGTTAATTCTTCCTTGAATATGAGCATATCTTTTAGGGGAAGAAATTACCTTGACAAGCTGTTTGACTACTTCCAAAAGAGACTTGTTTCTCATATGAAATTGTCAAGGTTGAATTTCCAGCCTATGGAGTTTATTAAACCTGGATATTTGTAAGGGGTGCAGGTGCCCAGGCGCTGGCAGGGGGGCTGCAGGGCGGCCTCGTGAGGAGCGGCCGGGGCTGCCCCGTGCCGGACACAGCCGGTTCCAGCCGGCTCCAGCCCACCCCCCGCAGGGCACGGCTGAGCCCCACAGCCACGGCGGGGGCGCCTCTGGGAAATGTATGTAAGAAAGGGCAAAACCTGGCAACAGCAGTGAGGAGTGAGGAAAAAAAAGTGTGAGAAACAGCCCTGCAGACACCAAGGTCAGAAAAGAAGGAAGAGGAGGACGTGCTCCAAGAGCAGGTATTACCCTGAAGCCCATGGAGGAGACCATGTGGTGGAGCAGGTATTTCCCTGCAGCCTGTGGAGAGGACCACACCAGAGCAGATATCCACACTGCAGCCCGTGGGTGACCCCCACACTGGAGCAAGTGGGTATGTCCTGAAGGAACTGCTGCCTGTGGAGAGCTCACGCAGGAGCAGGTTTATCCTGAAGGACTGCAGCCCGTGGGAAGGACCCAGACTGAAGCAAGGGAGAAGTGCAAGGAAGAAGGAGCAGCAGAGCAGAGCTATTATGAACTGATCACAACCCCCATCCCCCATCCCCCTGCGCCCCTCAGGGTTGCAGGGAGGAGGCAGAGGAGTTGGGAATGAAGGAGTGAAGTTGAGCCTGGCAAAAAGGGTGGGGGGAAGGTGTTTTTACTTTTGTCTTTGTTTCTCAGCACCCTACTCTATTTTTAATTCGCAATAAATTAAATTAATTTTCCCTAATTTGAGTTCATTTTGTCTGTGATGGTAGTTGGTAAGTAATCTCCCTGTCTTTATCTCAACCCACGAGCTTTCCATCTTATTTTCTGCCCCTGTCCTGTTGAGGAGGGGCAGTGAGAGAGCAGCTGGGTGGGTGCCCAGGGCTGGCCAAGGTCAGCCCACCAGAAGCTTTTAAACAGAGACCCTTTTAACAAATTATTGCGCTTAAATTGTTCTATTGTATGTTTCTGTACATCTGATGTCTACTTACAGATTATTGCCAAACATATCTATATGTCATAGTAACAATAAATACACAAACTTAATATCTCCAACAACAAAATGCTAAAAAAAAAAGAATCCTGTTACAGCTCTTGACTGGGAGAATCTAAGAGACTAGTCATAATATTTAACTATATGAAGAGCAAATATCAATCACACATTATTTCTTAGAACTGTCCCATTTATTGCATAATACTTATCCATTTTAGAAGTTGCATTTTACTTTACACTGCTGTAAAATATCATCTTTCTGTTTCCCAGAAAGAGAAACTGCTGTTTCCCTCTTCTCAGTGTGGGTACTGGGAACATTGTTCTTGTAACTTTATCCCTTTAGGTAGAATTCTTTCATGCTTTTTTTTAGGTATCACATTAAATATTACCCACTTAAAGAACCGAAATTTAAAAAAAAAAAAAAAATTACACATACATGCACATTAGAACCTCTCTATTTATCTCATGAACAGTTAAAAGAGTTTTAGGTCAAGACCAAAAAAAAGAAGGGCCTTTGAGTGGAGCTCCCATAACAACTCAACTTCCCAAACATCAGTTACACCAGATAGCTTTTATTTGGTCTAAGCAACCTCAGCATTCCCATAGGACACTGCCTTTCAGTCTTCTGTTCCAGATTCATCCTCAGTCAACAAGATCATTATCCACAATACAAGATCTTATTGTTGTCCATTAGACATCTTCACTTGCAGTACAGTGCTTACACTTAATGCCAGGTACTTGAAGCAAAGCCAAAAAGAGCCCAACGTGCATAGCTCACAAAACTAAGACAAGATCACATTTGTGTGTGTAACCTTCCAATTGAATGGGAGAAATTAGCTATTTCTCTTTTAGAGCACTATTACATTACTGCAGAATGGTTCTAATGTTATATGGTTAAACATGGAGTTAATTAGAAGAGTCTATATTGACAAAAGATGTATTTCTTAACCGGGGCAGGGGGGTGGACCAAAGAAGCTGCCTCAGAGGGCAAAGCGTCAGAGGAGATGGCACACTTGATTTTATGACGCAAGACTATGCTTTCTATCCATAAAACAGCTCATGCACAAATTGACCACATTGTCTTTGTTATTTCATGTGTCAGATAAGTGGTGTCACAGAATGGCCTAAAGCATACATCAGAACTATGTATAATGACACATCCTCAGCCAAATCAAGTTATGGATGAAGAGTAAAAGTATTCTTGTATGAAATCAATTTCCTGACACTGGAAACAAGAGTAAGATTCTGAAGACATTTGTAAAGACACTGGGTCCACAAAAAAATCAGACCTGTGACGAAATACCCATTGAGATCAGTAAGAGCAGAACCACTGAATTGACCAGACCCGCACAAGTCACAGATATGTCTGATATTACTGTGGAAAACCTGTAGGTTAAAGTGTCTTTCAAAACACTCCTTGATGACAGAGTAAACCAAACCAGCTCCTTGAGCATTGGAGTGGTGTTGTGCTCAGGGGTTAGCAGAAAGGAATTTTTGTAGGAAATAAGTTCAGTGAGTTAAAGTAGTTTATTCTTTCACTTAATGATCAAGCAGAATAGAAAGAAAACGTTGAAATGATTCTAACATATTTAAAATACAAAATACCTTTCAAGAACATAGGAAACAGCCTACTTGATGAATCTTGCAAGAGCAAGGTTTTAAACCTTACAAAAGAAGCTCTCTGGCTTCTTCCAGCATTGTTAAATTTGCAATCTCAAATTATTCTCTATGAATACAACAGTTTCCTAACACAATTATTTTATAGATAATTAAGGTGTTGAACTGAAACCCCACGTATCTTATTTAGAACAACAAAATTGCTTTGAATTTGCAGTGTCTTCCACACCAAAGCTGCTGAAATTCCACCTACCAGTATATTCATCACTAACCTTTGCAGTACCGTGAGATTTCTGTCTCCTTACAGTTTTATCACCATTTTAAAATAATCCACTTGGAATTATTTTGAATCCATCCAATTAGATGTCCAAATGAACCAAAACACTCCCCCTCCAGCAAGAGGGAATTTGTACTCAGGCACGCATCATAAGAAGATCAGATGTTTTTCCAGTACCACTCCAGCCCAATGATGAGCTAACCAGAAGTTCAAGCAGGAAAAAATGAGGAATATAGGTGACAGTTTGAAGCAAAGAATATGGATCCCTTCACTTCACCAATCTCAGTAGGAGTTTTGTAAGTATTTTATAATTTGACTGTCCTGTCTACTGAATACAGCCTCTTCCCATTAGTCATTTGAAATCAACTAGTTAACACACAGATACAAAGGACCTTGACACCAATCTGCTGGTACAGGGATAAATCATGCATAGCTGTGTTTTAAATACAAGCAGAAAAGTTAATTTTGGGAGGGGCATACATCATTCATTTGTTGTAGTATGAAAGTAGTTATCCAGATAGAACAACTTGGAATAAACTCAGAGGGGACAGTTAGAGAAAACCTTAAAGAAGTCGACTTCTCCTTGCCCTCCCAAAACCTCTTCTTTTGAATTTGCAGAAAAAAGATATGATTCACTCACAAACTCAGACACTGGTAAACATAACTGGACGGCATTTATTGCAAATCTCCTGTCATCTTTATTAATGGAGTATTAATCTAATGAAGATGTAGGCAAGAATAGCAAATTGCAGAGTAGGATGAAAAAGTGTATCTTAATACATTAAAATATCAATGTTAGAATGAATGTTGATAGAGACGAATGAGCTTATCTATTTTGCTCTAAATATAAACCAGAATCTTTGTCTTTCAAAAAAGCGACCATCAACAAAGAGTCGGAAACACAGATACTAAGTCCTATACAGACATGGAGCTCCAGAAGAATTTTACAGTGCTCTAAGGAGATTTTTTTCACTCAGTACAAACTCGATATGTTTGCCACAGTTTTCTGCTTACAGAATGGTATTCTATCCTGCCAGCTGTTCCATTTTATTCATTTTGGAAAAATAAAGTCCACTTTAATGCATCAACGCATAGTCTTCATTTCGCATGTTTCCTGTTTTGAAAATGTTATGGTTTAAGTAAACAACCAGTTGTAAACACAAAGGCAGATCATTCAAGAGACCAGTTTTTGTTGAGATGCCCAGAGAGATTAATATAGAGGGTCAACCACACACAGTCAACAGTTAGGCATAAATTTTTCCAAAAGATGTAAAGTAACGGATTTTTTTTAATGTAGCTGAAATACCTGAACTTTAAACCTCTCTTAAAAGCTAACTTAGCACAGACTAATCCCTAACATCTGTAAAGGTGCTGTAGTCAGCTTTTAGACACTTTTTTTTTAATTATCTTTATTTTTTTCTCACCATTTATTCCTCACTTTATCTTTCACTGTCCAACTGAGAATCAGCCATTAGTGGTAAAGAATCTACACTGATTCTAGTTACCAGACTGCTTATAATAGCTTCCCAATTGGCACCTCATGGAGGGCCATATGCCATTTCAACTGAAGAGGATGGCAACATGCCCACTGACATTATTAGAACTAAAACTAATTTTAGATGTCCAAAACTCAGAAAATCTATTGCTCCAATTGACTTACTTTTTCTTCTCAAAATCTGCCATGTCTTCCTTCAAGCTTCTTAAAGCTAATTAGAAGGTTCCAACTCCTGTGCAGCTGCTAGGTTATTTTTGAGCTGGTGAAGAAGGAATGGCAGTATAGCTATATCTGCACTTACGAAGGAAGAGAGTCTCATCTCGGAGGTGGATGCAGACTCTAAGAAGCATACTCTGGCCCTTCAAGTCTGCATCTAAGGAACTGTTTTGACCTACTGGAGTGAGCATTAATATGAATTGATACACTGTGATTTGATTTTGATTTTCCCTGTCATACTACATTTGCCACTTACCCCGCCTTGAAATAAATGGCATAGATAATGACATGTTATCACATTACTGCCAGTATCACACAGTTAGCACCCCAGTTTGAACCTGGTCAGGTGAAACTACTTCACATTGGAGAGAGGTCAAGTTTTAATGTCAATCTGTTCTTTCAAAATTACACTACTTGCAACTGGAGATTGACTGGAAAGATATTCTCACTGTCAGCCATCCAGGACTAATTTTTCATTACATTACTAATTTTTCTTGTGCTTCTGTATTAGGCACATAAGCAAGTTTCAAGACCTGGCCTAAGAATCCAAGTCCTATCCATGACAGGTATACTGTAATGGAGCTTCCCGAGGCTCTAAGTTTTAGCCAATTCTGATAATTTGCCTGCCTCAAAACATAACGGGACAAGACCAAGTCAAGCTAACCGAGTTGTAGTGCAACCCAGTAGCTGTGCAATGTTCTACGTCAGAAAACCTTATGAGCCTCCATCACAGGGGTATAAAGGAGTAGGCAGAGCTTTTATATTACATGGTCACACACAGTCTTCTTCCCCAGCTGAATCTCTGGTGCTCTTTAGGATTTGTATAAGAGGACATGAGAGTTGTTTGAAACCCTTTCCCTTCATTGCTGTACAAAACATGAAACTGATGACAAAAAAATATTAACGTTGTGAGGTTTCTAAACAATACAACAAGTACCCATGGGGAAATTTCTAACACTCTCCTCAAAACAGTTTCTGAGCAGCACATTTGGAACAGCGAAAGTAAAGCAAGAATATCACGCTGCTTCTCACCCACCTGGTACTTTTCAGACATTAAATGAAGTTCTGGTATACAGTGCCATAGCTTCAAATAAAGAAGAACAGAAATATTTGCAAATAATGCAGAAATTCATTTGCTAAATCGCAGAGAGTACATATTTAAACACTAGAATTTTATATTTATAGAATTTTACTGTAGTTAACAGTGTTATGTTTAAAAGCTTTCTATGTGAAACACTTCCTGTATAACACTCTAGTACTGCAGTATTTTAACTCCTAACTTACAAGGCACACAAATGTATTCATGGTGAGGTTAAAACCATTAGCAGGATCAAAAGAGTTAAAAAGACTGAGAAGAAAGTTGAGTTTTGGTAGCTGTAGCTGTACTAGCCCCAAATTCTTCCTTCCTCCCTATCACAGATCTTATGGAGAACAAGTCTTATGAGGAGTGGCTGAGGGAACCGGGACTGTTTAGTCTGGAGAGGAAGAGGCTGAGGGGAGACCTTATCATGCTCTACAACTACCTGAAAGGAGGCTGTAGCGAGGTGGGTGTTGGTCTCTTCTGCCAAGTAACAAGCAATAGGACGAGAGGAAATGGCCTCAAGTTGCACCAGGGGAGGTTTAGACTGGACATTAGGAGAAATTTCTTTACTGAAAGAGTGGTCAGGCCTTGGAACAGGCTGCCCAGGGAAGTGGTTGAGTCACCATCCCTGGAAGTATTTAAAAGATGTGTAGATGTGGTGCTTAGGGACGTGGTTTAGTGGGCATGGTGATGTGGGGTTGACGGTTGGACTCGATGATCTTAGAGGTCTTTTCCAACCTTAATGATTGTATGATTCTAAGTAGACGAAATTATCACCAGGCTGAAATATTAATATGGTACCAAGATTCCAATCAAGATCATTTGTTGGTTGGAAACAAAAGTGCTCCAAAAGCATCTTCTCACTGACAGGAAGAGGTTTTTCTTAATAACTTTATAGCTCTCAGAATATAAATCTAAAATCTCAGCTTTGGATTCTGGCGATGTGTAGGTGGCTCTGTGTGTGGGTGGCTGCCAACTGAAGTCATAATGTCTATTGTTGCATTATTAGAAAGCTGCCATTAAGCAGATATGCGTACTATCATACTTGCTGGAGCCAAAGTATAAAATTATATGCTCTCTGACTCCTAAACTGGGATGCCTGTGTCAAGAACAGATTACTAAAGCATCATAGGCTTAAGTAAATGGCATTCAGAAAGCTTGATTTTTCCAAACAGGAGGGCTATCTACTACTGTGTCAGAAATAAGAATAATTTAAATGGTACCTCCTCCTCCTCCTAATTACTCTGAAGGAGATTGCTTTGAAAAGCTCTTTGCACACTTACAGAAGCAGCAAAACATTTTAATGGGCATTTGTAAGTCAGTTGTTTTCCTTTTTAAAGTCTGAGCAGTGATTTATAAGGCCTGCATTTCGATAAAAGCTTTATGCTGAATGTACAGCCTTCCTCATTTGCTCTTTGTTGAAGTGAACAACAGGCTACTAAATAGCATCATGACCTGACAAATACAGGCATGGGGAGGTTTACAGCAGTGTAAAGCCAGGTTTCATTAGAGTGAACAGGTTTGATTGCAACACCTGTAACTACAAGACTGGACACTTATGCCCTGGAGGATGACAATAGCATCATTGACACCATCCTTCCCAAATTCCAGCCAACAAAGCTTGCAGGACATTTGGATCTGCTACTTCCTATTGCTAGCAATATCTGAACCGTAGTAATCAGCTCCAAGTTCAAGGTGGAGCAAGACACGTCCTTTTATCATACTATTTTGCCTTCTGTTATGATTCTGCAACTATAGTTTAAATTGAAGCTGTCCCAGCAGAATTATTCCACTTTTATTATTAAGAGATTTCTATTACATTCATGTTTCAGGTAACAACACTTATAACCAAAGCATTGTTGTATTAATGGGGGCAGTGATATTTTAAAGAATAATTAGCAGCTCTTAAAACAAGGCTGTTAAAGTGTCTATGGATACACAAATCCATATGGGTATTGTGCTGTTGGTTCTTTCCTAACCACTAGAATCCGAAGCTGCCTTTTCTTTCCAATCCTGCCTTTTTACTGTTTGCCAACAGCAATTCTGGTAATAGCATTGCCAGGTATAGGAGCAAGAGACTTCAGTCCAAATGAGGTGATAAGTATTACTGAAAAAGCAAACAAACCTATGCAACAATTGTTCATGAGGAGAAGCTGTTTCAGGTACCACAGCCTACTACTAAACCCTTGTGACCTGAGAATCCATCCGGTTACACAGGTTATTTATTTGAATTAGTGACCTCCAAAGGAAAACTTGCATGTTTCTAACAAGGACTGAGTAGATGACAATCTATTGTTTTTAAATACACTAAGAAAAGTTGCAAGCCCAGTGCTAAATGGTTGTGCTCTTTTCATTTTACTAGCTTTCAAAGAACTTAAGCCTGATTTTCAAAGTGAACAAAAAGGAAATATCTTCAAAGAGCAGAAGCATTAACCTCATTCTGAATGAATTACAGCTGTATAATTAAATCCTGTCTACTTAAGTACACTTGTTGAAATAGAGGCCCAGTTGTTTACATAGCTGCATTCTTTCTCATTATACGTCCCAAAAAGCTGTGAGTTTTGCTGCTGTGACTAAACAGTTGTTTGCTCCATCCAAAAGATGACTGTATTTCACAGAGCAATTTCTGTATGCGTAAGTCACACTGGAAGTAAAGATATTAAAAAATGTGAAAGGTTAACTGTTATTACTAGAGTGGTCTTCAATAGGTAATAAATGCAGCTCCAATGTAAAAAGAGACAACCATTGAGTTGGAATCAGGAATAGTTAAAGCCATGATGAACAAAGGTATGTGCAGAGAAAGCCCGGTGCGGGTTTATCTGCAATGTACTGCATACTGGGACTGCCAGTGTTGCCTGGCAACTGGCAGGAGGGGCGGCAGGCACCAAAAAAAGGCCTAAATCTATAGTTGCTGTGGCACGATCTTTCTGACGAACTGCTGCTTCAGCTACTGTAGGCCATAAATACACTCTCTTGGCTTACTTCCCGCTTTTATAACGAAAACTAAGCAACAGAATTAGAGCAAGCGTACAGGATTACATTTTAAATATAACTAAATGAGATTCCGATTCTCTAGGTTAAAAATGTCATATTTTCCCACTTCTCATAGCAACAAAATCTAGAGTTTAATTTTCTCATGAAAATTCATGAAGAAATAATTAAAAGCTCATTGGATCAGGAGACATTGCTGGAAAAATCCTTTCACTGGTACATTTCAGACAGATGTAATTTTAAACCATGCAAGTCTGAAGATTAAAAACTTCAGGCTTGCACAGTATTGTGGATTAAGACTCCCCCTGATGTCGCCACGCTACTCAGTGCAGATCAATCTCAAATGCTGACCAAAGAACCCAAAACAACTTCCTTGCCAGGAGCACCTTCATTTTAGAAATCACTTAGGAGCTATGCATAGCCAGAAGCAGGCTGCAGGAGCTACATTGTGCTCTCATTATATTTAAATGGTTAAGTGGTGCAAATAATTTTAAATATTTATTTTGTTTTATATCTGGGACCCATTATGAATGCCTTTTGGGGATAATGAAAGTTCCCCTTCTCACTGAAGTCTTCGCTTGACCAATTATAAAAGGCCTAAAAGCTGACTCAAAGTTCACGTCCTTCTTGAAAGGCATGAAAAACATACTCTTTCTGTCAGGCTATAACCAAGCTAATGCAGTAACACAGGCCTGTCCAATCACTCTACATGTAAGAGCTCCCATAAAACCTCAGACTGTAAAGTCTCTTTTGCAGAAGTGCAGATGGAAGGCACACGCTGTGCTGGAAAGCTTACGACAGCTCAGAAGCTCATGAAGATGAATGCCAGTTAATTTAGCTCACTTGCTTCTCATGCTTGGAGCTTACAAGAGCACATGGAATAAATTGTAAATAATTGAAAGCTACCATGATAAATAGATGAAGAAAATGAATTGTTAAGTAGCAATTGAATCTCTTACTGCCCACTGTTCTTCAGATTCCAAGTTACCCTGTCAAGAGAGATTTCCAGAAGTAACTTCTCCTGACCCTAATTATTTTGCAAAATTAATTCTCTCTCTGAACTCCACCCAGAAGGAAAGGATTCTCAGGCTGTAGTTTAAAATGAATGGCACCAGTGCCACTTGATGTTTTCAGAATATTAGTCTGAATCATGTCCTTAGTTCAAGATAGTATTCCCTATTACTACTGTGTTCCCAAATTATCTCATTAAGTGTCATGTCAGACACTAATTTAAATTAAATACTGCATAGCATATATTGAGGCCAGGACTTGCTGATCACTTGATAAGTTGAGAATTTTATTTTAATCCTTTTTTCATCTAAAATAAAAATCTCTCAGTGTTACCACCAGTGATATAGAAAGATATTAACTAGGGTTTGTTTAACATGTGATATTAATTTTTAAGACGCTTAGTCAATGTTTTTTAATATTTCAGCATTCTAAATTTCAATACTTAGCATCTGAGTAATACTTTACATCTTCTAGGTGTCCAGCTACCTTGTACTACATTTTTGAAAGCCTTAATTAATTTTAATGCCTAACTTAGGTTTTGGGGTTTTGAAAGCTTAGACCTTGTCAAATTCCAACATTTTTTTCAAAGAAAGGACTATATGCCTAACACCAGAATGATCTTTAAATCAAATTTTGATTTTCTGCTTCATAACAGGGAAATGCTGGGTGACCCTATTAAAACACTGTAATTAGTTGTTTAACATACACAAATAATATGCTACTCTCTCTAATCTAATTTTGGGAATAACTGAAGCATTTTAAATAGAAATAATAATGAACTCTGAAACAGACACACCTAGAACGTCTATGTAAACAGTTTACAGGGTGTTTGTTAATTTGGTCCAGTGGTTTCTATTTATTCTGGATCTATGCCAGTGTATTTGACAACTGCATTTAGAAGGTGAGGTTAGCTCAGGAAAATTTGGTTTAGAAAACAGAAGTATATATTACTATTACTGCTACTATTCAGGAAAAAAATAGTTACATTCTCACTCTAGCTTACTTATTTCAATATTTTTAAAAAAACCAGAATTATTAGAATTTTTAACTGTACAATATTTATACAGAGCATAAATGAAATTTCAGATTAGGATGGAAAAGTTACTTTTGTCCTAATGGGATGTACCATTGAAGTGAAGTACCAATCAATAAAAGTAACATCATAAAGTTGATATAATATACTTGAATTTACATTTGCAAAGTATATTTGAGTATAAGGAAGTCCTCCTAAAATAGCCCTCTGAACAGTTCAAGGAAAAGTTAACGAAGATGTTTATTGAATTACTTATTTATTAAATAGTTTTGATGTATTGAATGGATGGTTAAGGAACAAAGAAGGTGGATATTTAAATAGGTCATTAGACAGCTTTTCTAATCAAGATGTGAGTGAGCATTAGTGTCACCTCAGAGCATCATAAATACAGTGCACAAATACTGCCAAACAAATGGTCACTTTTGAATTGATACAGATTTTGTTCTCAAATCAAGAAATGAAAATGTCAGAACTCAGGACAAAGACATGCTTTTATTGCTTTTCTTTGTAATACAGAGCTTGTTTTCTTTACCTCTCACAGCAATATAAGGGCTTTACAAAGAACAACTAGCAGACAACAAATACAACACAAAGAATGATGATTCAAGGTACCATACTTGATACCATTCCTTATTTTATGTGTAATTGGATCTATTACTTACAAGGATCAAGTAATCAAGCAATTAGAGATAATGTGCATTTGACAGAAAACATTTCCCCATTTCTGAGCCAAGGCATATGTGAAGAGAAAAGGAATTACAATATCTCTAGCCCTGGCATTCTGATTCTGTCTGCATTCGTGATCACAAATCATTATTTTCCACGTAGCTGTTCAAAACTAATTGTGTCTTCCATGATAAATTGAAGGCTTAAAATATAAATATAAGCTACAGCATTTATATTTCTCACACACAAAACTATGAAAGATCTGTTAGATTTGGGGCAAAGAACTGTCAAGTTTTCGTATAGTTTCCTACTTCGTATAATATTTTTCAAATTTAGATTTAAAAATGCTTATCTGCCTGCTCTGCTTTTATTTCTCTGCCTCTCCTTCTCTGTTTTCCATACATTGATTTTCTTCTGAGCTTTACAGTGAGCTAAAGTTAAAAAGAACACTGGTCATTTTGCAGCTAACAGGTGCTTATAAGTCATGGAGAGTTCAAGAGTAAAATCTGTTATACAAGTATATATTTTAATCCTACTTTTCCAAGCAAAGATCTGCTATTGCAGTGGTCCTTATAACTGATAGGGTAATAGAACTGTAGGGGGAAAGCCACCAAAGCACTTCAATATTAATGCACGCAAGTAATTACATGAACTTTACAAAGAAATTTAACAGAAAAAGAAGGTCTACTCCACTACCTTTTTTCTTAAGAGAACTTGTAACAGAAACAGTCTAAGACTATCAATGCCAGAAAAGGCTCCTGAGAACTACGTAGTATCTGCTGAGCAAGTTAGAAGAACAACAACTTGTGACATTTTCAGTGCTGTACTAAAGGCAGTATGCTGCCAAGTTCTGCATGTCTCTTAGGAGATGCAGAACTAAAAGTTCTGAGCTTCTATGTCAACCTGTATACCTGAGGGCACTCGTTATGTACCAGGAAGTGTTGAGTATCTCTTAAGGACAGAACCAAAGATTTCACTCAATCATTCAATTGCAGCAATAGTACTAGAGTCTAAGTACTAGGCAGATGAAAATTATATTACTTAAATTCTTCTGCCGCTTAGAAAACTCAGTTTAAATTTATGATCAGAACCAGGGGTTCCTAATCATAATTTAGCATTCAAAAAATATCATAAAAAGACAGCCCTAAAGAGTGAGAAATTAAATAATTCCTGGGATGTGTAACACAGTATAACAGGATGCGTGCAAAAGTCCCCAACTAGCCTTGAACAAGCTAGAAATGGAACTGGAAGCAATACAGATATGTTGGTATTGTAGCTAAATTCATTACCTCTACTAAAAGGCTCTGGTAAAATACCAGGCTTCCTAGCTCACAGGACCAGGGTTTATCAAAGACCAAAGTGGGTTCCCATTTGGTGTCTCTGTATGATACTGCATTTCAGTAGATCACTGTGTCAGCTTGTTTCTGCTAGGCTTGGAAGCTCCACATAGTATAAGTATGGCCTGTGTTATTTACATTATTCAGAGATAGAGTGACGTAGTTAAAACTGTAGATGAAATATAAGTATCCTCATAAACAAAAGAACATCCTATTTTTGTCAGCTATGCAGTATCGGGGCACTTTTTTTTTTTTTGCTTTTTATTTCCTGTGCATATATTTAAGGGTCAGAGACATGAAATCCCTTTACAATTTAGACTGTATCAGTTTTTTAAGAACACAACCTTATCACTGAGTCAAGACATATCACATATGACTTATCACTGAAATGCAGATTTATACACAACTGCAATTGGATGGCTGCTTTTCTGAATCAGTTGTCAATTAAAGCAGAAAAAAAGAAAGACATCAACTGCAAAGCCCAATCTCATGAGCTTTCTCTAATTTATTGGGCTTCTCTTAGTCCATTTCTCATGGAGTTGTCAGATGTAAACCAGTCCATGCTTGATGGCAAATGGGAATTTATAATATGGAAATGCAATTCACCATGCATATATGTCCTTGTTTCGGCTGGGATAGAGTTAATTTTCTTCCTAGTAGCTGGTAGAGTGCTGTGTTTTGGATTTAGTATGAGAAGATGTTGATACACACTGATATTTTAGTTGTTGCTAAGTAGTTCTAGTGCTTACACTAAGTCAAGGACTTTTCAGATTCCTGTGCTCTGCCAGATGCACAAGAAGCTGGGAGGAGACACAGCCGAGACAGCTGATCCAAACTGGCCAAAGGGATATTCCATACCATATGACGTCATGCTCCGTATATAAGCTGGGGGGAGTTGGCCAGGGGGCAGCGATCGCTGCTCGGGGACTGGCTGGGCATCGGTCAGTGGGCTGTGAGCGGCTGCATCACTTGTTTTTCCTGGGTTTTGTCTCCCTGCCCCTCATTGTTTTCCTTTTCATTACAAATGATGATGATGATGATGATGATGATGATTATTATTATTATTATTATTAATATTATATGTAATATATTTTTAATATATATTATTTTTTCAATTATTAAACTGTTCTTATCTCAACCCACAAGTTTTCTCACTTTTGCTCTTCAGATTGTCTCCCCTATCCCACCGGGGCAGGAGGGTGAGCGAGCGGCTGTGTGGTGCTTAGTTGCCGACTAGGGTTAAACCACGACAACATAAAATAAAAAGTTGATTTTAAAAGATTCTCACTTAAACCCACAAACAGCTAAAGATGTGATTTGAAGAGTAACTTCAATTTTGATCACAGTATTTGATAAATCTGAATGTCAATTATGAAGAAGAGATTATTGCATTATCAATACAAAGCAGCTATGCTTTATAAATATTACTTTCTCCTAAGTAGGATATAACTGCATTGTAGGGTCTCTACTATAAGTAAAACAAGCACTGCAAACCTCCTTGCTGGTGAAATGTTAGCTGTGATCAATGTATGATTCTTTTAATTGTAAAAAATTCTTATTATACTTTTGCCAAAACATAAGGAGGTGCTCAAACTACGTCACAAATACATAAATTGAAATATGTTTTTTTAAAAAAGCAGGTTGATGACCTTGCAACTCTTCCAATACACATTATAGTGAAACTTGAATCTTGCACAGTATCGTATGATACACGCAATATACTCAGCTAATCGTCACCTATCTGAAATTCTTTCCTATTTCATTTGAATACTTGTACAGTGTAGGCTTTCTCAGCGTCTCCATCATACATCCTGGCCTGTTTTCCTTCAAATCCACTACCTATACTGCCAATGAAGCATTCCCCCAGCATTATCTTCTGCCTTCTCCTGCATATTTTCTATACTGGCCATTTTCCACAGAACATAATTTCTTCTGCTGCTTGCCACAAGCAGACTGTCGGTTTGGAGGTCTGTCTCATACATCGGGATACTCCTTATTTATTTCAAATATTAGCTTAGCACAATTATTCTTTTCTTATTTAAGCAAGTTACAAAGGATGAATCTCGAAAGAAAAGTTTTAGTCACATTGAAACAGGCTAGACCTGAAAACCCCTTAGCAAATAAATTTACTGTATAATTTAGCGCTTATATAATGACTTATATCTATAGGCAGTACGCAAATATTAAATAATGTGTATTTGCATCTATATGAGTAGGCAGAAAAGAGTTTTTTCTTTCCCTTGGAGACTGAGAAATTAATTATAAGATGACCATTCAGATAGGTGAGATGCAGAACTCAGACACTCCTGGTATGCATTGACCTCACAGACTATCACCTCTTTACATGGGCAAAAGCAAGCTATTTAACATGGGCATAACTAAAGTATATTTTGCGTGCATATGAGTTCCTTCTGCTTCTGAAAGGAATATTTATGACTATGCTCCAGGAAATCTTTCTTCTGTAATTTCTGAATGTAAAATTACTTCAGCAAATTTACATTTTGTTAATTGATAACATATGTTGTAATTTTATCTTCATAACTATTAAACAGCTTGACAAAAAGCACTTTGCCTCTGTAACCACAGCATCCCAGCAACTGTTTTCACATATCTTGAAAACACCTCTACTGTCTCTGAAAATTTATTTTGCATCAGTCCTGTTACCTGCTACAGGCTGTTTACCTTTGATTTTTGTTTCCTTTGGCACCACCTCTAGAACAACAAGGAGTCCACTTCAGGACCGTGGAAGGGGTTTAATGTTAGCACGCTGGGAATGAGTCACATATTTTATATTGATATTAATGTGCAGTAAATTCCTTACGTGCTGTGAGTATTGTTGCCACTGGCACCACATACACAACATGTTACCTCTGAACTGCAAGGTTCATTCATGATGGCAAGCACTTTAGCTCAGTCTGGGCTAAAAAGATGACTGAGTACCTTCTATTGGCATATAGGGCTGCATATAGCAGTGAATTTTGATATTATATAGAAATATTTATTTCTAAGCCTTTTAACACTACACTCATAAAATCAAGGAAATTGTCAAGTCTTATACACAGCTGCCCTGAGGCAGAAAATTTTTGCAGTAATTTCAAGAAATATTAGACATCTTCATTCAAAAAGATGCTCCTTGTCCCTAAAATTGTAGCCTATGTCATCCCACGGTAAAGTTCTCATTGACTGAAGAGACCCCAGCATGGCTTGACAGCCATGTTCATTTGTATGGTACAAAATCTCTGAGATGTTTGGGAAACAAATGCATGTCATGGCAACGGCAGTACTTCAGCACTTTCATGCCAATGAAACATGCAAAGCATCTTGATGCTGTGGAAGAATGGAAAAGCTTGTAATACTGTGGCAAACTAATGCACCCCACCAACACACATTCTTCAGCCCATGGTGCCAGTGACATGTACAATAGATAACAAAATAGAGGACCACTCTTGTAGCCAGGAAGCACTGCAAGCGCTTGCCAGTTCTTACATTTGGCAAACCAGATCAATGTGGAAGCATAAAGTGTGAGAAAAGTAACGTATCAGTGAATGAGATAAGAAAGGCTCCACTGTACTCAATACTTCATCTATATACCTAGGCAGACTAGTTCTAACTTGCAACAATAGAGTTTAGGTCAATATACTTTTATAGATAGGGAAGAGAGTTTAAATCTTTTACAGCTTGATGTTTTCATCATATCAGCAAGCTAACAGTCTCTTTTTTAGAAGGCATAGAGCTAGAAAAGTGAGATTCCTGCTCTTCCATTATGGCTTATTCACTTTGTTATACAAGGATGTTTATTCACAACTGTTGTCCACACTAGACTCAACCATAATGCCTGCTGATACTCTGTCACTTGTCCCTATTCGCTGGGGAGTCTCCATACTTACAAAAAAAGAACTGATATTTTTCTGACTTACTTTACTAAATACTATGCTCTTATATAAAGAAAGTGACGTCATTTGGCATTTATAATACTCTAGTTTGTGTCTATGTTGAAGACAGCACGTTGTGTTTGTTGTGAGGTGAGAACTGCATCATAGGCTTATCCAAGAAGGTATCTTACTGACTACAAAAAAAAAAAAATACATTACACAACATCATATTTACTATGGTGCATTCCCAAGGATCACCCATTTCCTGTCTTTGAAGGCATCTGACATATCAGAGAAACATGACAGATAATCCTGCATCTAATATATTTAAATAAGTGTGAAAATAAAGTTCAAAAGACATCATGACTGGAATAGAAAAATCTGGGAAATTAGGTAACTGAATCATGGTGCATCTGGTCAAGCATGCAACAAATAAAAAGCCTCAAATCAATGCAGTAATTTCTGAAACACCATAGATGGGATACAGCACAAGTGACAAGCGAGAGAGCATAACTGAAAGTTTATGAAACATGATGATTATCAAAGATTGCTGTATGTGCACAAGCTGCCTAATTCCCAGGCTTTCGGCAGCTATCCTTGCTCAAGGAATTTTTAAGGAAGAACGTGAGAAGGAAGTGTAATACTTGTGGTTTTCACTTTAACGGGTAGCACTTTCCTGCAGAAAACAGATTGCCAATTCCTTTTTACATAAAGGATTTTTACCATCTTTCATAAAGGAACAGAAAAGTAACAGAGTTTAATGATACCAATTTACCACGGCTGAGAACCTTAGCTATTCTAGAGCGAGCACACATTAAAATGAACTATTCGTATCTTACAAGAATTTCCAAGTAATACGGGTTTTGAACAGAACCCATAATATCCCCAGAAATTTTGTTAAAGACATTTAGTTTCCACATCCTAACATGGAAAGATCAGACAAAGGATGGGATGGTTTATTATACGGCCAAAAAACTGCAACTCATTGTAAGCGCAAGTATGATAGGAAAGCACGCTGTCCTGGGTTTCTGCCACATGCCTGTATTCTGTTCCAAAATCTAAGTGACTGCAAAAATTAATGGAATGATAAAATCCAGAGAAGGAGAAAAGTAAATGAGTCAGATTTACAGAAGGAAAGCCAGAGCAGGCTGATGATCTATGTCTATTGCCTTGTCATGGATCAACCAAACACGATCAGGAGCAGTCACTGGGCAACTGATTTACAAAAGCTGTATCTGCACAGGAAAAGAGTCCAAAGCAAGCAGAGAAGAAAAAGAGGATGATTAATCATTTATTAAGCATACAATCAAAACTTCAACAACACAAAGGACCTGTAGACAAACACTGTGATTAGAAAAAACTAAGCATAAGAGAGAAAATCCTGGCTTTGCTATATGAAAGGAGGCGTTCTATTCAGTAATGTAAACACGAGCTTTTTAGAGCCATTTGAGTTGTACTACCATATCCAAATCACCTAGCAGATATGACAGAGGAAGAGAAGGAAACCTGCACCTTTCTTGAACAGAATATGGAGTCCAGGTGGAATACTCTAGGGTATTTCAAATATCACTAGATGCCTATGTTTATAAAACTGAATCAGAGCTAGAATGTCTCCATTGACTTCAGTGAAGCCAGGATTTCATGCCTGCAATGATAAGAGTCTAAGGGCCAGCAGACCAAGCAGAATAGGCTAGGCTTTACTTAGGAACCCCAGTGACTAAAAATTAATAACCTAAAAGGATCAATTGAATTTGTTATCTCCACCCTCCCTCTTCCCCTAACTAGAGGAAAAACATTGGTGCTCCCATGGTTAAGAACACTGAACCAGAAACTAAAGCCAGACAGTGAGAAACACTAGAAAATCCGCTATCTACTCAGCACTTCAGTTCAGCTCCCTCAGACGACAGATAACTAATGCAGAAATGATAGCCCTTTCGTAAATGTAGGAAGGAATGAAGGGAAAATGATGGTATCATTGCCTTTTGCATAATTCTTACAGCTTTACCAAAGACCTTCACCTTAGGCAACCTACATTTCAGAGTAGAAGATCTCCAATGCCATCAACAAGTGTCTCAACTGTGAAGATAACATACTTGGAGTAAGAGCCCTTTCCAACCAGAAAGGTAAGCGCATAGGGTCAAAAATCAGGCAAGCAAACAACAAGGTTGGCTGCAAGGACCAAAAGTCCAGATCTTTTGTTCCTTCATGACTGTCCGGCCTCTGCAGTTAAGCACTACAGCTACTGCACATCCTTTTGGCTGGAGGCAGGCTCTTATCTCCCAGTGCAGGGTGCTTCTGTGCATGCACAGATGTCCACTCCATGTAATGAACTGGAGCGTCACACTTAACAAATTATGTATTGCTGGGAAGTAGGCAATCAGTATGTTGTCTGGGTCGGACATCTAGGCTACATCTATATTGTTAAATTAAATGCCCAGGAACATTCCTGAGCACTGAGGCCAACTATACCGAACAACTGCAGCTATGCTAGGGAAGTCTCAGCTTCCAAAGCAGGGTGAGTGTAACCAACGTGCCTCCTGGATGTATTTTGGCTTCCAAACCATGCCCAGGAATTTCTCGGGAAAGAACTAGTTAGTAAAAGCCAAGAGCTAACCATGGGCAATTGTAAAAAGTACAGACTAGTGAAAGCCAGGGCCCAAGAATATTCCTAGATATCATCCAATTTGGTAAAACTGTAGCACAAAAATCCATGCAAACCACAATTTTGGTGGATGTAACAGGACTGGTCCAAAGACTTTCTGATGAGTGTTCATGTGTGTGACAGTAATCTGCCCTAAGATACCTAACCAGCAACAAGACCATACAACGAGAAAAATGCAGCATGAAATTGTGACTAGGACAGCGAGGCATATAAAGGAAAATCACCTACACAGTCTCTGTGCGCCTGTTTGCCTCACTAACCCTCACGATGGGATTTATACCATGAGCATAACCCAGACAAACAGTATTATTCCACATCTAGTTTCATGCAAGAATTGAGATTTTGACTGCATTTCTGTGTTTATAGAAATGTATGCCGGTATAATAATATTTGCTCAACTCCTCGTGAACAGTATTTTCATGTAAAATTATTACAGAAAACTGAAAACCTTGTTGTACATGGATATGTCTATTCACAAGAAACTATGAGAAAAAATCACAAAGATTTAACCAATTAAAAAGAAAATTTGAACAAAAAGATGACACAGGAAAACATTACTTTATCTTCATCAAAATTTCTGAATTTCTGGAATATAAACGAGTTTCCTGAGGGGCACTCCTCCTGAGGGGCATACATTCTGTTTCAAGAGCAAGGAATTTTTTGTACTGAATTTCTGACTCATGATTATTCATGTGATGACACTGAATGTGTGGTTGAAAGATCATTGGATTTTGCCTAACAAAGTTAATTCTTTAAAAACTCAGTTCCAATAGAATGAGCTGGTTTGGGAAAGAAAAGACTACATTAATAAATAGACTAAAAACTATAGAACATTCCTAACTTAATTTTGGCTTGTGCACAGATATGCTAAGAAGCTACGTGGAAAACAATGTAAATATATACATCATTCTTAAAACACACAGAAAAAAAAAGTCAGCAAATCATTTCTGTGTCTGAAATCCACAAAATTAGTTAAGAGATTGAAATGGCCAGAATACAGCTCATAATTAGTGATTCAGGTGGTTGTAATAATGATTATACTTTTTAGATAATATATACCCTTAGAAAGTGTATTTAGAGAACACTTTATACTTCCAAAACCTGTATAAATATTAGCTAAAGAATTCTTACAGAACTGATAAAATGTAGGTAGATAATATGCTTATTATGAGCAAAATAAATGGTAAAATTGAGACGCAAGGAGTTGGTTTGGCTGAGTTTCCACAGCAGGAAGGATAAGAATCACAATTTGATCTGAATCTGAATTACTGAATCCCTCAAGGGGGACAGTCTGACAACATCTACAGACCCAGGTGGCTCCTGAAATCTTTCCTTAGCTTCTGGGAGGCTTGGATCCATGGAGTTAATCTCCAGGCAGAAAGCCAGCTAATTCACAGGAGTTCAATGTCTCATTAGGCCTCCATGGCTTCAAAGTACGTCTGGAGAAAGAATGTCCATAGGCTCAATGCCAAAGAATTGGACAGGGCCAAGGTTTAACTGGATTTACTCATTTGATTCAATTTTCCTTAAGATATTTCCTCAGATTCTTAGTTTTGGTCAGCTGTGACTGAGCACCTAGGTTTGGCTGAAAGGGCAGGCTGCCGATGCATGTCCTCAGCCAACTGGCAGGAGCATCTTTTGCTTCTCACAGAACAAGCATAATCGCTCCTACAAAGCACTAAGTATTTACCAGGTCTTGAACTGTACAAGTACGAACCGTTTTTCCAAACATGAGTCACTCACAGGGAAGTCAAATAAGCAGCTTGGCTGAATGATCAGAAAGCTAAATGACACAAATTCAGGAAGCCTTAAAGAAAAGTAGCTTTAAAATTATGAGCACTGCAATATTTATTAAATCTCACACAGAAGCAAAATAAACATACTTAAGAAAATAGAAGATCTAAATGTCTGCTGGAAAGGAAGGTGATTTCCAATGGCTAAGGCTGTTTCCTTTCTTCTAGGTGGCTAGATGAGCATGCCACCCTTGAGACTGGTTTGCCATGTCCAGCCATATCCCCACCAACTCACAAACCCCCGACACCTTTTTCAGAATGCAAAGGCAGTTTTAACATAGAAGAAATAAATATTTGGGATCATAGAGCAGGACAAAATTCCACAGTCCCATAGCCACAAATTATTTCTTGGGAAAAGAAATGCAATGATGACCTTGCATATTAAAAATAAACTAAAAAAAAAATCAGCAGTAATTTGAGAGTGTTTCTGCACATCAGAACTCTTACCCTCCAGTTCATTGGACAGGAGAAGATCGCATGCTTATGAAGCATCCTTGCTTTGTTGCAAGATTATTTAATGCTTAAAACATGACAGCTGCCTCTGGATGTAGGAACATTGAAAAAATATAAGAAAATTACAAGAAATAATCCCTGGCCAATCCCGCTTTTGGTACTGACTTCAGCACAATGGAGTTCCCAGAGCGGCTCCCAGCCAGCTGGTGGCATACATCCCCCTTTCACGAATGTGTTTCCTTAGTGTAGTCTTACATGGTAACATTCATTATGTCCCTCCCAAAACTATTTTTGAGGGATTGTAAAATAACTGTGTTTGAAGAAAAAAAATATCTTAGAGGTATCTTAGCTGTATCAGTAAACACTGTATAAAAATCTTTCATTATAAATTATCACTATTCAAAACAATGAGAAGGTTGCTGCTGTAAACACACTTGTGTACCAATTCCACACCATGTAATTATCTCTCACAATGTAGTCACTAACAGCAGGAATTAAAAACTGGCATTGCAAATTGAATGTCTGCTTTTGGAGATAGAAAGAATCCCTTGTAAACAAAGATCAGCAATATATTCCAGATAATTCACTACGTCTTGCCACAGAATAGCAATGCCACAAAATATGCTCTTCTTTTAAAGATCTTAAAGCTTTTTTTTCTATGATCTTCTTCCAAAGCAGAATTTCCAAAGAGGGTTTTGAGATATGTTTGCATAACAGACGTATGTTCATGATACACTTATGAGAATTCAACAAATTTATCTGTCCAGGAAACATTTTGTCTATTCCCTGTCAAAGACATTAATTTCTGACAAAGCTCAAGTTAACAAAAACATCATCAACAACAAAAACACTAACATAAAAAGCTAGTAAAGACAAAAATATATTCATTAAAACCTCTATGTTTTTAAACTAGATTTTAGGAAGTTAATGAAGTAACTAAAGAAGGAGGACCTAAGATCACAAATTGAGGGGATATGATCTATTAGCTGTAATTATGCAAACAATCACATATTTGTAAATTGAGTTACACATCTGTGCAGGTGTCTGCACAAAGTGGATTATTTGGGGCAGTTAGAATTGCACAATACTGCAAGCATTTAAACAGATGCTGAAAAAGTCAATTTTTCATGCTTACCCACTAGCTTGGCAACACCAGCAAGAATGTAAGAAGTATTTATATTTCAAGAGCTATATGATTTTATGCCTTAATTCCTTGAATTCAACATTAATGTGGCACCTATCCTCCATTTTCTGACTCCTAGTTCAAATTGCCTGACTCTCCTAGCTGTTGCAGAGTTGGACATTCGGGAGGAGTTTATAGGAAGAAGCCAGAGAATTCTCCTATTCCTCTCTCACTAAAAAAAGAACCAATCTGTCAGTAACTGGATGACAAGGTACAGGCAGGTACTAACCCTTACCTTTCCAGGCGAGAAAGGATGGAAGTCCATCCTGAGAGCCCAGAACTCAGATTGCCTTTCCTCAAGTTCAGGCTGATTGCCAGGGATTTGCAGTGCCATCTATCGTATGAAGTTGTTCTGCAAACTCTTCTCCAAATGTTAGGGAAAGGAAAAACCTCTTAAGGACACAACTTAACTACCAGAGTTATCAGTAGAAGAGTATTTAAAGAAGTTTAGGGAGTTCTTTGAATTTACTTTTTGGAAGTGCATACATATCTAAACAAAACACCGCAAACTGCTTTGGCATCAAGCTTCCTTTCAAGAAATGTTTTAAGAATAATCTGGGTGTTTTTATTAAAAGAAATTAACCTCTGTTCATCTCATTATTACCTTTTATGTCTAACATTTTCCTTCAGTTCGAAAAATGTAAAAAATTCCTAAGATGTTAATTGCTGTTAATCACTATGAAAAACAGTTAGCCTAAGTAATCACATCGTTTTACGAAAATTACTTCCTTCATATCCACTTCAATAGAATAAAGATGTTCTTGTATAAAGATGACCACTGTTTCCTTAATTCACTTACCACCTTCAAGCTTACTGTACCTAAAACAGATCACAAAGATGAAACACAAGTTTCATCAGCATTCTGCTATCGCCTATATCCTCCTCTGCTTAGGCCACTGAGACGTCTCTTCACAATCTGCTTTGTCAGCTTCTGGTTTACAGAATTTTGACCTTATAGTGAAAGCAAGAAACACATCAAGTGTCATTTGACTCAAAAGGCAAGTTAGGACCTATGACTTTTAACAGCAACTCTATTTCCATTTAACAATGGAAATACAGTAATGACAAAACAGAGGAGTAAGGGAATCTTCTCTGTAGAACAATCTGTCAGGGTAGACTAAGCAAACCCAAAGTCTTCAAGAAATTATTCATAAACCTCTTGTGAAAAAGTTATTCCCCTCTAAATGACATTTACCTTGTGAATACTATCCTCTGTTTCTAAGCTTTTGCTGTCAGTAACCCAAAAAATCCTTACCTCCAGCAGTACAGGGAAGCATGGTGAAAAACCAAAGGAACTGCCTCTGGATATGTGTAGGTAGTATTCACGTACTATGATAACACACAACTTTATGAAACACCAAGATTAGAGAAAGACATATTCTGAAACTTTGTATTTGTCTGACTTCCAAAATATTGTCTTTCAACTGAGAGGTAAAATGTGACCTTTCAGTCAAAAGAATTCATTTTTGCTTTCATACTTACTAAACAAATACCAGGGTTTAAATATAGTTTCATCACAATTGAACAGCAGTATATTAATATAAAACTGGAAAGAATGAGAAGTAACAGAATCAGAGCTATATAGAATATTGCAATGAAACATCAAGCCATGAAAAGCTGTAATGGAAACACTGGGATTCTCCCATTTTCTTGAAGAGCCATGGGAACAATAGCCATACTTCTTGGCTATACCCATCAGATGGAGCAGAGGAAGAGGAAATTCCCTTAGAAAATAATTTGAGCAAAGCTGGAGCAGGGCAGGTTTTCTGGACAAGGACAGACATGAAGGATCACTGTGGAAATGACTGCAGTGTCCAGTTATTCTTACCACATCGCAGAAAAGGAAGTGTAAATACGGATAGGACACATAGTGCAATACTTTGGGAATAAGACGATCTTAAAATCTATCAATTAAAATGCTGATTCAGATTCTATAAAATGGACAGCTCAAGTTCCCATTCATAAGACGAAGAATACTGAAGATAAGCTAAACAATGTATGTGGCAGTGCTGGCTTACACTTAAATAGGCTCTTCATCTAACATTTGTCATGTATTTTGCCCCTCTGTTAATATTAAAATTCCTAATCCTCTGCTTCCACTCCAACTGATTATTGAACTATTAGCTGTCAATACAAAATACATACAAAAAAGTCTCGGGTTTTTTTAGAAATTACCGCAAGTTCTGATGTCTGTGATTATACAAATAGGATACAGTTCTCATACTGATGATCTCTATGTGACCCAAATTAATACCTTTGACAGAACAGAATCTCTCTGGTAGAGGATGTAAACTATTTCAAACAGCAGTTAACCCTTGTTGCATTTTCATATCCTACCATAAAACAACAACAATGCATAGTAAGAGGACAAGAAAGAGGACTTGCAACTGTGTGTGTTTACAAAGTGTCCGAGTTCCTGGTATCACAGTTGAACCTTTAATTAATAGAAAAAAAATGGGACACTACCATAATTTATTATGTGAATAGTTTTTCATAGAAGTAATACTTATAGAATTATTCATTACCACATTGGCGAGAAATATCAAGTACAAGATAACAGAAACACTGCAATGATATGTAGGAGCTAGGATGACACATACTGCTGAACAACAGAAACCCATGAGGGCAATAGAAACTACAGATATTACAGCATCAAAATGTGTTATCAAGGAGAAGAGAAGCAGCACACTTATCGGAGAAGCTTGTTTCAGTGAAGCTCTCTGTCCCTGTGAGTACCCCAAGAAGAGCAGGCACATGGGGAGCAGTAGGTAACTGGGGTACTGGAACTAATGACAAGCTTTAAATAGCTGTTAAGTATGCATCTCTGCTCACACAGTAAAGTTAATGCTTGCTTGTCACTGCTAACTTAATAAACTTTTCTACTTGCTAGAAAATGCTGGATAAAAATGCTGTTTAATTGTTTCAAACCTTACTCTTCCTGAAATTGATGTAATTCCTCATACGTATTGTTCATGTAGCCAGGCTTCTATAGAGTGAATGGTGGTGAGTCCTGCTCAGGACCAGTTGTTTAGCCTCTTCTGTGCTTAAAAAGACTTTGAGGATGATATGGTCTTGGTTTTTTAATACGGGAAAGTCGTCAGTCAAAGGGAGAAAGTGTTCTTACCATTTCAACTATATGAACTATGTACATATTCATGAATTTTAAAGCCAGAAGGAATCATTGCCATCCAATCTCACCTTTTATCTACAGTTTACCTTCTAATGTCAGCCTGCAGCCCAGACATTCTCCTTAGCTGCAGTGCTTTGAGAAAGCTGATTGCAAGGATTGATCTACTCACCACTGGAAAAGTTGTTCCTATGCTTAATCTATCCATCACTTTAAAAAAATCCAGAAGTAATAACCCCCCCCATCTCTTGTCTACACTTCTAAGTCTCTGTTTCAAATCACTGTAATCTTCCATGCTATTCTCCTTCCTCTAAAGGGGAATCTAAAGAACCGCAAATCTTTTCTCCATATAGATACTTTTTGATCATTCTATCAAGAAATTGCAAATCTCTTCCTAGATAGAAGACACCAATTTAACTTAAGGCTTTCTCACAGACCTGTATAAACAAATTACACATGGATTTCTCTTTGAAAAAAGTACTCTTCCTTTCCCCTCTTCAAAATTGCTGCACATCAGTCCTCCATAAAGCAGATGTTCATGTGACCCTGGCAGTTCTTATACATGTATGCTCTCCTCAAAGCAAAACAAAGCACTCATAGTCCAGATGGTCTCTCTCCAAAGCTTCACCAGCTTCCATGCTTGGAACAGCTCTGCGGTTCTGGTCTAATACAGGTGTATTTACATTAGCAGTTTAGTCCAAATCAGAAGAGTCCTTTAAATATATTTCAGAAATATATTTCCTGATTGCATATATTGGTTCACATTCAGGAGCACATCTCATGAGCTGGATTTTTTTGGTGAGCGAAATCCCTCATTTCCTCACACACCAGAAAATTTCCTCACACACTGGGAAAGAACAAGAAATGTCACAAAAATTCTTTGCTTTTAAAGCTCAGTTAATTTCGTCATTACAGCAGGAAAACACATCAGTTCACCAAAGGAGACCAAAGGAACAACTATGGCTGATACGTACCTTCCACCGTTACAGTTTTCAGCTACTGTGTAAAATAAATTGAACTACTAAAAAAAAGAAGTTTTCTTCTTTGCTTTTTGCTGAGTTATTCCTGAGATCATTATCCTTACATTAAGGATCTATGTAAGATATTTAGCACAACCATCTCTGTATCCTAGAAGAACAAAAACTACAACCTACAGCCCTGCACCTTTTGCTATTTGAAGGCATGAGATAAAAATCTGTGTGCAAACCCCCTTTAGGAGATGCTCATTCCTGTCTACAAGTACATTTTTTAACAAGAGAAAACAGGTGTGCTAGTGACATTTTTAGTGCAGTTCTGCTTATTAAAAAATGTTTGTATCCACACTGTGAATTGCATTTAAACACATACTTAATATATTTTCTCGTATTTTAGCATATTAACAGATTTAACTACTGCCAAGCTAGGTATTGGCAACATAATGAAAACCCAACATAAACAATATCTACCTGCCCACATAATTCAAAGATATTACTTAGGTGGAAATCTATTTTTCTCAAATACACTTAAAAATTCACAGTCATGCACATAAATTAAACTAAAATAATAAATACAAGTAAGCAACAAATTAAATGTGCATCTTGAATTCACATTTGAAAGTTCACCCATAAATTTAAAATTTGAATATTTAACTATGTAGTTCTCCAGTCCTATTATGTATGTAGTTCTCCGGTCCTAGACAACGTTTTGCATTTTAAAAAGAAATTCATTATGCAACTCAAAACACTGTTTTTCTTTCCTTTTAATAGACATTTATTACCTAGATACTTTATCAAAATCATAACAAGTCTCTTTAAACATCTTTAATCTGTTCACAGACATAGCCTCAAACTGTTACTTATATAAAAAAGTTTTATGGAAAAAAGGCGTCAGAGTTATTAAACTACTCTCAAACTTAGTTGTTCCAGGAAAGCAGAGAATTACCAATGAAGTTACTTTAGCAGTCAATACCTATTGACTGTGACAAAGACTGCACCTGCTCATGGACACACAGTGCAGGAATGACTATGAACTCAGACTAGTGAAAAGAAATGGTTTACGTATATAGAAGCTAATCTTTATGATGCTTATAGCCATACTAAAGAATGCATCACCTCCCAAGCAAAAAGGAAAAGACAGTTTGCAAAAGTGAGCAGCATAAGTGTTCCCATCTTGACTAAAAAAAAGGCTGAAATTTCTCTAGACTTAAAAAATAAAATAAAGAAAAATAAAGAAAAATAAAGAAAAATAAAATAAAATAAAATAAAATAAAATAAAATAAAATAAAATAAAATAAAGGGAAAAGTCCATTTAAAAAAGGAAGGCTAGAATTGCATCACACTGGGCAAAGGAAAAAAAAAGAATGCATTTGATTTTTCGATTTCGTGCAAGCAGCTATATTTCACTTAGAGCTGCAAAACAAGAAAACACTTTAACACATCTTTTTCTTATCCTGCCAAGCCTAGAAGTTTTAGAACGTTCTAAGCATCTGAAAATTGTGAAAGAAATTAAACCACAACATGTTGTAAAGCCTTAGCAACAACCGTAACCACCAGGGTAACCTTTGTAATAATTCTGTACCAAAGGTATTACATGTGCATTTATTTATGAACTGTAAACAAGCAGCCAACATTTTTATCACTTAGAATTGAGTTGTATAATGCGTGCACTGCTACTGAACCCAAAGATTCCGAATGCAATTTCAGTTAGCACACAAAATTAACCTTTCATAAGAGTGCCTACATTTCCCCTAAGACATCTTTCCTGTCATATTTCACAAGCAATTTGGGCAATGCTTAGTGTTTTAGCCCATCTGAATTATGCATACACCTACACATTCCATAATGTAACTAAAGAATGTTTGCAATTCTCGAGCATGATGCAAATTTATTATAAATAATTGTAAAAACCAACCAACCATACAGAAATAAAACAAGCTTACTGAAGTTAATCCCACACATTCTTTCTTCCACTGTCTCAATACATCAAACAGTAATTATCTTGTATTTAACATAATAGGACAGAGAATATTTAGCCTGAGAGTACTCAAACCAAATAAATATAGATAAACATCTATGATAGGATAAAAAAATCAGCTTTCTTCTTCAAAGGTCACTTCGTAATAATTATTTTGGTGTCATTAGCAAAAAAGCTACACACCAGAGCCAGCTCCATATGGATTACGACTGAACTTAAACAGCATTATCTGTGTCCTATTGTGAGTTCAAATTAAAATGCAGATTGCTGCTGTTTTGGGAAGAGGGGGTCGTCTATTTCTTTGCTTTGCAAGAAAAGAGAAGGAGAAAAGTGAGAAAAAGGAGAAAAGAAGATAGTTATCATATAAGATGAATGTTATTAATCTTGATCTGAGATACTTATTTGGTTCCTATTCCTGTACCTTAATGACTTCCAGTCCCTACATCATTCCACTCTGATATAACGAGGAACACTAAGCCCCTGACAAACCATGTGGAAAAACCCAATCCCTTTTCCATAAATACTAAGATAGCGTGCTAATCGCTGTACTCAGCCTTATGTTAGTAAGTACTTCCAACTTCAGCCTACTTTTTCCTGAAAATGTCACTGACATTAAGATGAATATTATCAAATCATGTTTATAAGCCCTACATTGTCTGTGAACTTTTCAGAGAAATTTAATGGCAGAGTGCTAATGAAAAATTTATGTGGGATTTTCATTCCACAAGATTTTCTACCAGAAACCTCACTCCATATATTTACTGTAAAAGCATAAAGTCTTCCATGGAATTATGCTACTTGTTAGAACTAGGCAATTAAAACTGCTCAAAATTTGAAAGACGAGAAAAGTCACTTGTTAGAACTAGGCAATTAAAACTGCTCAAAATTTGAAAGACCAGAAAAGTCACTTTCATGAAGAATATCGGCTTATTGTTTAATATAATGTATGCACTTGTTAAATAATAATCAGTCCATTAACTGGGTCTGTAACCAGTCTGTACCGGGTCTGGCTGAGATGGAGTTATTTTCCCCATAGCAGCCCTCATGGTGCTATGCTTTGTATTGGTAGCTAGAAAGGTGTTGATACACACCAGTGTTTCGGCTACTGCTCAGCAGTGCTCGCACAGCATTAAGGCTGTCTCTCCAAATTGCCCCCCTCACCCAGTAGGCTGGGGGTGGGCAAGAAGTCAGGAGGGGACATAGCCAGGACAGCTGACCCGAACTGACCAAAAGGATGACGTCTGCTCAGCAGTAATAGCTAAGAGAAAGGCGGGGTGTATGGGGGGGGGGTGTGTGTGCATTCGTTATTACGTTGTCTGTCTTCCAGAGCAACCACTACGTGTACTGAAGCCCTACTTCCTGGGAAGTGGCTGGACATCGCCTGCTGATGGGAAGTAGAGAATAAATCTTTTGTTTTCCTTTGCTTCCACGTGCAGCCTTTGCTTTTGCTTTATTAAACTGCCTTTATCTTGACCCACAAGTTTTTTTTCTATCTTATTTTCTCCCCACCCTGTCCTGCTGAGGACGGGAGTGATAAAGCGGCTTGGTGGGCACCTGGTGTCCAGCCAGGGTCAACCCACCACAACGTCTTATCAATACAAACAGAAACTGGTTTAGTGGTATATTAATTCTAATTGTAGCATTAGCTATGCTATAGGATTTATACTGTTATGGATTAATATGCACACTTATGACAAAGTTTAAAAAAAAAAGAATTGATACAGAAAGTGTTCTTTTTTTTTTTTAATCACACGTAAATAAACATATCACCTGCAAACTGAGTGAGAAATTATTTATACCGTACAGGTTACTCTTTCTTATATAATTCGTACTATCTGTAGGATAGCTTTCTTGCTTCCTCATATCAGTTTGAGCTTTTTCCCATCAATAAAAACATGTCAGTGGGGAAGGTAGAAGGGAGAAAACAACCAGCCTGTCTGGCAGGAGATTTGGTCTATCTGTCAAGTAGTTGGTCAGACTCTACAATGACCAAAGGAAAATTTGTAAAATCCTACCTCTTCCCACACAGTAAATAAACAGAAGAACTTTTGGTGAGGATACAGAATAGCATGGAAAACTTAAGATGGAAATACTTCAGGTGTGAAAGAGGCAATGAGATCACGCTTGGCCCTTCTGTCCAGTACATCAGCCAAAATTGTCCTTGGGAGTACAAGGACTTTATGAAGAGTCCTTGGTGAGTTGGACCAGACAGAAAAGACTCATTGTTCAGTGAATGACCTTCAGTTCCAAGTACAGGAACACACAGTAGTATTAACTATTACTGCAAATACTGAAAAGTGGCCTTCTAAGCACAACCAGCTTTTTTTATAGATGTGAACATCAAACCCCATAATTTTCTTTGCAAGTGGATGAGTATGACAGCAACCAACAGTCCTTTATTGCATCTGTCTATTCCACTTCCAAAATTTTTGGGGCAAAAGCCTGACAAGCCTGTTTACATGAACAGAAATGCAACTCCTCCCTGTGCTGCATGTCTGGAGTGTAACAAAGTCTCAGAAAGGTTATAACATTAAACCTATATTCCAGTCACTTTCACCCAGGCCACTGATTCAAATCTATGCAATTTGCAGGTTTGAGTATGTATTATACAATGTGGCAAGAGCTCTGAAACTTAAGTTACTAATATGAAATTCAAGTTTGTCCTATAGTTATAATTGCATAGCTGGATTTCAGGGTTGTTGTCTGTCTGCACACCCTTGCACTTGAGTAAGAAATTCCCTAGCGGTCCAGGAACCCCCCAGCTAGATGAGACATACAACTGATTTGAAACATCACACCAACCTAGCCAAGGTGACTGACTGAGCTCCTGGCCTCTTTCACAGTAATATATATAAGTAATTGGTGCAGGAGCCTCCAGGTGGGAATTCCAGGCACTCCCCGAGGCAGCTCCCGCTATGTATAGATCAATTTGGACATTCCAATGTGTACATTAACATCCTGCATGGGGGATCTGGCTATTCCAGATGCCCCCCGGGCAGGTCCTGCTGCAAAACTGATCAAGCTGTACATAGTTACTTTTAAATAGTCAGTAAAAACTATTCCCGCAGATGCAAAAACAGTCACATAAGACAGTCTTTTGTACACAGTTAAGAGATATTTTGTATGTAGTTTAAGATAACCAATAGCAATGAATTGTGTATATACTGAAGTGGTCACATAGGACCACGGGCCAGCTAGATTATAGGAATTCAGCAGAACAACGGTTCGGTGAGTCTCTTTCGCAACACACCTGGAGACACCCTGGCAAGGACTCCTGCAATGGAGACTCCTATAGCCGTGCGTCCCTCAACCAATCACAATGTTTGAGAGATCTAATCCCCATGCTAAATTCCCAATAGGTTTGTCTGTTTTTTAAACAAACACTCTGTTTATGAATGTCTGTGTAACAACCAGGTACTCAGGTGTACATGACAAACTTACATTTTTCTTGTAACATGGAAGAAAAATCCATGCTTTTTCACCCCGATCTAAAATTTCCCTTTTCAAAATATCTCACTAAGTACACCCTCCCACAGTGTTTCAGCAAGTAGAAAAGTGGTGGAGCAGCCTAGGATCTAGCAATGACACAGCTATCAGAATATAATGTTCATAGTGCTGGTATGAAGTAAGCTCTGTAGGTTGTAATTACTGAAATGCCAGGCTGCCTGTGTTACAGAAGTAAACACATTTTATAAGCGATACAAAGTAAAGTTCCATTGGCAAGAGCTAATAACTGACTTGCAAGTCAAGCACAGTCAGCTACTGATCAAAAGTCTCTGCCTTTTCACTAGTGGACTACCACCTTATACTGCCAACTGTTACCTTTTGAGTCCACTTGAATGAATAAAAGACCATTCAAACGAGCAAGGATTGAGAAAGTCAGTACCAACTCGAGAATCAGTTACCACAGATTATCAGATATCATGAGTCACATCTACAAATCGTTTCCAGCAAGAATGATAATGAAAAGTCCCTCAGGGCATGCCCCAGACAGGACAGACAGATCATTTCTCTAAGAGCTAAAGAGAATATTTTTTCTTAGTTGCACTGGCTGTTGTGTCTGGCTCTCACACTTGTAATGAGACGGATCACCAGAGTTGGTTTGGGGAAGAAATCGTTTCTTGCATCTTATTAGGAGAGCTGGATGGATGGGATGGAGAAAGAGAATAGGATCTCAACTCCTTTAGCTAGCTACTAGGATTACTTGGATCTATCAACTCATGTCTCCTCTGCCATATTAGGGTGCTTTATATTAGATACCTTGTTCCTGTCTGTTTTCCCCTCTGGCATTCAGTATAAGCTGTCCTAAGGACTTAAGTTGAAATAAAATTTTAATTAATTCAAGGATAGGTGGGCAAGGTTTAATGATCTACCATTACATAGCTATCATAGAATCATAGAATGGTTTGGGTTGGAAGGGACCCTTAAAGATTATCTAGTCCAACCCCCCTGCAATGAGCAGGGACATCTTCAACTAGATCAGGTTGCTCAGAGCTCCGTCCAACCTGACCTTGAATGTTTCCAGGGATGGGGCATCTACCACCTCTCTGGGCAACCTGTTCCAGTGTTTCACCACCCTCATCGTAAAAAATTTCTTCCCTATATCTAGTCTAAATCTACCCCCTTTTAGTTTAAAACCATTCCCCCTTGTCCTGTCGCTACAGGCCCTATTATATATATATGTACTTACATATCTATAGATGCATACACACATGTATATATACATATATGTATATGAACAAATGGTCCCTTTTTGCCTTAAACTTTTAAATTTTATTTCAATAAAAGGGGGAAAGGCATTTTCTGCTATGAATATTTTATCTTTAACCTTCCAAACCGCACTAGAAACGTGCTGATTAGAGACACCCACTATCCATTTTACCCCGTTGCTAATGAAAACAAGCCCTGCATTCAAAGCTATTTTTACTGTTAAGATTTGCATAATATAGCTGTACTGTGACTCAGATTTCTGCAGATGAAGTAACTTTTCCCTTCTTCATAAAATTTTCTAATTTGAGGGCTAAACAGTAAGATAATTCAAAAACAGTTTTAAGATCCCAGCTCAATTATTCTTCTTAGTTAGCAGAAATTAATACAACTAATTTACAGAGCTGTAACTCTAGCCAGTTTATAGAAGTATGTTTATATCATGGGTTCTCATAAAATTCCCTTTCTTTTAATTAAATCTCCTTATTCTTAAATGCCCATGAGAGAAACTTCGAAGCAAGATAACATATCTGTTATTCTCCTGTACATATTTACATTAAAATACCAAATATAGACAAACACACTTCTCAGCAGATAAGATCTCAATTTGCAGAGACAGAGAAATCAAATCCCTCTTTTATCTGCACAAGTTTTCTCATGGCAACACTCACGTTCTGCTCTCCCTAATTTTATTAAAAATGGAATAGCAGTGAAGAGGTTGATCAGATCTTAACTAATCTTAACAGAAATAGATATAGTAGAAAATTCATGCAGGGAAATGCTGTCAAAGGCTACTAAAATAAAAAATGGTATCTTTGGCTCAGGAAGTCCCAAGCAAAAATAGCTGAAAAACTGTCAGGATATCAGAAAAGTATGTGTAGATGGTTTCCCAGTCTCCCTAGACATTAGATCTCCGGACCAACACAACATGGCCATCCCTTTTGCTTGATGATTTAGGGATTTCTACTCACTCAAGCTCACAAAAGCAGGGAGAAAAATCATAGACAAAGTCCTCAGTTTTCACACTACCACAGCCCTTCTTCTACTGTACAGTAAAAGATTTAGTCCCAGTTCCAGTACAGCTCAGAAAGCAACATAGGCCACGATTTGATTCAACTTATAATCAGCATTAAACATCTTACCAGTGTCTTCAGTAAAACTCGTGTATCATTGATCTGTTCGTTAGAAAGAATATGTCATTTCATCATTGTGTCATTTTGTAGAAATTGATAAAATTTAAGCCACCATTCAAATTCAAAATGTATTGTATGAACATTACTTTGATCTGTCCAAACAACATAATCATCAACATTTCAGTTTGGCTTTATAGACTGCTCAAGTATTACTTTAAAATATCTAACAAAAGCTGTGAAGCACCAGAAAAAAGTATTAGGTCAAATGTCTTATTATTTAAAATTTTGTATGTTATTTCACAAAATGATACAGATAATTTTATCAATAGTTCAAATTTTTGTAAATATTGATTCTCTAGCACAAATTTTATCTTTAATAGGGTAAACTCCAAAGTACCTGAACAGCAGCAGTATTAAATCAGAATATGAATAGCGATAATAAGCAGGAACCAAATGAAGTGCATGGCCCCATCTCTGCACTTTTTTTCCTTCTCTTCTGTTTTGAAATAAGGCCGTCAGTGCTGAAAATGTGATCTTTTAATTACACTTTCTAGAGCAGTTAGCAGGATTTGGGAGGTTCTCCAATATCCACACAAATGTTTTGCAGAAACTGCTGCAGTGTGCCAACTGAAGGCACCTCAAGACATATTTATTATAGTATTATTTTAAACATGCATTTTTTAACGTGAATTTTCTTCACATACTAAATTGACAGCTAACTAATCTGAAACAGAAGTGCTGATGTATATGACGTTTCATACCTACTCATGTTTTCATTACCTACTCAAGTGGAAAGCACAATTTCTGCAAAAAGACTGAACTAAGCAAAGATGCATCTGCAACAAAGGCAGAACTATCACATTGGAAGTTGTCCTTTATCTGTCCACTGTATAGTGGACAAGAAACAACAAGCAGCCCAACATTAAAGGGATCGTGCACAGGATATGAGAGTAACTTTAATAGTTTTCAAAAGATACTAGGAGTGACGCTTTTTTCCCACTCTGCAATGCCAGTTACTTTCTCTAAAATAAATAAAGAAAATATATGGTAACTACAACCTACCTGTTGATCACATGGAACTGAGTTGTGAATACACATGAAAAAGCAGAACAGGAATATTACACTTAAAATTAACAAGGCTTTTAGCAATTTCTATCTTTATTATGTTCTATTTTTAAGCAAGCATATATTACTTGAGTGCTACAACATGTTCACTGGTTTTGTCCACAGCTACCAGAAAAGTATGTCAGGAGGTGAACTCTGTCATGCTGAATTTTATTTTTACAATCTTATTTTTGAAGGAGGCCTTTTATTATCATTACCTTTAGCAGAATTACTCTAACTTGTAACTTAACTCAAGGTACATTGAAATTGTCTGAAGCCACAGAATCAGAAGTCAAGCAACTTATCTATTATTTATTTAAGCAAAAACCATTAACTGTTGCAAAAATTCTATTTACTCCCTTTATATGCTTGACTTCAACTGAACACTTTGATATTTCTTGTAATAAAGTTGTTCTGGCACAATATCGTATAACTCAGTTCTACACAAGAAAATACATGGTTATATGCAGCTTATAATCAGTCCACATGTTATGATTTCTAGGTCTATTCTAAAATAGGATACTAGTCTTTTGAAATAATCGTGCTAACTGCTAAAATATAATTAGTTTTGGATTTTTCAGTATTACAGCACAGGATGAGTTGAAGCCTATGGGACAGCCTTTTTTATTTGTTTTTTTAGTATCTGGCTACCTTAGATGGCTACACCAAGAATTAGCAAAGGTAAAAAAAATTATACAATTAAACAATAAGAACTCAGCAAAACTATCAACATATCTAAAGTGTTCTGGAAATATTTTAATTCCCCGGGAATTAAAAAGTCCGTCCCCGTAATTTGAAAGATCAAGGAAAAACATTCATTTAGGAGTTTTGGCTGTACATCATCAGGTATTGACATAATTTACTTTTTATAGCATGATGGGCTTCTAGGCCTCCCATCATAGTTATCTTTCTGAAAGGAAGGCTGTTCCAAGATATTTCTACTTCTTTTTTCTATGCCAGTAAAAGCTCAATAAGGACCTCAACAGCTTTACTACCAACTGCTACTAGATCAAGCTGAACATTAAACAGATGGAACATATTACTAATAAAAATGTTTACCAGCTAGTCATTCAAGGATCCCTGTTGAATCCAACCATGATGCATGTTTGCTGTAACTGATAATGAGAATCAAGAGGCTCTTCTTCAATAACACAGTCTTCTGACTAAAAGTATAAAAAAAGTTCAAAGGGGTACAAGGGCAATTTTGCCCAGTAGGCCATCAGTGACTATGAGCTTGAGTCATCCCATGAATTAGTAATGTCTGTACTGAAAACTGCAACGTACAAGTGACTTTAAAGAGTTTGTGTATTTTAAATACTTCTTTAAATCCAATGTGAATTGTTTTAATCTGTACAATAGTAGATCAATCTGTATTTTTGCTGACCAAGGAATACTCACTTTTAAATTGCTAAAATAGACCTGATTCTAGAAGAGTTTCAAGTTGTACTGCAGCTTTCCATAGTACATAATGTTTTAATTGTCATCTCTTAGCCAGGACATTTCTTGGCATGTTCAAATGACAACTCCAAATACCAAAAAATTCAGAAAACAAAGCATTTCCATTCAGAAACTGGCAAATAAATAAATGTCTGTATGTTCTTTTTCTACATAGAAGCCATTTCAAATCATTAAATGGTTATTATTACTCCAAACATGTGTTGACACAATTGATGAAGCCAGTCCTTAAATGAACATGACTTTTTTATGTTCATGAGCTAAAACTGTGTTATTTTTTGATTCTATTATTTGCAAGATCTGCAAACATTATTACTGTGTTATACAAATGAATAGCTACGACTCCTTTAGACAGGCTGTTGAGAAAACAGCAACATAATTTGAACTAATAGGGAAAGACATGCTAGTGGAAAAAAAGGGCCTAACTAGAACAGACATTTTGGACATGAGGGGAAAAAACAATCCTCTGTGGATTAACTTGATAATATTTAAATAGGACTAGATCTTCCTTTCCATGGAAGGAGAAATACAGTGCAGATGAAACTCAGCAAAATCACATTAAAAAACCCTTGAAGTTTATGGTTGGTTGATGCTCCTCCCCAGCAGAAGCAGAACCAAGGTGTCTTTGCACAGACAGGGAACTGGAAGAGTTCTAGGAAACTATACATGGAGATAAACTTATAATTCTGTGAGAACTTGTTTCAAGCCTCCCATTTTAAGGTGGCTGCAGAAATGGGAGACGCTTTGTTTTCAGGATTGCTGCAGCTGTCGTAGGTATAGTTAGCGTATAGTTAGTGTAACGGCATCACTCACCAGGCACATGCAACAGCTGCTGTTTTGACCAATATCAAAACACTCTAAAGCCAAAAGCACAATCTGTGATACTTTGACCAAGAGGGACAAGCCTCAAATGAAATTAATTGATTTCCACATTGGTACAGAGGGGAACTGGTAATGAACACTCCTCAAGAAGCTACATATATACCTATCTGTGGCCTTCTCAGATAGTATATGGAGAGGCATTCCATAGCAAGATGTAAATATTAATGAGTCCATAGAAATATTATCACAATTCTGTTTCCTCATCAGAAATACTCTCTTTATTTAATTCAAGTAGACTAGCAAGAAAGGGAAAGGAAAAGATCAGAGTATGTACCATACCACCTCAAGCTTTATATACTGATTTAGATAGCCTTTGTTCCCCTACAGTACGAAATAAAAACAAATCTGCACAACAACAGGTTTTTTCCTTCGGAATTTACCATTAAAAATATATGATTGAGTATGTTTTATTTACATAAATGCATGGTACCTTTTGGAATGCTTTGACAGAGACTCTAAGACACAAAACACCTAAGAAGTAAATGCTGTGTATCAGATAAAAAAAAAGGAAATAAATTTTAGATAGTTAATTGCTTTGATTGTTCATTCCATCTTCTTAACTTACAACTTCTTATTATCTCAAACTCCAAGTATTGCTATCATGATGATCAACAAAAATTAAAAATCAGAAAGATGTCTCTGACATAAGCAAAAATTACTTCCCAACCTAAGTTTACATAATGAAACTTTATTTTAGCTGTCTAAGAATTAGGATTTAAGATCAAGATGATTAATTCATTGACTGTAGAAGGAACTCTTGATGACCACCTTGATCTAAAAGGTTCAGGAGATACCTAAGGAAGATACTGAAGACAGACAGTGGATAGAAATAGGAGAGTGATTCATCGCACCATAACTGATCACAAAGGTTGCTTCAAGACTGAGTCTTAGTCTTAATCTTCAGATGGTTAGAGACAAGGTAAACCCTATTTTAAAACAGCATTTAAATATCACCTAAAACTATTCAAATCCAAATATATTCCTCACATGCACAAAACAGTACTAAAAAGCTGAAGAACTCCGAACCAGAAGTTAGCCTACATTACCATAAATTACACACTGCAGCCACCCAGACTGTTAATGAACGAACAACATAAATACGTTTTAAAATGTGCTTCAAAACAAGTGGAGATGTGCTACTGAATTCTGGGCCAACAGCTGGCAGAGAAAGGCAAGTCTACCTCAGATTCACATCCCAAATTTACTGCCATTAAATGGCAACTCAACTTATTGGGCACTTTCTTCTACTATTACTACTACAATAAATTTCAGTGTTATTTAGAGAAAAGCCTCTGGACATTCTCAGAAAAGCTTAAAAAACTGTTAAGTTTGTAAAAAGAAATGGTTTTGGATCTCTTTTCTTGTACCAAATATTGCCTCTCCCTGACAATGCACAGCAAGTTGTGAAGTTCTCCTCCAGGCTACATTCCCATTGAAACCAAAGTGATTGCCGTAAACCCTGACGTGATGATGCAGAGGGTTCAACAATACCAGTGGCATAAAGCGCTGCTCTCCTTTACTTCTTTTCAACACTCCTATCTGCTTTTTCACCATTTTCCTGTTTCATCAGGCTAAGTCTCTGATGCTGTTCATGGTGCAGACCCACAAACTATTGCAATGGCACGAAATGATCAGTGAGCTGAACTACAGAAGTAAAAATTTCTATGCCAGGCAAATTACAAGTTTAGTCCTTTAGATTCTGGGTGCAAACAGCTGTAATACTGCGGGTTAAATTTCATCAAGAGGTATAACCTTCAGCAACAGGGAAAGGCAAAGACACAAGGCACCTTTCAGATGCAGAGGCTGTGCCTCCAAGGTTCTTCTGTGCAAACAGAAGACACGTTTTCCTCCTGATTTCCTCATGCACCCAGACACAAAAGCAAGTTGGTAGCAATTTACAGAAACGTTTGCTAGCACACCTGAAATTCAGTAGCTCCTTTGGAGGTGAAAAAATTATTCTTGAAGGTAGCTTTGATCAAAGCATGCAAACTAAATTATAACTTTGTCCTGTTATTCACTGTGGGAGACAAAGAATGATGGGCAAAAGCCAAAAAAACTCTTAACAAAACCCACAATAAAAACATGCTTTTGTGGAATGGACGTTTCAAAGATTGCAGATCTGCTGAAATACACATCATCTTCTTTCTCTGCGAAGCTGGGTAGGCTTGTGCCTGACAGGCAGACGAAGCTAAAACTATACCACAATGTATGGCTGGCATCAGTATCAGTGTTCTCCAGAGCTCTGCTCAATTACTAAAACATCACTACAGAAAGTTACTACTCAGATCTGCCTAATGCAATAATGTGTATCTACAAACAAATTACTGAGCAGTAATAAGGCACTACAGAAAGTCTTTTAAGTGCTGATATTTTTTTGATAAAGGCAATCAGCATATGTTTTCAAGTGTCTAATTTGCCTGTGCCTGTATAAACCATGACTTCGTTTTGCATAATCCTTCATCTCAGTCGTCTTTTGGATATGCTAACCCATAAACCACATGCAAGGTTTAACATACATCAAAAAATGTATCAGTAACTTTACTCTCATGAAGAATGTCAATCTGTAAAAATGACAAAGTAAAAACCACTCATGGCATACATAATGTTGTAGCAGCAGTGCTGTAGCACAACACATTCTAAACATACCTAAAGGACTAGCTATAGAGAAACCACACCTGAAAGGCTTCTGTGTCTGAACACGTACCTGTTTTCCATCCCACTGTGCCTTCCGTCATCACTTGATTCCTCCTCTCAACAAAACTCATCCTCCTCACAGATAACCACCTATATGTGCAATTCAAATGGTTAATTTGGAAAAGACTTCTCTTCCATGCCCATGCCAGACCACTGCTGTTTTCAGCACAGCTCACACATATGTGTGCAGAAGTTAACTACACTGAAACAGGCCTTGAACTATAATTAGCTCTTTCTTCAATCCTCTTATCTTGTACCTTCCTCTTCCTCTGTTTTATTATAGAAGAGGGAAATAACACTAATTTTGCATCAATAAACAATATCTGGTTTTCTCCATCAGCTTCAGTAGCATAAATAATACTGCTTTATTTTGTTTGTGATACAAATACATTTCTAAACTGACAGTTTGACAAATTAAATATAACCCAGGAAAAAATTGACTCTTCTTATGCATCTACTCATATAAGAACATTTTAATCCTATATATGTTTTTCCTGTCAACTTTTAATTTTTTGCTACATTATTATGTAAGGAACTCAAGAAACAGCAACTGAATTGTATGATGTTGTACCACATGGTGCCATCTGTTGAATGATAGTGGCTCACACCGTTACACAGTGTTATTAGATGGTTGTCTCTAACATGTAGTGGAAGTCATTCTGGCTCCCATCCAAACTTTAATAGGGGCTTTAACCTTCTAGACAGCACTGACTGCTGTTAGCAAGATACAGCCTGCTGGAGATCCTCATAACGTTGTGTAGTCACTTTCAGAAAGTGAAGATCCTAAGGCTGTTTCTCACTGAAAGAGAGTACACAGAGAATTAATATAGAAGACAGAATGAAGTCCTCCTCAGGAAGGATGTGGATTACACATGGGATCCCAGTAGAACAGCAAAAGACCTAAATTGTCATTACTTGGAAAAAATCAGTGATGTTATTCAGTAATAACACAGAAATTATATTCAGAAAGCGATTATTTTCCCCATTCTATCTAGTAAAGCAGCATTTTATGATTCTTGTCATATTTAGTATGAGACAAAACTGATCCAAAGGCTGTATCTAGCTATAATAATGCCACATTTCTGCTTCACTGCCTCACAGTGTCAACAAGTCAGGGCTGGAGACAGTTTGCTCCAAACCTATCCTCTCCACAGTGATCAGTTACCAGCTTCATTGAGACTGGAGATTAACCCCATTCATTACATATTTATGCAATATATACTTTGTATGAAATACAGTATCTGTTCACAAGATGATATTCAGTGATGTTTTATCCCTGCCATGTCAGCTTCCATGGGAACATATCACTCACTCGTTCACAAAATACTTTCTTCGTAATCAAGAACCAGGCTAGCCCTTCAGTTTTTATTTAGTAGCCGGTAAAACACTGTTTCTAGCCCCTCCTAAAGGACCTTAGGACTTCGAGAGTCCCGTGGGAAGTGTTTAATACTGAGACAGAATAATGAGTCTGTGAATTTCAGGAAACTCCTGGGATGGAGCTGACACTGAATGGCACCTCCAGAGAGCAAATAGCTTCAGATCAGGGTACTATATATTGAAAGGAACATCTATCATAGTGGACATCTTAACAAATTGTGTCACCGCTGTAAGGCCTGTATAAATACCCTGACAGTTAGCTGACTGATAAAACACAAAAAGAACTGAACTATGGCGTTAAAGGCTATGTAAATATTTAAGGTTTGGAGGTTCACAGGAAGGGTTTTTTTCCATATTGTCGTGGTTTAATCCCAGCCAGCAACTAAGCACCACATAGCCACTTGCTCACCCCCGCCCCACACCCGGTGGGATTGGGGAAGAGAATCGGAAGAGTAAAAGTGGGAGAAAACAGTAACTTGGCAAGTGCATAACAGTGACTTGGGGAGACAAATGCCGTCACTCAGAACGTCCCCCCTTCCTTCTTCTTCCCCCAGCTTTATATGCTGAGCATGACGTCATATGGTATGGGATATCCCTTTGGTCATTTGGGGCCAGCTGTCCCAGTTGTGTCCCCTCCCCTTCTTGTGCACCCCCAGCCTACTGGCTGGTGGGGTGGGGTGAGAAGCAGAAAAGGCCTTGACTCTGTGTAAGCACTGCTCAGCAGCAACGAAAACATCCCTGTGTTATCAACACTGTTTTCAGCACAAATCCAAAACATAGCCCCATACTAGCTACTGTGAAGAAAATTACCTCTATCCCAGCCAAACCCAGCACACGTATCAACCTCTATTTAGAGTAGTCATTTCAATAGACTTTGCATTAAAATCAAACATATCCATTTTTTATCTTAAAATTTGTCCAAAACATAAAAGGTGGATCTGATGACATCTGTTTTCCTTCCAGATTTGCTAGAAAACTCCCAGGAGACTGGAAACCCACAAATTAGGGTACTGGGCCTCTAAGACTCCCACCAGTAACTGCATGCTCAATACCTGAGGAAAGGTATTCAACAGATTGCAGGGGGCTCGCTGCCTGGTGCACCTGGCCAGTCTGGGGAGCTGCCCATGTACTCTGAGGGAAACGTTTGCCTTTAACAACTTCTGGCCCTGGTATTCTGGGAATTCAGCATGACTAAGAGGAGCACTTGAACACTGAAGATGTCCTACAAATCTGCAAAAATACTGCTGTAATGTTTTTGAAAGAGGTTAGGATACACATTTTTGCTGGTGGGAATGATGCTTTGTTAGGTTAAAAAAAAAGTCTATGTAGTCCAGAGGTCACATCAGCATCAGACATCTGACAGAAGGGATGATCACCCCCACGCAAGGCTCCCTAGAATCCAACCTTCAGGCTAGAAGCTCCTTGAGGCAAATACAAACCATCTTTTGTGCTGTGTACAGCACTGAGCACTCTGACTTCATCATAAAGCAATAAACCAAATAATTTCCTACACAAAAACTCATAGAGTCACATGCAATATCACAGCACTGAAGAAAGACATTTTATTGCTACAGCATTATCTGGTTGGAAACCTATACTGGCAGCAAAAAAGATAAATATGAAAATATCACATATTTTGACCTCAAGCTATAGCCAAAGCCTTCATAGCACAATATGATTGAGAGAGAAGCTGCAGCATTTTACAGAGCTTTCACATTTGACAGCTTAAACCATTGTAAAATTCCTACACAGCTGGACAAAATGTAGTGGATAAGAGCTGAAAATTTTCCTTCTATGAGGCACACTTTCTCTTCCTTGTGTGTAAATGAGATAAACACAGCTGTCTTTTCACTGCCTTTTTTTCGTCTTTCGACTGTGGTGCTTATCTCATTTCAAGACTGGTATATAGAGATGAGCAGCTCAGAACCTCCCATCCCCTGCTTTTTTTTTTTTATTTTGGATTAGCTAATGCACTAGAGGTCATCTGCAGAAGGCAGACATGTGGCTGTTATCACATATTTTAAGCTTGTAGAAGATTTCTGTAACATAAATTCCTAAAAACCTTCAAAACTCCCATTATTCAAACTGTTTATGGAGTCCCAGATATGATTTTCTTAGACCACTTTAAGGTAGGACACAAAACAAGCCTAAGAAAGGTTCCTTCCTGAAAAACGAATACAGAGAATACATGAGATATACACAAACAGGTTTTGTTTAAGGAGGAAATCGTGTCTCAAGAAGATGCAGATGTATGACAAGCATTCCTCAGTTTCCTGTAGCGTGGCTGACACTGATATGTTACCAGCTTATCTTATAAAACCCTTAGGATGCATACGATATTGCTTCTACCACCTTGCAACAAAACCATGTTTTTTTCTGACAATACTCACAGCATGGTAAGTCTTTTATAAAGTAACTTGGTATTCTTCATCCCCATCAATCTTGGCCCCAATGTTACCAAAACATAAAGAAAGCAAAACAAAAATATCTGTTTTCCCTCACAGTAAAGGTCAGGTTAGGATATTTACACCACTGCTTAGATACTGAGAAGATTTTACTGGAATAGTAAAATCACTGACAAAAAATTTCAAAAATGATCACCAGATAATTGCCCTAGTGGTGTTCCTAGGAATGTGATAAAGTTTTCAAAGAGTTGTAGTTACCTCGAAATTAGAAACCATCAAATGTTTCAGATCACTGCATCTTACAAAAAGTTGCACCAAAAGCATGACTGTTGAAAAAAAATGTATCTGTAATCAGCACTGGTAATAAAGAATAGATTACCTAACAAAGGTAATGATAAAAAAGGTAACCATGATCTATTCACCAAACAATTGCTGAACTTTCATGTACTAGTATTGCAGCTTCTCCTCTAAAACATGAAGTTTAAGCTGGACAGGGAATAACCAAGTCACTGGGTAGTCCTGAAGAATTTTTCCAAGCATTTCTTTCCTCATCTATCTCTTCTTTTTCCTCTCCACAACAGTACTACCATTTATTCCCACCTAACCAGGTCTTTCCCTACTGCAGGCAGAGTTAAAGCACAGTGAAGGTTGTCCTGGGTCTGGCTAGGATGAGTTAGCTTTATTCAGTACAGAACAAGAGAAAATCACAATTCAGGAATAGCCAGATTTTTTATTTTCACTCTTGAGGAGACTGCTTTCAGCAAGCTATACTGAAAGCCTGAAAGCACTCGTTACCCCCAAGCTGTGCCACACACTGCATCACGCGAGTGCCATCCTTCCAACTTCCACTCGCAGCACACATGACTCAGAGCCGTCTCTGCAGAGACGCATCAGCACTTAGGTAATTTAAAAGTTCTAATTTAACTGTCTTAATGCTTAGACATTGTCAGCTTAAGCCAAATCTCTTCCCCCCAGGATTTGCTGCCACACTGACTCTCTGTCTCTCTACATTAGGAATTGCATTTTTAACCACATCCAAATCTTGGTTTCAACTTATCTCTGACATTCACCTCTCTTGTGAGCCAAGTCAGGAGTGCTGGACGCAGTGTGGTCAGAGGCAAAACTTCACAGTGAGCATCCACATTGGCCATTAAGTACCAATGTTATCAGAAGCAAATCTCCCATTTTTCTGTGCAATGGCAGTTCATTCCAATGGGGTATAGCATTTTTATCAATATAGAAAATACCACAATCACAAAGAGATAATATTTATAAGAAGTTGATATGTTTGATACCCTTCACAGCAGGAAGAATAGTGTTAAACCACATACAAAAATTCTTGCTAACCTTATGAAAGACATTGAAGAAAACTTAACATAGGAAACATCTCTTTCTCGGTGGTGTCTTCCTGTATTGAGCTCTATATGAGAAATCACATATAATTGGCTCACTGAAACTTAATGAAGGTGAAGGTATTGTTAAGCCCATTCCTTCCAAAACATTCTGCCCTCCCCTCTAGCCTCTTTGTTATTTTTATCTCCTTCATTTTTCTGTTAGAGGATAAGAACAGGTCTCAAACTTCTCAGTATATTATTTTACTGTAGATTTATATTTTTATTTTTCCTTTCTTGCCCTCTGTTAAACAGCCAAGCCTCTAACTATAAATATTGATAGATTACATCCAAATGGGCAAATGGAAGTGTATTTGCCAGATTTTCCAAATGAGCTGAGAGGAGCTTGTGAATCAGCACCCAAATCTCTCATGAACAGTCTGGTGTATCACGAAAAGATTCCTGATGCTTTAATACCTTAGATTTCCACAATGCAAAGCAGCAGATGAATAAGTGAGATTTCATGTGCAGTTCTGTGAGATCTGTATCAGATACCACACATCAATCCTACTGTATTTCTAATAGGCATGGTGAGATCAGCAGAGAAGAGCTCCACCTTTCAAAGTCCAAAATCAGTCCTGGCTCTTCCCCTCTGCAGACTCCTACTCCACCGTAAGAGCCCTGGGAAGTTTTTTACATGGGGAGCTTTTCCTCCCGATTTCAAAAAGTTCATGGCGATGAGCAAACATTACTTATCTTTTTAATTGTTGATGGAACTGAGACATAGATGGATGCTGAGCAGCTTGTCCAAGCTTATGTTTGCTAAGAATCACATCAAAAGAGTGTCAAGGAAGAAACATCTCACCTCCAGCAAGCAATAAGAAACACAGTCCCTTTCCTGAGTATGATCTACGAGTACTTGATCAATGACAAATTCAGACTGGTCTTTTAAGAAGCAAAAATACATTTTGCTGTTTTACTTGTTTTGACTTGGAAGGAAGGAAAAGAATGGAAGGCAGAAAGAAGTTAGTCCTCCTCAGCAGACAACTGCTTGTCTACTGTAACAGACATGAGAAGATTTCATTACAATTTAATGGCTCACATGCAGTAAGTCTCAGTCCAGTTGCCAATGAACAGGAACCCAATTTTGCAAGCCTTTCCCATCATGACAGTACAATTTTTTTTTCTCTCTTCAGTTTGTGAGCTTAAATAATTGGTCCCAGCTTGCAGAACCGAGATTAATTTCATAGAGATGTATTTCAGTTACTATCTGTAATTGCAGCACTTCAATCTATGAGGTAGTGTAACAACATGATTTTCTACCTTGAGAAGAAATAGAGTAGGAAACAAGTTTACCAGGGATCTTTCCTCGCCAGTAAGTAAGTAGCAGTGATTACATCAGGAATATCAGCTCCAAGTGCAGGGCTAAAGTTTTACCTTATACTTATAAAGTATCTCATAATAGAAGAATAATCATTTTAATTTTTGAACAGTGAAGATTTATAAAATTCTTCTTTTACTTTCATTTCCAAAATTATCCAATTTGAGACAAAAAAAAGTATTTTTCTATGCTGTAACTTTGCTAGAAATGTCTTCATAAATAACCATGCTTAATGTACTGTACAGATGAAATACAGTATCAGCAATATCTTTATGGCAGCATGAAAAGTTCTATAGCCATTATGGGTTTCCAGTATATAATGATAAGAAAAATTACATTCAAGATTTTGTGAGAACAGCTAAAAATACTAACAAAAAACCTCCTTACTTTGACAGTTAATATTTATTAACATGACACTTCAATAATGGCCAGGTGAATAATGCACATCTTTAAATGCTTTCTTTCCGCTGGGGTATTTAAATGTAGATGAAAGAAAAGAGCTCCTAAGAGCCTGAATATGCTTTTAAATTATAGACAACTCTTTCGAGGCCTGAGTTAGAAACACAAAATGACACTTAGAACCTTCACAAATAAAACTGATAGGGTTATTACTGTTACAAAGGCTAACGTACATAAATACAAATATTATCAACATCAGCAGACAAAAGGCCAACAACACAGTCCTCAATCCAAAATATAATTGATAGGAAAGGAAAGCATCACCATGATGAGCACTTAGCTATAAAGAACTCTCCACTGCTCACCACTAGAATTTTTTTCTTATCAGTTAAAGGCCTGATTCTGTTACATTGAATATATCAATGAAAATCTTATCCCTATGGAAGCTAAGTTCAAATGTCTTCAGTAGGACTGGAGCACATATGTGGATTCATATTTTCATTCACCAGATCAATCATTCTTTAATTTCAATATCTATAGACTTTGGCATTCAAGATTAATGACTTAAAGCTTCTAAAATCATACAATTGGCTTGAAATAATTGCAGGATTTAACATAACACCAGTTTTTTTGAATAGTCTCATTTAAGCTTCCGAAGATCATCTTTTAAGGTCTTCGCTAAAACCACAAAGGATGACACTTTCTATTAAATGTGAGTTGAAGATATTATGTAACAATGTGTTTTTTGAAAACAAGAGGTTTTAAAAACCACCAATTTTGTGAACTAGTTACAGTAACTGCAAACAGTATGTCAGATCAGTATGATATGATACCAATTATGACACATTAGTATGTCCTGAAGACCCTAAATTAAGTTAGGGGGAATCATCAGCTCCACAAATTTCAAAGCAAGCAAACAAACTTACAAATGAAAAACTGCAGGACAGATCCCTTTCTCTTTGAGAAAAACAAAACAAAACCCCAAAAGCCCACCAAAAAAACCCACAAACAAAAAATTAAAAAAAAAAAACAAAACAAGCAATTGTTCCATATACCACAAGGTTTAAAAGAAAATAAATGCTTTATTCCATTTATGTCTTATTATACTGTAAATGTCCGACACTCAGAAAATTTCTGTTGCCCACTATGGTAAATACAGAGAACAGAATTCTTCTGCTTGCCTTGCAGGAACTATCATTAACACATTTAATGATCAGCGGTCGCTTTGCTCAGTAGATCTCAAAATTTTTCTTAACCCTGCCAAGACTGTCATCAGTTCCAGTCCCAGCTTCACCACCTTGTCTCAGGTGGCTGGAAGACAGCCACAGTGAGATATTCTCTCCCCTTCTCCCTTTTTTGCTCAGGACTGTGTCAGGAGGCAGATAAAAGGGCCTTACACCACTGGTTTCCATCAGACTATTCCCAGGCAGGTAAGAGAAGAAAATGGAAACTCTTCTGGTTTTGATGGGATGGAAGGAGGGAGTGGGTCAGCAGTGACTCACCTCAGAAACCTGTCACGTTTTGACAGCAAAGGAGCAATGAGAAAGGATAGGGAAGTATTCTCTGCCTCTTTTAGCCGCACTGACTAGGAGATCAGTTTTAGGAGGTGGGCCGATGGAAAAAACAACCAGCTAAAGAAGACACACATTTCCTCCAGGCAGCATGGACATTTGTTAGAGTTGCAGCTTTCCCAGACATTGACAGACTGGTATAAACCGAGGTACAAACTAAAAGCTCAGTATTTGTACGTACACAAAAAATGAGTGAGAGATGACAGTATTGGATGCGAACACACAGATAATGGTTGATCTGAATTACCTGCTGCCTAGGAAACAGAGGTACAGGTAACCCAGAGAAAAAAATGAGGAATTTTAGCACGATAGTAATGTGTGACAGGTATGCTGCGCAGAAAACAAGCCAAGGTCAAGGAAGAATGTCCCTTCATCCGTCAAATGCAAAACCTTTCATTCCTTTGCATGTGAATTTTAACAGACATAAGACTACAGAATTAAAGTAACCCTTCTGCACTACTTCACTAATTCTTAATTTCACTATTTGTATAGCGCTTGGAATAGTAGCACTTTTCTTTACTAATTTTCACTAGAAACAGCCATCACAAACATTCCATCAATTGCAACCCAAGTCTAACATAGCTGAAAGTAATCCAAGGCATTCAGAGCCTAGTCTAGCACCTCTCAAACAAACAATAAGAAAGCAGTGTCCAAAAATATGCATTAAGATTTGATCCTCTGATGAATATGGATATTCTCACAATTTTTCCCCTTCTTTGGATTTAGAGTTACATAACTTCTATTCTACAGAACCAATGTGAAAATTATAGTAATAATTACATGTAATTTCAGTAGTCTTTTTAAGTATTAATCTAATTGCATTAGAATTTACATTTTCCTCCAGAAAAAGACCAGGAACTGATGTTTATTTGTTCTTTTAAAGATGCTGTCTGTGAACACAAAAGAGACCGTAATTACATTTTACAGAAAATACTCAGATTTTTACATTAGAAAACTAGGTAAGAGTAGGTTTTCTTTCCAATGTTTAAAGAGATTCCAATTTCAGTCAAAATGATAGCTTTGACTAAATAATTAAATAGATAAATTAAATCTATTGATTTTTGCCAAAGGTAAATGCTAAAATACTAATTAGCTGACATTATGCTATATTTAAAATTGCACAATTTTGTTTACACTAAGATCAATACCATTTAAGGTATTAAACAGATTAGGTGCTGTCAATATATTTACAGTTAAATTACTAGTAGGATAGCATATTTTCTTCGTGACTACGATATTACCTGATGAAAGTCTTTAAGATGGTTAATTCTTTAGCTTGCTTACTGACAAAAAATGATAGACTACATCTTTTCATCATATTCCCATTCAGCAGTCCGAGAATCAGGAACTGATCAATGACCACATGTTCTCTCGAAATTCAGGCAGCAAATATTTTGTGCCTATTGCTCACACAAGATTAATGAATGTCATCTTAGCACAGAAGCATTCCTCTTTGTATTCTATCCCAGTTCATAAAAAGATCAAATTCGCTCTGTGACTTTTAAAACAGATCTGTTTTTCACAGTTGCAGAAAGGGACAATAAAAAGACACATACTGTGCAAACTACATTCACATTTTTGGGCTGAAGCAGGTGTTAAAACTTTTTTGTTTGCATATGTACCATTTTTGAATACTTCCTGGTGTTCAAAGTAACTGCTGTTCCCTAAAACAAGCAAACAAAAATCTAATACTAAATTCTCTGGATGTATTCAAGAAAGACTTTCGTATAAACAAAAGAGCATTACACCCTTACAAAACTAATGGGAGATGTACATGACCTCCTCCTGTGTCTGTATAAAATCCAGCCATGAGCTGATCAGTCAGAGGCTGATTCCACTCACAGTCACACATCTTGAACGATCACCTGAAAAACTCGTATGGGTCTCTACACCACCAGAGAGTTGTTCTAGGCTCTGATACAGGCCTTCTTTGTTAGGGTAGGTCATGGCAAAGTTTTGAAACTTTGGGTAACTCAGCTGACCTAACTTTAGACATCTCCAGTATAGATCCCCACATATAAGCTGGTCATCCGACACTCTTTTTTCATGTCAAGGGAGAGAAACAGAAACAATGCAACTGAGCTGTTTTGTACATAAAAATGAGGTGAAGTTTATTCAAGTAGTACCTACTCTTTCTAGTGGCTTTACAGGGAGCCTAATATTCAGAAACTAAGATTTGCAACTTAGTCTGGTGAATCCTCCCTTTCAACCCTAAAAAGGAGCCAATCATACATGGAGAACTGAGTAACCAGAGAATAAAAGAACATGAACTAGTTTTTACATGGCTCAGCTTTATTTATTAGATTTTATGAAAGTTATCAAAACATTCTTTTATGCAGATTATACAAATGCTTGCTTTCAGTATAATTCTCTTTAAGTGCCTTTACTATGGCACACGGAGTTTTAACAATGAGTATCAATACATGTTGCAGGCTCATTGTAAATACATCCATATTCTAGACAACTTCAGCATTTTCAAAGTACCTGATCAAAAGTCAATTACCTAAATGCATGAGGAAGCACTGAATTTTTGTGAGACTTAAAATAAATAGTAGGTGTTCCCACTTTTTGAAAACAGGTCATTCACTTAGAAAACACATTTTAGGGACCCAAATTTAAACACCTCTGACCTACTTTCTAAACAAGAAATCTGGCTGGGTGACAAACTGCCTTTGATTAGCTGACAGGATTAGTAGGCTCTATTTTCCACTGAAAGTAGATACTTCCCTTGTCTACAACAAAATAAAAATTAAATGATGCATTTTTTCAGGACAGATTATAAATCAACCGAAGCACCTGAATATTATCACAAATGCAAATGTGAGGCCTCACAAAGAACTTCGCACAAGAAAATAGACAGATCAGGAGCCACCTGAGGAATCACTACACAAGGCACCATAATGCCATCAAGCACAGCGAAACGCTACCGTGCTGCATCAAGAGCTATGCTGCAACTGAAAGATCATAAAACAGCAGATAACAAAATTATTTTTTAAAATCACTATAGCCAGGATCTAGCTAGTACACTGTAATACTTCAGTCTTACTGCAAGTTACAAAGCTCTCTTTAATGAAGCACGAAGTCGTTTTCCAGAAGATTCTAAATTTTAACTATTAAATATTTTCCTCAGTAGTTTTTCATGTGTCAACTAGTGTTGGTTTTGTTTTCATTCAGAATGAAAGCAAGATTTAAAATGTCAGAATTTTCAGTCAAAGAGTTATTTCAAATTTTAGTAAGATTCAGTATGAGATAAAAATAAATGTACATGCTGAATTTACATCTTCTTTTATTGAGCTAAGGGGCACAAGTTAAAATTGGGTCTTTTGGATTTGTTTTTATTAGCTTGAACTGTTTTTTAATACATACATTCTGTGATGTTGAGGACATAAAACAGAGAGAACCAGGCAGCTTGTCCTGAAGGATGAAAAACAATTTGGATCTGAATATGTTCTTTGGGAATGTTTTTCTGCCGTTGCAGAGAACTGAGAGAGATTTCGTATCAATAAGTGATTTTCATGCCAATATAAAATAAACATTTATGTAATGCTTTTTGTTTATTACTACTTTTTTAAGCCATAATGATCGATTCTACTGTTGCCACCACAACTTTTTCGCTTCATCATCATGTTCCCCTTCTCCAATCTTATTTTCTTGACATGTTATTGCAAATGGAAATACATCAGTCTCTTCCCTGTTATACTTCAATCTCTTTACTTGAAAAACAAGTTTGTTTTTTTGCCCTTCGGGGTTTTTTTTGTCAGATAATTATTGTTTCAACTTTCTGTGCACTTAGCTGTTGTTTTGTTATAGTTGTATGTTCAAAAAGAATATGCAAAAAATCATTTTTCATTATCTGCTACAACATGGAAAGAAACATGCATAGTTCCTCCTTCAGCTACCATATTTGGCAATTTTTTGCTAATTTAATGGACATATGGATTCTCAGCATAATCTCCTCTGTATATTGTCAGTTAATGACAAGGTGGTCCTAATATTGCTACTAATTCCTGATCTCACTGACACACAGTCAGAGGTTTCTCAAAGCAAATGTCAGTGTACTGAAGCAATACCACAAGATAGTAGCATCCTAGTACACCACAAAAGCCATGTGAAACACAAGGAGTTATGAAAAGCGAATTCTGATATGAAATTTAAGATTACTTTGAAAGCATGGAGAATTAATGTCTCTGTTCTAATTCTTTTACCACTACTTGTTTATCTGCTGGTCTTTATATAATATCCCAGTGCAAATTCTGAGAAGCATGTCCTTCATAAGGCAAGGTATACGTGAAAAACTTTTATTCCGTCACATCGTCTCTCCTTTAGAATCAAAATTTTGAAGCACTGTCCCATCTGTGATAGATTTTCAATCCCTTTCCAAAAGCAACATAGGTCACACATTCTCAGAAACTGCCCTGTAAAATCATTGCTTCCTAGCAGGCACACACAGCCTTGGGAAGGCACATGAGCAGTGTCCTGCAGAAACAGGGAACGTTCTTCCAACTGTGCATAAGATCAAAATTTAAGATACATTTGGAAAAACACATTTGGAAACAAAATTATTCCCTTCCAAGTTGCTTAACCTTATGTATGGGTAATTTTAAATTAAAAACTCATCCTGAAGAAAACACAAAGCAATTACACATCTGAACATGTTTTCAAACACCTTACATAAAGTTAAGAGGTAAAAATAACATAACTCTCAGGGGCAGAAAAATCTTTTCAGCACCGTTGCTTTGTTTTACCAACCATGACCAACAACATAACTACCTAATTTTAATGCTGGAGGCAGGACTGAATCCTTCATTGAGATACAGCGTGGTTCATTGTTGAAAACCTGAAAATTCATTTATGAATCTTACCTAGTGAGGTCCAGCCCTCCTAGACTAAGCTGTCTGATAAGCCAAAGTATGCTTTGGTGTTTTAGTCTTGTTCTTTCTCAGAACTGGACCTTGAACTGACTTAAGTCCTTTACAATAACGACCATTCTACTGAAATTCACAGCAGCGTACTTAGATAAAAGCCAGTCATCCAAAAAGCAGTGAAATGTGCATTCAGAAGCTGTAACAAGATTCTTTTTCAGATGGAAAGCAAGACAGGCATATCTCTTGAATAGTATATTAACTTCTTAACAATAAAAGCTTTTCCTTTTCAAGTCTCCCTGAGATTTCATATAAAAATTTACAGAAGACATAACATTGCGGAATAGCTCTTATTAGCTATTGTGTACTTCCAGTTCATTTCCCCTTCTACATCTCTCCTTTCTTATCTTGTCTTTCCACTTTCTTCTTTTAGAAGGACATTAGAAAGGCAACCAGAGCTTTTATGCAGAAGAGGAAAAACATAGCCTATATATATGCAGAATTACCTTTAATTAGATTGCATGTCAAGGTTTTTCCTGAAGCATCAGTAAGTGTTTAAGATTTTAATATTCCAGGCCTCTGAGACTAGATTCCTCTAAAAAAACTAAAAGACTAAATCTCAGAATTTATTTGACCTGAAGAGTTAAGGGGCAAATGACAATACTATTCATTATTAGGTCACGAATGTTGAATTAGAAAATTTTTTCAGAGTTGCAAATGATTACTCAATTACTATAAATTCTGTCATTTACTTTTCATATTTTAAAACACCTGGGGTTTCTATTTTTAGGGCTTTATTATTAACAACTCAGAGACCTTTGAGCTTTCTTTGCTCTACAGGAATAGAGAGGCTGCTTTGTGACTTCTTGGCTATAACATAAAATTCGTACCATTCAGAGTGTTTTAAAAATGAAGGGAAGCAGGAGAGCATTGTTTCAGTTATTGATTTATCTAGCTTGCTGACTAAAGATCAGGTAGGAAGGCAAAGAGTTTCTGAAGGTGAGTCATAATGATGAGGTAAGTACCTTTGAGAAGGGATTTCTTTTTTTTTTTTTTACTTCTTTGAAGCCTAATAGGTCCACAGCCTATTGAAGTTTCTCGACATCCCTAGTTTCTTGGAAACAAGTTGTTTCTTCTTGTTCTTTTCCACCTGACATGGGAGACAGCCTTGAAAGCCTCTGAGAGAATCCGTATTGATTTCCTCTTAAGGATGGATTAGAAGAATGCGAGCCTTGAGGAAAACAGCTGCCATTTCTCTGTAGTGTACTTTAAAAGAAAAAAATCCATTGTGTCTCTACTAGTTGATTCCAGCATCAGTGAGTAATAGCCCCAAAATACTTCCCAACACTTAAAACCATGAATGAGACAGGAGACTCCCTTTGGTCATGCCGCTTATCTTTGTTTTACTAACTCAGATCTATCTCAATGTTAACAATGTTGATGTTAACAAACGCTGTGACATTTACACCCTCGATGTCATGGATTACTTGCTCAATAGCCGAAGGAATTACCAATACCCCTTTATGGGAATACTTGTATACTTCCCTATTTAAAGTAGATGAGTCTTGTTGCTTGAGTTTCATCTTACCAAACATTTTATGTCACGTTGTATATGTAGGGGTTCAGAAATCCTCATTGTGAAAACACTGAATGAGTTATTTTTGTAAGGACTTGGACTGTTCATTGACTTAAATTGAGATATTTCTCTGGTTTTAATTATCACTGGTGAGATAGCATCATATTAATAGCATCTATCTGCTGTATAACAATAATTGCCATTTGTCTCAATATAGTCATTAGGGATACTCCTATCTAGGTGAGAAGTTCAGACAAGAATGCAATTTAGTGGTTAAACATCTGGTTTGAAATAACTCAACTCCCTGGAAACACAAATTTCAAATCACTGCAAAGCAGCCTCAGATCTTAGACTTTCAAAGTAGTCAAACTAAATGCCATGCAATTTACTCTGTAGGGATAATTAGACTAGTATTTAAAAATGAAGTTCAATCTGCTCTGCAGGGTTACTAAAGATCCAGTGATAGTATCCATAGGAGAAATCTTCATCGCTCATGATCCACACTAAAGCTTGTACATTGGTCATGCTAGTAACCACATGCAGCACAGGTATGAATAAATTAAACAGTATGATAGGCATACATTAGTAACATAAAAGTTACTAATACATTTTAGGTCCAATGTCCTGAATGATTCTATGTAAAAATTTGAAAGCAAAGAGAGACTTCAGAATCAACTTGTCATGATACAAGACTAAACAGATTCAGAAATGGACTATCAGAAGCAAATGTCTACAATCAAGCTCTTAAACATCTGAAGCTTTTTCAACTGGCCAGTGTCACATCAGGAGTATCACTCTAGAGCTGAGACTATAGAGTGATCCAGCAAGCCAATTCCTAGCTATACCTTTTTTCTTACATTTTTTTCATAATAAATATCATTATTTCACCCACTAGAAAGGAATTTAGCAAATTCCCAGTTTCACATGGAACTTAGTTCCAGTTCCAACCTTTTTCAGTTTTTTTCCCTCTTGTTTTTTTGCCTAATCCCATACAATTCAACTCACACACGCAAATCCACCTAAAATGCACGTAGCAGTGAGAAGTGCTAGTACCAGCCTACTCACAGACTACAGCACTGGCTCCTTTCCCTCTCTCACCTACAGGGGTTCCCAGTCCTGTAGAGAAGCTCAGTGCCTATCTCAGTTTTCAAATGCACACAAAAAAATCTGGAAAGGTCCTAGTGTGACTCAGGAAAGCGAAGCAAGTCATCCAGTAGTCAAAAACCTCTCTCTGCATTCACACTAAAGAACACTAAAGAAACCACAACATCCTGACAAGAATTTTTTTTCTGATTTGGGAGTTCATTTGATAATGAAATATAAACTTCCAAATTCTCAGGCATAGAGTCTGTGCCATTTTAAAACAGTATCAGACCTCTAGATATTTAATTGGTTATACTGATATTTGACAATGACAAATCATGCATACCTGAAATTACTATTCTGATTTTATTGGAAGATACCATGCTTCACTGTTCTTATTTTATGTTGGTGTGTGGGAATATAAATATGACTGTGTCTACAGGTGGCTCTGTATTTTAAAGAATTGTCCTGGTTTCAGCTGGGATGGAGTTGATTTTGTTCCTATTAACTGGTACAGTACTGTGTTTTGCATGTAGTATGAGAATAATGTTGATAACACACTGATGATTTAGTTGTTGCTAAGTAATGTCTACACTAGTCAAAGACTTTTTATCTTCCCATGCCCTGCCGGCTGCATGGAGGGCTGGGAGGGAGCGTGGCCAGGATGGCTGGCCCAGCTGGCCAATGGGGTGTTCCATACCATATGACGTCATGCTCAGCATATAAGGCTGGGCGAAGAAGAAGGAAGCAGGGAACGTTCGGAGTGATGGCGTTTGTCTTCCCAAGTAACCATTACGCATGATGGAGCCCTGCTTTCCTGGAGATGGCTGAACACCTGCCTGCCAATGGGAAGTAGTGAATGAATTCCTTGTTTTGCTTTGCTTGTGCGCGTGGCTTTTGCTTTACCTATTAAACTGTCTTTATCTCAACCCACAACTTTTCTCACTTTTACCCTTCCGATTCTCTCCCTGTTCCACTGGGGGAAGGGGAGTGAGCAAGCGGCTGCGTGGTATTTGGCTGCCTGCCAGGTTAAACCATGACAAGAATGTGAAGGTAATCCATGGCCGAAGTTATTAGGTCAGTAAAAATGTTTGAAATATTTTTCTAAGATCATTGCTACATAAATGCATTTCTGTTAATAACTTTTTAATGTAGAGCACTGACATACCTGCCCAAAGTCTTCAGTACACTTACACAGCATGATCAATATTTTCTTCTTCTAGTATACTGACCCTGTGGTAGTTTACACACCATTGTAATGATCAGGTGTTTACAGTTGCTATGCCAAAACATAGTCTTAATCCATAATCAAGGAATTTTAAAACCTGAGCAACATCTGGCAGTAAGACTTAGACAGTATTAAATATTAAAACAGATAAGCACATTGTTTGAAAATGAGCTTCTTTCAATAAACAGAAAGAAAGCAAAGAAATACAAAATTGTCTTGCATTTGCTGTCATCATGTAAAATTAAAAATAGTACCTGCTTCCAACAGTATCTCCTTGAACTTACATAGTGCACTGCCTTATTTGTTGGAGAGGTGTTGTAGGGCTATAAACAACAGAAAATGAACAGGTGTATGATCGTTTCTGTTTGAATAAAAGTCAAACTGTAAGATAATTAAAAAATGGGAAAATAATTTATTTATCAATAAACATATCAATATATTCCTAAATCAGGCAGACAGAGTATTAGTATATGTTGTCAGTCTTAAGTACAAACGTATATCTATAGACCAGTGACATAACTAAGGATTTATCAAGGAACCCATAAATCTGAATGAAGTATGCTGAATATTCTGTTCTAAATACCGTTGCTGCTGCCTTACAAAAAATCCTAAATAGTTATTTAATAAACACATTGACACTACTATCTGATGACATTAACTAAGAAATTGTTAATCTCATTTTTGAAACATTAACTGTATAATAAGCAGAGCTTCATGGTGGGGCACTTCTTAGAAGAATAATGCCCTAATTTTGAAAACTGGGTAAATTAAACTCTTTAAGTGCAAAGCAAGAGTAATCTGGCCAAAAAATACACAATTTCTGTTCTTCCAGTACGTCAGTATTTAAAATGTACAACCAGGTGTTTTCAAAAATTAGTGTGAGAGAGATTGACCTCATCTAATTTCAGCAGGTCATCTCCAGCAGGTAACAGAAGGCTGCATATAGTCAATACAGAGATAGGCACCTCCAGAAAGCAATTGGTCTGACCTTTCTCAGACATCTCTGGATTTGCCTGTTTCTACCTGTGATTATGAATGGAACCACAGTGACTGTCATCAACTTACACAAGTGCCATCAAGCAAAGAGAGGCAAATTCCATCTGAATGTACTTTCAATTCATTGTACACTCTGTGCAAATTCCATGTCATTTATGTTGCACTTAAGCATCAATATTATTTGATTTGGTGACTCTGTTCTACCTCATTTAAATTGGACTTGAATTAGAACTTACATATGGCAATTGCCTAGGACAGAATTTCATCCTGTGTGCCATTTACATATGTCCTTAGATTGTTAAATGAAAAAGAGCCCAAGCATTTCCTTCTCTTTAGAAACTGTAAAATTCCACGCATTCCCATCTGAATTATCTTGAATCACTTCTTTTCTCTAATAGCTTGAATGCTAAATCAAGATCATACAGTGCCGAGAGAGACATAGTAGATTTAGATCCAAAAAAAACTCTGAATATTTTATTAAAAATTGTCACTTCTATAAACATAATTTTTACAAATAAAAAACGCTGGAAGTCTTGCTACAGGGAGTAACAGAAGAACACAAGGCAGAGGCAGGTTTATATATATTCAGAATTATACTGAAGGTACTACTTAAAAACTAAAGCATTTTAAACTGCTATATACCTAAACAAATTCCTTTCTGAAAATACACTTTGCAAAGCAGAATAACAACATAGTTCAACAAAGACAAATGCAGAGGGAGACAGAATAATTGGGGACAGAATAACTCCATGCAACACCTAGACCTGTGGGGAACAAGTTGAATACGAATCACCAGTGTGCCCTTGCAGTAGAGGCAGCCAACCACCTCCTGGGCTGTGTTAGTAATAGTACAGCCAACAGTTAAGAAGAGTTATTATTCCCTTCTATTCTGCACTTGAGAGACCAAATTTGGGCTCCCCAGTACAAGACAAACATAGACATAAAGGAAAAATGCTGCGAAGAGCCTCCAAGATGATCAGGGGGTGCAGCACAAGATGTACAAAGAGAGGCTGAGAGAATTAGGTCTGCTGAGTTTTAAGAAGAAAATGCTAAAGGAAGATATTATCACTGTCTTCAGCTACCTAATGAGAGAGTCTACAGAAGGCAGAGCCAGGCTCTTACGGAGGAGCACCCTAACAGGATGGAAGAAAACAGACATTGGAACACAGAAAATTCCAGGTAGGTATTAGGAAACATTTTTTCCGTCATGACATTTGTCAAACATTGAAGCAAGTTGCCCGGAGAGTTTGTGGAATCTGCATCCCTTAGAGCTACTCGAAGCTCAGCAGGACAATGCCTTGAGCAACAATGTTTTGAGGCCATGTTTGAGTAGGTCCTTGGCCCACATGACCTCGAGCAGACCCTTCCAACCTAAATTAATCTACAATTCTGTGAAAGACACATGTAAGTTCCTCCATTTTCAGTGGGACAGTACGTATTAACTCTCTGCAGAATTACAGCAGAGCTGCACTAAAAACCTGAAAGCTTTCTCCAATTTTAACTTATTCTATTTATTTTTGTTGCATACATGTAAATTTTATGGTAACTTACAAAAGGTGCAATGAACTACACAAAGTAAGTAAGTTTTGGAGACAAAAAAATATTGGATAACCTGAACTATGAAGCCAATTTTTTCTCAGTAAGTTGCACTCTGTGCGAGTGGTACATGCATAAGCCTCATGGCACCAAGCAACAGAGCCGGGGCTTTTGCTTACTACATTTAGTCCGGAAAGGAAGCATGTAAAGAAAGCCCTTGGCAGTGAGACTCTGAAAATTCGGAGATCTAAATATGAATGTTAAATGATTTGTTATGATGGCTTTTTTTTTAAACAGGCAATGCTATTATTCCATGACATACAATTCTCTACCTATGAATCAAGGTAGCCAATGACCAGCAAGTTAAGTCTTGTATTTTACTAGAGTACATACACAGTATGAGAAAAAACAGCCCAAAATCTTGAGGCATCTAGAAACTCGTATTTGCCTTGTAGGAATTTCTGTTAACTACTGAAAACTAGCTGACTTCTTTTGGTCTACTCAAATACTTACATTAAATGCAAGAACAGTGGTGTTAGTAGACTTTTAGAAGACCCAAATCCCTCTTGAAAGACTGAACTTAAACAAAGAGCATTCTGTAGTATGGTGTATGGATGATTGAAATACTTTCTTCAGTCTTCTAAATTTACAACAGATATAGAAGAGAAACCAGAGTTTTTCATATGTAATTTCTTCAAAATGTGCTTTGTTACCTGGCAGCATAAGCAACCCAAAAAATATGTTTTCATACTGTTTATAAAAGTGATTGTTAAAATTTTAAGATATTCTAGGGCTCCTGGATATTTCCTTATTTCTGCAGAAACAGAAAGACAATGAAAGAAATAATCTTTTTCTGCAACGTGGAAGACTCTTCTGCACAAGTCTAGTGGACCTTCATAAAAATTCATCTGTTGATAGTAACTTGTCCAGAAAGTAGAGCACTACTCTAGCCAGTAGAACAGGCAAATCTAATTTATCCCTGATTATGTACAAACATAAAATAAGTAAAATTATGCTTTTTTAGGCCAATTATGTAAAAATACTACAGAAAAGAGCAAGTGGAGATGGCAAGAAAAGTATGGAGAGAGCATAGCCCATCATATTTAAGCAGATAGGGAAATAGAAGGCCAAAGTCAAGTGATCTGCTGAAGGTCGCCCCGTTAGCTAACGAGAAGACCTTACAACAGTCACTCAACATGCAGGAGTATTCAGAACTCAGCAAAAGGCTCCTGCATTCCCTCTCGCTTGGGCTAAAGCCTGTTCCTGAAGCCTCAGTCAGCATACCCGAAGATGAAATTAAGAACACATTTTACATGGAGAATTTTTTCCTTCCTAACCTTTATGCAAGGTTAACATAGTGTGTAAATTTCATCATGCTTAATTTCAAAGCTACGCTACTACTACCACATATTACAGTGGAAAAGGTTGCAGTTCTTAAAAAAATAATTTCATAGTGTATGCAATCTACCCTTCGATTACAACTATCCTCTTTACATTCACTTCCACTTTGGCTGAACTGTACTGCTACATCAAGCAGGAGCAAAACTGAGGAAAACAGTTTTTTGCCCTTAGTTTCTGATAAGCTCTCTTAACTTAGAGGCAACACTCACCCTCTAAAAATACACTCATTTCAGTTATTTTAATGGGGTTTTTTAAAAGAAACCTACATGACCACAGAAGCACAATATTTCCGCAGCAATAAGCCATCATGACCAAAAATCATAGGGAAGAAATGTATGAAAACCAGTCACTGAAAGAAATGTGAGCAGAAGAGACTCCTTACCATAAAGTGAGGAAATGGATTTTAAAAGTATACTGGGTGTTAATAAACTTGAAATGAGAAGAGAGTTATCAATTTGCTAAAGGAATATATATATATATTAAAGATGAGGAGGATTCAATTAACAGACATGGATAGGTTTCATTTTCCTAGGTAAACAAAATATGTAAAATGCAAAGCGGGTGAATAAAAGTGAGGGTGTTGCTGAATTAGACTGTTTCTTATGTATTACTTGACGACTAATGTACTGTCACATTTTTCAATTACTATTTATTATCTTAGACAGTGTTTTAGTTACACCAAGTAAAATCCTAAAGCCACCACTAATGAAAATTTTCATTAATTAGAATGGCAGTTTTCCCAGGAAAAGACAAATTAAAAATTTTATATGACTCTCAGGATCTGACAGATCTTTTTTTTTAGAATATTCATAATTGGTATAATGTTTTTCTCCCCTGCTCCTCTCCCCATTGTGTTCTAATTGCTTGCAATTCAACAAAATGTCTCTGTGTTTGCTATTTCTTAATTTGTTCCTCATTAAATTAATAAGAACTTATTTTTAAGGAGGGCACGTTTCAGAAATGAATTTAAAGCAGATGGAGAAGATGGCAGGAGAGAGCAACACCAATAGGTAGCAGGTGAACAACATAGTAGGAGCATTTTATTCCCTTGATTTTTGTTTCTTGCTACTAAAGAAGAGAAAATATGCAAAGAAGATCTGTAAAGTCAACATCCTGTTATTCCTTAATATGTAATTTCTTTAGTTCTGGCTACTCTTAGCATCCCCAGAAGAGTCACTGAAAAGCAACACCTATTTCTCATGGTTGTTTCAAATGGTTTGCTTCATGACCACTGCCACTAGACTGGCTAATATCTCTAATGCTGTCCACTGTGTGGTTTACTTGTCAGCTTTGATACCTGCTGGTTTTCTGGTTGGCTGGTTCTGTATCCTTCTACTGTCCTCTAGCTGCAAGCGGGTGTTTGTATCTCACCTGACTTAACTGTGACTTTCAAGTTTTACACAACGTTCCTTAGAAAATCGTATTCTATATGCACTACCTGCTGGATTCCTGTTTTTACAGCCTAGTTGTCTGAACAGACTGGTTTTGATGATACATTGTCCAGCTTACCTTACCGTAATGTTGTTCCTTGCCTGTTTCTAAGTGTAAGTCCCGATTCCAAACTTGGTCACAAAGCATTTTGGTTGCTTTCAGAGAGAGGAACTTCAGTATGGTGTCTGGTTTCTTTATCTCTTTAGCTAAGTATGTTACTACCCGTAATCCACACACTCTAAAAACTCTCAGAGAAACGTTTTTCCAAACCTGCTGTTCAAAATCAGCAGGGGAGTTTTTCGCACCTGCAAGCTGAATGAAAGCCTACACCACAGCGAGCAGTGGCATTTTCAGATACTGAGAACCAATGTTTGACTTGCGTGGTGGAGACATTTTCTAGGACTAAAGGTTTAAAATGTTTTATACCTCAAAGAGTCCAAGGATTTTGTGACGTTATTCGGAAAAAAGTTAAAATTCCTGTCCCTTTGAAGAATTCTGCCAAACTCCTCTCTGCATTCTTAGCTAATAGATCAAAAGCATGTCCTTTGGTGAATGAGTTTTCACACACATTCCAATAGTCCTGACTTACTGCTCCCATAACACACAGAATATCAACGGTAAACAAGGATTTGCCGAACTTCCTTATACTCTGACCACTGTGCATGCATATCTTAAAACCCTTCCATTCCCATTCACCAGTCTTAAAATGTAAAATTATTAAGCAAATTAAAATTGTTATGCTATACATTTAGGATTTAGCCTCCTATTTAAGTTTGTCTGTAGCCATTAAATGCCAAAATGTGGAGATAGTTGTAAGAAGTCAGTCACCATCATCTGTAAGCTGATGGTTGTTGAAAAAGTTTTAGCTACACTTTTTTCAAAACCCTGACTTTCTTCTGTTTGGTTTGATTCCTGGTTTATCCATTTATCACTTACACATTCTTAATTATACTATGAAAGCTTTTGGAAATATATTCTCATATTATTTGTCATCTACTTAAAACAGCAAATGGAAAATATTTCTGCCGTATGTGCTGCTGTAACTGTTAATCAAATGTTATTAGAAATACGAAGTTCATTGGTTCTTAGAAGAGTTGCATCCTATGCTCATACACACACCAGGCACTACAGTAGGGACCCTTGGGATGCAACCTAACTGTTACAACTAAATTTAAAAGATTAGTATTATGTCATAGGAGGTTGCTACGTTTATGACATCTTAATGGTTCCCTGCCTGCAGGCACTATCAATAATAGTAATCTAACTGCCACCACTAATTCAAAGAGGCTGGAATTATGTCATACCAAACTGCTCCGTTTATGACATCAACAAAAGAGCTGTATGGGGACTGAAATATCAATCTAAGAAAAGCTGAAAAAGAGGAATAGGAAATTTTTATAATCAGCTTGCTTTTCTTTAAACATTGCAAGTGTGCCTGCATGTCCTGAACATGCCAGCAGTTTACAGCAGTCTTCCCAATATTCTGATACATAGCAGCCATTTCATTTTCTAAACAACTAATTGAAGGGCTAATTTTCAAGAGACCTGTGTTCCTCATAGCAATAGTAAAAATCATGCTTTGCCTTGAATAGGCACTTGGAACAAACATCCACCACTGTATTTAAAAGGAGGATGAGACCTATCTGTGCCTCTTTAGGTGGCATATAGCCTATACATGCCTATTAGTAGTTTCATCCTATATCTAACAGGAGTTAGATATCAATTTCAGCACTTAAAGACAGACCTTTAGGCATCTACAGCTACAGTTCTCAGTTAAATGCTTATATATGTCTTTTGTAAGGACGCAAGTGAAAGCTCAAATCTTTTACAGTAGACATGCCTAGGAAACATGTCCAAACCTCTGCAGGAAAGTGCTACTCAGCCTGAAGTCCCACTGTTACTTCTGCCAGGCAAATAATATTTATGCTGCATAAGATCAAATCACCATTTAATTGAGCTCTTGTGAAATCAGTTTAAAAAGGAACCTGATGTTTATCCAACCTCTCCTTTTTCAAGAACACATACCTCAAACTGCAAGGAATAAATGAGGCCCCAGAACTAGGCACTGTTTCTCATGAGAGTCTTAGCAGAATAGGCAGAGCTACTACACAGTGGGAAATGTGTACTGCCATGTCAGTTTTAATTCCTCCTTGCATAACCTGTACACACAGGACAATACACAGGAGACAATCAGAAAGCCATTGTGATGCCTTTGTGTTACTGTGATTCAAACTATGACAAAATTCCTCAATTGCTTTTTAGTCCCTCCTCTTGTACCAATATAACACAAAAGCAGAAATGCTTCATCTAGTTTGTGGGGAAGGGGAATTGTGGTAATTAGGAGTAAGAACGTATTTCTCCTTGCCACTCAACACTAAAATAATTATTTTACGATAGCAACTATACAGTACTTAACTATAATTTACTTGTGCATTTCTGAAAACTGTAAGACAAACAATCCTAATCTTCAGCTGAAGAGAAGACAAGACTCAGTGGAAGTGAACAGCTGCACAAGTGCTTTACAGCCCTTGCTGCAAATAGACAGGAAAACTAACACAGATCCTAGGGAGGAGAGAAAGTATTTTTGTAGGAAGAAAGGAGGACATGAATAAGGCACAAAACTTCCAGGAGGCCTAGAGGCTGTGTCTCCACCTCTTAGCAATAGCAGAGCATCTGGTGGTGCCTGCAAACAGGTAGTTCAGATGAGACTCAGTGGAGCTACAGTGATTTAGGATTACTACCCGATGAGATTTCTGTGACATAGTGTGGATCCTACATGATGCTTTATATTTTTGCCTATCTTATTAAAACTAAGAAAAAGAAATTAACAAATCTCTAATTTTAAGCATCGCTGTTAAGTTGGTTCTCCATAAATATCCCTTCATTTTACTGATGTTAAAGAGTTTCAGAGTGCTAAGATGAGCTGTGAAGAGAAGAGAGAAGAGTCAAGTTCCAATTGGAAGGGACCTACAAAAATTTTACATCAGATGGAACAGAGACAATGCTTGTATTCAGTAGCTGTGATCAAACGGCAGCATCCTTCCTGACTCTCACTCCAGGGCAAAGGGAAATATTTGAAATATTTGAAAATATTTTTCTTATCTACAAGTTTTAGTGATATTTCTCACAGATTTGACAGAAAACTTTGTTGCTGCTGACTTTACTGCTTTTGACAAAAAAAATTATGTGAGACTTAGCTTTGGAAGTATGTGTAATCACATATATTTATTTGGCAACTAAGCCTATACCACAGCAATTTCATCGCTATCAGGAGCCAAGACAGATAAATTAGAGCTAGCTGGCGTTACAGGTGACACCATCACCTTCTGACTATAAATGCAGTCAGCCCCTGAAAATCAGGATCAAATCATCTCCTTGACACCCATTTGCAGACATACCCAGCTTACTACTATAGATATTTCTTACTAAAAATACTGAAGAGACAATTGAACAACTAAATAGCCTAAATCTTATTTGCAAACTGTTTACTTTAAACTCTACAATTTTTTAGGAATGAGACAATCACCTATGCCATTACTGCAGTTAACTGGTTGACTGACACTTTAAAAAATAGTTTAAAAGAGCTCTACCAGCAAAAATTTCAAAACGGTCATTTAGGTTAAATGTCATGAAAGTTCTAGAATTTTGCATTTCACACAAAAAAAAGATTTAAAAAAAAAAACACCAAACTGGCACAGCTGGACTTCAAATGTTTTCTGAAAAAAAAACCTAGAAAAAAATCTGAACATATGCAGGAATAAATTTCAAGAAATCTTATAACTGACCCTTTTCTTCCCTCACCAAAAGGTTTATCAGAATAAATATCCTTTTTTTTTTTTTGGTGTAACAATGAGCCAAGCATTTAAAAATAATTAGCAATACAACTTTATAAACAGAAATCAACAGTATACAACTAATATTGAAAAAAAAATTCAAAAACTCTACATCATTCTGAATGTCATACTTTCTAATACACACTTGCAACCTAGTAGGAAAGAGAAATTATTGTAGCACAGAAGATTAACTGCTAGAATTTAAATATACTTCATAAAAGATGCTATACTGAGGCCCCTGCAAAAAAACTCCAAAATACAATTATCCTGAACTCACTTCAGCAAACTGAGAGCTATAAAGAAATGAGAGATTTTACATAAATATAACTACAGTATGATAAAATAGAGGTGAATAAAATACCGCTAACAATCAGCCAAATCTAAGATCTCTGAACATTTCCAAAAATCCTGTGCTAATATTCAGTTTAATTGTTATTAAGCAAGGCTGTTACATTACAAGGTTTGCTCTGAAAAAAAAAAATCTATATGCTAATAAAATTACATTTCATGTAAGTGAAATCTGAGGTTTCTCTATGCAGCTTTGGTGTCCTCCTATTGTTAGAGTCTGAATATTCGGAACTTTGTGCAGTTACTTTTGGTAACTCTGACAGGTGTTAAAGCAGCTTTTACATGCCAGCTGCTACTGGCAGAGACGACTTGGACATGTAATTGCTAATGAAGAAAGGTCCAGTAAAGCCAGATCTACTAAGACTCGTTCTATAGACAATACTCAGACACACTTTTTTAAACACTGTTGTGTAACACTGCTCAGACCAAGGTCACACAGAGTGATTAAAAATGCCTGAGCTCTGTCTATACTATATATTACAAAAACATTACTACCAGAACAGCACTATTGGGAACTGTTGGTTCAAACAACCCTACTCCAGGCTTGAATCATTTTTCAACCTCTGTCTTGGGAGCTCCACTACTGTGCTTGCATATACACTCACAATGACAAATGTAATTTTATGGTTCCCCGCCCTACTCCATCCACATTTTCAGTCATTCTCTCAAGATGTATTTCATTTTTTTTTGCCACCAAAAGATGTTCTGCTCTCCTAGCATCAAGCTGCAAGCTCTAGAGATCCTGCAAAACAATAATTACATTGAATCTCACATTGTGTCATGTTTCCTAAGTATTTTATTATCTTCTAATGCATTAATACTTCAGGGCATGTTAGACAGTCATGTTAATGCAGTGTAACATAGACAATCCGAACAAGCTTTAAATTATCTGCGTAAGGTACTAGTAACGATTTAGTCATAACAGCACAAAACTCAGTGCCAGAGCTGACAAACTGGAAATTACCCTGTGCTCACTGCATGCAGGCCTAAATGGGATCTGATGCTGGAGCTGCCTGCTTCAACATTATCATCTCAGCTACAGCTATGCTACCGTGCTCTTCTGCATGGGGAAACAGCCAGATTCTCAAATCACTGGTTCTCAAATGAAGTTTTATTATGACACAGGTTTTCATACCTAACGTGTCATAGCTATCTACCTGGGGAAGTGTATGTCACTTTATGGTGACTGTGTGTAAAACCCAGTGACAACACCTGATAATCAGCCTAATTTAAGGATTATACGCATTGTGCAAATAAATTTCACCCTCTTCACTGGGATTATTCCAAGATCTTTGGTTGCTGCGTGAGGTACTTTACTATATGTCCATGAACATCCACTGACCCTTCTATAAAATACACTTTTCAGGTAAATCATCTTCCTTCCTTTTTAAGAAACACATGCTTAGAACATTTAATATTTCACTGCAGCATTTATATAGTAAAGCATCTGTAAAGACCTACACGTACACTGCAACTAACAAAAAATACTAGATGACATGTCAGAGAAGTATAACTTGAATGAATATATTATTATACACAAACTCCATCTTCACCTGTTCAAGTGTAAAAAAAGGCAAAAATGTGTATCAGTGTGATATTAAGGCTGAAATTTTGCACACATCAAGTCAGGAAGCTGCATGTTACAGTTTCCATAGGAACCATAATTCAATCTCCTTTTGCATTTGTGGTAATTTTTAGCAATGTATTTGGGGGTACCACTTTACTTGAAAAAATGGTGTAATTGCACATTTGATTATCTTTACACACAGGGCAAAGCTCTGCAGTCCCTACTAGCACAAAACTCACAGAGGTGCCCTTTATTCTTGTGTCAGTTCATCTTCTGCATGTGTCGGTACATGGGGCGTGTCAAGTGGGTGTCATATAGGATATGTGGCTGTAGGTGATCTGCACAAAATTTGAAATATTTCAAACATCTGACCTACAGAAGCTCACCCTGGAGAACACTTCTATTGATTTTTCTGAAGACACCTACTCATGTAAATGTATACTCACATCATTATGGCTTGCACATTTAATCTTTTGTAATGATTTCATAAAAATCTAGTTGAGAATACAATCCTTTTGAAGAGAATTCTCAAAGAATTTTCTTACCTTTAACCAAAATTATTTCCTAATCAAAGTAGCATATGAACTATTTTACTAAATAAAGCCAATGTTCTGATAACTCAAGAACAGTTTTTTCTTTCCAAGGAAGGGAGCAAAAGGTTCAGGAGTGCATTAGACACTATCTTCTCTCACTGGCTGCTTTTCAAAACTCAGTAACTTTACTGTTTTATCAGTTCCTAAAAATATATATATATATGGATATATAAAAATAGCCCAAAGTACAAGTCCCATTACATGCTAACATCTTAAATTTTTATACCGAATATTCTTACTGCTTCTGAAACCAGACGGTCATAATTTGTGCCTGTTTTACTTAAAAGTGGCCAATAATCATGAACTAAAATGTATAATGAGAGAATATTAATAGTAATTCATCCTGATTTGGAAACTACTATGCTGCGTTTCAGCTTGGAGTAAAACATGATGACTGAATTATAAATTTGTAAAATGTGATCTGTATATCTAAAAGAAATATGATATTGCAATAAAGTAGCATGATGACTTATTTTAAAATAACTTTTGACCATCCTTAAATATATTATGTAACAACAAGATATCCGACAGACTACTGTAGCCCCAAAAATATGGTATTGCCATTACTAGTAACAGGCAAAAAGATTTGCATTAACTTAATAATGGAGGTCTCAGGACACTTCAGACTGTCTCGGTATCTCTTGTTTTAGCTTGCTTCAGCTTTAACAGCTAATTACACAATGTTCACGTGGCTACTGCCTAATTTGCTTTTAGCTTTAGTGTAATCATGTGGCATAATGACTACAAACATTATAAATGTGATATATTTCTTTAACTAATAATAAGCAGGAGTAGTTATTCTATGTAGAATGATCTGTGGCCCTAGAATGCTAAAGTCGTATATTGCAGTATAAGCACAGGATGGTAGCAGAGACCTTGAAGGTACAGGCACAGATTGACTCTAGGGAGTGGCTTTAAACACATAATTAATCACCAATTACTGGTTACTAAAGTAAATGCACCTTGGGAACAAGTAAAACAAATTTTTTGGAGTAACAACAAAGAACAAGTATTCAACACATATAATGAAAATTGTGGGCCAATGAAGCAAGAAAAAGTGAGTGGATGATGTTAGCAAAAGTATAAAAATAATCCAAACCCACCCAAGAAGAAAGAGGAAGAAACCTCCACTATCAACATCATACTCCTCCTGATGAAGAACCTGGGATGCAAAATGTTAGTATATAATAGGATTTGTACTTTGGGTTATTTTTATATATCCATATACAGTAAGTGATAAAACAGTAAAGTTACTGAGTTTTGAAAAGCAGCACTTAAAGTTTATAATAGCCAGGGAGAAAAGATAGTATCTCATGCACTGCTGAACCTTTTGCTCCCTTTCTTGGAAAGAAAAAAATTTGTATTTTTAATCAGGCTCTTTTGGTAATGATTAGATCATTTTGACTATGAGTGTTAGCCTGATCGTAACTGGAGCAATAATTTCAATGAGACTAATAATCCTAGGTTCCAAATAAGAGGCATGTTCCCTTTGCCCACATTAACCGCACAGAGTAACACAATGCTATTGGACCAATATCAAATACTTTACTCTCTTCACTATCTTTTCATACACGATTTTTAGGAGGTTTGCAAAAAAGAAGAGCAGATTGCCATTTTTTTCCCTCCATTTACATGTCTAGAGTAGATCGCAAGTCTGAATCAGAGGGTCCAGCCTTTCCACTGAAATTTTAGACTACTTTTCTACCACTACTGAAATCTCAGGTTCAGCCTCCATACACATTAAAGGTTGAAGTGTAGTTTCTCCTTTATTCCTTTTTGGGTATTTAGTTTAAAACAAAAGAGGGAAAAAAGAAATTAAAAGAGTTTGCTGCAATTAAATATTATTTTTCACATATTCCAGAGACTGATCTACCAACAGGATATCCCTTAACCAGTGCGGAATTGCACAAAAGTACCTCAAACTTGGAATATACTTCAGATTATTGTTCTTGCATTAGATTGTCATTCACAGATTTGCTGGATCTGAAGTCTGATTTAGTAAGACTAATAATAAAAGGATCCAAATTCTTTTCTACGTATGTTTATAAGGGATCCTGAGATGATTTTAAACCTTAACCATATTTATTCTGCTAACACAATGGATTGAACTAGGTTGATATTTCTGACCTCTGAATCTTTCAAGTCTATAGTCACCTGAAAGATCAACATGCAAAAGCTGTATGCTTAAAAGGGAAGAATTATATGCACAACTGAGAAAAGTAAACAGGCAGTCTGAGTCACTTCATGATGTGTTAAGCATCTTTTATTTAGAGTTTTATTGGTTTATAAACAGGTCAACATGTTCTAGAAGAGGCTGATGATTTCCGGAAAAATGTAGGCAAAATTCATGCAGAATCAGCTTTCAAGAGGAGGATAAAAATAATATTGCACCTGATTAAAAGCATGTTCAGAATCCCGTGGCAATCTCATTATCAAAAACAACAGTGTTGTAGAAAGAACATAATAAAAGATATACTTCCACACTGAAAAGATAAAGATAAAGGAGAGAAGGAAGACAAATTCTAGAATTAGATACGGGAAGAGGAATCAGAGGACCTCGGCTCTTTTCTTTCTTCCACTGGAAACCATGGCAAAAGTCAATCTTAAAAGAACATCCACACACTCATGATCTTAGAGGTCTTTTCCAACCTTAATGATTCTATGATTCTATGATTCTATAATTTGCTACTGGTTTATCTTCAGCATTAGCAAGAGCAGAACCTGCATGGCAGATGGGATAGAGAAGAATTTACTTTGGATGTGGAACACACTTGAAATATTTCAGAGCCATTGTTCCTCTCTAGAAAAAGGCACAATGCATTAGCTCAGAGGAATGCTGTAAAGAATTCATCAGTGTTTCAGAGGTACAACATCATCCTTCATCACAGTACTTCATGCAGATGTAGCACCTGCTAGTGTTTGCTTGCTCCAAGATATAAATCATCTTAGGCTACATCAAAATAATTGAATATAAGTGCTGTATATACAACCTTAGCTCTGGTTTCAGAGTTGTTCAGCAAAAGGATTTGGTCAAAATATATGGTTCCAGGGTGGATATATAAGATGATCCTGCCTTACATCTCAACCCTAAATAGCAAAGGTATGCACTTGGATTCAAGCCCAGAAAGTATTCCTGAGTTCTGCACTTTAACAGATAGCCTTACTATAGCAACTGTTTCTGTCTGAAACAAAGCAGGAAAACTTTTCCTGGCAGAAAACTGCACAAGATTTTCAAATTTCTTTGATAGGCTGGCTCTTAATAACATCCAATAAGAACATAAAGAAAATCCTGGTTTTGTGGACTTCATAAAACAAAGTATGTCATGGTTTTTCCGCTGTGTCTCTGTCGAGTCATAGAATCATAGAATCATTAAGGTTGGAAAAGACCTCTAAGATCATCGAGTCTAACCGTCAACCCAACACCACCATGCCCACTACACCATGTCCCTAAGCGCCTCATCTACACGTCTTTTAAATACCTGCAGGGATGGTGACTCAACCACTTCCCTGGGCAGCCTGTTCCAAGGCCTGACCACTCTTTCAGTAAAGAAGTTTCTCCTAATGTCCAGTCTAAACCTCCCTTGGTGCAACTTGAGGCCATTTCCTCTCATCCTATCGCTAGTTACTTGGCAGAAGAGACCAACATCCACCTCACTACAATCTCCTTTCAGGTAGAGAGCGATAAGGTCTCCCCCAAGCCTCCTCTTCTCCAGACTAAACAACCCCAGTTCCCTCAGCCGCTCCTCATAAGACTTGTGCTCCACACCCTTCACCAGCTTCCTTGCCCTTCTCTGGACACGCTCCAGCACCTCCATGTCCTTCTTGGAGTGAGCGGCCCAAAACTCAGTATTCGAGGTGCGGCCTCACCAGTGCCGAGTACAGGGGCACGATCACCTCCCTGCTCCTGCTGGCCACACTATTTCTGATACAGGCCAGGATGCCGTTGGCCTTCTTGGCCACCTGGGCACACTGCCAGCTCATGTTCAGCCGGCTGTCAACCAGCACCCCCAGGTCCTTTTCCTCTGGGCAGCTTTCCAGCCATTCTTCCCCAAGCCTGTAGCGTTGCATGGGGTTGTTGTAACCCAAGCGCAGGATCTGGCACTTGGCCTTGTTGCACCTCATACAGTTGGCCTCGGCCCATCGATCCAGCCTGTCCAGGTCCCTCTAACAGAGCCTTCCTACCCTCGAGCAGATCAACACTCCCGCCCAACTTGGTGTCGTCTGCAAACTTACTGAGGGAGCACTCGATCCCCTCATCCAGATCGTTGATAAAGATATTGAACAGGACCAGCCCCAAAACTGAGCCCTGGGGAACACCGCTCGTGACCGGCCGCCAACTGGATTTAACTCCGTTCACCACAACTCTCTGGACTCGGCCGTCCAGCCAGTTTTTCACCCAGCGAAAAGTATACTCGTATAAGCCATGAGCCGCCAGCTTCTCTAGGAGAATGCTGTGTGAGACAGTGTCAAAGGCTTTACTGAAGTCCAGGTAGACCACATCCACAGCCTTTCGCTCATCCAGTAGGCGGGTCACCTGGTCATAGAAGGAGATCAGGTTGGTCAAGCAAGACCTGCCTTCCATGAACCCTAGTCTAAGAACTTGAAATTGTAGACTAGTGCAAGAAAACAGGGAGACATTTCCATTTTTTTGAAAATATTCAGGGCAGCATACAGACAGAGAGTTCATCAATATCATCAGACCTTTATTTTTCATGCAACACCAGCACTTACAAGGAGAAATGAAAGAGTGGCTGGTCCTTCAGTGCAAGCCTACTGAGTGAATATTGTAAATTCTGCAATAGTCCCTTTTAAAGATATTCAGAAGTTGGAATACCAATAAGGAATAAAAGCTTACTCAGTGTGATCAGTACACTCAAAAGAAACATAGAACAGGGGTAGCTCTAAGGACTGCTCAGTATTAAAGAAACAAACAACTCATTAGAGTTTTTCCGAGCTAAAAATCACATTCAAAGTCACGACTGTTGTTCCACCTAGAGCTGCCAATGGGTAAGGCACTTATTAGCTGCAGTTGTCTCTTCCTATTGTTTTATTAAACAGGGTATTTGATCTGCACTATTCTACAAGCATTTCCCACAGAATTTGTGGCACCCAGTTCAGACAGTAAAGATGAGCCATACAGCCTCTATTAAAATTACAGCACAGCAACCGGTTAAATCATCCAACTCTGAAAATCCTATCTGGCATAAACCTTCAATCTACTCACAAAAAGTTCAGTTTAACAGTTTACCTTTACAGTAGAGCAGAGAAATGACATGACTAATATTACAACATTTTTCCAAGGAATTATTAAGGCATTGCATAAGACACCATCATATGTACTTTTACATCTGCTCATATTCTAGTTTTAAACCTTCAAGGCAACAGTCATGTCTGCAGCTATTGGATCTAAGGCAAAATCTGGGGAAAACTCATTTTCAGCTTTTTTTTTGTCCACACATAAAAACCACAGCCTTTATAATTTTAATGATTTCTATTTACCCACACTGTAGCCAAGTTTAGGCTTCTTGTTATTCAGACAGCATATTAGGAGTCACCTATCAGTTTATCTCAGGAGGTAACATAAATGTCATATTCCTTTTTCCTCATCTTCCTCTCTCCCTTACATTTCTTTACATGTAATATAGCCATTTTTAAAGCCCAGTTTGGTAAGGAACCTTTCCATTAGGTAATGCTGTGTTCTATTACACTTGGCATTATGCAGCAGCAATAGCATAGTATCTTGCCCACAAAAATATCATATAATGCAGACTGAAGTCAGCATGTTAAAGAATATCAATTTTATAGCTATGACTTGCATTCCCTCCTCCCTCTCCCCCTTATAAGCATAGCTTCCTTTTCTGAGGAATGATTGCTGAAATGATTTAAGAAAAATTTTATTTTGAAAGGGGCTGTGCAAGTGTACTTGTCATTTTAATGTTTTACCAAAAAAAAAAAGATTTTCAGGAAATGTTTGGAAAAAAAAATTCATAGATGTGTTTGAATTTTTTCTCACAAATTCTGATACATTTAAAAAATATTTATTCAAGCACAAATATCTTCTCAGTGCCTCTCCCAGGTAAATAAGTAGAATGTTGCAAGACATCGCTAAAGAAGCAAGCAGAAAGCTGGAATAGTCTACCCCAAAAGCAGGGCAGACTATGAAGCCTCTTAGGCTCTTCTCATGGTAAAAAGATCAAGAATCCTTCCAAAAGAAGAGCATAAATCACAGCCAGAGAATTCCTTCTGCCCATTATCATTTTTTACATTAACAAAGGGGAATCTCAACTCAATGCCACCTCTTGCACATCCTACTTCAAAGCTGCCTTACTGAATTTTAGAAAAGCATCTTTTCCACTGCCAAGAATCTTATAAAACCTTTTCCAGATATGGCCCTGCAACGTAGGTTGCACAGAACTATGCATTCAAACAGTATGTACAAATACTAGGCATTATAGAACTGGTGCCCGTGTAGAACTGCAGCCAGTCACGATCTTATTCTCACAGTCAGAGGGCACCTGGTTCTGCCAATACTGAGTAACGTTTTAGTTCAGGATAACAGCTATTATATTAAACATGATGCAGAAAGTGCTGCACTCCAGAATTCTAACGTATACCACTTCCCAGCTTTAGCGTTTTGAAACATATTATGCCTATGTTCAATATTACCAGTTTACTTCTGCCGGTACTGACACCCTACTTCAAGGAAAACACATGCAGGATTTCTCTTATTTCAGTACGTCTTATATTTTCTAAAGCAGCTACTACAGTAGATTAGAGGTACTCCTGTCTTCACTAAACACCGTCAATTCAGAATAATTGCTCTGTGTATGGTAGTATCAGAAAGCTACAAAGCTTGGGGAAATAATTAACTTCATGAAGAAGCAGCTTCTTTTCATTTTATCCTTCAGTGCCCGTAAAAAGATTGATTTTACAGGTGATGAATGTGTTTATAAGTAAAATCATGTAAAGAAATCTCCTCCACTAACTAAGCTATTGTTTTGCACATTTCATCATTAATTTTATTGCCGACGATGTGCAAATGCCCCTGACACTGTCTCAAATAAGTGTTTCTCCTCTGGAGAGGATGAAGAGAGAACAGGGAAACAAAACCAAAAAGCAATCCAGTAAAAAAACTAATATAGATTATTTTCTTTCTTTTCTGGAGTTGTGCCACTGAACAACAATTGGGATCACTGGTTTTGAAGGAATTCTTGCAATTTTACTTCTAACCCTGAAAGAATGTTAGTTAATATTAATATACATTTAGTCGTATACATTTGTACTACATTACTTAATCAACAAGTTTTTAGGCAGAAATAAATTTCGTTATGTTCCACTACAGCTGGCTAACTAGAATCCAAACTCTGTGTATGTAACTTTTCTTCTCAGTCAACTGGGAGGTCTTACCTTCACATATTCTTTAAATTAATCATACACGTTTCTGAAGACATAAGGTTTCAGTCACGCTCAGCAACAATATCAGCAGCGTACAAGCTGACAGTGCTCTTTAAAACAAAACTGCTCTGAAGCAGTACTGTTTTGCGCAATGCCTGCATCTTCTTTTCTCTCCCACTGCAAAAGGTGGCCTTGCCCTGGTGATACGCTGCAACCTTCTAACGCTGCAGAAACCGTGTTTGGAAAACAACTGACATTTTACCTCTCACCCGTCACCACCCTCCAATCACCCAATTCAATTTTCAGTATCCCCACCCCAAAGATCCCAACCGGTAAAGAAACAAACAACAAAGCCGCCGAATATTTTAGCCTGATTTTGAGCTGCAGCTTCTGACGGGGGAAGCAGCACCTTCACTTCTCATCTAGCACCATCTACCGCCCAAGGCGGGCAGGAGCCGGCGCCGCAGCGGCCGCCCGCGGGCCCCGCGACCGGGGCGCCCGCACGGAGCGACGGGCAGAACACGGCGAGCCAGCGGCGGGGTGGGGATAACGCCTTCCCGCTCCGAGTTCGCCTCTCTTGAACACTGACGTTCGCATTCCGGGATCAACGTTGGATGGTGATCCAAATTCATACCTTATTGCAAAGACAGAGGGATTTTGCTCCAGCTTGCTTACAACGACAAAAGGCTTGTCTCCCCAACAGGCTTCTCTATTCGTACTTGACGTTGCTGTCACCTTTGAGTAAGGACTCTACTTGAATAATACTGTATGAGCTGCAGAAATGCCACCCGAAGGCGGTAAAATATTTCCTATACAGTTTCACAAAACACAAAATAAATGAGGTAGGAAGGAAAAAGTAGATAGTAAGTTCAGTTCAGTTTGAGCTGATGGCAAGTGAGGAAATATGGGTGACTTTTGAGTAAGGACCGCAGGTGGGCAATAGCACAGCTGTCACCAAACACAGGGAAGATCGCTTCCTGAAAAAAAACTTCCACGTCATCCATGGCTAAGGTATGGATTTACCTTCTAAGAAATGACAGAATCACTACGTTATGATCATGTTGGTTACAGCTGTGCTAAATGCAATCATCTAGAAACAGCATTTACAGCAAATACGAGAAATTGATGTTTAGAGAATCGATGCGTGGAGGTCATTACTACTTTGGAGTACTGGAATACTGATGTCTACAATATTGATTAATATTCTGTGGAGAAATCATTATCAAATTATAAAGATGCATATTATGTAATAAAGCTTCCTCCAAACACCTTGTTGTTTTCATCACAACGGCTAAGCAAATTATATATGTACGCGCTTAATACTTAAACACATTATGAGGTTACATACATGTCCTTCAGGTTTCACTGAGTTCTAAGTAGATGTCGAAAATAGATGATATCAGTTTATTTCCTCAGGTGCTTTTAAGTTTTTAGTGAAAAAAAAAGTATTCAATACTGAGCAAAGCAAATGTCTTTTAAAGTGTATTGACATTCACATGTATTACAGAAATTAAGACAGTGAAAGACAACAGCTGCAATTCCCTCCCAGTGAGTTACAGTGCTGGTTTACACTCACAGTCCCATCTCTAGTGTTTTGAGAAATCTTTCCTCAGATCTAATTGATTCAAGCACTAAAACTCAGGAACAAAGGACCACATACCAGAGAAACTTCAGAAAACCTGAGCCAGAAGGCCTGAAAATAACCAGTTGAACTAGTCAAAAAAAATCAGTTGAGTCAAATGTGGCATATGACATGACATATTTTGATGTCAAACTCCTCTGTACCCTTTTAAACATGGAAAACTACAAAATTGAAAAGAAACTGTAGTAATAAAAAGAATTCTTCTGAAAAATAGAAAGAATGACAGGCTATCTGAAAAAGTCACACTTTTTAAAATGGCTCCTTAACAGCCTACTTCTAAAAAGTAACTATGAGTTGTTTCTTATTGCTGGTAATAAAAAAGATCTTCAAAATAAGTTACAAAATGCTCAAAAACATAGTTTGCTGAGAGCAGCATATTAATGCAGACAAAATATCCAACAAAATCCCAACATTGTATCCCAACAAAATACAACACTAAAATACAAAAACTGAGGTGGCCGTTGACAAGCCAAAGTTATATGTGCATAATGAAAAGCATCTTTGCCAAAGGTATGGAACAATATTAATACACAAAGTAATTACGGTCATTGTATAAAACATTCAACGTCTAAAAATGAAGGCAATGACTAATATATGTTCAACATGAAAATATGAACATTCTTATACAAGTTACTGGCATTAAACCAGGATTTCATTTAAATAACAAAACCCTTTACATTACTGAAGAGTTAAGTATCTATCTCAACTGAGTCTGTTAAGCCACATAAGAATTGCTCTGATTATCAAGTAATTAATGAAATCAGAAGGTTAGATAGGCTCAATTAGAGGTATCTGATGAAGAAAAGGTCCAAATGAAAAAATACAGTCACAATATAAACATGGGGGAATACTCAAAGGTAATCAATAGGTATTCTATTGATTCTTCATAAAATAGTAGTGCAAATCATAAAAGAGGTGCAAAAGTGGTGTAAATGCACCACAGAAAAGGCAAACTTTCTAAATGCATTTGAGTAAAGGATGTCATCAACGAACAGCAATTAAGAGCACCTTCCATGAAAAAAATTGCACAGGGAAGTACCTACTTTTTGTCTTTATTTCCCACAAAAACACCATGTCTCTCTCGTATTTTGTTTTAACACAGGTTAAAGCAGAAGAAAAGCAAAACTACATAAACTGTGTAAAATCTATCAGTGCTTTCATTCAGCCTTGAGATCAATTATTTACCAGTTTTGGATGAAATTAAGTCCATCTCCCTTCATGAATCGGCACCAACTGAATTGTTTCTTCAGGTAACTTGGGGGCAAAAAGAGCTTCTAAATTCTTAATCAAGTTGTATCAACGTTCATATACGAAATTTAGATGTTACCAGAGAGAAAAGAGGGGAAGGAAAGGAATGGCAGATTCTAAGGTGAGCAAGAAATGGCTGGATTTTAATTTCATAGCCAGAATAACTGAAATGGCTATTTCTTTATGAATCAAAAAGTAGTAATACTGGATATCAAGGAGGAATATGCTCATGACCAAGAAAATTGATTAGCAGGGGTCCATATTTAGGTGTTAGATATGGTTGCCTTGGAGGAAAGCAAGAGTACATGTAATTTCATAGTAGTCTTCAGTATTCTCTAATTAGTGATCTACTTTCTTGTTTTACTCAGTCATCCCTATAACGAAAAAAACTGTATGATTTTTCCTGTCATTAGCAGAGAGAACTGTTCTTCAGAGAGGCAGACTCTGTTCAACCACTTACATCAGAACAGTCCACTAGAAGCCAGACTGTGGTCTACCACAGAAAAATACTATTCTTCCTATAGTTCTGCTATAAAGACAGAACTTATCAGTAAGGGGTCTATCCACTGAAGGCCATCATTTATTTAGAAATGGAGAGGCCTTGGTAATGTGTCTGTGTACATTCTGTTTTGGCTCATAATCACCTGCAACTTTCATCTCACAACCTTTCTTGGAGACGGCATGCTACGTTGCCTCTTTGTGCTGTTGACAGTGAGGGTAGGTTCAGGGCAACGAGAAGAAAGAGTGCAGTCCACTTTATCACTGTAGTGGATCCTTCACAGGAAAGTTGTCTGGGCGGAAGCCTCCATAAGGATCCTGACTAAGGCATCAAGAGTTTCTTTAATGCAGGTCTGCAACATAGCCTCTCCAGACTCTCTGTACCATGTGTCCCGAATCTAGCCATTAGAAAGCACATTTGTCAAAGGTCTCCACCCTTCCCTTATTTCAAGGTAAGTGGAAGATACGGAGAGATACATTCTCAGATGGAGATAGCAACAGTTGAACTACATTTGCTTTCTGAAGTATAAAATGGAGTGTGGGGGCTCACTCCGTTTCCAAAAAAGCCTAGCATGCTAAAATCATCGTGAGTTTGCCTGAAATATCTTTGTACGCATCCTCTACATAACACCTGCTTCTAATACTAATATATTGCTCTAGCTCAGGATGGAATCTACTGGTTTACCATCTGTCTAAGCAGAGGTGATCCACCTTTTAGAGATGATCCACCATTTGAAAGATCCCCCCCACCCAGACTGTCTGATTTATTCCAGCATTACAGATCATTCAGAACTCTCTGTACTGCTAGATTTGACTACCTCCGCGTGCTGCAGCTTCTCATACTTCACAGCTGCTTTTGAATGTCATCTGTTAATTTCTCCCCTCATCCTCTGCAGAACTCTTCCTACTGCTGTTAATCAGGCCATTTTGTTTTCTAATTTTAAATCTGTTATAAAACTTTCTCTCTCCACCCCCAGTGCATATGGGCAGGTTTTCTTTACTGCAGAGATCTCAGATACCAAAGTTGGACCATTATTTATCACAAACATTGCCTAATTCCTCCACCATTACTTGCATTGTGAAGTTATCAAGAAAAGGAAACAAACCTGTGCTTTCCCTCCTCCACTACTTAAAACTGTTTAAAAGGAATCAAAGTGTTTCCTTAAGGCATAAAGGAAATCAATGACTGAACTCATAAAGCAACTTAAACATCCAGTCCAAGTAACAGATCTGTAGATCTGCACAGGGCACCCAGCGTCACAAATGCAATTCGCAGGGTTAGACGTGTCCAAACTCTCAATGAGGTAGTGTGGGCAGTGGTGCCAGTAGTAACCTGTAAAAAACACATCTTGTGTGTTTTGGTGCTTCCCAAGTCACAGCTTGAAACATCTTAAAGGTAGATGTCTGTGGTCTTTGTTTTGAAAACTGAAAGCACTGAAAGCACTCAAGGTTTGGTAGATTTCCAGGTATACTTTTAGCCCTGCAATTACCTTTTTAATAGTCCCATTTAAGTGTCTATAGTTTTTGAGGGTCTAGCCTGAAGCTGCTACTTTTCCAACACATTTAGCAACACAGAGGTTCTAATAATTTGAATTTAGCCTAACCTGTCCCAGTCAAGGAAATACTGACATTATACTGAGAACAACTCGGCCTTGGACTATGCCCAGTCTCAAACACTGGTCATTTCTTACACAACCAATGACCTTGATAAGAAGATAGCCAGACTAGATTTGAGCAGCACTGACAGTACGGTAGCTTTATGAATTCATAGCACGGAAGGTATTTCAACATGAGACAGGTTTTGATGGGTGGTCATCATGCCAGTCACATCTTTCTGAAAAGCAAGAAAGAAACCAGGTAATTGGGATTCTACCAATAACTTGCTAAATCCTTTTCGTGAATCAGAACGGAGAGGTACACAAGAAGACTATCAAATGCAAAGTCTCTAGCCTTTGTAAACAGAAACTGTTCATCGGTATAAGCAGCACTGCTGATGTAACATCATAAAGCAGTAAGAGGGACTAGTGGAACTGAATTTAGTATGGGAGAAGACCATTACCATTTCCTGTCCATGCAGAAGATAGGACTTTAAGTCTTAATGTCTGTTGTATAATATTCTAAATATGGTGGCATAGATACTCAAATCAACTAGCTCCAGCTGCAGATAGGCACAGGGAAGACCAAAGGCATGAGCCATCTTTAAGAACCTCACACAGTTGGAGCACAGAGCTTTCACTGTAGCAAAAGAAAAGCCTGAGTTTAAACTAATGAAGATAATGCTCAACAGAATGGTATTGAATGTGTTAAGAGACCTAGAGCACAGAGACAAGGGGAAAATTTTGCTGAGATGTTTACCACATAAACAAACACTAATTCTGTCTAAAAATTCTATTATTGGGAGCATGTATTATGAAATGTCATAAAATACAAATTAACAACCACTGGAAACAATAAAATAGAGAAAAACTGCAGTGGGTAGGAAATTCCTGCCCACTTAATCTATTAATAGCACATGAATGTTTAGAGCGTTATGCCTGCAACAGGCTACAGTCTTTTTCCTTTTTCTACCTTGGTTTCAAAAATGCATGCTAACAGAATATATGCTCTCTTAAAACTGCTTTAGAGACAGCTCAGGCGTGCAACAAAAATAGCATACAGCAGCAATTTAATCTAAATTGCTCTTAGGAAAATACTACTAATTGCCCCTTTTGCACACTACTGATTTAACATCTTCAAAAAATATATCTTTGTTTTGGTTCATTCATCTTCCCCCTCTCACGATTAATGATTGCACACAGCATACAGATATATTCTTCCTTTCAGGCCTTTCTACTTTATTTCCAAACAGTATGTCTTAAAAAAAAGGGATTCTGTACGTTATCTTTCTGGTCCTCGAGAAGAAGTGACGTGAAGGCACTCAGTGAAGATCCAACAGAATCTTAAACCTAAATCAAAATACAGTTCATTCGGCCATAGGATTCATTCAGCTTTTTCAATATCTGTTCCACCCAAACTAGACAATTTTTTCTTTCCTGCTAATTTAGAGAAATCTTGCTTGCTATTCTGAGCTGGATGGATTTTTCTTTTAGACATTTAGCTTGCCAGTACACTAATATCCTAATATTCATTTTTATTCCAGGAGCAAGCATTTCTCTCCGGAAGAGATGCTTACTATGTTTAAAATGGGTTGCTCTGCTCTCTAAAGCTAATGAGAACTATTGCCCTCCAGTTGTACAAAAAGGCCAACCTTTAAACAGTAACCCATGCATGTATAGCAAAACCATTTCATAGCATCATAGAATCATTAAGGTTGGAAAAGACCTCTAAGATCATTGAGTCCAACCATCAACCCAACACCACCATGCCCACTACACCATGTCCCTATGCACCTCATCTACACGTCTTTTAAATACCTCCAGGGTCGGTGACTCAACCACTTCCCTGGGCAGCCTGTTCCAAGGCCTGACCACTCTTTCAGTAAAGAGATTTCTCCTAATGTCCAATCTAAACCTCCCTTGGCGCAACTTGAGGCCATTTCCTCTCATCCTATCGCCAGTTGCTTGGCAGAAGAGACCAACACCTACCTCGCTACAACCTCCTTTCAGGTAGTTGTAGAGTGCGATGAGGTCTCCCCCAAGCCTCCTCTTCTCCAGGCTAAACAACCCCAGTTCCCTCAGCTGCTCCTCATAAGACTTGTGCTCCAGGCCCTTCACCAGCTTCCTTGCCCTTCTCTGGACATGCTCCAACACCTCAATGTCCTTCTTCTAGTGAGGGGCCCAAAACTGAACACAGGATTTGAGGTGCGGCCTCACCAGTGCCGAGTACAGGGGCACGATCACCTCCCTACTCCTGCTGGCCACACTATTTCTGATACAGGCCAGGATGCCGTTGGCCTTCTTGGCCACCTGGGCACACTGCCAGCTCATGTTCAGCCGGCTGTCAACCAGCACCCCCAGGTCCTTTTCCTCTGGGCAGCTTTCCAGCCACTCTTCCCCAAGCCTGTAGCGTTGCCTGGGGTTGTTGTGGCCGAAGTGCAGGACCTGGCACTTGGCCTTGTTGCACCTCATACAGTTGGCCTCAGCCCATCGATCCAGCCTGTCCAGGTCCCTCTGCAGAGCCTTCCTACCCTCGAGCAGATCAACACTCCCACCCAGCTTGGTGTTGTCTGCAAACTTACTGAGGGAGCACTCGATCCCCTCATCCAGATCGTTGATAAAGATATTGAACAGGACCAGCCCCAATACTGAGCCTTGGGGAACACCGCTCGTGACCGGCCGCCAACTGGATTTAACTCTGTTTGTTCCACTGTTAATCAGGTATATGTAAGGGGTTTTTTATTTTTAGTTTAAACATATTCAACAAAATTAGAACACCATCAGATGGCATATATTGTACATACCAAATACTTTTCTTTAGAAGAAATTATCCGTTTGTGTTTTCATCAGAATAACTGTTCCCTTTCTATCATTTTTTCCTGTGCATACAGCAGAGGTGAGAAGGTTATGAAATTTCTAATTTCTTTTGCAGATAATTCTATTAAAGGAGAAGGAGAATTTGCACCTTTTTTACACAGGCTATGTAGCATGTATTACAAATGTTCATCACTTGATAGTATCTGTTAGTATTCAGATATTAAATTCATGTACCTAAACAAAGATAACAATATGCATTATGTGGTACAGGTGCAAAAGCACCCTTATTTCACCAACCTTCAACCACATTAACTGTTCCTCACCTGTGATTTCAGGGTCCATTCAAAATTTAAGTGACAGATAGCAGTAATTTTCTTTTGTGGGCTTAAGAGAGCTTGATCAGAGGACACGATGAAATTCTTTTCTCCTTTCTCTATCAGCATTACAAAAGTGCTTACTTTACAACTCTGCCTCCTTTGTGCCACAGAAGTGGTTATAACTATCAATATGCATCCCCCACGCCTTCGTGTATTTTAGAATAAATGCTTCCTTCTGATTTGTGCAGAGTCAACCCACAGAAAACAATTTAGGCAGTTCCAAACCACTTGCTAAAGATGATATAAGGCTGGGCTTTTGGTGGGTTTTTTTTTGTTGTTTTTAGGGTTTTTTTAATTAGTTACCTCAGCAGTCTTGCATATTGTATAAATAAAATGAAATAATTGTGTAACTACAATGCCTTCCAGCAGATTATCCATAATTAAAAACAGTGATTAGATGATGCTGATGCATCATCTTAAATCATAGTTTCATTTCGTTTTTCAAGTAACAGATTCTTAGAGGTCTTCATGATCAGCAATAAAAAGATAAAAATACTCCTTGTAGATCTGAAACTCTACTATAATAGGAGACTGAAAGCCAGATTTTATAGATATGTGGTGCACAAAGATTCAGATAGATACCTGGCATGTTTTCAAAAGTGCCTAGATACATAACTGCTGTAGTTTCCTGGAAACAGGTTTTGTCGAAAATTCTTTGATGAGATGACAGGCTTAGCTGGTAAAAGTAACGGTGTAGATGTAATAAACACTGCAAGGCTTAGCACTACATGACACTCAGAGTAAAATACTTGCACTATTTGATATCAGTAAGGCATGTGTTTAATGGACGCAGAGCCGGCTAACTGACAGGCTCCAAGGAGTCAACAGGGACTCAGCAGTCAGTGGAGGCATTTTGAACAGCAGTGATGCAGAGCCACAACGGCATCCTGACCAGCAGCGGCTCTCCTGGTTTTTGGGTGGAGGCGACCCCCTCCTCCAGCACCCACTATGGAGCAAGAGCTGTGGGGTTCCTCTTCCCAGGGCTTGTGGTAGGGGCCTGGTCCCAGGTGGCCCGCGTCCACCCTGGGCTTAAGGGGGAAACACGCTTGAGAGGGGTTTTACCTCAGGTGGAGATGGGCTCCACCGTCCCTGGGTAAAAGCACCCCTGCGCCTCACCACACACACGCTACAAACATGGGCAAGGCAGAAAAGAGTGACTAAAGATAGGGCAGCCAGCCCTTTGGGGCTGTTGTACAAACACTGACCCATTCGCACATAATGTCTGAATAAAGAGAAAGCCTAAGTTACACACCAAGCAACCAAGCAAGGCAGACAGAAGAGGGAACACTGACCTGGAGAGGACGAGCCACCTGGAGAGGACGTAACGCCAGGGAATCAAGCCGAGCGCCCGCGCTGAGGCTTTTCTGCAACAACCCGCCTAGGCCAGGCTCCCTCTCCGGCGCCTCAGCGGCCTGAGGCAACGCGAGGGCCGAGCCCTCCCCACGGCGACCTGCAGGGCGGCCGGCTGGGGGGAGGCCCCTGGCGGGGCAGAGGTGCCATTGCAGGCCGGCCTGCGCCGCGGGCCGCGTCACCCGCTTCATTCTCTCTTCCCAGGAGCTCGCAGACGAGACTTCAAAGTAGCCGTCGTACTCTCCCCTCAGTGACAACATAATATCGCTGTGGTAATTTTACAGACGGAATGACAAGAAACGTGCTTAAACTCACTGACTGCAGTCAGCAGAGGAGTTAGGGGAGGCATCCTAACTCCCAGTGCTGCAACCACACCACCACCGCTCTTTTTATCACCACACAGACGGTGCCGTGGAGTTGGCTGGCTTCAAAAATAGTTAAGGTCATGTTTGCTGACATTTGTATTCATTCCAGCTTCTTTTTTTTTTTAATTAATTAAGCCACCTTTTTTTCCCCCTCTCAACAGCAGGCATATTTTACTTCATATTCTCCACAGAAAAGCCATGTCCGCAGTTCCAGGCTTTCCGTCAGGGGCTGCCAATGGCAGGCCGCTGCTGGAGGGGCTGGAAGGGGGAACCTCCCAGCCGGAGGCCACGCGTGAGGAGGTGGCGCGGCGGGCGCGCGCCCGGCTTTGCTGGCTGGTGTGGCAGGACCCGCTCTCATCGTTTTCCCCTCTCCCTCGCTAACTGTTCAAACGTTGTAGTTCCTTCAGACGTGATTGGAAAAGGACTGTAAACGGGCTCAGCGTATGAAACACGCTGCTGCGGAAGCCCGGGGGGGGGAGGTGACACGTATCTGACGTGCTCTGTGTCATACCAGAGGCAAAACCGCTGTCTTGAACCACTTGGAAAGTCTACCCAGGGACTCGGTAAAGCCAGTGTCTTCAGCCAGGGGATAAGGTGTATTACTATCTGAAGAGACGCCATTGGCAGTCAGATGTTACTTTTACTTATCTGCCATTCTTTGAAAGTCAAATCTTACTTTTCTTCACCTGTCTCACTACTTGGCTGCCAGAAAATGCCAGTGGCATGTAAAATTAAAATGTTACCTTCAGACATTTATTAAATACAGAATTATCAAAAATGCATGATTTGAACCTTCTAAGCAACAAAAAAGTTCAATTTACAGATAAGTTATAGCTTTCCTGTGGAGACTTCCACATTTTCAATAATGTATCACACTTAGAGCAGCAATAATAATAATGATAAATTGAGATAGTATATAATGTGAGTCCATACATATTAGAAGTACATAAAGCAATAACAGCAAATGTGTGTGAGCCCATAAAGATGAGAACAAGATTTGAGCAGTAAAATGGAAAACTACGGACCAACAGGTGTAATAAAATACAACAGAGGGAGAATATTGCATACTTATTTTCAGAAGTAATCAGGTACAGAAAATAAGTTTTGTGAATAAATAAGGTTTGTGAATAAAAAGCTCAAATTAAAGTTGCTGCTTTCATGGAATCTTATTTTTTCCCTTGTCAGATTCTGCTGGCAACTAATTATTTAAGTCTTGTTAATTAATACAGTGCTACAAATTCCTATCAGAAGTGCACTATTTACTATTCATCAATTATTTGTCTTCAGTTAAGAAGAAACAACTATCCAGTGAAGAGAAGATGGCCGGTCACACACCATAAAAAACAGACAGTGTATTACTGAAATAAAAAACTCCCAGGCACTTTTGTATTACTGAAATAAAAAACTCACAGGCACTTTGTAGGCAACAAGTACAGAAAATTTCTATTCTAATCTGTTCACAAATACTTAGGAGCAGCCAACACAAACATGAATGGGAATGCTTTGTGATTTATTTGTAAACCAAAGAGAGCCAACACTCCTATGGTGAAATCCTGGCCCTATTAAAAATCTCCAGGAATTTTGCCAGTTACATCAGCAGTTCAAGGGTTTCACCCCTGAAATCTCTTTTTTATTGATATGATTTAGACAGCTGCAGAAAGTCATGTTTCTCTTTTAATTAAGGCGGATTCTCAGTGACTTGCACTGAAGTTTGATGCCACCATGCTCTCTGAAGGACTATTCATGAAGTCAAATACCATCTAACAAGTGCAAAAGAAAGACTATGAACAGAAGTACCTATGGTTTTCCTATCATCATCTCTGCCATATTTTTAAGGAATAATCTCTGCATCAGAGGGTCATTCAGAATGAGGCAATCTAAGGAAATGTCTCTGGTTTTTTGCCTGGTTTCCTCAAGGAAAGAAGCCTATACAAAATTCTGCTGAAACCTATCCACCCTTCTCTTCCCAGTAACTTATGGGCCTACTGCATAAATTTAAGCAAATTTAACAAAGTGGTAGGGGAATCAAAGATAATAAGTTCCAGCAAGTTTCATGAAAACAGGTAGAGACAGAGTAAGATGCTATTAATTCCTCCACTTACCCTGCACTCGCTGCTTCTGAGATGTCAAGGAGCGCATACAAGTGACTACACTTGAAACATAAATCCGGACAAAGCCAATCGTCATTAATATTGATTCTCATTGAAACGGTTCATATTTATTAGCTGAGCTTTTGTGAGCTAGGTAGATAGATTTATTCTAAATGTGTTAGGCCATAATGTATTTCCTCTCAATCTAGATTTTTATGAATACTGTACTCATTTATGCAAAAGAAAATTAGAAAGTCTCCTGTCTAGACACTGTGCTCCTGCGTTATTAAAATGTATTTCTCAGTAAAGGCACATTCAGAGTTTCAAGGAAGTTAGCTGTTAAAAAGACCAAGAGTTATGTTTGCTTTTACAATAAATAAATTGGATTAGCATTCATAACTTTCTTATTTAACACTATTTCAGTTGTTAGAAAGAAAAGTTACTAGCGCTTAACACGTACTCGGATAAACACCTCTAAAATTCAATACTTCTGTAGCACTTCTTTCAGATGTTGCAGATAATCAGGCCAGTTTGTGGTGGACACCAGCTGGCCGGGGAGCTACACCTCTGTGATCCCCTGAACAGTCAGTTCCTTTCCTGACAAATCCATACGCATATGGATAAAACCAAAGGTATTAAAAGGAAAAGTGACACAGCATTGATTTGGGGAAAACAAAGCAGCAATAAATCAAGCCAGTGTTTATCTGATTGGAAAGCACAGCCCTGCAGAACAGTAGGCATCAGACCATTGATTTGATTTTCTCGCCCAGCTGTAAGCATATGAAAACAGAACAGCCATGCTGGGTCAGACCAAGAGCCCATCTAGCTCAGCATCCTGACTCCCATCAGTGGCTGTAAGCAGGTGCCTACAGGAGGGTGAGAACTTCTCATTCTGCTTTGTTCTCTGTTCTTCACCTAATAACTGCTAGCTTTTCATTTGCTTTCCTAATGCTGCATGCTAAGCTATCTGTCACAATTCTAAGATTTTGCTCCAGAATGGAAACCATCAGCTCAAAGACCATCATTTTGTAAGTTGGCTGCCCTTTGTTTTTTCCCAGTATCTATCACTTTACATTTATCTACATTGAAAGATATTTCTCCATGTACCTTTCCAATACATGTGACTCAGCTTTTTTTCAGTACTCGGTACCATCCTAGCATGCATACAGACAGATTTTCATACCTCTCTTCTCATAAAATGATGCCTGTGCATGTAGAGGTATCTTGATGTCATCTCGGCACAATTTCTCACCACCACGAACTCTAATCATAAACCCATTGATGAACCACCCCCCTCTCACCATGCTGCTACTCCTGGCGGCTGTTGCTAACTGCAGTATTGCCTCTGATGCTGTTGCCTCTAGCTAGCAAGTCACCCCTGTACTGGTACCCCACACTGTGCTATTCCCACTCACCACAGTATCACTTATATGACTTATATTTAATTTTGTTCTAAGGTATTATCACCCATTGATTTCAGCTCTGCATAGGTTCATTAAAGAGAGCCTTTACTAAAATTCACTCGCTTATGTTACTGTCCTTCATGACTTCAACAAAGATCCAGCATCATTTTATCTCTTGCCATTGCCGTAGACCCAGTTGTGATGCTCTCTCAGCTCTGATTCCCATTCTCTGAGTGATGACTAAAGGGGAATCGTCTAAGCAACTAATTGGGTTTTATTAGTGATTCATCATGCAGCTTCACTGAAGAGCCTCCATCTCTCACAAATATTATCAGCTATCATTATACCTTGGATCTCAGTCACAGAGAGGCCCCTTCAGCGATAAGTTACTTTTTCCCAGAAAACAAAAAGCCCCTCCTTAACTTGATAATGTCTACACTTCATTTTCCAGAAGACTATAATAAGGACTTTGATTATAGTCAATCATTCACTCAGGACAAACTAAGCACAATATTGTTGTTCTTTACTTGTAGAGAAAGGACATAACACTTCATCATAAAGCATGCATCAATTTTAATCAATACAATCAAATGGTTGCACTGGCATATTTTGCTCTTGCTTTCTAAATGAGGTATGTTTATTTCAGTTTATCAAGAAACGTCAGCAGAAAACTCTTTCATCTCAGATCCGCCTTCTGACATCTCTGCTTGTAAGTCTCTTCCTAAAAATATGTCCCAATGGCTGTACTTATGAAGTGTTTATAATCTACACAATGAACAAATGTGGATAGAGATTATGCGTACTCTCCATTATAAATATTATATGATCCCTATTCACAACTACTCCTTGTGAGCACGGAAAACAATACTTGGCCAGTTGTCCTGACGTGTGAGAGTGCTGTTTCTTACACACAAAAAAAGAATATAATTCTGTCAGAATTGTAACAATTAGGTAACAAAGAATTGGTATATATGCACATGTGTAGATGAATATACATACATGCATACTGTATTTCAGTAAACTACTGGCATGTGTTATTGTGCATTGTGACTCATGAATCATGAATCCAATTCACAGCTTATCATTTCCCATTAAATTAGTGCTTTCCATATGGTATCTCCAACGCAAAGCCTACAACCTACTTATTGTGGTTAAAAAAAAAATCTTACATCAAGAACACACTGTTCTGGGATTTGAAAAAATGTTTAAAATCAAATTATTCTACTATGTCTAATACTGTTTCAAGATTTAAGCAACTTTTCTTTTTTTGGCATTTTATTTTTAGTCTATTACAAGTTAACATGTTATTTCCTTGTACTACTGGACTAGCATAAAACAGAAGCAATTATCACGAACTGGAGAGGAGTCTTATAGTACAGTATCATATTTACCCACAAAGAAACTAAATCAAACCACCTTTGTCCTTTTGTTATGGCTGTGTTAATACATGCCATGAGTATCGTAACCAGTGCATATTTTCTTGGATGTACACAGTGAAGACTTTTATTAACTTAAATAGGAAACTCATGTGTGAAATCTTGCCCTAGGTACATATTTGAAATCGGCTATCTACCAGCACTTTTTTTAGAAGTTGCATTGTAAGTGCTTCACAATCATATTTGTTCAAAAAGAGTAATACTAACAAATGCAAAATGTATTTATACAAACTTGGTTTTATTTCTGAAAAATCTGCGAACACTTTTGCAAAAAGTTTACCATGTCATTAGGGTTGGTTTTTTTTCTATACATCACATCCTACAGATTTTACCTGAATAAGGTCTATATAGAGACAATCCAAGTTCTGACTGAATAAACTCAGTATCTTTACAGAATTTGGACATAGGTTCCAGGACTTCTGATCCGACCAGATTCCATCAAAGGATAGGGTTGGAATATCATTCCCATTTTTAATGAAGTAGGTTGAGAGCTTGCTACTGTAAATAGGACTGGTTCTGAACATTTTTGATCGGTAAGCTGGCGCATACAAGACTTTCATTGTTCCTGAAAGCCCTTTATAGCTCTACCACGTCTGCAGCTGGTCTCCGAAGTGTTTATGGACTAAGCTGAATAGATTTTATTCTTTATGTGCTCTCATTTCTCTGCCTGTTTCATTTTTGTAACTGGACAGATAGCCAAAATGACCTGCACTTGCCATCCAGGGCAAGAGTTGTTTCAAATCCAACCACTTATCTGTGGTTCATGTAGTTCTTATTTTATTACTTCATCACCACTTCAGTCTTTGGTGCTGGCACTTTTCCCATGCAAGTGACATTCACACTATATAATTGAGCTTTATTCATGGAACTGTGAAACAGACGGAAAGTATTCCAAAATGTGGAAAATGAAAAAAAAACAACCCTAAAAACAAACAACTTCTCCGTGACATTTTCTTTGCTTCTTGGCACTGGTTTGCTGGCAGAGGAGCATTGAATAAAATGTAAATCCATAAGTAAAGAAGAGTTATATCAGTCAGGGCTAACACTAGAGTAAGGAGTTACATAAATCAATATAGATAATAGAATCTGTTTTTTAATAGTATGATCTGTTTGCAAGACATATATACATAATTCTTTTTATATTATCAGCCAATAAATACATTACCAAATTCAACTGGTGTTTGTCATTATCTTCAATAGGCTACAGAAAAACCCAGATAATGTATACACTTAAATGAAAAGTGGCCACCATTTTATGTTTTCTAGTTCTTAGTACCCCTTTCAGCAAGAGTATCTTGGTAATTCTACCCTGAAGTTTGCCTCAAAGACCCCTGAGAATTATTCCTACTAGAGATATAGTGCATAAAACTGGCTGACAATGAAGATTTACTCTACCAAAGACAGGGAAAAGCAGGCAGTTTCAATGGCCAGTGGTTTAAAATCATCATAGCAGCTGCGACAATCCAGCAGTGAGTCCAGGAATCAAACTAGCAGTAGAACAATTTTGCTCCTCTGCATTGGTCCCTCAGCTTTCCCTGTTTTGGGGAGATTATTATTTTCCATCAATGCTGCTTGATATGTCAGTGTATGGATAGCAAAATGGCATTCAATTTCTTTCTGCCGCAGTGTGGCCTTGCAAAATAATTTCTGATTTTCTGCTTACTGTCTCCTGAATGTCTCCTTTGACATTACTGTGTTTAGATTTTTCTTTCCTTCTGTCTATTTGTCTTGTGTAAAATTGCATTTTCCCCATATGAATTTTAACATTCTGCTTCTACTTTCCCTATTTTCATGTGCCTGGCTCCCTTTAGGTTATTTTTCAGTTTTCATTACACTATCTGGTCTTTCAAAATAAAATTATTAACAACTGTTTTGATAAATTATTTAATTCTCTTCAATTTTAAATATAAATACAGTTAGTAAAATCTAACCTTTAGTATAACAGTACGTAACTTTTTCTCCTGGAGAGAACACAGCAATAAGATGATTTCTGCGATCACTAACATTTAAGGTAAACTATTAAAATAAGAAAAAGAAGACTAGCTAGGAAAGAGGAAACATAAGCATGAAGCAATTCCATGCAAAGCAGTGTTAAGTTGGAACAAATGTCAGGAGATTGGAGTCATAACACTGGTGATGATGCCTCTATATTAGGCATCAGAAAATCCATTTCTACAGCGTACACGTTCTAGGAGGATGTCTTTCCCACGAAGCTACAGAATATTCATGCGTGAAAAAAGTACTCCATCATTTATGTTAACGTAGTCCATTTTATGTATGTAATTCTTCCTCTTTTGCAGTCTCAAGAACGTAAGAGCTGCTGTACACTTCAGATCAGGGGTCTATCTGTCACAACAGTGGCTGGAGACAAATGCATAGGAAAGAGTAACAAAAGAGTAAGTATATGGACATCGTCCCCTAATATTCTCCTGACCCTCCTGTTACTTTCAGGATGGGAGATCTCCAGGGTTAGATATAATTTGTTCATTTAATAGCTGCCAGTAGAACGCTCTTCTTAAGTACTCCTGACCTCTTTTGTACTAGGCAAGGGGTTCTTTTTTGCATTCCCACTCTCCTTTGCCAAGGAATTTTACAGGTGTGCTACCTATGATGCAGTTAAGAAACATTTGCTTTTGTCATTTGAACCTCTCATGCTCCCTACATCCAGGCAAACAAGTCTAAGCATTTGCTAAAGAGCAAAACGGTTTCAAAAAGAACAGCTGAAGAAACTGCATCTTAAAGCATTCTGTTGACGAGGGCGCCTATCTGAAAGAAATCACAGTTCAAATCTACTCTTTTTTCCATTTGAAGGTAGTTTGAATCCTGTTATTAATTAGGATACCCTAATCAATAAGATACAGAATACAGTCAAGTTTCTTCAGTCCCTTGTGAAAAATATTTGGTTAGTCACTGACTCAGGAAGAGAAAATGAAAACGATTCTGCTGTTGACTCTGTCATGTCAGTTCCTAATGCATGCAACGTAGGGTTTCTCTTTAAACAAAATCAAAACGTTGTCAGGAAGATGCTGAACATCGTGTCTTCCAGTGGTGATGTGCTACCCCTGGAAATCATGGACTTTAGCCTTCCTAACAGAAAAAAGAATCAAGCCTGACTATACTACATCCTTGATGGACGTTTATCTTCTGAGCTATTGGACAGGCCACTAATCCAAAACATTGTTTCATCTTGAAAGTAGGTTTTTCTATCAAAAATTTGATTTTAGATCAAAGGAAATGTTTCATGTTGACCGAAACATGCTTTATGATATTAGTAAGAATTTTAAAAAATAAATGCAATTCAAACTGAACTGATCTCTGTACTCTTTTAGTTAAGTCTGGCTGCAGAGAAATATTGTTATTACCACAAACCTGAAAACACAGTCATAATGAATATATCTGAACCCACAGTAGAAATGATCCAGATGAAGTAATTAGGTGAGGCTGTTATATATACTCCAACTCAAATCAACTCTAATTCAGCATTAGTTAATAGACATATAAAATAAAATAATCTTGCAAGCCAGACTTACATTTCTAGAGGAGACAGTGTAAAAATAAACAGTGCAGTTGTCTATTAACAACCCTAATTACCTTATTCTGACTTATAAGCAGATTTTAAACTTTGGGAGAAAAATGATACTCTAATATGCATTAATGAAAATATTTTAAAACTAAATCCTTTACGTGTAATTTTCAATTATACTTTTGTCAAGTCAAAAATAATCATCACACTAGCACTACCTGTTGTTTGTCCTAGTGCAATTAAATAAAAATCAGTATGCAACAGTATATATGATCTCACATCCAATGAAATTCCTGCATATGTAATTTCTGTGGCCACTACTTTGATGCTAGATATTACAACAGTGAAAGGATCCAGATAGTTGGAGACCAGAAGCATAAATATAATAAGAATTATTGTAGGTTAACTATAAATGTCAGCAACAGCCACAGACAAATTATGACTGACAGTTTGCTTAATAAAGTAACAAAAAGAACTAAATGGTAATCAAAGTGCTATATAACATTTTGATGCTAGGAACCCTAAAAGAAAGAAAAAAAACATTATGGAAGAGAGGCAGAAAAAAGAAAAAAAAAAGGAAAAAATGGGGGGAAAGAGGGGGGAAAAGGAGGAAAAAAAAAACAGAAAAAAAAAGAAAATGAGCTGCAGTAATTTCTGTCATTCATAACTTGCCATAATTATCTACTCTGTAAAACTGCTGCTGTAATTTGAAATGCCTCCCTCCTGATCTAATCGGCAGACTAATGTAATGACTTGACTAAGAACCAGGAATGTAGATCTTGCCATTATGTCAGATTCACTTGGATTTTAATGCAATATTCCCTCAGGAAGACCCATGATTTAATTAAAAACATTGTGTTTCACTGTCCAGCACAGCACCTGCAGGATCACTTAGCGTGTGAATCTTGATTCCCTAGAGTGAATTGCAGCTGACCTTTTTGATTTCCATTTAGCAATCACTTTGCAGATAAAATTTCAACCTTTTCCTGTTTAGTTCTTAAATGCACATCTGTGGCTCCAGTTCTTGAATTTTGATGTTTATCAAAGCAGTACTTCAAATTTGCAATGATTTCTCCCCTCAAAACACTACTGCTACAACAAATACAAATAGCAGAAATCACAGTCACCTATGATTTAGAAACAGATTCATTCCACGGAATATAAATGCTTCTGAACAGAGCTATACGAAACAGCTTGCAGTTGAGTTAAAGCAATGTTCTCAAAGAAATTGTTACCAACCATACTGTGTTATAACATAACCTTATATGATACAGTATTTTCTATTCTGAGCTTCATAAACAATAGGGTGCTTTGTCCCAGTTCCTTTTTATGCACAGGAAATAAGTGAAGGAGTTGGAAAGAAGCCCTATCTAGGCAATATTCCAGCCCATGAAAAGATGGCAATATGGAGATGTTAAGATAGGTGGCTTTATGAAAATCATCACATTTTTAGTTACAAAGAGGTAATCATTCTATCATTTCTTATCATGGTAGAAGTGTGTGGAAACGCTTCTGCACAAGACTGCTGCTGGACTTGGCAAACCCACTGTTAAGAGAAGCAAAAATTGAAACGTATTTACCTCCTTTTACTTTTGAACATAATGAGTTGTCTCTGCTAGCTGGTGATCTGTACATCAACAAGAAAATTTCTGTAGGCCATACAGTTTATTTAAATTTAATTCCTGACCGACTACTGCCACAAACACTTCTGATGGTAAAAGCATGCAATCAAATAACAAATAACAAATTAGATGGTAAATTAATTCTGGTTCTTCATTAAGACAGTTGGTGCACAGTGATAAGTCTGGTAACAAAAAAGTACATAGCCTTTATTTCTGTAAAACTGAGGCTATCTCCAGAGCTTCCAAAGACCAGCTACTGCGGTGCTCTGTAAGGTCATATTTTCCTCCACTAAGCACTTTGGCGGAGCCTAAAAATAGGCTTGGGACTGTTCAGCTATTGAATTTTCATGCGTGGATTTCTGGACTGCAAACACTGAAGAAGAATTCTTCAGGCATACATACATCTACCACTCCTACGTATATTCTGATCCATTAGCCCTTGCTGAATTAGATATTTTTAAAAATTCTTTATTACTAACACAGTTACTAAAAGAAAGGACAAAACTTTTAATTATGCTTAGAATAAAATTACCAAGGTCTGATTTACTACTGCCTGTAGTAAACACATTACAGTTGACCAGCTGAAGTGGATTTATGAGTGTGTTGCACCACTGGCCAGTGTGTGTCAGACTGGGTGTACAGAGAAACCTGACCTCTAATTTCTTAAAAAGCATTTTCAAAGTGAATCCTTTTTTAAGGGGACATCTCAAAATGCCACAGTAGTTTTCCCAGCATGGAACTCAGTTTAGCTTTTATTCTGACACAATGTATACAAGATCTAGAAAAAACATCAGGAAAAAAAAAAGCAGGAGGATTTTCAAAGCTGCTTTCTCACCTTACTAAATCAATCTCAGTCAAAGATTAATCAGCATAACCTGTTTGTCCTTTACTCTCCAGTAAACTGTTTTTCTTTGCTTCCTATGAAACACACAACATACTTCTTAAAAGATGCAAAATAATTAAACAGTACAGTGTTGGAAGAAGTAACACATCTTCTCTGAGCTACTCCTGCCAAAATTCACATTTTTAAGAGCTTACAAGTTCAGGAGGAATTGCTGAAATGCAATCTAATTTTTCTCCCTTTCATTTTGACTGTTCGTCATATGGAGATCTTGTGGTCAGACACTAAATGTAACAATGGAGCAGTGGAGAAAGCAATAAAGACTTAGTAGGGCTGGCATGAATGGCATCGTTTTCTTCAGTCCATGTAGCAGCCTGTTTTTAAACAGACACCAATACAATATAAGGACTACCCAAGGAATTACCTTGTCTTTACAGGCTTCACCTTAGGCCCTATCTTAATCGATATGATTGTAATAATATTACAAGTGTTATGTCCAGCAATGCTGAGAGGAAAAAGATAAAAATGTGACAATGGCATAGCCTTTCAGTTCTGTATATCAACTAGTAAGACAGCTCCATCAGATGGGAAGACAATTTTGCATAATGAGAGCTACACAGGGTGCAATGCGGGTTTTGTCTACTCCTCACATGGAGAAGTATTTAAATGACCTGACTGACTGCTAGGCTAACATGAGTCTTATATCATATACAGTATCAAGGCTGGATCTCACCTATAAAGTCTTGTCAATCTGTCCCATTGAGATGCCAGCAGTAAATTCAAATGTTTGCATTAAGGTTGCTATTTATTTGCTTAGAAAGAGGAGGTTAGCTGCAAACAGGCGTGATTGCTCTGGGTATGCTCTCAAAACAGAGGTGACTGCTTAAGAGGTAGATTGAAGCAGACAATTTAAGTACTGATTCAAACCTTCACACAGAATTTGAGAAGAAACATTTTTTTTAAGATGCTAGCATGGTCAATGGATTTTAAAAGTGCTCTTTATATCCTTCTGCATATCCATGCTTCTTGGTTCTGCCTGGAAAGTGCACTTAACTATGCTGAAATATAAGGATTTTTAAAAGCTCTACCAGCTCCAGAAAAAAAAATTCTGATTGGTAGATGGAATATTGGATTGACCCTTAAAACATTTTGAAGTTTGCATATAAGTTTCTGCCACCTACAGTGCAAGAAAAGTATCAATACTTATTATTAGGGGACAGTTGCTATTACAAATCAGGCTCTAGAGAAACTTGTCACTGCAAACAAAAGCATTCAAACATACCCATCAGTGGAATACAGCTGTGGCTACAAACTACCTTTCTGCTCAGCTTCAGAAGCTCTTTTTCTTTTTTCTTAACTTAATACAATGCAGCTGTAGATTAGTTTTCATGCATTCCTTCAAACAAACGTGTATGAATTCAAGACAAAGTCATTTAAACATTGCTGGCTGACAATCAAACCCTCAGCAAACACACTTGCTGCATAACTACCTGGTGTCTTGGCTACCCCTTCCATCAATCTGTCAGGATGGCACCCTGCCTGCTCCAAAGTTGGTTGGACCCCTCCAGGAAGGCATGGGTGCCAGACAGCACCAACTTCTGCAGAGCAGCCTTCTTCAACCCGCACATGCTATCCCCTCTGCAGGAGCTCCTGCCTCCATGCCAGCGATGAAGCATTGGCACAACATCCTTCCTCACAATTGATCCCACCTGTTGATACTTACACAGCGAGAGAGGGAAAAAAAAAAAACTACGAAAGAGAGGCAGACAGGCATTTCTGGTTGCCAAGAAGGCAGGTGGGGTAGCAGCAGGTGTCTGATCAACTCAGGAAGATAACAGGGTGTCAAAATGTTTCTAACGGGAAAGTGCGGTACTCCTTGCAGGACTCCATCCAAAGACAATCAACATATCCATCAGTGACTTCAGGGGGCAGCCTTTTACATTCTTTGGTGATATGTTAGAGAGAAAATAAGTCAATAGTGTCACAAAAGCAATTCAAATACTGGCTAAATATTGGCAATAAGCTGCATCGCTATCCTCTTTTCACCAACAAAAGGTCAGTCATATTGAGCATGAAAGGGATACTAGGAAGGTTTTAGATTTGACATATGTGAGGACTTTTTCAAACCCAGACTGGAAAATGCTTGAGGGAAACCCTGATCATGCTGAAATTGGCTAGGCCAAAATTTTATCTTTTGCTCCGAGCCATGAATAGTTATTGAGGTAAATAAACTTATAAGATATCAAAATATGACCTACAGATCTCATATTTTCAGCTTGGTAGAAACTGGAAAGGGGAAGGGAGTTCCTTTAGGCTGAAAGGGTCCTTGAAAGAAAATGCCAATAGCAACGTCCACATGCCTTACAGAGACATCCAAAAATCTGTACAATTTGCAAGGCTGAAATGTCCTTTTGAGGTTAAAATTAGTAATGCATCTGTCTCTAAATAAATAAATGAATAAAAATCCTATCATTAATTATTATCTTTTCATCAGTATCTGGGACAGCTTCCCAACTGGCTGAAATTCTTTTCTTTTTTCTTTTTCTTTATAGAGCCATCATGCTGTGTGGTCAGTCGTGGCTGGCTATTACATGTATGATTGCTTTTCCTGATGGGATAATCTTAATCCCACAATTTCTTCCCCTTTGAAATGTATAAGAATACAAATGAAAATAAACATATTATCTTCCAAAACTAATTATGTGAATAAATATAAATCAGAATTACCTTTATGGCAGAGTTTGGGACTTTCAAAGGAACTTGCCGTCCAAATGCAGAATTTACATCATAATGATATGTTTCGCTGCCTGACGCCAAGAATGGAATCCAGAACCTCTCTTAATTTCCTAGGCATGTTTATATATATCCAATGACAGTAAAATACAGACACAGTTCTGGGAGGCAAAAGCTGTATCTAGGACTCCCCAAACCCACAAAAACAGCCTAAAGTACAGAGTTACAAACTTCTCTTTTCTTTGTTTGGATGATTTAACCTTTTAGGAATCGTGTACATGCTTAAATGCTCTCTAGATGCTACTTTAGACTATTAAATGCTTTATCTGTTCTGGACACCATTTTCTCTAAATTTATCTTTCCCTTTTAACTTCATTTGGATTTGGGTGTTTAATTGCCTTAGACTCTGGAAAAAATGCAACTGAGACTGAATGAACTCTCATTAAGTCACAAGGTTTAATAATGCAGGCAGTGCCAATGACTAGGAATGTTATTTGTTGCATTACTCTTACTGCAAGGAATGCAAATATCCTGGCTCTCTCCGTGGAGCTAGTAAGGGGCAAGATTTCTAGGGTGTGTTGCCTAAACATAGGCATCTGATTTAATTTTAGGACATGATACCTGATTTACAGTTGCTGCTCAGGAAAGGCATACATCTGTCTGTGTCATGTCTTTCAGCCTATGCAGATGTCTTGATGGATCCAAAGGCACTAAAGTAGCACTTCACATGAACATCTAGTGAACCTCAGGCACTGCTCATACATCTTCATTGCACACACATGAGGCTTCACTCTGCTTCTTTGCCTTTGCTTTTGAGTGTAGGTGCAGTGGAGCCAGGGCAGTCAAATGGCAAAATGAGAAACTAGCCTTACAGTCAGAGTCTCAGAGTGTTGAGCTCATGTTTATTTCTATAATGACAACAAAATGCTGTGCCATTCATTTGTCTTTACAGCCACACTTTTCACACAGTCGCGTGACACAATTCAAAGCTATGAAACAACTTTGGAAACAGCAGGACAACACATTGGGTAGAATTACAAATGAGGTCATAAAAATCAAATGTCAGGAACGTCGCTTCCCATATATCATAGAGTTTATAAATTAGAGTTAGTTCAAATGCTGTTGCTACCCAACCTATAACAATTTCAGCACTGGGTAATGAATGTCCCAGGGCTTTGTTGTAGAATTTTAACTCAAAATCACTGGCACCAAAACTGCAATCTGTGTGTGTATATTTCATTTCCATTTCTTATCTTGAAGAAAATTCAATCAAGAAGAAACAGAATCCTGAGAGTTTAAGAAGTACTTGCTGTTGGAACAGAAATGAGAATAGGGGTGATGCTTCCTTATTCTGGCAAAGGAAATATCACCTTACAGACATTTTCCTGCAAAAAAGGATGTCTGCACATTTGGTAGATCTCACAGCTAGCACTTTTTGATCTGATTTCCAATAAGCCACCCTCATTCTGTAAATAGCTGCATAGCTTCCCCTATATAAAAGGATATTTTGGAATTAATCAAAGACCATCTGCACAATTCCCACTTTTTAACTTATTTATGGATAATCTGCTGGCTTGCATGTCCTTGGCAATGCAGAATACTGGAGCAGTATAGCTACCCTTTTGTAGGTATTAACTATATTCAACATTATTTGTATTCTGGAACTTTATTATTATTATTATTGTTGTTGTTGTTGTTGTTATTATTATTATTATTCAATTTATAAAAATGCTGAGATGTCTATATGGGACCCCCTCCGTCTTGCTCAAATCCAAGAGGACATGTCATGTTTGGACCATTCTTCACCCAAAACAGAGCCTAAAGGAAGTTTTTGTAGGACTTGCTGAAAAGATTTCTTTTCTGTTACAAACTAGATTTCTTCTCAAACAAGACTTTTTTTTTTCCATAAAATTGTCACTGTAATTTTGAATTTTCATTCAGAAGGCGCCTAAAATACTGGATTTCTGAAAATACGATTTCAATCAAAACTGAAATATCTGAATCTCAGATTCATCTCAGTTGCCATTCTTTTCTGTGGGCCAGAGCTCCCAACCACATCTTTTGTAATACATGGCACGGGGGAGATCACAATATGTTCAAGAAAATGTTTTTCAGAGATCCAACAAAGAGAGGTGGGTCTACATAAAGTGTCACTATTGTAAGCCTGAAAGCATCCATCAAATAATTTCAAAATCCAAATATTTGTTTTCATCTGATTGTCGTGGTTTAACCTGACAGGCAGCCAATACCACGCAGCCGCTCACTCACTCCCCCCCAGTGGGATGGGGAGAGAATCGGAAGGGTAAAAGTGAGAAAAACTCGTGGGTTGAGATAAAGACAGTTTCATAGAACAGAAAAGGGAAAATAATAATAATAATAATAATAATAATAGAATATACAAAAATGAGTGATGCACAATGCAATTGTTCACCGCCCGCGCTGACCGATAACCAAGTAGCAATCGGCACTTCCTGGATCACGCCTACCGTTCATATACTGACCATGACGTCACATGGGGTATTCCATATCTCCTCATACTAAATCCAAAACACAGCACTAGGAAGAAATTTAACCCTATCCCTATTACTGTGAATTTCAATTTTTAATAAAGAATTAAAATTTTAATGGGGAAGGAGAGGAGACCTGCTGTGACTATCTCTTATTTCTTAGAACTCCAGGGGATTTTTAGTGATATATTGAGAATAAGGCCAGATCCTTAAATTGTAGAAATCATAGTTCCATATATTTCAAACCAAAAGATTTCAAAGGAAATATGTCAGTTTACAGAATTTAAGGATCTGGATCACAGATTCAGATCAGTAACTACAGGAAACAGAAATAGACGTGTTCAAAATAGCTATGTGGCAATCCCTCTAAAATTATGTTCTCTCCCATTTAGCTGAATTCAGGGACAACCAAACCAGGTTCTATTATATGCAGCTTTTAAAGCAAAAGAAGACAAGTTTACCAGGAATTGTTCCTAGACATAATAAATTCCAGCTGAAAAGTTACTCCTATAAGGAAGGCTAGATAGGTGAGGTGGAAACCGATGAGATCCTTGTGATTCTGAGGCTTCTGAATCAAGAGATAGCGGTTTGTGCATGCCAGAGGGCTGATGCTCACATGTGAGTGTGCTGATTAAACACTCCAGAAAAGGGAATAATTCCTGCATGGGTGGAGACATGTCGGGAAGCCTTCCACAGCGGAGTGGCAGCATACTTCCTATAAGGGGAAATTAGAAACCTGACTGCCTTAGAGAAGAAAAGAATTTGTAAGAGCAGACAAGCAGGATGGACTTAACAGACATGAGGGAGTACATTTCTAAAGTTATATAAATTAGATCCTAAGAATAGAAAAGTGACATGAAGTCCCATGAATGAAAGTGTGTGAGCATACTGTACGAATAGGATTCTCTGACTGTCTGTAAGCCTGCAGGGGTACAGAATTCAAATCTGGAATAATAGAACAGACCTGACTTGAATGGAATTGCACTTATAACAGGCTTGAGTTATGCCTGTATCATTCCTCCTAGGAAAATAGTGAAGGATATAAAATTACTGTATGTTTGCCTAAAAGTATTCTCAGTTCCCCCTTTTCCTTTCTCCTCTCACTGCTTCTTTTTTCTTAACCCACTTCATGCTCTTTTGAATGCTTTCTCTCATGTCCTGGCCCTCCTTTTCTAAAAGGCAGAACTCCATTCTTTTTTGCTCTTCCACATGCCTCATGCATAGTGTTTTTTTCTCTACTCTTCTCCTAGGATAATTCCTCCTCACACCCTAAGTGCCTTGTCCTCTTTTTTCCTTCTTTTCCTTGTCTATCCTTCTCACAGATCTTTTTCTCTGAATTCTCTTACACTTTTACTCTCTGTGTTCAAATACTGCTTTGGGGAGATTTTTTTCTACTGAAAACACCCTTTTAAGTGAGGGAGGAACTGAATCATATCACACGCCCCTTACTGCTTCCAGTCTTCCTCCGAGAGAGTAAGTGCACAGCTCTTTGGCGATTTCCTAATGTGGAAGCAAGGTACTGCCTCTTTTTCATGTGTTCAATAGGTAAGATGTCCTTCCAGCAGGCAAACTGGGAAAAAACTGCAGCGCAGCAGTATCACATGGACCCTCTTCTGTCAGACCAGTCGGGGACAAGAGAAAGGACATGCAAACACATTCATTAGGGAATAAGACAGCACATGGCACTTGGGCAATTCAGAAAGGGATTCAAACCAGGCAGTGTACTGGACAGGAAACATACCATGTTGCCCGTTCAGTGAGCGGCTACCCTGAGGCAATCAGCTGGGAAACAAAACAATAGGAATTGACTGTAGATCTGATACCTCCCCTGTCACTGCAGTCAGCTATCTCAGCCCATACAGAATCTCTTCTGTAAGATCTTCTCCTGAATGTATACTCATGTACCTATAGTAATTTTCCCAAAATACTTCTTTTGAAACACAGGGGCAAAAGGACAGGGGACAGGGACAAAAAAAGAGCTATAATATAAAGCAGCTGCAAATTTGGAGTATTTATTGACAGTGGAGAAACCCAAGTTCACTTCTTTCCTTGGCCTAAGGTAAATGAAACCCGTATAATATGATTTCATAGATTGATGCCTCATTCCATACTTCTCATGCTGAAATGATCTTGCAGAAAGAACATATGCTTCAGTGAGTCAAAATGCAGCATGAATTTGTATTTCATTGGTATGAACAGTCACCTTTGGTGTTGGTAAAATCTGAATTTTCTCCCTGATATGGAAAGAGTTTCTATATTTTATGTTTCCTATCTCCCTGCTGCCATTTATTGTTAAGGAAGTTTAACAAAAACATTGATCTGTATACAAAGGCTAAAGAGTAACTACAATTATAAAAAGCAAACAATTAGCAAGGAAAGAGTGTTTAAACAGGCAAAACTAGCATTAATGCCCAGCCCCCCAAAATTTCTCTGTCTTCATATTTAAACAAAGAAGGTAACATCCCAGAGGATGAGATAGAATTTCCTTCAGGGAGAAGGAAGACTGAATGTTAAAGGCTTTATCATTTCATTAGAGTAGATAATTAGGTAATTAGGATGATTAAAAGTTGACAAAGCAACAGACTCAGATGAATTATAACCCACAATACTAAAAGTAGCAAGGGGAAAAGGAAAGTGTCTGAAGTTCAACTGCTGATAATCCTTGAGCGACAAAGGTTAGCAGTAGAGGAGATGAGGGCAAATGTTGTTCCTTATCTCCCATTCAAAGTATGTTTCTTTAATCCGAACCTCCCAGGATAACACAAGGAAGAGGATGTAGAAGGGAACATCACCCTTTCTGGAAAAGAGCCTGGAAACACTTCCTATAGACGGCAGCCTGGCTTGTTCCAAATACTCTATTTGTTCTTCAAAGTAGCTGAGAGCTAAGAGCAAGGAGAAGTGATGAAGCTCTATCTGGGACTTGGGTGACCTCACTTCAGGGAGGTAACTCTTTGCACCTCCTCGATTTGAAAGTGTTATGGAAAATGTTAATATTGTTTTCCCAATATGTAACTGAAGCAAATTACTCAATTTAAGATAATCTGGACCTTGATTTTACCTCTGTATTAAATATCAGTAATATATATTTTTACTCTATCTACATTTACAGTTGTGACTTTGTAGTTCCAGTTTTTACCAGCATTTGGATACCAAGCCTGGAAGACTTGCTGGTTGGGGGGAGGAGATGGGAGATTCAGCAGACTTACAACTGTTGACCAACTCAGCCAAAGCCACCCTGACAGGACTGCTCTGAAGAGAAGACAGCACTGCAATGCCTAATGGATGTGTTGAATTAGCATGTTTCCAGATCAGTCTTCATCTTACAAGCAGCCTGAGCTGCAAGCAAAACAGCTCTCCTCTGGCAAGACCACAGGTGGGTGAGAGTAAAAAAAAATTGCATATTCTTATTTAGGGTTGAATTCTTACTACAGTGGCACCCAAAGCCTCCCTTCAGGAATAGAACCAACGTCAATAAGTGCCTCAAAAATGCACATTAAAACACAGTCTGAGTCCTTACGAGTCATAGCCATTATATACATCTAGAGGAGGAGGGGGAGTAGTATTATTACTATTGTCATAATTCATGTGGATTCAGAGACATATTTCGTGTTTTTTCTAGAGCTAATTTTGCAATTTATTGTAAGAATTTATGCCCTGCAAAGCAGCATCAGGATACCAAAAAAGTATGTTCACAAGTGCATGTGTTCACATACATAAATAAATCAATCTGTAAATCATCATTCCTTCCACTTTCACATTCAAAAGAAGATATAATGCTGGTTACGTGTTCCAGGATCAGGTACTCATTGCTTGCCTTACATAGATCTATATGTATAAGTGTACACACAAACAAAACAAAGAAGTTTAGTTCCTTCTGGGTAAGACCATGGTTATATTTTATCAAACATTTTTAAAAGAAAACCAATCTTTAATAAATTATCATAAAGGGAGTATAATTTCAAGTAGTCACCATAAAGAAATTCTTTGCATTTTTGAGGATAGACACACTCAGCCAGCTGAGGTGGTATGGAGCCAACGCACACATTAGCAAGAAGTAAGTGGTCTACAGTTCTATAAAAAGGTATCTGAGAGATGTAAGTCTTATCAAAAATCCCTGAAATAAGTGCAAATAAGCTGAAAAGTACTCAAGGATGCAGCTGCTAATTTGATGTTTGAGGTGACTCTGATGTTCTAATGCTTTTACATTAGAATGTTTTTTCAGATTTAAATTTTATATGGTAAGTCATGGTGAATGTTACTGTCTCACCACATTGGTTTCTTATTCATCCTCTTAATTTTAAAAAATCTTCTTAGGTTTTAATCTGTAACTATCTTTTAGCATAAGGATGCTCTCTATTTCCGATCTGTCATCTCTTTCTCAAGAAAAAGTAATGGGCTACCTTTGCATAAGAAATGGCTAAACTTACTATGATGTTTTAAGCCTAAGTCTGAATCCCAGCTTCTGGCCTGACAAGCACTGCTGTGAATTTCAGTGGAGTGGAGGTGGGCAGAGCAGAGAGAAGAGGAAAGTTATGGACAAAACCTGGTGTTAAAGCTTGGATTCAATATTCAGTTGAAGCCGATTATTAGTTACTAGGAGCGGTCTGTTAATTCTAGATGTTGGAAATGACCAGGGTGTTTTTTTTTTTGGTTGTTTGCTTTTTTTTGAAGAGAAGAAAGATACTACAATTATTAGGATTGTCCTGGTTTTGGCTGGGATAGGGTTAAATTTCTTCCTAGTGCTGTGTTTTGGATTTAGTACGAGGAGAATGTTGATAACACACTGATGTTTTCAGTTGTTGCTAAGTGCCCTCCTAGTCCAAGGACAGCTCCCGTGCCTACTGACTGAGCTAGGTACACAAGATGGGAGGGAACATAATCAGGACAGCCAGCCCAGCTGGCTAACGGGGTATTCCATACCATGTGACGTCATGCTCAGTATATGAAGGGTAGGCGTGATCCAGGAAGTACCGATCGCTACTTGGTTATCGGTCAGCGCGGGTGGTGAGCAATTGCATTGTGCATCACTCATTTTGTATATTTTATCATTATCATTATTATTTTCCCTTTTTCTGTTCTATTAAACTGTCTTTATCTCAACCCACGAGTTTTTCTCACTCTTACCCTTCCGATTCTTTCCCCGTCCTGCTGACGGGGGGGGCGGGGAGTGAGTGAGCGGCTGCGTGGTATTTGGCTGCCTGCCAGGTTAAACCACGACAGTCCATTTTGGCACCCAACGTGGGGCTCGAAGGGTTGAGATAAAGACACATCTGACCTGAACGGGTTAAAACAAATTTGTTATAAGCATTCATTATATCAGTTTAGTACTCGATGTTCACAATGTTGATTTATTTGCTCTCAGAGTTTTTGGATCTGTTTTTGGAGTTGTGGTATATAGCACCTTACTGGCTGTCTATACTGCTGATTATCAGTTTGTATGTGGGGTTGGTCATTTCTGGGAAATGGATTAAGGTCATTGCTTTGCTATACTGCGTGACCTGGCTTTATGTTATAATAAAATTATTGGTCACAAGCCTGTACTCAGCACTGCCATCATTCCTGTTCTTTGGGAGCTATCTTTTGGAAACTATTAATAATTACACTTCTTACGTCTTCACCTCAGAGGATGAATTTAGAGGGGAGAAAGGATGGGACACTTTCTCCCACTTGTTCACCTTCCCTTCCATATCTTCAGAAACTCCTTTTTCTTCTATCCTCTTCATGAAGACGTCCACAATATTCCCTGAGAACTTTGAATATCCTTGGGATGTTCAAACAAGCATGTTCATATTGCTATGTCTCCTGAATGTGGTTCAGGCCTTGTTTAGAGTTAAACAACTATTCAGGAATACTGTCCAGAGATCAACCCCAGCAACAGACACGGTGACTACTCAAACCCCCACAACAGGCACTGTAGCTACTTCAACCCGCACGACAACCACTGTGGCTACTCAAACCCCTGCGACAGGCACTGTGGCTACTTCAACCCCCATGACAACCACTATGGCTACTCAGACCCCGGCAACAGTCACTACAGTTACTTCAACCCCCGCAACAGGCACTGCAGCTACTCAAACTCTGCCAACAGTCACTGCAGTTACTCCAACCAGTGCGACAAGCACTGCAGCCACTCAAACCCTGGCAACAGTCACTACAAGTACTCCAACCCCCGCGACAGGCACTGCAGCTACCCAAACCCTCGCGACGGGTACTACAGCTGAACCAGAGGACCAACCGTCACTGGTATCCGTCGCCCCTGTACAGAAGAAGAAATCTTTGAAGCGGAAGTCAGGTCGTTTAGAAAAGGATGATGGAAAAGCAGGGCCATCACGAGGAGGGGAGGAGGAAGAGGAAGAACTCATAAACGAGACGGAAACCACCCGATTGCTATCCCTGAGTGAGCTGCGAGATATGTGGAAAGATTTCAGCCGTTGTCCAGGCGAGCATATTGTTACCTGGCTGCTCCGATGCTGGGATAACGGGGCCAGTAGCCTGGAATTAGAGGGGAAGGAAGCCAAACAGCTGGGATCCCTGGGAAGCGGGTATTGACAAAGCGATTGGAAAAGGGACACAGGTCCTCAGCCTCTGGAGGTGACTGCTGTCAGGCGTGAAGGAAAGGTATCCCTTCAAGGAAGATGTCATATATCGCCTAGGCAAATGGACCACTATGGAGAGAGGTATCCAGTACCTGAGAGAATTAGGCGTGCTGGAGGTGGTTTATAGTGACCTGGACGACGTCCGAACACCCAAAGATCCAGATGAAGTCCAGTGCACCCAACCCATGTGGCGGAAGTTGGTACGGAGCGCACCAGCATCATATGCCAGTTCATTGGCAGTACTGTGCTGGGCAGAGGAAGAAGCACCAATGGTGGATGTCTTAGTTAGCAGACTTCGGGATTTCGAAGAACCTATCTCCTCCTCCCTTGTCTCGGCTGTGGAGAAGCTGTCCCGGAAGGTCCAGCAACTCGAAGAGGGTATGTCCTATTCTCCACCTGTACGGACCAGTATCTCAGCCATTAGAAGTCAGCGTTTTTCTCCTCAAGAGAGAGGATATAGAAAGTACACACCACAGGGCACCCTGTGGTTTTACCTGCGTGACCACGGAGAGGACATGAGGCAGTGGGATGGAAAACCTACCTTGACCCTAGAGGCACGTGTACGTGAGTTGCAAGGAAAAACAATCACACAAGGGGGTTCTCCCAGGAAAAATGCTCTCCAGTTTTCAGGAAAAACCTGTCTCACGACAGTCCAGTTTCCAGTGAACAGTTCCCCAGACAGAGTAGAAGGGCTGATCTTACTTTGGATTGTAATTGCAATGAAGAAATTCTTGACTCACGTTTGCAAGAAGTGAGAGATGGATACTATGACCAGAACTAGAGGGGCCCTGCCTCCGGCCAGGTGGAGGAAAGGGACAACCGGGTTTACTGGACTGTGTGGATTCGACGGCCTGGCACATCAGAGCCACAGGAGTATAAGGCTCTCGTAGACACCGGTGCACAGTGCACCCTGATGCCATCAAACTATAAAGAGGCAGAACCCATTTGTATTTCTGGAGCGATACGGGGATCCCAAGAATTAACTGTATTGGAGGCCGAAGTGAGCCTAACGGGGAATGAGTGGCAGAAGCACCCCATTGTGACTGGCCCAGAGGCTCCGTGCATCCTTGGCATAGACTACCTCAGGAGAGGGTATTTCAAGGACCCAAAAGGGTACCGGTGGGCTTTTGGTATAGCTGCCCTGGAGACGGAGGAAATTAAACAGCTGTCTACCTTGCCTGGTCTCTTGGAGGACTCTACTGTTGTGGGGTTGTTGAGGGTTGAAGAACAACAGGTACCAATCGCTACCATAACAGTGCACCGGCGGCAATACCGCACCAACTGAGACTCCCTGATCCCCATCCATGAGCTGATTCGTCGACTGGAGAGCCAAGGAGTGATCAGCAAGACTCGCTCACCCTTTAACAGTCCCATATGGCCAGTGCGAAAGTCCAATGGAGAGTGGAGACTAACAGTAGACTACCGTGGCCTGAACGAAGTCACGCCGCCACTGAGTGCTGCCGTGCCGGACATGCTAGAACTTCAATATCAACTGGAGTCAAAGGCAGCCAAGTGGTACACCACAACTGATATCGCTAATGCGTTCTTCTCCATCCCTTTGGCAGCAGAGTGCAGGCCACAGTTTGCTTTCACTTGGAGGGGCGTCCAGTACACCTGGAACCGACTGCCCCAGGGGTGGAAACACAGCCCTACCATTTGCCATGGACTGATCCACACCGCACTGGAACAGGGTGAGGCTCCAGAACACCTGCAATACATTGATGACATCATCGTATGGGGCAGCACAGCAGAAGAAGTTTTTGAGAAAGGGAAGAAAATAATTCAAATCCTTCTGAAGGCCGGTTTTGCCATAAAACAAAGTAAGGTCAAGGGACCTGCACAGGAGATCCAGTTTTTAGGAATAAAATGGCAAGATGGACGTCGTCAGATCCCAACGGATGTGATCAACAAAATAACAGCCATGTCCCCACCAACTAGCAAAAAGGAAACACAAGCTTTCTTAGGCCTGGTGGGTTTTTGGAGAATGCATGTTCCAAATTACAGTCAGATCGTAAGCCCTCTCTATCACGTGACCAGGAAGAAGAACGACTTCAAATGGGGCCCTGAGCAACGACAAGCCTTTGAACAAATTAAACAGGAGATAGTTCATGCAGTAGCCCTTGGGCCAGTCCGGGCAGGACAAGATGTAAAGAATGTGCTCTACACCGCAGCCGGGGAGAATGGCCCTACCTGGAGCCTCTGGCAGAAAGCACCAGGGGAGACTCGAGGTCGACCCTTAGGGTTCTGGAGTCGGGGATACAGAAGATCCGAGGCCCGCTACACTCCAACTGAGAAGGAGATATTGGCAGCATATGAAGGGATTCGAGCTGCTTCGGAAGTGGTTGGTACTGAAGCACAGCTCCTCCTGGCACCCCGACTGCCGGTGCTGGGCTGGATGTTCAAAGGGAGGGTCCCCTCTACACATCATGCAACCGATGCTACGTGGAGTAAGTGGGTCGCACTGATCACACAACGGGCCCGAATAGGAAACCCCAGTCGCCCAGGAATCTTGGAGGTGATCACAAACTGGCCAGAAGGCAAAGATTTTGGAATATCCCCAGAGGAGGAGGTGACGCGTGCTGAAGAAGCCCCACTGTATAACAAACCACCAGAAAATGAGAAGCAATATGCCCTGTTCACTGATGGGTCCTGTCGCCTTGTGGGAAAACATCGGAGGTGGAAAGCTGCGGTATGGAGTCCTATACGCCAAGTTGCAGAAACTGCTGAAGGAGAAGGTGAATCGAGCCAGTTTGCAGAGGTGAAAGCCACCCAGCTGGCCTTGGACATTGCTGAACGAGAAAAATGGCCAGTACTTTATCTCTATACTGATTCATGGATGGTGGCAAATGCCTTGTGGGGGTGGTTGCAGCAGTGGAAGCAGAACAACTGGCAGCGCAGAGATAAACCCATCTGGGCTGCCGCGTTGTGGCAAGATATCGCTGCCCGGGTAGAGAACCTGGTTGTAAAAGTACGTCACGTAGATGCTCACGTACCCAAGAATCAGGCCACTGAAGAACATCAAAACAACCAGCAGGTGGACCAGGCTGCTAAGATTGAAGTGGCTCAGGTGGATTTGGACTGGCAACATAAGGGTGAATTATTTATCGCTCAGTGGGCCCATGACGCGTCAGGCCATCAAGGACGAGATGCAACATACAGATGGGCTCGTGATCAAGGGGTGGACTTAACCATGGACGCTATTGCACAGGTTATCCTTGAATGTGAAACGTGCGCTGCAATCAAACAAGCCAAGCGAGTAAGGCCTCTTTGGTATGGAGGACGATGGTTGAAATACAAATATGGGGAGACCTGGCAGATTGATTATATCACACTCCCACAAACCCGCCACGGCAAGCGCTATGTGCTCACCATGGTGGAAGCAACCACCGGATGGCTGGAAACATACCCTGTGCCCCATGCCACTGCCCGGAACACCATCCTGGGCCTTGAAAAGCAAGTCCTGTGGCGACATGGCACCCCAGAAAGAATTGAGTCAGACAACGGGACTCATTTCCGAAACACCCTCATAGACACCTGGGCCAACGAGCATGGCATTGAGTGGGTCTATCACATCCCCTACCATGCACCAGCCTCCGGGAAAATCGAACGATACAATGGACTGCTAAAGACTACACTGAGAGCAATGGGTGGTGGGACATTCAAGCATTGGGACACACATTTAGCAAAAGCCACCTGGTTAGTCAATACCAGGGGATCTGCCAATTGAGCTGGCCCTGCCCAATCAAGACTCTTACGTACTGTAGATGGAGATGAAGTCCCTGTCGTGCACATAAGAAATATGCTGGGGAAGACAGTCTGGGTTACTCCTGCCTCTGGCAAGGGAAAACCCATTCGTGGGATTGCTTTTGCTCAAGGACCTGGGTGCACTTGGTGGGTGATGCGAAAGGATGGGGAGGTCCGGTGTGTACCTCAAGGGGATTTGATTTTGGGTGAAAATAGCCAATGAACTGAATTTTGATGTCAACTGTTACATGATATTGTATGTCATTATTTCTATGATATAGCAGTGGTATAGCAGTGAAAATCACCCAGATTAGTGAAGAATGAACTAACTCCGATGAAACCGAGCAAAGTGCAACGATGATAGAACTGGACGAGCGCAGCAGTACCGAAATGAGAACTGGCTTCAGGATGCAACAGCCCAACACCACACACCATCTCTCCGGCCCTGAAAGACTGTTATGAGAGATGGAGCCCAAAGTCATGGACTAAATGAACTCAGTGGACATTTTAGAGGGATAGTCCATAGACCAAGGGAATGATATCTGTGCGTGCATATATATATGTGTGTGTATATATAAAGAAAGATAGTGGTGGTTAATTGAAATGTATTAAAAAAAGATGTGAGACCTAAGCACGACGTAAATGGTATGGAATAAGGGGTGGATACTGTCCTGGTTTCGGCTGGGATAGGGTTAAATTTCTTCCTAGTGCTGTGTTTTGGATTTAGTATGAGGAGAATGTTGATAACACACTGATGTTTTCAGTTGTTGCTAAGTGCCCTCCTAGTCCAAGGACAGCTCCCGTGCCTACTGACTGAGCTAGGTACACAAGATGGGAGGGAACATAATCAGGACAGCCAGCCCAGCTGGCTAATGGGGTATTCCATACCATGTGACGTCATGCACATATATGAAGGGTAGGCGTGATCCAGGAAGTACCGATCGCTACTTGGTTATCGGTCAGCGCGGGTGGTGAGCAATTGCATTGTGCATCACTCATTTTGTATATTTTATCATTATCATTATTATTTTCCCTTTTTCTGTTCTATTAAACTGTCTTTATCTCAACCCACGAGTTTTTCTCACTCTTACCCTTCCGATTCTCTCCCCGTCCTGCTGACGGGGGGGGCGGGGAGTGAGTGAGCGGCTGCGTGGTATTTGGCTGCCTGCCAGGTTAAACCACGACAAGGATGTTATTTAAGAAATGCAAAACCAGATTAAATTTCCTTCTCTGATACCAATTTGTACTGTTGAGCAAAGGCCCAAGTCTACCGCTGAGGGGCTAATAAGATCTTCAAAATTCTTCTGCCAGGACCTACTTTTCCATTACTCGTTATAATCAAAGCTGCTGATTGATGCTGCTGCTCTCCCATGAAACGTGGGTTTATGCCTGCACAGAACTGGAGGACGTGGAGCAGGAGCTGTCCCACCCCCCCACAGAGAGCTCTTCCCTTGTAATGGGCTGGGTGGGAGCACACCTCACAACGCTGACAGCTGGGAGTGCTTTTATAGGCATCGGTGTGGTTAGTTCATCAAGATCTCTTTTCCTATGTGTTACTTATGTGATTACTATTTTCCTGTTTATTAAAAGTGACCAAGTTATGCTGAAAACTCAAATACTTAGATCCTATGGTCAATAAGTGGGAATAAGTGATACAGATAGGATATTTTGTGTGTATGTGTCCTACTTCTTAGCAGCCTGTGAATCCACAATCTGTAGCATCCATGTATGTAATGCCATGTACATAGTAAGAAAAGACATTATCTTTCATCAGAGACTATGTGTAAGTAGCATTATTGGTTTATTTTCTTTTTGCAATCCTAAGGAGCAGAAAAGATCATATCACTTTCCAAAATCACAATTTCCAATATCAATGAAGACAAATTATTGGCATTTTCAGCTCCTATCATTCTATCCTGGTTGAGTGGAAAAGACTCATAACCCCTGCCCACCTTATGATTTCCACATTTGCTGAAAAGTGTGGAAAAGGAATCTGTTAGTAGAATGGGATCTCTAAGTGGAGAAAAAAGATTTGGCATATTTTATTGTGAACTTTCATGCACATATTCCTTTTCAGCTCCTGCAGCTAATCAGAGGCAGAAAGTGAAAGATGAAGAACTAGAAGTAAATTCCAGCTAATAAAAAAGAGACTTTTTAGTTGACTTAGGAGGTTTCTTTGCCAGTTGCCTCTAGCAAAAGAGAATTATTATATTCCCAGTGAAACATTATTATCAGGTGGATTCTTAACACAAAGACTCCTCAAGCCCTGAAGGCAGACAGTCTATAAAATTTGAAATCTTAGAAATACTAGGTGAGGAGATAGCTATTATATTCATTTTTTTTTCTTCAAGAAGAAAGGATAAAAATCTAGGTAAATCAGATATTTTAAACTTCTATGTCTGACATTTCTCATAACAACAGATGCTCATTTTCATATTTCCACATTCAGACTCTCCTCTTACGATAACATTGCTTTGAAAAATAGAAAGCTGCACAGTTATCCATGTCCCCTTGCCCAGTCTAACTCTTTAAACAAAAGTCCTGAGCCTATATTTTATTTAAAAATCACTTTTACTCACTTGTGGAATGCACTGAGACACTACATGACTAAGATTTGCAGCATGATTTTTTTAAGCTTTATGAGATGATCCTGTCATCATTCTTCACAGAACATTTTCATTCTATCTTTGAAGTTCTGTGTTTGGAGAACTTGTGAGATGAGACCATTTAATCTAGGAGAAAGGCTTTTTTTCAGTATCTCTTCCCACTGTCATGCAAGCTGTTTAGTTATAAATAATCCCAAAAGATATGTTTAACTACTTTATTCAGAGAGCAACACAGCTATATTAACCAGTATACTTACCTTTCCAAGTGCATTGGTGTGGAAACGGGCTATTTCACAGCTATTCACTTCAGAAAATGCTTTTAATTATTAAATGTGAACAGCACAGAAAAATTTTAAGAATAGCATTGTCCTTTTTCCAAGTCTGAACTAAAATTAATACAGAAAGAGTTGGAAATGTAACTTTGCTAGTGAAACTCAGAGCAAAACTGAGGTTTTACATTAATTTCTATAAAATGACGGGCAGATTCTCAAGCATAAATTTCAAATTCCAGCTATTTGCATTAATTTATCTACAAGCTTTGTGATGTATTCTACTTCCAAGCCTTCTTGGAACTTCTCATTTTAAGATAAGATCTTCTGCTAACCTATCCCATACAAAGTTAAATGCAAAGTGAAACAAAGGAAAATTAATCTAACCTTTAAGTTCTTGTTAATCACAAGTAAAAGGAAAGACAAAATAAAACCACTGATATCCTCTACCTGTAGTATTGATTCAGCAATTTTACTTACATACTTATTCCATGTACGTGGTAATACAGGAAGCTATTCATGAAGAATAATTTGTGTGCAACATATACATCACCACCTCTCTCACTGCTCTGTGGGGATTCCTGGGAAGAATATGAAAATTTCCATCCCCTGGTAACAAAACATACAGGAGCAAGGTATATGGATGCAAATCCCCATGCAAATCAGAACAATTTCTTCCATATTACCCTTGTGCATAGTGTGATTTTTTCTTCACCAGAGGAGACCACAGGAGGGACCATTAAGACTTGTGGATACAGGGAATTTTGTGTATCAGGGATTAACCTGGTTACTGCTGCAGTTAAGACCTTTCCGTTTCCTGCTTTGCCTGTAGCCTATATGTAGGGGTTGAGTTTACAGGAAAACATGTACTAATAATGATACAAAGCTTCTTTCTTTCATGTGAAGATCCTGAATATATGCCTATAAACTATAAGACAACATACAAAGAGATTTTTGTATCCTCTTGACCTTGAATATCTACAAAGGCTCCAAGACAATCTGGGTAGCATTTTGTGTTTTATAGGAATTGGATTCCTAAAGACTCTAGATTTTGGAAGCAGTCAGAACTATGAGATCCTATAGTCTGTCCTGCTATGTATCATTATTATACTTTACTTCATTCTACTCTTTTATTCCGTAATAAATCAAATAGTGTGAGTTCAGCTATTATTTAAGATCTTGGGTTTTCTAAATCTTATTTTTCTGAAAGACACTATTTTTGATCTGAAGTATAGGAAATGGGGACTCAAATAATTCTCTAGGTAGTTCATTCCCATGATTAATCACCACAGAGTTAAAAATGTAGCCCTAATTTTTAAATTGTTTTTTTTCCTTGGCTTCAGCTTTCAGACATTGGTTCTCATTATGCCTTTCTCTTTTAGACTAAAGAGCCATTTAGCATGGCATATGATGCCATGGAAGACATTACTAATTCTTTGTGATAATACATGGGCAAAGGTCATTAAGACTGTCACATGGACATTTTCTTCAGAAAAGTTTTGTTGCTATTTTCTATTACATCCTACCAATTTTATATTATCTTTTTTTTAAATGAATATCCAAAGTGTATTTACTATTCTAGTACTGTTCCTCTTCAATACTGTTTGTGGGAAAATGATTTCCCTATTCCAGTTCGCTACCCCTGAGCAAACCAACCCTGTAGTTGTGGTCAATAGCACTTGTGTACTGGGAGCTCATTTGTTTTTGCACCAGATTTCAGGCACTGCTTTTCAGTTAACTGTCCATGCAATGGGATCCAGAATTAGCAAAAGCTTTGAGGTGGATCTTACTAGACCTCTTCCTATAGTGAACTCCCCAAAGAAGATCAGAAGGCTTTTAAACTGAAAAAAAGTCAGCCTTTAAAATAACATAAAATAGAATCCCTAACTTTATAAGCAGAGGAAACTCAAACTAGAATAACCATAAAGAGAGTTTATAAACAGCTCTCCTGCTCTGCTCCTTTGCAGCCGGGTCCTGGCATCCAGGTTTGGTTTTACTCAACTCACTGACCTTCCAAATTGCACCTGACTCATCTCACTCCTCTATGGTTGCAGGAAATTCCTTTCATCATCTTGGAGACCTGGTATCTGCTCTCTGTCCCTCACCATGGTTTCTCAGTTTTTCTTTGAGCTGCGGTCTCCCACCTCCAGGCAGTCTCTCTTGCACTTCTCGAATCCTACAAGTTTCTTTCCCAGATTGTGGCTCCCCAAAGAAAGGAGAAATCCCCACTCTGACTTCACCCAGTCTTAGTAAAGGCATATAAAAAAATTGGAACCAGAGACACAAAGTAACTATTCACTGTCAGTTCTCCATTCAGTAAATACAGTTTTTCTTTCCTTGTTCCTGATGGTTAATCTTACATTTGGCTGACTTAGAACACCTTTTGTTTTGATTAGATCAAGTTTACTAAGCCTTCTACTTAGATGTCTCCTAGGAGGCTGAGCAACTGGATAGTGCTTTCCAGAGTGATGTGCATAGCTCAGCTGAGCCAGAACAGCATTGCTCCAGTGAGAACTTGCTCCAATCGTAAGCTTGAAATATTATAATGTCAGCATCAAGTTCTATAAGCTGGTTTAGTAAGCTTGTGCATAGGCACGTACGGTTTAAGTTAATGCAGAAGTTCATGTAAACAGGATTTAATTGCCCGCAGTCTAAAAAAGCTGACAAATAAGCCTAGTGTATGTTTAGCAGATATTAAGGTGCCGGTCTACCCATCTGACTGGTATACTGATTATATTTTTTAACCCAGTGTAGTTAACAAGTACATTTTTATTTGTGCCAAAGAAGACATTGTCCCTCTTTCTATGTTGTTTTTTTGGGGGTGCTTTTTTGTAAGATATGCTAAATAAATGCAGCATCACTGAAAGGTAAACTGCTTTGAAAAGCAAGTCAATACCATCACTGAAATAAGGAGAGGTTTCACCTTTGTAGCTGTAATGCATGACCTCTGCAAATGCAGTATCAGGAGCCCTATTGACAAGCAAAGCACACTGGCAACGTTATGCAATACCAGAGCTGGAATAAACAAAAACAGGTGTCACCGACCAGTTCATTCTCAAAACACCCAGACAAAAGAAAACAAAATAATAAAACCTCATTAGTATAATTAACCAATAAATATTGAACAAAATTAAAAAACAGATATACCCTATATTCTAATTAACTTAGGAGCATAAGAAAAATCATTTATTTAATGCAAGAAACCCATTTATAACAAAACAACTGGCCATTAACATTAATTATTGTCATATTAATCCAACAATGTGATTTATAACTGTGTTAAAATGCGCCCTGAGAATATTCATTTTTAAAAGCCTGCTGCTTTGGAAAGATTTGTTCAGAAGTTAATTTTGTCATTCACTAAGCAGACCCAGTTATACTTTAGGAAGTCAGTAAGCATCAGAACTATGTTGAAAAGTTGCAGGAAGTCGGCTATTGTATCTCACTAACTGAATGCCCGCTATGCAGAACAGAAAGGAGGGGATAATTAATTTATATTTGTAATCCTTCCACCTTCCTGAAAAATATGAAAATTCTGTTCTACAGGTGAGTCACCCCAGAAGCTCTAAGTAGATAAATGCCACTTCTGGTTTTATTTAGATTAGGAGACTATAAATTTGTCTAACTACAGGTTAGATTTGGTACAGGATATTCTTAATGTTTCAGAATTTATAAGCATGGTAAGATTTAAGTAGCATTTATTCAAACACTTCAATTAACTACTTTTGATTATGGGGACAGACCCTTTGTCAAACCTTTTTTGCTAAATTGTAATGAGGTTCAATGTCTTAAGTTATATTTATATTAAGAATTTATGTAGAGGACCAGCTCCCACCTTTTCATTTACCTCCCATTGGATTAGCTATGTTAGAAGAGCTGGCGTAGAACATTTTTTGTTGTTTCTGTTTTGGTTTGCTTTTTAACAATAAGCAATCTCCCTGTGCTTGGAGAAGAGGCTAGCCAACAGCTCTGCCAGGGAAATACCTAATACTACAGGAGTAACGGGAATTAAATTAGCATCTGCAGAATGAGAGCAGGATCAGTACTGGAGGTACTCAGATTTTTCAGTATAGACCTGTACTAAATGTTTTAATTAGTGACTAAAAACAATTGCTTTTTTGCTAATTGTAGGCAGTGCCTACAGAATGGCTGAAAATCTGTTTCTTTATCTTGTCCCAGTGAGGTTGTAGAGTCCAGCCTACTGTAGTCCACCTCCCTCTCAAGCTGTATAATACCTGAGAAGCTGACACTGAATGGCACCACTTGTCTGTAATATACTCAGTGCTTGAATGACTTTTCAACAGTGTATGGGTAAGTTTTATCAGATCAGCCAAATGGGAAATTTGGTACAAATCCATTACAGCATAGGCAGCCTGACTATGTCAAGAAGCAGCCTGTAGTAGAAAATGTCCTATTTTAAAGGATGATTAAGGTACAATGAGCTTTTAAAGGATTATTAATGTACAATGAGCATGTTGTTAGAAATCCATAAAAGGAAAGAGAGGGTGCAATACAAGCATGTTCCCAAAAGTACCAAGGGCCAGAGTCCAACTGAACATGAACATAATGTACGTAGACATATGTTAACATTTAGAAATGTATCTATGCTACTGTTCCTTCAGCAGTGTTCTAGTCACCATATAGTACATTCATCTGCTCACTGCGTGCTAAATAAATAAAGACAAGTTAATCATGCTTTAAGCAAAATGGTACATCTTAATGAAGTTCATTAGTTTTGAGTGATTTAAAATATGTAAAGTTTGTAATATAGAGCTGTTGTGCTAAGATAAGAATTCCGGCAACAATAAAGATACTTAGAATTCTTGCATTTTGAAAAAAGGGAAAAAAAAAATCAGTCTTTTCTCATGCAGTATGCAATGTCACATTGCATTGACAATATTCATATACTGAGGGTCTGGTCTTTGGAATTGTTAAAGCCTGATCGTGTTTCCCATTGATTTTCAGTTCTGTTGCCTGCATTCAGCACTTCTAGAAATCCCTCCAGATAATTTCCTGAAGGCAATTAGACTCAGGAGGCTGCAAGCAGACTAGGATTTTTCAAATTCCTTCTAGATTCAAAGGGAAGACCCAAGGTAGATAAATGCCTAATGAATTTTTTAAAACACTTATCTTACTTCAGGTACCCCAAACTTCTGAAAATCTAATCCTTGACACACAGAGAATTTGAGAGTATTTTTGATACAGAAATCTCTCTGCTATTTATCTCGTTAAGCTCAATCTTCATTAAAATGCAAATAGAAATTAAAAAGTAATTAGATATAACCTAATTTTAAATATCGCTATTCATGATGTATCATGTCTTTCAGAGGCCTAACAACTTATTTGTCTAATTAGGGTGGCAGTACTTTTATCAGCTTGACAACTTATCCTTTTGTTTTAGCTACTTGCAGTAGGTATTTCAGTAAGGATTTTCTTATAACTGCTACACGAGAGTGTGTTAACAAAGCAAGTAGCTGATGACTCAGTTTGTGAGTACGATTTTGACACCGAAAAACTGGAAGTTGGCCTGCCCCTTTCTTTGCACAAGCACCTGAAGGAAATTGGTAAGCAATGCTAGTGGCAATTAGCTTACCCAGCATGAAACTCAATAGAAGCGGGTGCTGAAGAAAGATTTGACTGAGAAGATTTCTCCCTTCTCCTTCCTTCTCCCTCCCCTGCCACAGCAGCTCAAAGGTGGTACCTAGCCAGGGGTAGAAAGCCTGTCCCATTTTGTTTACCTATTCTACAAGATTGCACTGATTTATACCATCATCACTGTTGCTTTTCAAAGCCCTTAGCTAATGAAGTTGTGAAAGAAGTAAGCTCCTTGTATGCTGGACTGTGTTGCACCATCTGTCCTATGCTATCAGCTAACACAGCTGTGGAAGAGTCACTTCAAAATACTTCCAGATTACATTGTTCTGAACATCATTTCTAGGAAACATAATAAACAGCAAAATCCTGTTCTTACTCGAGGAGTCTGAATGTCTGTTGCTAGCCAAGCCCTTTCCATTTGTTGAAGTGTCAGAACCTTTGCTGTCTTTGAGGAAGGATACTGCTACATAGGTAAATTAAAGCTTTGTTTATTTATAGATACATTACCTGCATTTCATACGTGGCAGATAACACTTTATTAACATGGCTTCAAATTCTTTTCTGTTGTCTTCTATTTTGGGACTGAACTTTCTAAACTGTTACTTGGCTGTCAAAGTCATAATTAGTCACTTTACATCTCATGTGTTTTTTTCTTTCTGTGATTTTAGGTCTTCTGGTATGAAGAAAAGTCATGCTTGTCAGCATTGCTGAGGTGTATTTTCCTTGGAGATAACTGGTAGGGCTTAGCTACCTTTATCAACATCACTGTTTTGCTCTGTTGTTGTTCAGTGTTTCCTTGTATCATCTACCTGACTCATGTAACTGATCACAAAAAGAAATACTGCAAAATCAGCCACGCTCTTTCATGTAAGTGTTACTAGTAGGTGCCACCCCAATTTTTAAATGGCTATAAATCTTCCATAGCACTATTGATACAAGTAATGAAATAAAGACAGAGGAATATGATTTCACCACATTCTTGCAGAGAACATAAGCGTATCTTCTTTTTTTTTTTTTTTTTTTTGTAGATGAGGAAACTGATGAATAAATGGCCACTATTTTGCTGCTTCCATTCACAGATGTCTGGCGTGAGACAGCTAAGCTTTGTTTTCAGACTTCGGTGTTTTATTGCTGAAATGGTGCCCTTTGCCTCTGGAAGTCAGGACACCAAAATCTCAAATAGGTCATTCAAAATCTGAGATGTAAATCTCAGTGCTGTAAAGCTCAATATGCTGTCCAACAGGACTTCATAGACAAGAAGTCTATGACTGGATGGAGAAGGGTGTCCTAGTCTCCCGAATCCCTGTTCTGCCTTCTATAAATGCAAGATCAGATAGTCCTTGATTCAGTTTGAAGCTAAGCTTATTACTAACAAGAAGATGCAGCCTATCTCACATCTCAGCATGTGATACTCAATCTTGATCAGAGATATCACATGCTGGGACCTGCTGCAAGTTTTGCTGATTATTCCTCTGTATTAAGATGAGGACAGCTGTAATATACTTCATTTTATTCATATTGCTCAGGCTCCTAAGAAATCGCCAATTCAACCCACAGCTGGGCAAAGATCTGGCATTCTGACAATACCCCATCAGAAATACATAGGCGTGCTGATACCACCCACAAATGAGAAGGCATATTTACAACCTTCCTGTGAATATGTAACCGCTGGAAGAAAGAAGAGAAAGATCGCAAGTAAAGCTGCAGTACCAATACGCAGATCTTCAGTGTAACACTAAACTCTATTGAAAAGTAGACTCACAATCAAGAGCAAGTGGGAAAAGTCATGAGAAGTGATTGACATGGCTTTTAAGGCCTGCAGGTGTGGAAAGAAGCAATCTCCAAGAGTCACTAGAGTTTGGTTAGTAAAGATTCGTGTTTGATTCTGAAAGATGCTTAAAAAAGGACAATGAAGAGAAGGGGCTATACTGCATGATAGTTTACGATTTCTATGTATAGATCTATTACAGCCAACAACACTGCTACTGGTAGAAAGTGAAATGAGAGGAAGTGATTTGAAGCAGAAGCAAAAGCAAAAGTTTTACAGAAACATTATTAGTGTTGCTGTGTATATGCTTGTATTGTGCTGCTATGTATGCTTCTGTTTAACATTGCCTATGTTCATTTGTATGCTTTCTAGTTAGAAGCAAATAAACGGGTTTTCTGGCAGTGTCAGGCTCTATCATACAGTAACTGATGTGCCTGTTTATAAAACAAAAGAAGTCTCCCACTGGAAAGTAGGTCTCTGAGTTAAATTTCTCTGGGTTATGTTTCCAAATTACTTGACCCACTGCAAGTGAGCAGATGATGCCTACAGATTGAAGCATACACCTTAACTATTTATAGGCTACAGGATATTGCAAGGTTTAATGGTATCAAAGTTCAGTGTACTTGCTTGCTCCATTCTGAGGAAAAATGCATTTCTTACTTGTGAAACAATGTCAGATATCTCCAACCTACACATTCGTATAATTCAAGGCCTGAATATCAATTTAATAATGTTTCAGTATGGTAATGAATTTTGCAATTCATATAGAAATATTGACATTCACATAAATACTAAGTAAAGTATGTGTGTTCATATTTAAATGACAAGCTTGCTTATCTCGCACTGTCTTTCAGACATAGGACATTTACACTAGATTTGATCTGTATATTCAAAATCAGTTTGCAGCTCCTAGTCCCTAGGAATTGAACTCATATTGACAAAATAATCGTACGTGCAGACTTGCCACTTGATATTAGATAACAAACTCAGTCTGGAGATGAAGATGTCTCCAAACAATTGAACAAATACCAATCTCAAACAACGACTAGGAATTTACTTCCTTAATATATCTAGCCACCTAAAACAGTATGGCACAAATCAATATACACTTTGAATTGGTACTAATTATGTTTGAATTAATTTACATACTTATTTGAGATCTTTTTTTTTAAGAAATTATTTGATCTGACTTCAGGCCACTAGTCTAAAGGCCCTGAATAGTTTTCAGAAAACCAACTCAATGATTTGTGATTTCAAATGTCTTACTTTTGGATGTACAACTTGAGACAGTTTGAAGTTCCTCACCTGTCAGAAAGTCCTGAGCAATGCTTAAGCATTTGGGATGTTTTAGAGAGCTTAACACAATGCAACTCAAAACACAGGCATTCAAAACCTCCGAAAATCTTGCCCTTAGAGCCCACATCAACTTTCAGCAGATAAATAGTGGCACATTTTACAGAATGGAAAGGCTGCACAGAGCTTAAACCACCAATCCACTTAAAACCTATTTTTCAGTGTTACACAAACATTGAATACTATTGAATATTATTTTGAATATGTTACTATTATTGAATATGAATATTGAATATTGAATACTGAATATTGAATATTGAATATTGAATATTGAATATTGAATATTACTGCCAGACTTGCCATATTATTAGCAATCTATAAAAACCTAATTATTTGAGGGAAAGGGAAACAAAAACCTGGTTAAATTCCTTTCACCTGTTCCTAACCTTACTGTCAGTGAAAGGAAAAGGAAGAAGAGTTTGACCATCTTCCATTTTAGTGGAGTTAGGACTATCTCACCTCAGAGCAATAACAATAATACAGCAAAAGGTAATCCACTGACTTCGATAACACATAAATGAACTAACTAATCTTTTAGATGCCTAGAATTTTATTTCAATGTAACAATACATTCCCTATTCTTAATTTTTAAGGTGCTCTATGCAACAAGAAAAAAATAGAAATGAGGTAAATTAGGAAAATTATATTAGAAGCAAAAAATCTAATTATCTAGCCAAATTTTACACACCCAGTCAGACTTCAGTTGTTTGCCAAGACCATTATTGGTGGTGAAATTGCCACGTGTATTTGTGCAGCTGTAGTAGACACACCTTGATGAAGTCTAGAAAATTACACTAATGAGCCTCGCAGTGATTTATTAAGACAGCCTGGAAGGTGATTTAGTAATTTGCTCATAAAGAACTCCTCATGCCAGTTGTTTTACACATCACAAAAGTGTTTCCAATAATGTACAGCAAGCCACTTCTTAGAAATGAGGTTCACATTTCAAAAACCACTGATATTTACCAGAGTAACTGAATTAAGATGACAGTATTTTGACTTTCCTCTTCTCTTGTCCCATCCTGACAGCTAAAGTGGGCACCTCAGAAATACTGAAGGAGTCACTCACATAGCTATGACACATCCTCACTTATATCTGATTAAGCAGGAGTATTACAAATTCAACATCCTTTGAAATTTGCATTATATCCACAGTTGTGCCTTTTATGAACATCTGCAATCCTTCTATCCTAGATGTTTGCATAAGACATTGCTTAACTTTAGAGACATTGGCTAGCAGCATTGAAACAAAGAGAAACAAGAGAAACTAGGGTTAAAATTTCCTTTGTTAAATTTTAGTTAAACTACTTCCTTTCTGCTACAGATTGGCGATAAATCACAATATTAATAATTTTCTAGTTTTAATTGTATGTGTGTTTTATTATTAAAAGATAATTATATGATAGTTTAAAAGACCTATGGTACTATTCAATAATTGTTTTGTCATCCTATTTCTAAAAGCATATTTCTTAGGCATGCTTTATCTAAACTTTTCTGCAACAAAGGATAATAAAACACATGAGAGTTTATTTCAGCCAAGTACAGCCTGGCACTTCTGCATGCAGGAAAGCAAAAAGTAGCTCAGGTAAGAACAGTTTTCTCATGGGTACCTAACATAAAAAATCCATGCTACTTCTTTGACAAGAATTAGCAGTTCCATTTTGCTTTCCAGTGACCCCTCTGGACATTTCAGGTATAACAATGACAGACTTGGGTAGGAGTCATCACAGTCATCTCAGCTGGACACATGTTTGTAAGAGGATTGCACAGGGAAAGCAAATAATAATAACAACAAAAGCTAGGTTTGTTTTTTAAAAAAGAACCTCCTATTCTTCTGTAGAAAAAACTGATGGAGGAAACATATTGTGAAAGATTCATGGTAGAGCGATTACACCATCCTATACCAAAACCCAACACTTTTGTCTCATTAATGGAAGAAATAGAAATAAGACATTGGGAACAGCTAATGAAAATAATCTTTTATAGCGTATCTCTACAATTACATGTTTCTGGATAAATACGAAATAACCTTTCGTCCTTTCTAGAGACAGTTATATAAAACTAGCTATAAAAACACGGAGCTAGTGGCCTGTCTTTGGAAGCCAGTCCCTGGAAGCAGCATACGCATTAGGTACTGTACTGAGACATGCTGAGAATTGCGAAGAGTTACAGAGAGAGGAGAGGCAGCTAAGATATTCTGCCTCTTGAGAGAAGCAGGCCATTCCTTCATTTTGCCAAAATCATTAATCACACAGAGCCTCATTCCTGAGTGGAATCTGCAGCTATATTTAGTGCTCAAACTCTCATTTGCATTCTTGCTATAAAAGTTAATATTTTACATGTCAAATAACCCGTATGGATTCACTTTTAATATTAAAAGCACTGCTGTTCATAATACATATGCAGAAGGCTTTATTACACATATTAATGTCTCATACCAGGTATCTTTTGTGTTAGGATAATGAAATACGACTTATTAACGCAGTTATGAATCTTTTTTTTAATATTCTGATTATAAATGTGTTTAATCTACACAATTTTAGTACATTCTGAATCACCATTAGTCAGATACATACCTTTTTTCCCCTTTGCACAATATAGCCTCACATTTTCTTGTAAGTATCCTGTTCTGTCATTGCAAGTGATGCCAAAAATATTTGTAACTGTTGAGTCTCAGCAAAAGCATCAAGACTATGTCTGAAAATGGGTCTCTCCTCCATGAAGCTCTATGGCTGATCAATTCCTAAACATACAGGATTCAGAATCTGGGTACTAGAAAATGTTATGTAAAATGAAACCTATTATTGTTAAAGAGCTGGGTGTACAACCCCCCACATATTTTGAGCTCTACTTCCATATAGCCAAAGCTAAATCAGTCAGCTGGGAAGTGGTAGGAGATCCTTTCAAAACCAATCTTTGTGTAAGTATCCATTAAGGGATCCTAAAATTGCAGTTAGCATAAGTCCTATGGAAACACCTGTGACATCCATATGAATAGCAAATGAATTCTTTATGATCAGTGCTATTACAATGAATACTAACTGAAGTCCTTATGATCAGTGCTGCTAAAAAGAGTATCAAATAAAATCACAATGAAGCAATTCTTCAATTAAAGAGCTCCTTCCAAAGAGTCCGCCTAGCATAAACTCTAGCATAGTAACAACAGTCAGGGCAACAATTATTGCATGTATTATAAGTGCAGAAAAATCAACAGCAGCCTGGTAATGTATTCAGAACAATGAACAAAAAAAGACATGATCATCTCTTATTTCTTTTAAGAGATGCTGTAAACCTAGAGCATCATTACTATGTGTTGCTTTTCTTTCTGGCAGTCTTAGGTTTTCCACATCATTGTTCTATGCAAAACTGTCAAAATCATCTCCTTCCCTCAGTTCAAATGCACTTGTCAGAGTGATTGAAGGGTTAATACAAGAGAAGCATACAAGACAATCAGATAGCACCATGCCTTAATGGAAGTGTTTGGTAAGTTACTATCTCTACCATTTCTACTGGCCCTGCAAGCTGGAGGGCTAGCTTATAGATATTAATGTGCTCAAAAGACTGTAATTCACTTCTTGGCAAGGCTAGTATGGTCAGGAATTACAAATACAGTAATCAGCAGTGAGTGTACAGATCTTCACGGTGCAGATCAGAGTCATGCTCCTCAAGGCCATTGTTTCTTCCATCGGAGGGAGGAAACTGGGAAGAAAGCATCAATGATTTTTCTTCATAGAAGAAAGGCTGTGCTCCAGAAAACTTGAATGAGCGTGGTGACACTGTTATCTTTCCAGTATAAAGTAGTGTAGCAACTGGTGCCACGAATCATAATGTGGAGAAAGAAAAAAAAAAAAAAAGCTTGAATTTGTGAAAGGATTTTAAAATATATTCCTGCTAAAATCATATGATAGCTTGCTGTGCTTTAGAAGCCGCCATCTTACATTTTTGCTTAGGCTTTTTATTCTTCTGCTGTGTGTCATGCCATAGGAGCGTGACATCCCATGCCAGGGCTCCCATGAGGCTGCGTGAAAGCAACCTGCACTATTGCAGTGTGCCCACAGAAATCTGCCTGTCTGCATTTAAATAGCTTCAGCAAAGAAATCAAATACAAAAAGCTAAGTTACCGCATGTGCAATAATGATATGTTGCTCTCGTTAATAATATTATTCCTAAACATGGATGGCACTCAGCACAAGATAAGGGGATAAGTACAATGCCCTGGTCATTGTACAACCTGAGAAGTGAACACTTGATTAAGTTACAGTAACTTAACAAATCACTCCCATATCAGCCAAGTTATCACTATCCTGTGTGTACTCTCAGAGAGTCTTAGAGAAGCTGATCTGTATTGATTTATAACTTCAGCTCATATTTGGGGTGAACTAAGCTTCAGTTGCCTCAGCTTAGCTAATGGGCAGTTTCTTAGAGTGCTATGACTATTCACATTGCGAAACCATACTATCAACTTTAATTTACAAACTAGAAAGTTTCTATTAAAAATGTAAAGATAGGCTGAGTAATTTACATTCCTAGAATACTTATACTCAAAACTAAGATAATGCAGAAGAGGTAGATCTCATAAAAACTTTTAACTCAGCCTGATCTACATCAAGCAGACCCTTGTTAATACATGAGGTCAACTGACCTGATTATTCTCCATGACACCCATTAATATGAAATATTAACACCCATGAAAATGGTGGCAAGAAGTCAGTATTGTGATTTAGTAACTATTTATGCTGATGTTGTATAAAAATAGAATAAATAACAATGCAGAGCAGTAAAAGAAATAGTATTTAGTAAATGAAGCATCAAAAGAAATAAAACTTTTAAAGACTGAGTAAAAGTTATTAGAGTGTCAAAAGAGTAACTCCACAAAGGGACTTAATCACTAGCACGAAGGCAAAGGATTACTCTGCTGCAACCTCACCTCTAGGCACCATGTTTTCCGCATGGGAATACCCCAGGTTCATACTTGTTTGCTTCTGGGCAGATTCGAAAGCATTTTAGCACTGACCATCTCAAAGCCTAATAAACAAGAATATAGAAAAAAGATCTTTCTCCATCTGTTACGTGAAAGTTCTGATCTGATTAGTGTTGTTAGAGCATTTCAACAGATCAGACTGCGCAGAAAATAAAGGCAGTTTCTCCCTTTATGCCATAGTTTACCTAGGTATTGCTGGTGTTGAAGCACTATTCAACCAGGACATTAGCCCTTTGACAGAGGTATTTAAATTCACATCTCCTCATCTTAGCGGTATCCTAAACACAACGTCTGTTCTCAGTCTCTCCTTTTAAAGTTGCTAATTCTATATGGCATACATAAACAGTCCTCTGTGGGGAAAGAGCATGACATATGAAACTATAATCTGGCAATGTGGACATTTATTTAGGAATGGGAAAATCTAAGAAATAGTTCTTCTTGCCAAGATTTTTTTTTTTTTTAGAGCCATAATTGTTTGTTAAAATAAAAAAGGTCCTTACCACGTGAGTTCCCAAGTGTCCTGCTTCTAGATCTGCCTCATTGACCCAAGGTATCCTGAATTCTTTTCTGCACAGTGGAAATGTTTTGGTAGGAAGCACAACCCACGTGCCTGAGATTAATGGTTAGAATAACTTCTAAGTGAATAAGAAGTGTAGATATAAATCTCCTATTGTGGCAAAAGAAATGACATTTGGAGTATGCTACAACTAATCAACATTGTATAAAGACCACGGTATTACTCCCTCCTCTTCTGGCACCAGTCCTTTAAACAGTGACCTTGATTGATTTTCTGTAAAGAAAACATTTAGGCACCCTGATTCAGGGGAGGTTTCTGTAGCTGACTTGCAAAAAAAGATGTGTGATTCTCTGATGTTCTGAGGCACCAAAATATTCTCTAATTGCTGTCTGGCAGCAAATGGACGCTGCCCATTCAGTCTGCTGCTGTTTGGGACTCTCTTCTCAGGCATCTAATGCTCCCTACACAAGTTTAGGGAGTCTGGTGCCTGGGAACAGTCTTTTGATTCTACTCATTGTAGCACCTGAAGCCTTTAACGGGACTTGCTCTCAATGTCCAAATCACTTTGAAAATAAGATTTTGATTCCTAAGCCACCCAGACGGGTTAGCATTTTATAAGCATTAAATCCTACCTTTAAAAAACTCACTTCACTGAGCTCCATAGGAGACTGCTGCTGTTCTCTGTAGAGAGTGGTCAAAACATTTTTTGCTTTGTTATCCAGTAAGTGAACTTCTAAATGTCTATGAAAAAGTAACAAGTTGTATAATCATACTTTTCCCTCTGGAATCTCACCTTTTGTACTTTCTGATTGTTTGGTATCTGTCCCAGTGTGTCAAATAATATCCAATGGAGTTCTGTTAAACTAATAAAATCAATCAGGGAAAATAGACGGGTCGTAGTAGTATTTTCTGAAAGCAAGCAATAGCTCCACTTCAAGCTTCTAGGGTTTTTTTTTTTCCTCAAATTAAAAAGCTGCACATTTTATATTAATGCAATGTGTCTGAAACTGTTGGAATTGTTTCCAACAATAGGAACAGTTGTGACAATTTGGAAATAATTTGTCATTTCTAAAATCATACTTTGTATATGGAGTAGGCCACGCAAAACACATGGCAAATCTTTGTCACTGATCAATCATGTTTTGACAATAATGGAAATTCTGACATGCAGAACTACTGTAAGATTTTATTACCTTTTGGACCCTAGACAAATCTGTGGTGATATCTTTGCTTTTATGAGTTACAAAAGCTTAAAAACTTTGATAGGTAAAGTGAATTAATAAATATACTAGGGTTTTAAAAGTTTTTCAGCTGCTTATTTCTGAAAGAATTTTAACTGGGAAAACCAAGGAAGGCTGTCACATAAACAATATATCTCTTCACTTGAAATCTGATTTTAAATTTATGCTGTCTTGCCACAGTAAACAATTATTCAACTTTCTTTTTTTAAGTAAATATTGTTTGGGAGCATGACCTGAAAATCACTTGCTTGTTTTTATATAAATAGCTAAGGCAGATCTCTAAACCTGTGTGTTTTAAGCAGCAAATGATTAATAAGCTGTCTACCACAGGTGATATCCTCAAGACATTTATAAAGAAAAAAAAATGTTTTGCTCGACTTCAATGTTAACAGCATAAATACATAGAGAAAGAAATGGTAAATAGAGAATAGTATGCCTCTTCTCTACTCAGCTATAACACCCTGCATCAAGTAAATGTACTCATTTTCTTCTTTTCAAGAAACAGCTTTTGCTGTCAGTGTTCCATAAAAACTGTTCTGCAAGATGTTAACCTGGATTTCTTTTTGGTTCAGAAAAGACTACTCATTATCTAATCAGAAAATTTAAAATGCACTTCTTCATACCTGAGAAAGTGTTTTCAAAAACTCCAGTCATATCTATATTTAAGTTAAAAGCAAAGTGGACTAATAAGAATCAGGGCCTTGTCTTTGACAGCAGGCACTCCTGCAGGCCTCCCCCTGACTCTGCGTCTGGTAACAGAGAGGCAGCAAAGGAGCCAGCCTCCCTGGCTGCTCGCCCCCCTCGGCCTCCCCGCCTGCCAGCCCCTCCGCCAGCATCCCTGGCCACCAGCCCCCCCACCGGGCTCAGCGTGCTGCGTGGCCGTGGCTGGCAGCGCTACCGCTGCCCACCTCATGGGCGCTGGGGGCCTTGCCCCGGACTCCTCAGCCAGCGGTGTCGCGCCTTCCTTGCTGAAAACAAGGTGAGGGCTTAACTGGAACAGAAGTCCCCAAATCACTACCCTGAAAACTATTTCTGCCTCAACGTGGAAGCACCTGAATTCTATGATGCTTGAGCTTTTTCCAATGACTTCCAAATATAAAGTGTAAAAAAGTCCTTACATTATGTTTTACAGCCCCAAACTTTCCACAAAAGCCCACCAGAGCAGTAGGATACCATTGTTGTCTCTCAAATCCTCCACACTTGAATTGTTTTCATCTAAGTGAAATAAGCCCTAAAGGAAGGCTGTGTTCCCCGCCCCTACCTGTGTTTATGTTCAGGACTGACATGAGAGGATCCAGACACAGAAAATGCCCTTGACCCAAGCTCCTGGGAGTGCCTTGCCTTCAGACTGCATCTCCCCCCATGCACAGTGAATTCCTCAATAGTGACTACAAATGCTGCAGCAGATGAGTCGGTTCAGAACTGACCAAACTTACCAAACTAAGGCCACCAACGTTTTCATTGACTCACGTTCCCATTGCAAAGTTCACTTTGAGTAAAACTTGCTTGGACTGGACGATCAGGAGTATTTCACATCAGCCTGAACCATATAAAAAATAACATGAGCCACCAGACAGGAGACTATGTGCCATCTGAGCAAAGAATGGTCAACTTTGGACTGAGTTTTTCATGCAGTTTGGTGTACAGGCATACTCATCGAATGTGTATTATAAAGAGGCGCTAACATTGCCTGTCTCTATTTTGGCTAGTAAAGAAGTGTTACCAGAGGCAGTCTCCTTCTGGTCTGTTCCCTCTTTCCTGAGAGATGTAAGTACTGAAGCAATGAGGGTGCTACATCCGTAACTGTATTGCACTGAAGAGCATGAAAGCCAGATAAGACTCTTCATGTTATTATATTTTAAAATTAAAATGACAATGGCTTGTCTTATGGTTTAGGAAGAGAAGAGGATAGCTAGGAACATGTAATATAGGAGGAAAAAAGTATTTCCTTCTCGCAGGGCCCTTCTGGAGGAGGAAGGGAGAGGGGGTATTGTATCTTCTGCTACAAACACCCTGCTCGGTGCCTATTTACGATGCTATTCCAAGATGCCTGGGTTTTCCCCAACAAGAAATAAAGCTTAACACAGTCTTCCAGTTTCAGTTTTTGGGACCAGATATTTGGAAGTTAGGCACCAGGGCTCCTAGTGTTGTAGCAGCAAAGTCCCTTTTTGGATATAGCCCTAGTTATAAGAGTGAATATATGTATGAAAGAAAAGATTGAATATATGAACTTCAAAGCTCTGAGTCATAGAGCAAAGAAACCTTCCATAACTAGAGGGAAATGCTGATCTTCTGAGAATATTTTTCTTTCTTAGCAGACTTCAGAGCATAAGAAAGTCATGAAGAAGGAAGTCCATCTTAATAAAAAAATAGCCATTTCAGTCAATTTTTGTTAATTTTTTTTACCTTGTTTTTCTCACATAAAAGCAAATGCCTACTGGACTTACTCATATATATTATTTAATTATTTTCCCTTAAAAATTAATATGTATTTTTTACTCTGGAATTCAGATATTTAGGAATTAATATCGGGATTCCTTAAGAATTGAATCTAATCTTTATTAGATTTAAGTAGATGTCTATGGAATCAGTGACTTAGGTTAAGACCTGAATAAATGCAGAGTAAGAATTTTCTATTTCTAAGCTTATATATATGTATAAAAAAGAGAATCACCTAGGTTTTCTACCCTATATTAAGCAAAACCCTTATACCTATAAAGGAATAATGTAACTCATTATATAAAATATTGACTTGGGACTTATAAAATATGAACCCTAGATCACAATTCAGGCACAGACCTTCTTTGGATAAATTACTGTGTCCTTTGTATTTTTTTTTCCCTTGTCTGACAGTTAAGCTGTTTTATTAAAGCTCCTTGGCACAGGAAGGTGCTGTCTTCCATTCCCATGCCTAACACAATAGGACCTTAATTTTGACTGGAATCCCTGGGTCCTACTATAATAAAAACACCTATTTTCTTGATTTACAGTAAAAAAACCTTGAGGTTCTTTAACATTTTTCACAGTTCAGCTATTGGGACCTTATATCCTTTGTTTCCCTACAATAATCCCAAGATGAAAATATTATTTTCCCTGAACAACTATTAGTGATATTGTAGACCATGTCCTAGAGATGCTTTTACTACGGTTTTGTGTATACTAACAATATTCTTTGTTTTCTTTGATATGTTTTCTGTCTTCTAAAACATCTTTGCCTCTTGTTGACCTTTTAAAATGCTGCTTTGCTCTGGGCTGATGGCTTCAATTTATTTACTCAATAATTCCCAATTTGTTTTCTTGCTTAATATATAGGATGATTGCTTTATTTAGTGAGTATTTTCTAATTTGGTTTTGTGTTCCTAGATTAATTTTTCTATATTTTCCTAGCGAAATTCTATTTATTTTTGCTAGACAAGCTATATAGATGATACAACACCTTTTGAATATGATCACATTGCTCTGCACTTCTTGCTGTACTTTTAGATCCCGCATAAGCTACAAATTCCACCCCCATCACTTACATTCAGACATACATAATGATGAACAACAGAGGGCCTAATACTGAATCCTCAGAAACTCTGTCCATATTTTCCCTTTGTGGCCTACACTTAAACTAGTTTTCCATCCCACAGTTTCTTTGCCTTCATGATGATTTCTCTTAGCCATTAATCTCAGATGTGGTGCCTTGTAAAAGGCTTACAAGTAGACTACATCCATTGAATTTCTGTTATCTACAGTGGCAGTAATACCTTCAGAGAACTCCAGCAGGTTAGGTAAGCATGACCTCCCCTGCCTGAATCTATGCTGGTTATCCTTAATCAAACTGATTTTCAAGCTGTTCTTTCACACATCCTTATGGTAGTTTAATTTTCCCCACAACTCTTGTTAAATTCACTGATGTATAGTTTCTTGGGCTGTCTTTAATCATTTTTGAAGAAAGAAAATTTGCTTGTTTTTTTTCAATCTGCAAATAGACAGATCTGGTTTAAATTTTGTCAGTAAATAGCCTTTTGCCCCTCCAGGTTCCTCACTAGCTGTTTAAAAGTATGTTTTCAAAACTGGTTTTGATGAGAAAAACAAAAATCACAAGAAGTGTGTACTTCATGCTGTTTCTTTTGTGGTGGTTGGGGTTTTTTTTTGTGTGTGTATATGTGTTATTTTACCACACGTAGTAAAACGGAACAAACTATTGTCGTCAATAGAGAGTGGTAAAATTCAAAAGATTTTGGTTGTTTTGCATTCATGGAGGTGGGGAGGAGCTTTCCAGGCTACTCTAATCCTTAGCGCAGTGGGATAGCTATCAAAAGCTGTTCCAAATGCATTCCTCCACTTACAGGCAGCCAAAATGCAATGTGTCATCCTGAGGGAAATGGACTTAGTGATAAATTTACACATCTGTGACCTCCAGTCTCAATTACCAGGACTCCCTGTGCCTTGAGGTGAAAACGCATGTAATGTTGCAGCTGATAAGCAAGGCAATACACTGCCAGCACATCACTCTGGTATTACAGAAATCCCGGGTTGAAGTTCAAGGTCATGCACTTGAGCTGCAGAACTTCAATGGGTTAGGGTGAAGTATTTCAGACAGGACATCTTCCTGTGTGGCAGCAGCTTGCCGTGAATGCTGCACTCATAAAGAAAGGGAATGTTTTTTACATGATTAGAAAAATGGACAAAACTTGAAGAACAGTGAAAGGTAACTACGGGACTATCTCCACAATAGATTCAAATGACTGCGATTCTTTCTCTCAGACACATGTACACACATGTATTTACACGATATTCATTACTATGGTAACTGGGCACCTTAAGACATGCAAACCCAAATGGGAGTGTTAAACCTAGACCTAAATTTTTTCATCTCTCCAATATCAATGGTGATGTCCGCAGAGATGTCTCAGATACCTCATTAGTTAAGTGGTGCTGCAAAGTTTGTACTAGAATAAAAAAATATTTTGCCTAGGTCTTAAATAAATATGAACCGCAGGACAAATCAAACAATCCCCCTGATATTAGCATACCTCTCTTTGTAATATTTCTTTGTAGGTTTTATTTGAAGGGCATAATGTGATGATTGTTAAGTCCCTAATGATAAAAGTTATTGATTATTTCCTGAAATGAGCTGAAAATAGGTATTGCAGCACCTATCTTTTAGGTGCTTCCTGGCAAATGAACCCCAGAGCAGTATTCCAGGTGGACCACTTATAGTTCCACTTTTCATAGAATAATTGAATATTCAACGTAGCAAGACAGAAACCCAACCGGGAGCACAACTCTGATGTGGCGAGTAATGCTCTCCATGTAAGAGAGCACCAGTAGGAGTGCAGTTACTGTTCCAGCAGCTTTTTAAATATTTTACATTGAGTTCCTTTAAGCAAGGTTTGGAACCCAAACCTTCTACCTCCAAAGGAAACTTTAACAGGAAACCCTCACAGCACCAACAGGGGAGAGCCTAGGGCAGTCACAGTATATGCCAGGAAAAAAGGATGAGACAGGCTTTAACTTTCTCAGGGAAGAGGAAGCTGAATGTAGATTTTTCACAATATCTAGCGAAGTGTTCCAACTGTTAAATTACTCTCTCTACGGTGGGAAAATGAGAGGGCACCACTTCCACCGCCAGGAATATCTTATGTAAGGCCAAAGTTGGCAGGAGCACTTAAAGAAAGCCAAGCAATTTTATCCGTGGAAGAGCATCTATATTGAAGATTACATGACCGTTCAATAACAGTCCTATACAAATTGACAGTATGCAACCATTCTGAGTATGCCCAGAAATGTAATTTTAGGCTCAAAGGAAATTTTCTAATGAAAAATAGGCATGTGTAAATTTGGGAGTTTCTGGGGTTAAAGTAGCTGTTGAGTGGTAGTTCAGTAATCTAAGTACTAGATGTAAATACCTTCACGATAAAGGGAGAACTTGATGCTTAAATTCTTCTGTGTATTTATTTACCGCTGAGTGTCCTCAACATCCATGAAATTAATTAGGAACTGAAGAGTTCAGCACATCTCAGATCTAGCTCTTGAATTAATAAATAATATCACATTGCATTAGAATAATCAGCAGGTTTTTATTTTCTGAAATTTTCAGGTACATGCGCTATACTAATCAAAAACGATTCTAGGCAGAGAGAAGACAAGACAGGCATTGAAGGATTATGCCAGCAACATAACAGTAAGGAATGTTATAGTTTATCAACAAAATGTCTTTAAATAATTTGCTCTGAAGAAACACTATTCTACTAATTCAAGCAACTAAATGTACATGCCATCTGATCCGTCGATGAAAGTGGTTGAGATATTCTATATGGCATTTTTTCTTACGGTCAAGTGAGTAATTCTTAAAAGAGGAAAGCTTAATATATAAACACAGGACTACACAAATTTTTATGTCATCCCAAACCAGCATTAAAGTATTGCTACCTAAAATGAGCAATTACTTTTTAATTAAACACAGTATTTACTTGTAAACATAATCTGTTTTTTGATCATAATCTTTAGCTGTTCAGACATTTTCTTATTTTAATAAATGTTCGATTTTTTCTAATCAAGCAGAAAACAAAACTTTCTTGAAAAATTACTTTGCTATTCCATTAAAACAGTCCTACTCAAAGAACTGAATCTTTCCTTCGTCTTGCTGGAAATTTAGATTGCAGTACGTCAGATACATTACATCTTGTTCGGATGTAGTCCTTTTCCAGTCATCTTTCTGAAACCTGTGTTCTTGCCAGTTCTCAAAAGCTAAGCAATGATTTTGTTTGCACAGGACAGGAGTAATTAATGCCTTCCTTTCCTGAATAGACTCTATCAAGAAATATTCAGAAATTTCTCATTTATAGAAATTAAATACAGCCTTTCAGAATGCAGGAGCAAGAACAGTCATGGGAGACTTGCTAACATTAAAGAGATTCTGGTTTTTTCTCTCTCATGCTAGTCTTGTTCATACTGGTCAGCTATGCTTTTGCTAATTATTTATTTGCATCGCTTTGTTTTGTTTTGATAGGCTTTTCTGAGACAGTCCTGAGAGGAAGAGGAAGAGGTAGAACAAAGGGGAAGGGCAGAATTTGTACATCCCATTCAGAGCCAGCTTAAAGGCATGTAGGAAGGCTGCTGTCTTAGGGAACAAGAGAAACAATCTTTTTCCAGAGTGTGACAGTTTTTCTAACATGAAACTAAACCCAGAAACCTATGGATTTGAGCTCACGGAATATCTTGCATGTTTTAAGGTTTGAGATAAGCCTCTATCTAAGGGCAGAATTTTCAATGTTATTTCTTATATTTTGCAATTTTTTCTAGATCCGGGTCTTGAGAGGGGCGAAACTGGTTGATTTAGAAGGATGATGTGGTTTCAGCATTCTCAGTATAACGGACCTCTTCCCAAACCTTTTCTAACAGGAATTCTTGCAGTGTTTCCCTGATCTCCACAGAAACCCCATCCTTCACCAGATCATTAAAGTTTGTCACAACCCCCACCAATTTTCACCAGACTTTTTGCTTATTGTTCCAGGAAAGATAACACCATCAAGATACCACTTGAAACCAGTGATACATTGGACCACAGAGGGGAAAATAGCATATATGCAAGATGAAGCTACTATACAGTGTACTTTATATTACCAATGAGCTACTAAAACACTCCATGGAAGTTGATGTCAGTGGAAGAGGAGATCACTAAGCACCTGGTTTACTGTATTCATTTCTTAACAGGACCTATTTTTTTAGACATTTTCTCTGCTGTCCCTCCAGAAATCTTTCATAGGGCAAAATGTTGAACATCACTGTCATTCAGATGGTCACCATGTACAGTCTTTACTATTTATCGGAAAGCAAACAATCAAAATATTATTGATGAGAATAAAAACTCATGAGATGGTAGGATAGAGGGAAGTGGCTGTTTATAATGAAATACAGACTTATTCTTTTAAGTGCATCAGCAACACTGACTACAACATCAGGATTGTTAAAAATTATGAGAAATGCATTTGGGAATCATACATTAGTATTACTTGAAGTTAGTTAATATAAATATCCATATGGAATTTTTAAGTGTACGTAGGAAAAGTATGTAATTTACAGATTCATATCACCCCTTCCTATGTATCAGATGCAAAGTTCTGCGCAGGGTGAAGTATGTCCAAAGAGCTGGAAGTGCTCAGGGAAATGAGCAGGTAGAGGCTTCAAAACAAGCAAAATGCAGTGCTTTTCTGCACAGCAGGAATTAAATTGTAAAACAGATTGTCAGAAAATAGTGTGGTAGTCTGAATTATGAATAGGTTCAAGAACAGATTCATGAAGGTTAAATTTGTTGATGAATGTTGAACATAGAAGCAACCTCTGGCTAAGAGTTACCTAAACTGGCCAGAGGCTACTAAAATATAAGGTTGTCTATATCTTGTTTCCTGCAATTTTTTCTAAGCATTTGCTAATGCCCATTGTGATAGAGAGGTTATTTTGGTCTGATTTGATGTAAAGCTTTTTGTATTTTTAAATATGTGAAGACTGAAACTTAACCAAATTCATGGGACATGCACAAAATCTGGGCACAGTTTATGTCCCTGACTTACTTCTTCAGGTCTTAAGAGTGCCCTTGGGCCCATCTTCAGCCTTTGTTCTGGTTGCTCCCAGTGTAGGAGTCATCACAGGTTAAGCCCTGGGCACTTTCCTCCATGGGAATGTTAAACAGCCACTTTGGAGCATAACGAAGAAGGTGTCTTATACTCCTTCAGCAGAGGAGGAAATTATAGAGTGACTGCAACAAGAAAGATAAGGTCTGCAAAAGGAAAATTTTAAAGAAAGAGTAAGGGGAAAAGAAAGAGAAATAGTGTTTCATGTTGCAAATCTGATGGTGCCAGCTGTGTCAGTCCTATGAGATAAAAGCCATTATTTTCAGCACGTCAGCGTAAAGCCTGTGTATCAGCTCAGCAACCGAACTGCCATGCCCATGAGGGCATGGGTCATTATTTATCAGACTGCATCAGACCTGCACAGTAGTGGCACCAGGGCTTCCACTGATGGCACTTGCCAGCAGACATTTCAAGTTTTGAGCTGTATTACCAGTTCTGCTCAATAATATTACACCAGTATGCCTGTGTTATCTGGGTTAGGTGATTATGCATTGCTCTTCAGTAAGACAAATACCAGTAATGAGTATCAGAAAAAAAATTGAATAATTATTGATGGATGTGAGTGAACTAACTTGGGTTATGTCCTCTGTAAAACACAGGACACCATGAAGCTGCTGTGGGCTAAGTTTCAGAAGATAAGGTTTTTTGCTTGATTCTGGTCATGCAGGAAATAACATTCCCCAGACTTGAGTTTCCTTTCACAATGTTGTCCAAATTGTCCACTTCATTTTCTCTATGTTCATATAATCCTTTGTATGATGGGTCCCTATACTCTAGGATTTACCCTAAAGCAAATTAATAAATCACACTATACACATGTCACTGCCTAATGAACTTTCATTTAAAGACTAAATATAATAATAGACAAAATATCCTAGAAAAAAAATTGAGTGGAAAAGGGCAAATGGTGAGAGTAAGGATTGATTTAAAAAAATAAAATAGCCCTGACTGAAACCCCCATTACATGCTGTCATGCTTTTTCATATGTAGCTTCTTTTTTTGAGATAGCTTATCTTCCTCAGTGGTATTATTGGAGAGTGTGTCAATGAAATATAAGAATGATTTCCATCGGCTGCCTATGCTGTCCTCTGTGCTGAATGCCCATCCCTCACCTGACACAGTCTGTCACCCACAATAGCTTATTTTTTCACAGTAGGCAGTACATTATCTTTCCAGCGCCAAAGAGTAGTTTCTTTTTTTAATTGATTTTTTTCCCCCAGGGGACCTGATCCTCATGCACATCACTCTTTTGGAATAGTACCTAGACAACAGCAGTGTGACTGAGTAGATCTGAGAAGCAAACTGCTGTTGAGACAGTCGCACAAAATGCTTCTGCTTTACAAAACTGTACCTGAATGTACCAGTGCTATGTGACAAAGCATATTCAAAACATTTGCACAAATCTATCCATCCTGCAAATATGGTCTGCAGAGCGATGCACAATCATATCAAAAGAAGTTTGGTGCCTATCCTACAGTGGTAAAACTGGGTAGATACCTTTTTCCCACCAGAGATGTAAAGTACTGTCTCATCCCTTACAAATGGCCTGTTTCTTAGAAGGAAAAATGGAGCCCCAAGGAACTGCAATTAGTTACCATAAATGTATATGCATAAATGTAAAAATGATGAATACTCATAGAGGAAATAAAGTGGAGGTGGAACTGATTGTTTGTAATTCTGGGCCAGGACAACAGCCTCCATTATCCAATATAGCCAGTAGTCTATGAGTTGGCTTCTCTCCAAATTCTGATTTGCTGCTGCTTTTAATGTTTGCTTTGTAATCACAAACATTTTGTTCCAGGGTACATCAGAGCCAGGGTTTTTTTATACACAGACTTACTTAAGTACAACAGTTTTAAAGAAAAACAAACCACAACTTCCCTTGAGGAATCTCTCCTTCCTAAAAAATTAACATAACAATTCTAGATTTGGAAACTTTGCTTAATTCAGATACTATCTGGGAGATAACAGTAGTAAATGCGGTATATTGTTGTCTATCCATTCTCTTTACAGCACTATATTACATTCAGGTTATGACAATTCTCAAGTGTAAAAGTAAGTACAGTACAAATTCCTTGATGTTCAAAAATGCTGAGATCTGTAGTTTTCTCTTAAGTCAGTGGGAACTGCAGATATTTGGCACTCCTGAAAAGAAAGTAAAAATACAAATCTAGGCTCCTGACAATAAACAGTACCTTCTGCCCCCTTCCCAGCATCCTTGAACTTTGCACTAAAACTTGTTTTGCAGGTAAAATGAGCTCAGACAGATGCTTTTATTGTTCAGTATGTGCATGGTTTTTATTCAATAAATGGATTCCTTTTCCATCAGATATTTTAGAAAAAGAAGGTTGTTTTTCATGCTGAATGCATATGACCTGATGTATCATAAGTATATTCCATCTACAAGTCTGTTTCTTTATCGAATATTAATATAAGTAAGTACCATTTTACCTTAACACTGTTTGTGGACACACTGAGATGCGTTACCAGTAAACTGGACTTACAAAGTCAGTAAGGAAATACGACAGAAATAAAGATTTCTCTACAACATGAAATCTCGAGGACCCATCCTGTAGTCCTTACTCAGTCAACTCCTGCTCTGAAGGCAAGGGCATAGAAAGACTTGCAAAAAACAACCGTGCTTGTAGAGGTTGAAATTATTGTGGTCCAAACTAGCTTGAGAATAAAATGACTAGTACTTTAAAGAAGATGCACAAGGCTAACTGAAAGGAGACTCCAGCTCAGTCACCTTATCCAGTATACAGAAATTATAGATCTGGACTTACCATTTCTGGCAACAGGAACTTGGATTTATGGACACAACAAGAATCAACGCTAAAAAAAAAATCAATTAGGTGTCTCTGTTTAAAGAGAACTAATAATTTGAGTATATATGGAAAAAAGGAAAACAATTCACTTTGACAAAACAACTTCTCAATTTTCCTTCTAATGTGATATGACTCATCTCAAATCCATTGCAAAGCGGTAAACAAACTACACCAACTCAGTAGCCATCATCTGCCAGGAACATTTTAAAAAGAAAACCATTACTGAGCTACTTTTCTTGTCTTCTATACAGAGAAACTTATTTTCCCAGCAGAAACAGCACTGCACGTTATCTTCTTTTCTTTTACCATGTTTCCCTCACTGCTAACAGCAACCTAAGAAATACCTCTTTAAGCCAGTAATTTATTTCTTAAGAATTAAATTAGTTTAGACTAGTTTTAGGTATTTTCAAAACAATCAATTTCTTTTAAAACAAATCAAAAGAGGGAAGTTCAGTTTGATTAGTAATAACATTGTATACGGGAAGTATCTTGGATAGTAATTTAAATATGTGGACAACAGCCTTTTGATTTTATTCCTCATTCGTTGAACTAATTTTATAATTGGAACTGTAACAAAAATAAAATTATTCCTCTTTCTTTGTTCTATAATCCTTCTGTAATCTAATTTTCTCAAAATAGCTGCAAGATAAAATATTGTCATGAACATCAAAATGACAACTTTAAGCTGGCCTCTCCACTCTTCATTATCCACTATTGTTTTTATGATGACTATTTATTATTTTCATATAATTAATAAAAGAAATATAAATCACTCGATAATGCATCTGAAGTCAGCTTCTCTGCTGGTGTGAGTCAACAGAGATCCATGAAGAGGGTTTCATGATGTTACAGTTTTTGCAATATTTCCTGTTTGTAGATTTTAAAACCTTTTGGGTCAGGCCCCTCACTATGTTAAATGATACTAAATTGAAAAAAGAGAGCAACTTCAATTTCCAAAATATTCCCTGATTCATTGCTTTAAAGAAATGACTTTGGAGCTTCTCAAGACTTGACAGGAAAAATCTAAATTGTCATGGCAACATGAGTTGAAGAAATCCTTCTTTGCTGTTTGCATAGATCATCTCCATGCTATCAGTCTGTTTACTAAACGTTGCTAAAGAAAGCAATTAAAGGTTAATCTCTCCTCAGAAGCAAATAAATTATGTAACTAGTGAAAGCCAGTGAAGTGAGATACACTTCAGATAGGTCAAAAAATTTGAGGCATCATGTATCTTCAATGTAAACGGCATTTCTGTGATTGTTTGCATAACATTTCATCTTAATAATAATAACTAAGAGTTTGAATTCTCTTTATTATTATTAGATTTGTTCCAGCATCCTTGTTTTAATGCAAGTTCTCTGTGGTATGTAGTATGTGGCTATAATAAAGGCCAGATTCAAAGTCCATTAAGGTTAATGAGATTTTTTTTTTCTTTTTTTTCTGTGAGTTCCCAAGCCTTTGGATCAGGTCCTAACCGGTCAGAATCCGACATACAGCAACCCAAACTATTCAGCTGACGAGTTAGAGTCTATGTCCAACATACCTAGTTCTGCATAGCAGAATGCTTTTACTCTACAAACCAGCAGATTTGTTTCAAGTTAACTACACTATGTACCTGGAAAAAAGAAAGGAAAATTTCAGCATTTGCATTTATGTTAATTAAATATCATGATAAAGCCTCCCCTATATAGGTTTCATGGGAAAGCAAGATCGAAATGGCTGAGTATAGCTCACGATCAAAATGCTACTACTGCTGCCACTGTTGACTTCCTAAAATCTATTAACACTACATTCTTCAGTGTTAGAGAGAGTGCAAACAATGGGTCAAAGTGTGTGCTGGGGATATTTACGTGCTAAGATAAAATCAATTTAATTTCTCAAGAGAGATGTCTACAAATGCAGAGGGTCACTGACTGTGATATTAGCAGTTGCTTGATTGTACTGAGGTTCTAAAAGTGAATTATAAAACAGCATTTCCCCCCCCAAAAATGCTTGGAATGACTCAATCTATGTATTATAAGAAACATCAGCAGGATACCAATAGAGAATCTGGCTGCTGGGGCAAAGCTAAAATAGTGTACTTAGTCACTTGGAAGCAGTCAGATTCTGCATTGATATCCCACAGACATTAGTGAGAACAGTGTGATTTGTCATGACCATTTGTTTCACAACCAGAAGCATATAAAATTAGTCTAAAAATAAGTTAAAACATTTTGCTTTTTTTTTTTTAGTTTATCAAAATGGCCTTTTCAAAAGCCTCACTGTTGTGCAAGAAGCATCGCTCTTTCTTTCCTTTTTTCTTATCGTCACAGCCACCTGTGTTCTTTTTCTAAGGTTCAGGGCAAGGCCAGTTCCACGAGCTCACGTGTAGTCCTGTGATATCTAGCCGCTTGCTTCCCAACATCAACTGCCTCCTGACAAAATCACTTCCCTGCTCCTTGTACCTCCAGCTGTGTTGCACATGGGCAATCTGATGTGGGTCCCAAGCTACAGCTGATATGGGTCCCAAGCTACAGCTGAATCCATGTTACAGGCACCATGAGTTCAGACTGAACCCTGATGTGCTCATACAAGGCAAGTTCTAGCTCAAGCACGATACCCAAAGCCAAGCTTAAGCTCTTGTTCATGTATTTTGGATACACTAAGCAAAGCGAGCCAAGCTCCCCCATCCATTTCAGCAGCAGGCATTGCAAGCACAATGAAGGTGCTTTAAATCCAAGCTACAGCTGGGCCAGTATTTAAAAAAAAAAAATATCCTGGTTGTGGTCCCCAGTGTGTTTAGGCCCACCCTTGAACCTGAGCTGCAAATACAGAGCAAGGCCAGCTGTACTTTTGTTCCCAGTGCACTGTGCATTCCTGGTGCTTCAGCACCAGTGTAAGCAAAATATAAGTTTGAATATTTGTGTCCTCTTCGGTTTTGTATGTGAACATGATATGGTGAGTAATACAGGTCAAAAGAAGTAAACAATGATTTATGAAGTATTATATCATGGCTCATTCGATCTGCAAATCATAGGATGAGGCAAAGATATATCCCAGCCCCAGATTTGCTCTCTGCCAAATGTCAAGGGTTTGCTGCAAACAAAAGAATTGTAAGAACATTTCGATAAAAAAACTCCAATATAGGTTTAGAAATGGCTCTCTAATAAAAAAGACATGGAAAACTTTCAGACAAGAAATAAGAAAAACTTCATGTTTGGCAAAATTGCATAAAAAAGTCATTGCCTTGAAATTGAGAGTAAGGCATGAAGCAAATGCTGCAAAATGTAATTTTAAAATGCTGATCATATTTTATGCAAGTTTGCAAAACAAATACTGCACACAAAGTTTTATTCATTATTAGTTATTCAGCTCGGTGTCAGCTGCAGTGCTGCAAACGTTCCTTTTGGAAAGCCACTGTACAACGGCGACATGAATACGGAACATGATTCTGTACTTCAGTATCCATGGGATACTGTAAGAGAGACATAAAACATCCGAAGACTAAAATAATACTAGGTTTCTCTTATATTGTCCTTCATAATTTCTTCTCAAAAAGCAGAGAAAAAAAACAGCAAGCAAGGTAGAGGTCAGATAAAACCATGCTTGGAGATATCAGAGATACCATTTAAAAACAAATTACTTCCATAAATATATAAATCTTTTACTATTATCAAGGTTGATTGCTCAGATTCATCCGGTTTTCCTTTTTTTCAGTCATACATGGATGTAAACATTGTCAGAAGTTCTCAGCCACGAGAGCTCATATCAAACAGGACCTGGCTCCACTATTCAGCTGCAGTATCTACCGCGTCTGCCTTATTCAGAGTAGCAATCTTTTCAAAATTGGCCAATCCAACTAGTGCTGAAATCAATAGAAATTTCAGTTTCCACTGCAGCAAAATAGGGCCCTCACACTGTCCGAAGTTACCTTTTACTTGACAGTAATGACTCAAAAAATGAAATTGAGAGAGGTGGAATCACTATTTCAGAATATGCATGATCATATTGTTAAAACGCATGATTTAATAATTATAAAGCTGTAACAAACGGTGATTAATTTTTATGCTGGAAATTAAAGCATTACTATAATTGCAAGAAATTGTGATTTTTTTTGCTTATCTTTTGCTAAAAGCAAATCATGGATGATATTCTGATTAATCAAGAGGAATTCTGGTTAATCGTCAGCAATATAACAGTGATTAAATCTTGCTCTGCCCTTTTAACTGAATGTGCCCTCCAGGTAAAAATGGCAAAAAACTGTTGTAATTTTTCTTTTTTTTTTGTATGAGTAAGAAATGCACAAAAAATGACTGTCTCTGAGCAAGTGAGACTTGTTATTGGCAATAAGACGCAGTATTACTCTTGTAAGTGTTTTCAGTGCATGCGTGCCTCCATTTACCGTTCAATTACTAAATGCAGGCAACTGATAAATGTTGCCTTTGTGTGTCAATATAACACTAGCAATAATCAAAGTAATTTGTTTAAGCAGTTATTCCGTTGAAATCCTTATAACAAACATAGTGTAGATTTTCTTAAATGCAATAGAAATGTCATATAGTGGAGTGAAGTCTCTTTCATCCAACCATAACAAAGATGTGTGAAGACAAAGTAAGATCTCACAGCTTTCCTCAGGCATTAACGGCATTTTCCCCTATTTCAAAAGTTACTGGTTGATAAAAACGGTTTAAAGGAAATTGCAACTGATGTAGAAAAGTAAAACACCCAAGTAAAAGAAAGTGATTCATACACATTAGGAAAACTTCCATATGATCCTCATTCTCTGTTGACTGCAGAAATTGGAAGAATATCCAATTTAGCTCAGTCTAATCTGGCTAATTTTGCAGCCATATGGAGAACTAGAGGCCAGATTCTTATCTGGTGACCCTGATTTAAATCCAGTTGTATGCTCGAGTTTTATCAGAGATCATGTCTCATACTTACGCTACTGTTTCGGTGGATTGCATAGTTAAACCAGCAATTCCCCTTTTCACACTGCATCCCTCTGCTGGTTACCGGCAGTCTGGCACTACACTGCAATATCTGTGCTTACATCTAAAGCTGTTTACTAGCAGAATAATGTCATCATGGTCAAAGACATGACAGTTCAATACAGATTTGAGCAAAACAAAATTACATCTTATCTTTAAATTCATTGGAGGTTTTATACAGTCACACTACTAAGCAGTTACTTCTCCGAGGAAAAGTTGCGAGAGGAAGTTTAACATGACAGTGTACAGACAACATGTCTTGAAAAAGTTGAAATCGGTGGTCCCCTGGGTTTTTCAGCCTTTCTAGAGAGCATGGTAAACCTTGAATGCATTGGTTTCTGTTTAAAATATTTAGTTTCAGATTGTTACTAATTTGGTGGAGCCAAAGTTTTCATGAATGTAAATGGTATTGAGGCCAAAGTGCCACAGATGTCTTTTAAAAACTTGCATGTATCCAATGCATATGTAATGATACTACCATATAATGGGTAATAATAACATGAAGAGCTAGATGTTTGTATAGAAAAAGCAGTCTGCAGGGGAAAAAAATGACATCTGCCCACCCTAAACAAAAAAACCCATGCCCTATCAAAATCATACATGTCTGTATAAAGGGACATGGGAGTGACAGTCAGTAAAATAAACAGAAAACAATCTGCAGAATGGTTCCTATATATACAGATCACAGACAGTGCTGAAGTGCCCTCACAGATTTCAATACATCCTGAAGTTCATGTATGCTCACGCCTGCACGTGCTTGTATACTATCTCCAGCTCCTCACACCAGTATCCTGTTCCACACACACCAGTATCCTGTTCCACACACACCAGAGAAACTGGTGTACTGGCTGATGGTGGGAATTCAAATCTCATCTATGGGTTCAAAGGTCTAAAATCAGTTGTTGAACTGATATGCTCTCCACTGCATTATATTCAAATTGACCACATTTCCTATTCCTATACAGAGTTAAGGACATTATATACATATCTTGATGGAAAACTGGGAAAGATACAGATCTTACCAAAAAGTAGATGCATTTTTACATTAAAATATTATGTGGTCAGAGCTGGCTATTCTCTTTTCCGTCTGTCTTTGGCCAATTCCTCACTGGGCTGGGGGATGGGGAATGCACCCATCAAATACTTGGTTTTGCAGCTGGGTATTCAACACCTACCTCTGATGTTCTTTTAAAAAATCCTTTTTTTCAGCTCATTTTCCCTAGAATTGCTTTAGTCTTCTCTGGAAGAGAATGGAGCCTCTCTAGAGAGACCAGCTTCACAGTTTGAGAAACACTGCTTTGGAGAGAGAGAAAATACATGACTTTAAAAGAGACAAACACTCTCAGTCCAACAGGAGTAGGCCTTAAACATAGTGGTAACTTTGTGTGATGTAGTCATAGCAATTATTTTGACAAAGTGAGAGCAGCAAACAGAGGGTACATAAAATGTTTTGGGTTTTATTTCTTTTTCTTTCTTTTTTTTTAACAAAATCCTAAGATGTGGATGTAGGAGTCCTTTCACTGTCTGGATTAAATTTAAGAACAGAAATGTTTTCCCTTTGCTATTTCCATTAATCTGAATGATACCTCCGTGCATAAGCCTGCTTATGCACATTTTGTTTGAGACAATTAGGTGGTGATGAAGGTGGTGTATTTGGTTATCTGAACAAGCCCAGGAAATGATCTTGAAAACATATACCGGGACAATTTTAAGTATTAAGCAATATGCGTTTCTACATTGAAAATAGCTTGTCGACAGACCTCAGGTCACAGCAGAAAGATATTTTAATCTTTTATCTTGAATTTTAGTCTGAGTTCAGTCTAAATCTGCCATTTGTTCTCTAGCAGTACGAATTTTTACAGAAATGATGCTGACGTATTTTGTGTTTCCAGCAAATCAATAGTTTTTTATGTTTGCTTTTGCTAGGATATAACCTATCAGAATTAAGCAAATGGCTCTATAAACAAGCCCATCTTAACATGCAGGGCTGAACACTGTGCTGCCTGTCTTGTTGAAGCATAACTACAATAGGGTAGTTTCTGGGAAAGTGGTTCCTTTAAATGACTCCATACTAATTTCCCTTGATGCTTAAACCATAATGGATGGGGAAGAATCCCCCAAACGTTTTCCAAAACACTCAGATGCATCAGTCAGACAAAATGAGTCCAAAGAAATTTATAGAACTGCACCTCAAGCCTACCACAATGAACGATGACGTATGTTCATTTTCGTCCTTTCTTGCCCCTTTAAAAAGTTACAGACAATTGCACAGCAACAAAGGGTTTCCATTTCATTTCATAACGAGGAACAATGTGGAAAGCAGCCCACCTCCCATTTTACTGAAAGATAAGGGAACGCCTGTGGCAACACCTCCAGAAATTCAGCACTTTTTTTTCCTCATAAAACCCCCAAACCAACCAAAACCTGGCTGAATTCCTATTACAGTGACTACCAAATGATTCGACTTCCAAGGGGCTGGTAAAACGAAGAGTTCTGGGGATCTATTAATTAAAATGTTATGTGCTCCTGAAAGCCTAGGCTCTTATGTTACTAAGGAAGGAGTTCTTTCACTCTCTAAACTATAAATGTAATTTCAGCCTCAGGATTACATTTGACTAAATATAGATAGCTGTGCTCGATTGCCTGGGAAGGTAAATGGGAAAGAATTATGTCAAATGTCTCCGCTGGTTCCCCTTCTACCTGTTGTTTGACTTCAATATTAAGTCAGTTTGCAGCCTTTAAGTAGGTGTGTTGCTGGTCCACATTAAGCGAGGTATAATTACACTCTGCAGAGCAGCATCAGAGGCAGTGCCCAAATGTTCCTGGCAAAGCCTGTGTATGTAAGCAAAACACGTCGGATCTCCGCTGAATAACCATGATCCAGCCTCCAGCTTTTCATATGTGCTGTGAGCCATGAAAAGAAAACACTTAAATGTCAAACGACAGAACCAGCTACAGTGTATTTAACAAATGAGTCGCGGGTGTCGGCCCGCCCCGGGAGCCGGCCCGGCGGCGGCTGCAGCGGCAGCTCGTCCCGAGGCGGCCGGGCCCCCGTGTGCGGCGGCCGGGCTCAGCTCCGCCGCCCGGCCCGGGGTCCCCCGCCCGGTCGGCCCCTGCCCGGGGCAGCGCCGGGGCGCCCGGCACGTGTGCGGGGCTGGGAGCGGCTGCCGAGCCCTGCGCGGGCGGGGACGGGGAGCGAGGTACCGGGGGGGGGGTGCTGGAAGTTTGGGCAGGGCGGCCCCTCCGAGCAGCCCCCGCCCGCCCCGGGCTGCGTGCGCCGCCGAGCGCAGCCTCGTCTCCCGGAGCCGCCCTTTCCACAGCCCAGGAAAGCCGGGCGCCTCTCCGCCCCCGCGCTCCCTTCCCCACGGAGACAGCGCGACCGGGGGCAGCCGGCTGGCGTTGCCTGGTGAGCCGAGGCAGCGGCAGGCTCCGGGCTGAGGAGCGGTGCTACCGGGCTGGCGCGGAGCCGCAGCCGCTCCTCCGGACCCGGCACCGGGCTGCCGGCAGACCGGGCTGGCCTTCCACCGCCCCTCCCTGCGACCACGGCCAGAGGCTGCCGGAGGGAGGGCACCCTGCAGTACCGACTGGGCGGATGAGGGAGCCCGGCCGCGGGCACCCGCAGGACGGGGAAGGCTCCAGCCTCGCCCGCCAGCCCGGGCCGCGTTCGGCTCGCCCCGCTCCCCCCCGCTCCAGCCACCCCCGCAGCTAAAAGGGCAGTGAGAAAAATAAAATGGTGGGAACGATGTAAAGCGCCTTGGAAGGGTTAAGGGAGCCTCAGACACTAGAGACCGCGAGGGGAACCGTCCTCCCGGGGGCAGGCAGAAAGCCGGGAGCGAGGTAGGAGAAGGCAGAGGCTGTAACAGGGACAGGTGCTCAGCTGCGAGCAGCCTTCCTCCTCTCTCTCTCTCTCTCTCACACACACAAAACCACACGCTCTCGCATCTCTCTCCCAGCATGAAAAAGCGCAGGGCTAATGAGAGGCGAAGTGAATAATGGGGAAGTTGTTGTCTCCAGCGATGAGGCAAGTGATGGGGCTGAGGCCAGCACTGAAGTTGTGTAACCCAATTCTCCACCGTCACCCCCCTCGTTTCTTCTCCCTCCTCCCATTGATTTTAAGGAGAAACCCAGCTGCGGGTGGGAGACGCTCCCCACCGCACGCCGAGCAAAGGAGCCCTCTTCCCGCCGGCGCGGGCAGGCAGCTGGCGGAGGGGGACCCCGGCCCCGCATCCCCGCCTCCGCGTAACTTGCGGGGAGCGGAGCCGGCTGAAGGCAGGCGGGGGCGGCTCTCCACGGCCACCCACTCCGCGCTCCCCCCTAAGCACGGCAAAAGCCGAGGAGGCGGGAGGAGCGGAGAGCCAAACTTGCCAGCCCGGGGACTGTCCCTCGCACGGCTCGAGTGCCGTTCGTGCGTGCGCGGGGAGCGAAGTGTTCCCAAACTCCGGCGCTGCCCAGGCGGCTGGATGCACAGGGCTGCTCTCGCAGCGCCGCAACGGCTGCTGCCCAACTCCTGGGGGCTGCTTTCTCCTGGGGGAAGTGGCCGGCCGGGAACAGAGCCCTCGGGGAGCACCGGCGGACCCGGCGGGAGGTGGGAAGCAGGGAGAAGGGAGACGGGGCTCGGGTAGCCCGCTGTTTCCCGGCGCAGAAATGAAGCGAGGGAGAGAGCTCATCCGCGCGGCAACGGCTTAGCTGAGGGGGGAAACCAGTGCCATAACCACAGCCTACACGAATCCAGTGCAAGAAACCCGAATCTTACCCTGAGCTGCAGTGAGGAGCCCCGCGCAGAAAACCAGCAGAGACTTGAATTTCCTCCACGCAGTCATGTCTGCAGTTATTCCACACACACACACACTCACACAAAACCCCCGGCGGCTCTTCTCGGCTGCGACCGTGTCCTCCGAGCGGCAGCGGGGCTAAGGACAGCGCCAAATAACCACCACAGGGCGAGGAGAGGCGGCGAGGAGCGGTCCGGGTCCCGAGCGCCGCACAGCGCCCGACGCCTCCTGCAGGACTGCGCGGGCGGCTCGCTCCGCTCTGCTCATAGCATCAGTCCCGCGCCGCGGCGGGGCTGCGCCGCTCAGCGCCCGCGGAGCCCCGGCGCCGCCGGCCCGCCGCCCGCCCAGGGGAGGGGAGGGAGGGGAGGCACGCCCGGCGCCGCGGGCAGCGCGGCATCCACGGCCGCCGGCGGGGAGAGCCGGGCGGCGGCGGCGGCAGGAGAGGGATGCGGGGAGTGCGAGGAAGAGGAGGAGGAGGAGGGGAGAGGGAGGGAGGGATCGCGGCGAGAGCAGCACAGGCAGCGCAGCGGAGCGGCTGCCAGCCACACGAGAAAACGCCGCCGCCGGACTCAACCATCCCTTCCCACGGAGAGGGGAAGGGGCCGGCGCTGCGCAGCCGGCGCACCCCGAGCCCGCAGCCGCCCCGTTCCGCCGGCCGGCCCCCGCACGCCCCCCCGGGGCGGCCGCGGCCTCCCCCCTCCCCCCCGCGGCTACCACCGCCCCCCAAAAGCCCCCGGGGGGCAGAAGGCTTCCCCCCGGCTCGCCGCCACCCAGTTGCCCCCCGGCGCGGGGAAGGGTGGCTCCAGGGCTACACCTGCCCGGGGGCTCCTGCTGCGCCGCCCCGGAGCCCTGTCCCCTGTCCCTGCCCGCAGCCCGGCTCCTCCACCCTCATGTGGGGTGCGGGTGGTGCGTGTGCTGGGGTGGGAATCCCTAGACCTAGGTGAAACTCCCCGCTGCTTGGGAGAGAGAAAGGCTTTCAGGTCCAAAATATGCCTTGCTCGTTCCTTCCAAGTTGCTCATCAGAACAAGCTGTTGTTCCCGATGGAAGGACAGGAGCCAACGTCTCCTTGAGGAACACTGCTTTGTCTTTATGTTGCCGTTCCCGACGGCTCCTGTTGCCAAGAGGAATTTCTGCCATTAACTACCTTTTCCAAAACAAAACAAAAAAACCCCCAAAACAGGCATGGCAGTATGCAGACAGAAGCTTCCCCACCACCACCCTGGACCCAGCAGGGTTGGTTCTCTGAGCCCGAGGGAAAGGAAATGGTGACCCAGGGCTGGCCTGTCACAGGTCCCCATGCTCCCACGGCTCCGACAAGTGATGCCCTTTGCCAGCAATGGTTTCTGTGCCAGGCCTACCTGCAGATGGATGGCAGAAAAAGCACCCAAACCTGACTTTCAATCCAGTAAGAATTGTAAAGATTACCACCACCACCACCGCGCACTGGGCCTGACTCCATAATTAATGCTTACCTATATCCGTAATTAAAATACAAAGGCTCATAGGAAGGAAAGACAGAAACGCGAACACCTTTGGAAAGGTAGTTTCAAGGTTGTAATTATTCACTTATGATGAGTTTTCTTTCGTGGTGAAATATGCAAAGTTGTTTTCTCATTGTAAGTTGAAAGAAGGTGGTGAATGGGCACTGAACGAGGTAGGCTGACTTTGTAATAAGCTTGTATTTATGTATAAACGTTGCGTTTCTCACTCAAAAAAACCCAACTATCCAGGGCCAGGCAAGCTGCCGAGAAAGACGTGGCATTGCTGCCATCTCGTGGCAAGCATTCCCTCCCTGCCCGCACTCTTCCTTACCCTGCCCTGCCTTTCCCCAACCACTCTTCCCCTGAACTCCCACACTCACTGCGCGCCGGAGCCAGGCCCGAACACTTCCAAAGGAGGAATCCAGTCTTAGTATTCATCCATTTTAAAAAACTCCTCGGGGACTCATTTTTGCATTCGTGAAAGTAAAATGATGCTAATACTTGTTAGTACCAGACATCACGTAGCCAAGCTGCTGTGCAGAATTGCCCAGTCAGAGCGGCTCAGGCTCTTCGTGTACATCCCTCCACTCACTCCTTGTCAGAGGACTGGGGGGAATTCTCTAATGATCATGTGAGAAAAACAGAAATGGTCACTAAGCTTAAGCTGAGACTCTTCCCTTCTGGCCTGCAATAGTCTGAGGCTTACATTTTTAAAATGAGGAGGTTTTTGCATTCCATCTGGCCCAAGAGATCACAATAGTTTTTAGTTTTGTTTCATTGTATTGTCTATTGAGTTGGAATAATTAAAAAGTCATAAATAAACTCCTTTCTGGGTCTCATTGAAAACAGTAATGACTGTATCATTTCTTGCTGTGCTGTTTAAGTAAGCACTCTCAATTTGAGAGTGAGGACTGACTCGGGTTAGATTTACTGTTTCCTGAGGCTTGCCGTTCTTCTGAGGTTTTCCTGGGCTTTACCGAGCTTTTGGGCCCTGGTTGCTTCTCTACTGAGTTAAACAAGTGGTAGTGGTGCTAATTTCTTCCCCCCATAACACCTAGATAAGGCCAAATAACTGGGTACAATCACTATCACTGTAAGAGATGCCTTCTCTCCTCTCTTACATCCTATGACAGTAAACAATATGCATAAACATTGTTGGCCTTTACTACATTATCACTTGTCACCTGAGTTAGTGCCTTACTGAGATAAACGGAACAGCACAGATGCCCCAGCTAACATTTCAGACTCTCTACAGACTCAGGTAGCTGTCACAGTGACTTTTACAAACTCTGTGTGACTCAAAAGTTTTGCCAAACCCAAAAGAGCCAGAAGATGACTGTGGAACAGAAGCTTGGCATTCCAGGAGGAATCTCCACCAACCTGACTGGAGCTCAGCGTGGAATTGCGGTGCCTAAACACAGTAATTACAGAAGATGATCTAACCTAATGACTGTAATCTCTCAATTGTATTTTAAGTAGCTAAAGTACTACCATAAAATCCCTGAATTTATGAGTTTGAACAGAGGCAATATTTCTCTCTATTCCCTATAGATGGTATGGGGGAGTGTATATGTCAAGAGTGTTTGTACTAATCAGGGTGAATTAAAGGTAACTTGACAGGGATTTATTTTTAATTGAGAGCTTGTCCTTTTGCTTCCCTATGCCATACAAAAAAAGGTCTGACAGGTTAGATTTCCCTTTTTCTTTTCATTTTTCAGCTTATTATGTTAATAATTTTGAATCCACGTTTCTCTGCTGTCGCTTTCTAGGAGGAAGAAGCATCTTTCTGTAAGGTGCAGGAATATTTGTGCATGTCTAAGCAAAACAACTGATTCAGAACATAGCTGAAGATGTACTATATACTCATTAAAAAGGGATGCTTGGGGGAACCCATAACCAGAATTTGTACTTGCCAGTGGAGACAGAAGGCAGTAGCTGTCTGCCAGAAGGTTATTGTGAAGTCTTAAGCTAAAAAATGTGAAAGTTTGAAATTCAAAATAGTATGTTGGGAAAAAAAGTCTGTAAGAAGAGAAATCTTCAGGAGAACACAGATTTAGGGTGAGGAAGTCAGAAAGTAGATGTCTTCTCCATGAGCAACTTCATCAAAATGTTTTTTTGTCACACAAGCTCTTTAGTTGTTAGCAAAAACAGAAAGCAGAGTTCGGAATACTCACACTTAACACATTCTCTTTTCAATAGCTCTGTTTTCAGACTTGAAACATTTAATGATTTGTTTAGTCGTAATAGTCTTCCAGGCTGGAACAATAAAAAATGTTTATATGTACATATGTTCCTAACCCCAATTTGTTATACCATAAAGAATAAAAAGGAGGCCATGCCACCCACAGACTGTCTGCAATTAGAGATTTTGTTGCTTGGGTTCAGATTTGACTCTGCTTTCTTTTTGTGGTAATGTTCTGTCCAAACTAGAAGTTTCTCTTGTAAGATTGACAGTACTGATGACTACAGCTACATCAACTACCGCTGCAACATCAGCTACAACTACATCATTGTTTTATATACTGTATCAGCACAAGCCAATAAATGTAAGCACCGAAAGTCTTCTAAGCTGGAAACAGAAGGAGAAAACACGAGATAGTTGTAGGGAAAAGACGGTTACAGGCTGGCAGGCGAGACACTTCAAGGAAATATTGGTCAGCAAGAGAGGATGTTACAATACTGTTGTTCAAGAGGGCCCCTGGGGCTAAATTAATTGCTCTGCTGTATTGCATTCCCTCTGGAGTGCTTAGTTTAGGGGGAACAATTGGCAAGGCTGAGGGGGGGAGACGTATATTGCCTATTTTAAAGTACCCTCAAGCATTGCTTAGCTCCTCAGGGACAGGCTCCAGCACACTGTTTCTTTTCTAAGCATTTACACCGATCCCATCTGTCCTTAAGGTGACATTAATAATTGATGTTAGGAAGATGAGACTTCTGAAAGACATTTCTGCCTTTGAGGGAAGGTGGGATTTGTAGGTAGTAGCCCTCAGGGTACCTACAGGAGACAACACCAAGGTCATTCCACTTAGGTACTGTTGCTCAGAGGTTTAACCATTTTGGTTTTGGAGGGTTAACAGAGGAAAAGGGAACTTTGTTGAAGCAGTTCAAGGAAAACAGATTATTTGTTTTCTAGTTAAGCATAAGGAGATTCTGCAAAGCATGCTATGCGAGAAAGTTTGAAGCAGCCTATTAACATGCGCATAACAGTAGCTAGCATTATGGTCTAAACAGACAAGCAAGTCAGTGTCCTGACAGTGAGTAAAATGTGACAGAGTGTCAGCAAGCTTTGAGAATGAAAAGTATCTCTCCTATCAGATGGGAGAGATAAGGAAGAACCAGTGGAGGGAGGCAAAGAATAGCTCAGAAAACAATCTTTTTGGCAGCAATCTGATTGGATATGGGAAGGGCAAGACTGCATTTGTCAAAGCTGGAAAGATACTGCTGTTACTGAGACAGAAGAATAGATGTGCGGTTGTGAGGAGACTTTGGTCATAGCTTTCAGGAGAGCTTCATACCCACATGAACTGAGAGTCTGAGATAGTGACTCCTAGTTACTTCACTTGAGCTGTCTTGCCTAAGAGTGACCATGGTGCTGAATGATGTACAGCTATGCAGTGTCTTAATTATGAGCACATGTTGACTGTATTAACAGTGCTTGGTTTAGCATCTAGTGAACTGCTGTAACTTGAGCTACCATGGGTTTCCTATACTATTTGTTTAAGCATTTGCAAAAGTCATGCTTCAACCTAGCTCTCTTTGTGCGTTTTCCTCATGATGAGCCATACATTTCATTTAGCCTTGAAACCCACTTGATGGAAACTAAAGATTTTTTGTATATGGAAAAAGAATTAAGATAGGCTCTTGGTTTATATTTTGAGCTAACTGTCTGAGAAAGAAATGTTTAGTGTATGGGAAAGGATAAGCTGTCTGTTTTATTCATGATGAGTTGGAGATGATGACTACATATACATGAGGCGATGTCAGAGAGGCAGGCTGAGATTTCACTTTGGACATAAGGAGATTAGTCTGGAGTAGACTAGTATATCTGTGAGTCATTAGCAAACAGATGGTAGTTGAATTTGTATTTGCTGATGAGATCACACAGAAACAAGGTGTAGAGAGAAGAGAGAAGGAAAGCAAGGACAGAAAACCCACACAGTAATTTGAAGAGTGGATGAGAAGTATGTTCTCAAATATACCACCTTGGCAATAGAGAATTGTTGAAGATATGGACATACAGTATTCTAAGAAGAGCTGTATGTCAGGTCTGAGTGGATGAAGATGGTGTCCTCATGAACTTTAGATAGAGAGTCTTTAGAGATTTTTGAGTGAATAGTTTCATATGGCTCTGAAGAAGGTTAAAACTAAATCAGAGAAAACAAGTTGCTTGGAAGGATTTCTGAGGGTGTTACAGTAAGAACTCTCACGTTCTTCTCATGTTCTCATTCTTCTCTCATGAAGAATGAGCTGATAGCTGGAAGCTGAAAGTGAAATAATGGGAAACGTAGGTAAAATCATACCATTTCTAGCATGGCAAAGACTAATCCATAAATAAATTGAGGGGTAAATTATCAGAAGAGAGAAAAGAGGACAAGGAGAGTACAGGTCACGAGAAAAAAAGGTGCGAAATTATGATACCCGTCATGAGAGAAATCAGATAGCTGGGTAGAATGGAGGCACTGAAGCAGCTCGAGGAGTCAAAGGAAGTAAACAGAGAAGAAACTTTTGAATCCATGGTCAAAAAAAAGAAGAAAAGAAAAAAAGAAAAGAAAAGAAGAGAGTCAATAGTTAAAGGAGGGAAAAAAGAGGAGTAAAGCTAAAGCAAGGGTGATTTTGAGCAGTTCTTTAAAAATTGTCAATAAGCACCTCTTCTAGGTAGCTTACTTGAGATTTTTATTCCTTATTAGATATTGCTTTCATTTAAGGTTTAGACCATTATCATGGTGGTGGACACTTCATATAGAGAGAACAAAATATATTGCAGTAAAAAATCAAACATATCAACAAGAACAGTTAGTCAGGCATCTGGCATCTCCTTTTTTATCACACCTTGAGACTGCTTGGTTGGACTTAAATTCTGCCAGATTGCCAGGTGAAAGAAATTCCAAAGATAGAATCAGTCCTTCTATCTTGACATTGAAATTTTTATCTTAGATTTTAATAGCAGGGTCTTCACAAGGGGTGTTAATGGGCATGATAGGAGGACGGGGAGAATGCACAGATAACCAGGTGCGCAATCATCAGGACTTTAAAAATATTCACTATAAACAAATTACACTTAGACTCAAAGAGGCCTTGACTGAAGTGACTTAATCTCTAGAGATATATTCACTTTGGCAGGTGCTCCAGGAAATGAGTTCCTATGGCTTATTCTAACTGAACATTTTGGGCACATTTCACCCGGTCATAAGAAAAGGGTACTGCAGTAAAGACAGAGAGGATTGCTGTGAGATTTTTATTGGGAAGATATTGCTGCAGTTTTCTGAGCTCTGATGGTGGGCTCATTGGGTGTGCTAAGCTGGAAAGTAGTAACAGTGACAGTCCCAGTAGAACATCTGGGATATGAATAAACTTGTGAAGCCCACATATATATTCTCAGTAGGTGTTGCAGAAATAACTTCCACCATACCTCAACGCATTTCTTCAGAGCTTTCACCTACGTACCTTAATCACCTAATTTGTACTTACCCACACACACTTCAGGATCCTCTGATGCCGGAGTTCCTTACACAGCGAGTGGTCTGTGCAGGCCTGCAGAGGGAGACTGTTTGTTTAGGTGCTTGCTGGATTTCACAGCTGGTTATCTCTCTGTGTTGACTGGAAAAAGAATTTGATGGTCTGGTTTAAGCAAACTGCTTGACAAAATCAGGTTTAAAATAACCTAAACATCTCCAAACTGTTTCCTTATGTGCTTTTTCATTTTTGTGTTAATCTGCTTCTAATTCCTATTTCCATCTCATGATGTGGCTGCACAGGGGAGTTAACAGCATCATGAATTGTGTGCATATATGCAGATACACCAAAGTGATTTCTTCCCCATGTACATATTCTAAGCCTTCATTAAGGAAAAAAGAGGTGTGTTCCACTTCCCTTCGCAGGCAAACAGCCTCACAATTACTGCAAAGTAATAGAGCACATGTGAATGCTTACTGCAATTATCCAGCGAAGCCTTTGCATACTGGGAACCTGAGCTAAGTGGCAGCCTTTCCATTGACTTCAGTGATGACAGGAACATGTCCTATACAAGTAACAAGACTAGAATCTTGACTGAGTGAGAAGGAGGTATAAAATTAAAGTATCAGTTGCATTCAAGTTTCAATTGCAATGCAGCATTACTCCTAACAGCTACGTATAAGCATGGGACAGGAATAATCTACTGGTGGAATTTTGTACCTGTAAAGGAAGAATTTGATGTGTTCCTCCTGCAGTAGCCCATTATCAAGTCAATAATATCTCCCTCCACAGGAAAAAATCCAAGGGGCCTATCACCAGAATATAGTGATTAGGAGGTGATCATGTAGTCTCATTTCTCTACTCACATATTGACCAAGCTAGATGGGGACCAACTAAATCTTTGAAATGCAAACATTGCTGGAGTTGACCCATCAGCATAATCTCAATTATCTTCCCAAATATTGGGTGGCCTGACATCGGACAGTAATTGGCTTTGCTAATATCATCCAAAGATGGGTTTTTGAGCAAGAGCCTAACTGCTGTTAAGTAAAGCTGGCAAAATGCCCTTCTGAAGAGAGGCATTAATGATCTTCATCAATAATGAGCTTAAGTGTCTTTCCGCTTGCTTTAACCAGCCATGAATTTTTCATTTGGAAAGATGGAAGGAAGGCAGAACCATGTTCTACCCTTCATGCATGAAACTAAGGGAGGTCTAGCCTTTTTCACTGAATGAATTTTTTGTTCTTTGCCATCTCATTCCCTTCTTGAACAGCATTTTAGCCAGCTGTTCTAAAACAGTGAGTTCCACGCAGTGATGATCTATCCTTCCTCCTTAGTCCTTTACAGTTCATCTACTTGCTAAGTTGCCATTGCCTTTCCTCTCCCAGCTTCTAACTTAGAGTTCCTCTCTATCTAAAAAACATGCAGAAGAGGGTCTTTTCTTATTGAGAACATCAATAACCCAGTCTGCCTGCAGGACTTCTACGCACTAAGAGAACTTACCACAGAAATAACCTACTTCTGAGATTCACCTTTCCCTTTCCTGTTAAGTCTCCATTTCTTCCTTTGCAGAGAGCATGACTCCTGGACTGCAGATCTGAAAGAATCAGATGAAAAGATAGCATCATTGTCATTTTTCACATGGACCTATTTCTGATTAAATTAGTTATCATCAGTTCTTTGCATTACATGCAGGTCATGTTTGCCTGGCATTGCTTAAACCTTTGTATTTTGAGCCATCCATAATATGGTAGTAAAACAGAGTGAATGAAAAGCAGAACAAGGACTTTCACTAGCATCTATTCTAAGCAATAATTTCATGGCTTTAAATGTTTTTTAAGGAAATAACTAAGTAACTGAGGGATTTTGAATTTTATTAATATTCGTAATGATTATTGTTCAAAAAAATAAAGAACTAGAAATTCTGAGTGTTATTATGTGTGGTCCATGCTTCCTTGTGGGAACATGAGTCTTTCTATGTCAGCCAGCATAAGAGTTCTTTGAAGATTTTGGGAAGTAGATCAAAATTCATTTGATCCTCAAAAAACCCCCACACCTTCTCATGGCAGCGTGCTGGAGTTGAAGTGGAATACATTAGTGCCTGGGAGGGAACTGGCATATTATAAGGCTTCTTGAGGCCATGAGATTGAACTGGGTCACTTCATTAAATGCAGTTATAAAAAAGGTCATTAAAAGGTAACAGAATACTGCCGATTTAGAGTTTGTTAGAAGTAAGTTCTGTCAATCTGGAAAGACCTTAATGAAGCATATGTGGCATGATCATCTTTTTTTTTTTTTCCACAGGACCTTGGTGCTTAATCATTTATTATTATTTGCTTTTTTTAAGAATATACAAAAGTGGGTGATAATGGTGTTAGTGTGTTCCTAGTTCATAGGATGGGCAGGAGGTATTCACACTGTTCCAGGTCCCTAAGTTCAGAGCCGGCGCTGCCTGTATAGTCAATGGAGAGATGTGGAGATTAAGACCCATTTTACCTAATTTTAGGCACCCAGCTGAGAGACAGTGAGAACTCAGATAGTATCTGTTCGTGTTCTCTATCTGAGAGTATGTTCTATATATGCTGTATAGGTAGCTTGCAGAAATTATATGCCTAACATTAGGTGGATGGCCTTGGTCCTTTGGTTAAGTGGATGAGTGACTCTCCCTAGTCATCCATCCACAGTGATGATGTGTACTTCTTCATCTCAGCTGGACTGCTGTGCTTTCCACAGCAGAAAAAAAGCAGGGCTCCTTTGGGAGGTGGGGGATATGGTATGATCTCTAGCACAGGGGGAGAGAAATTCCTGGTATCTTTTTCATTTTGCATGCTCACCAAAGGGCCTGTCAGTCATTGGCTTTTATTCCGTAGACTTTATAATGCAACCTATTGCAAAATAAGAAAATGTTGTGTTCTTTTATGATATAGGTTATTTGCTTAAGGTTTGCAGTGAAAACAAGAATATGTAATTAAGAGTCAGCACTGAGTTGATTTGTTATACTTAAAGCTTCTGGGGGATATTTTCAAAGGCACAAGGGAGTTAGGAACCAAACTCCCTTTGGCTTTCAGTGGGTGTTCAGCATCTAGCTGCCTATTTCTGCTTTTGAAATATTCTCCCATAGCAGTAAGTGGTCGAATTGTAATGGATAAACCAACAAAAACTAGAGTGGTCTGTCTTTTTCTGACTATTAAAATGATAGCCCTTTGAAGAATAAAGTTCTTAAAACAGAAAAAGAAATATCAGTGGATCTCTGCTCACTGTGGGCTCTATTCACGCCTTGAAGCACTCACAGAGCCTGCATTAATGTTAAGAAGAATTATTCAGACATATAAGGGGTGTGTAATTGACAATATATTCTTGCTGTTGCTTAGAATAAGTCTCTATGAGAATCAGGCTGTAGGTGGGGTTTCCATATGTTACACCTTTAATCACAAGACTCAGCTTTTTAAGGAAAATTCTGTTTATTATGAGAGTGTAATCCTTTTTTTATAGGTGTTTGTGGTAGGCTGAAACCTCCCTGGCTCAGTGCCACAGGCCAGCCTCCTCCAGAGGCACAGCGTAGCTCTGGATGCAGCACCGCATAGCTCACACGCTCTGATCTCTCTTATCCCTCACCAAAAAAAGGTACAGGGCTCCTATCCTAGCCTTGAAAGGGCAGCTTCCATTTCCCCATTTCTATTACCAAACAGTATCTACAGCAGAATATATCATCACTAAAGATAAACTAAGTGAACTGTTACACTCAGATTTCACAGCCAGACCAAACCTCAAGGGCATGTAACCAGACCAAACACCACTAATGAAACCTTAGACCAGATTCTAAGATACGGCTCCCTTTCACACTAACAAGGCAATGCTTGCGTAATTAGTCATACAGCACAGGGTACCACAGTACCAGTTCTGCACACCTGATTCTGAAAAGACATGGTCCTTTGTGCTGCTTGGTGGGGTTTGCTACGGCTTTATATGCCCATTTTAGTGGCAGCATCATCTGTGCTATGAGTTACAGTCAATTTTGATGATTACCTGTATGTTTAAATTATGATAGTATTTTGATCCCTATTCAAAACTAATTGATTAAAATTGATTTATGTTTTCTTTAATTTTGTTAACACATCAGTTCTGTGGACTACCCTTTAATGTTATTTTCTCAGATCCATCTTGTTCACATTTTGGGCCATCCGTTCTCAGACAATCTGGTCACCTTTGGAACAGACACATTTTTATAAAACCTGATCATCTGTGGACTATCCTATTGGCCACGTTTTTCTTCATGTACAGACTAACATTATTCTAAGACACTGCACCTGAGTGATGTTTTTTCCAAGCATGGTTCAAGGGAGCCTTAACGTATTTAAGCAGACCTATATCCTTACTTCAAAATTCCCAGACTTCTTAGAGTTCGTAGAAATTCAAGATACCTAATAATTGTAAAAGAATCTTTATGTGTGTATGTTTAGTAACTTTCTCACTTCTTGCTATTAACATCTCAAAAATCTATCCAATTATGGCAATGTTAACAGTAGTTATTAGAATTGCTTGCTTAAATTTGCTTGATTCTCTTCAATCTGCAAAGAAACCTTTTTCTAAAACATCTGTACCAGAGATTTCTCATATGCTTGGAAAATGCAGTGACTTCCTGTAGGAATGTTCTTCCTGGACAGCACCAACTGCGCTGGGCAGAGGTGTGAGCCCGAGTACATTTGTTTCAACCATGAGAGGAACTATTGAGAGTAGTTATTTGACGCTGATCTACCTATTTGAGAGTAATTATTTGATGCTGATCAATTCTGTAGCGGAAACTGATGTGCACTCTGATATCATGAAGAGCTCTACAAGGGTTAAGCAATGTTTTGATAGCCAAGGTATTCAGATAGATTCTTCTTTCTTATATTTCATAGAATCATAGAATCATTTAGGCTGGAGAAGACCCTTAAGACCATCTAGTCCAACCGTAAACCTAACACTGCCAACTCCACCACTAAACCATGTCCCTCAGCACCATGTCTGCAAATTTGTTCCTGAATAGTTTAAATTTAAAAAAACCCCAAACACAAAACCCCCCAAAAGAAACAACCCACAAATCAGCACCATAATTATGTTGCCAATTTAATCTGATCATTGTTTCTGAAAAGGTAAGACATGTTTGTCTGTTTGTTTCCACAAGCTTTCCCTGAATCCTCTTACACAAAGAAAAGATAGTTACTGTTTCTGAGCTACAGAAATACTTTCTGTATTCAGTTGTGATTTTATTGATTATTAAATTAAGGTGATCTATGTTGTTATCTGTCACAAGTGACTTACAGCTCTGCACCTTTATCAATTTTTCCCATCCCAAGCTAAATTAGCTTTTTAGATTTTTTTTTTTAAGGAGAATTTGTCATTATTCAATGGCATTGACTCTGCAAGGCAGGTCTGCAGTCAGGGGGAATAGGACTGGAGGGTAGCTGAATCTATCCATAGGGCTATTTATAGTATTTTTGTGATTTCCACAAGTTACTATAAGGTCTAAGTTCCATTTTGATGTCTGCTTTATATATAAAGATATGCAAATATTGTGTTTACAAAGTCCACCAGCTTTCATATGTTTACATACTGAGACAGCTTCATGCAGGTAGATTAATCCCTCTAAAATTGCAGTTATACCCAGTATATCAGTTTGCAGTTCTGTTTAGGATGACATCATGACTTAAAAGTGTAGAATAAGCTGACCTTTTCTTACAAAGAAAGGTACTAAGAAATACGAATGTGGAGATCTTCACTTTTTCTGGCATAGAAAAATGCAGAGATCTCATCTGGAGAACAGGAGATGATTTGTATACTATAAAAGCACTACTTGCTTTAAATGACTGTGAAACCATGTGCAGTCAAGGACAGAGTTTTACCCACCCTGAGGATCCGAGACGGAGTTTGTTGTTTTTTACACACCCATAAACATAATTATTAAAAATTGCAATTGGAGTTTTGCTTGAGCATTCTTCTGTGGTAGAAATCTGTATTTGAAAATGTTAGTGTTATGTGCCTAAATTATTCTTAGTATTCTGTACCTAAAGTTTCTGTGGGCTTCATTGCTATTCCCATGAGCTCTGTGTACAGATAAGAAGTAGTAAACGCCTTTGTGAAATTGCGATATTGCCTCTTCTGGTATAAATGGAGGGCAATGCAGTTCAGATCAATGGAGTTGTGACCATTTACTCTTTAGAGAATTTATTTCTTAGCCTTCTCAGCTGGGACACAGCAAGAAAATATCTCAAGTTTTAAATATGTTATTTCCCTTATGCTCTAACTCTAAGAAAAAAAATTTTGCTTCTATGACCAATGTGGGGACCAGAATTTTAGATGACAGAAATTGAAAAGTCAAATTCATTGATTTTTCAGGAACAATGCTGATTTACATGACTTGTGTATTCCTGTCCCAAAACACACAGACTGGAACAATTTTTCCTATCCCTTGGCAGTAGCTTTATAACTGCATCCCTCACTGTATTGCTGTCATTTAATTCCTATTCACCTAAAATATAGCATGATACAAAACATTTATTTCTTTTACTCAAAAGGAATCAGCTCCTTTATGTCTAGCTCTGACTGCTCTTGAATGAGATGCTCACCAGGTCTCCGTTCTTGAAAGCACTTAAGCACTTGCTTATTTTTACTGGAGTGTCATTGAAGATGTTTGTGTAATACCACTGAAGTGTTTGCAAGGATGGAGCTAAGAAGAACCTGCGAGATAAAGTGTAAAAGATGGAAATTGGATTGGGAGAACACAGGCAACTCAAACAGCCAGATATTCCAGAATAACAATTTTGCCAGCCTTGCTCCAAAAGCATGAAAATAAAGAAAATACTCCAGTACAAATTCACTTTCCTTCTGGAGTAGTGTCCCCTTTGAAGGAATTATTTAATAGAACTGAATTATGTTGGCATAGCAATGAAAGCCAGGTTCCTCTGTTAGAGCGAGGCCTTAGAAAACTTACCTGTCTGTGTAAAACATGTTAAAATATCCCACTAGGTTTAACTCCCCTCAATACAGAGAGTGATCAGGGTTGAGGCTCCATTGCTCTGTAGGCACGCTTTATCAGTTCATGAATGATGAGGCCCCCAAAAGATGTTCTCATCATTTTTGATCAATCATTTAACACCTGAATTAATTCTTCCCTAACTACTCTAATGACTAAATCTGACTAGTACTCTTAATTACTTTTGCTTAAATTTCCTAAAAAAACCCCAAACAAACAAACTTTCAAAAATGATTAAATATTTGTCATCAAAGTGTAATCCAAGTCAGTGCTTAAATTCCTGTGTTAGCACGATTAATTCCTGATGCCTCTCTTAGTAGCTGGACTTTGCAGAGAGGCTTAGCAGGATCTATCTTCTCTGAGCCTGTATCTTGCCCCTTGGCAGATGGGCACATACCTGTGTGTGTACAGCTGAAGATGTACCACCTGTCAAACTGTCCTGCAAACTGTCACTGGTAGGACTAGGTCATGATTTTATAATGAGAGAGATTTTTGCCCCAGACAAAAGCCGGTTGTGATACACTTTTATGGCACGCATAACCTGGGCTGCTGCTTTTCTCACAGCAGGAGTTTCACTATAACTTGATAGCATTGACCTCCATGGATTCATCCCAATTTACAGTGGTATAAAACAGACTTTGCTAAGAATCCAGACTCTCCAATTTATGTACTAATATTTTGTATTTTATCAGATTCCTTAGACTTTGGGAATGTTTTCCCCAAGTTAATATTTTGGGGCTCCTCTGAACAGTGCAAAACCTCTTCTATCTCTTTTGCAGAATTTTAATCCATTCTTTCTGTTAATTGCAATATGAATCTGAACAGTGCTATTTTACCTTGTTTGATATGAAATATGCATTGCTCAGAGTCACTGTTATGGAAGGGTCACTAACAGACATACAATTCTAATAATTTGTAATAAGTTACCTTTGCAAATTGTGTCTGATACATTCCTTACAAGTGCACAGCTCAAATAACTTGTATGGCAACTAGTTTATTTTCCTAAATAAATCGAGGGCTTTTGTTTGATCACTTAAAAATTCTTTTGTAATTCTTCTGCCTGTGAAATATCTGGGAGATGATGAATACAGAACTACTACTGTGTAATGTACACATTTCTCATTTATATTCTTGGTCAAATTACAGTTAAGGTTGCTATAGTGACTAATATCTTATACAAAACACAAGAACAAAACATTGGAAATAGCCTGAGCAATAGAAAACATAAAAGTAGTCATTTAGGGTGTAGTAACATTTGTGTCACAGATTTAAGAGCATTGGGAGGGTTCCTGCCAGTGGAGCTCAGAGAATAAAGGAGCCGAGACTCTGCTGAGGAATTTGAAGGACAGCTAAAGACACCTAGCCTGTCAACAGCTTCATTCCCTCCTTGCAATATCTTCTGCTTTCTTTTTTGAGACTTACACATTATGACATTTCTCTGTTTGTCTGTCGTTGCCTACAAATAGAATGAGTTGTAGGCATCCATAAACAGCCTCCAGCATAACACAGCCTCCAATCGTATCTCTGCCATTATCCTAAATGAGCTTGGCACCATGAAAGATATATGCCCCAGAGAAAAATAAAAGATAACAATAAGGATGAGATGGGTGGAACAGCAGAACTAGGGGAAAGATTATGAAGCTATATAAAACCTTGGGGAAGCTGAGAATGGGAGGTGGGAGGAAGAAATGGGAATGGGAAAGAAGTAAAAGGCACATAACCCGTAAAATTAGGGAAATAGGGAGAAGGTGGAAGAAAAGGAGAAGTATACCGGGTATATCACAAAAGAAGAAATAGGAAGACAGAAAGCCTTTGGCTTGGATGTTTCTCTTACATGTAGGATGGCTTGAAGGACACTCGAAGCACCTGGTACAAGCAAAAGTGTTCATGAGTTCCCAAAATAGAAGAAGGAGAGAAATGGATGACTGATAGAAACATTTAGTGTGCTTGGTCTACAAGCAGCAAAGGGAGTGATTCTGCAGTCTTCAGAAAAAAATATGCACACAATCGCTATGGTTTTCTGCTAGAAAAGCTCTCTTTCATTTCTAGCCTTTGGGAAAGATTCACTTGCTCCTGTCTCATGGTCTCAACAGAAGTTGTCTCCAGTATTTTCTCAAAGGCTGTAGATCTCAGCCAGGTGCATTCATGGGGATGTCTCCCACACTGAGAACTCCGTGACTGCACCAGAAGAGGAAAATTCCTCTCCTCGCTCCTCATTCATCTCTCTTCTGCTGGCTGCCTTTTCATTCTTCCACACATTTTTTTAAGGGATTCTTCTTTTAGCGGCCAGGTCAGTCACGCTTCTTCCCCTCTTAGTTCCTTCTGAAGTCTGTGAAAGACAACATTAGCTTTTCTATACCATAAGGGATCCATCAGCATGCAATTTTACAGCCGCAGAAGGTTTGGAAGTATGCCACTGGAGAAGAAGCCTGTCCCCAGGAGCTGCTAAGAACTGTCAAACTGCCTTTCTGCAGAACCTGGCGCTGCTTGGGATAACAACCAGTCTGAAAAGTAAAAGTTTTGCCTATTTTTTCTCTGCAAGATCTCCAGCTAGCTTCCCAGTGCTCTGCATTTGGAAAAATGAGAAAGCAGAAATTTTGGCATCAAAATTGTATATTTTACACTTCAAGAGAAAAACCTTTGAAAAAAAAAGATTACAAACTAATATTTTCTGTCTGTCAGTTTTCATGGAATAAAGACAAAATAATTAACTTGTTTGGTTAAGTTAGATTTGGTTAAAATAAATTTAACTAAATTTTAAGTCATTAAAACATCTCCTTGTTTGAGAGCTCAAAAACCTGATAAGCACTTTTGAAACATTTTTGGAAATAAGCAGAACTAGAAAAAAATGTTAAAGATAAATTGTATAATTCGAATTATGATCCTCACTATCATGATCCAGTGCTCCTGATCCAAAGCCTATTCAAGTAAGTGAGAGCCCTTTATTGACCAAAATGGGTCCCGGCTCACGCTCTGACTGCGAACTAATGGCACACGTACATGGAACATCTAATGAACAGCAGCCAAACAGGTGAAAAATATTATTTGTTTTTTATGTGATATATGGAGAATCAACTGTGAAATATATGGAGAATCAACTGTGAAATATGAAACTTGAGGAGCTGGTATGTCAATTTAGAAACTTTAGGGAAAGTGACTTGACAGATTTTTTAGCTCCTGTGAAGTGCCACTAAACCTTTAAGATACTACATTTCTAGAGCTGGATCAAATTGGGCTGTCAATATACTCTAGATCTAAAATTCTTTATTTCTTATGAAATTCTGTAGGCTTTTTTTTATTTGTGAAAGATCAAGTATCTGCTGTTTTCCTTCTTTCCTCCTCCTCCCCCCCAGTTTGGCCATTTATTCCATAAAGTAATTAGGTTAAATTCACTCTTTTCTAAAGCATCAACCACAACCGCATTTTATACAAGAGAAGTGAAAATGTTGGGCTATTTACAGTTTTAACTATCATGAACAAAAGATATGAGAATTTTGTGTGTGGCTACACTGAAGTGCAAGCACCATTTAGCTACTTTGGGTTTTCTTACTGTGTGTGTTTTTTAAAAAAGGTGTTTATTTTCTGATGTACATATTGTATGAGTTCCGACAAGAGAGGATCATGCCAACAGTATTTATCTTCCTCAGGATCATTTTGAAATGAAAGGAAATATGAAGAACATTTATGTACAACCTTTCGATGTTCAACCTTTACAGTCACACTTTGCAATTATATCAGGATAGTAATTTAATTTCCTTAAAAAGCAGTACCCTGATTCCCTCTTCGTTTGTCTGTCTCTCTCCTTTAAGACTGCATCTGATAGAAAGCTGATACCAGGTGATAATGTCTCATCTTAGTTACTTGTTCAAAATGTTTCCTTTCCAAACCTCTCCTGTTACCCTGAAGAAACACTGCATGGTGGCTATAATCGGCACCACAAAAGCATTGCAGTACAGAAAATGTACTTCCATAGAAAAATGGAAAAGTTCTCTGAGTTCAGAAATGTAGAGGGGACATCTCTCACTGAGAGGGAATAAAACATGATTGGGAGGTCAGTACAGCACCATGGGGCTTTGGAAACCAATTTTTAATTTTCTTTAGCCATAAGCCTCATGTGACCTTTTTTGTCTCTTATAGCCTCAGTTCTCCCAATGCAAACTGGAGGCAGTGCCCTTTCCTTGGCACACAGGAAAGGCAAGTTAAAGGTAGTGTGCCTTTGTACATGGATGAGCACCAGCGGACGCGAGCTCACTCCCTGAACAGAGCCGGCCAGACACAAACCAGCAGTTCTGCAAAGCCACGTAGCTCCATCAGTTTAGTGCTGTCCCAGGGCTAAGAAACTCTGAAAAGACTCAAACTACACTAGAGCATGGCAATACTCTCATATGACAACATAATTTATGGGATGGCGCTAACTGGCAGAAGCGTAAGCAGAGGAGCCCTGTTGTCCCCCTGCTCCCATCCCCACCACAATTCATACAGAGCACCTGGGAAGTACTGCTGCAGTGGGCAATGTAAGTATCTGCAACCTTGCCTTTAATGGGACCACGGGGGCTGGTATATCCCTTCGGACAGGTCTCCCCAAGTTATGCCTCTGCTTCTGTGAGGCTTTGCAAGGCATCAGAATTACTGGTTTGGCTTTTGTACGCCTGGCTTGTATGTCCGCGTTGTATCTCCCTTACATCTCAGGTACTTGGGAAAGTTTCCTGTCTTTTGTCATGCTGGATTTTAGTTTGCACTTTTACAAGATAAGTGAAGGATGACTCTGGAAATTAATCTTACCCATGTTCCTTTCAATAGTTAATTCACAAGGATATCAGTTTGGAATTGATCTCGTTTATTACCTATCAAGCTACATAGCAAGACTGGTTTTGACTTTTTTTGCCCCCACTAACTTGCTTAAAATGCTGTCCCAGGATTTCATCCCTTGATGGTTAGGTATTTTATTTTCCAAGCTAAATTAATCCCTGATCAGTTTTCCCCCTTTTGAGAACCAGTTCATGACAGATTTTTGCTTTTATTCACTAAGTCCCAGTTGGATTACTTTAGTCCCCAAGGTCACCAACTCTTCCTACATCATTTTGCTGTTACCCTTTCTATCACTGGTCTTTTGTAATCTCTAGATTTCACATTCTCCTATTTTTTGTACTAAGGTCATGGATGATGTTATTTAACAAAATTGTTTACAAACCTGATCCTTAGGTCCCTGAGGTCTCATTCAGGAGTGGTGATGACAGCTCACATCCCAATATTGTACATGTGAAGCCACAGTACGTCACTTTGCATTTACCTATGTTTTGAATCTGCTTAATTTCATCTGCCATTTTTTTTGCCAGCCACTCACTTCCACACGATTCTTTGCCATTTCTTCACAGAATTCATGCACCATCTTTACAATTGTGATAAACTTGGTATCATCAGCAAAATTCATCACCTTGTTTTTCACCCTCTTTGCTGGGCTGAGTAGCCCAAGGATTGCAGCACACATCTCTGTAGGTATCCAGTGGTGTCCTGCCTCTGCAACAAGGACACACTGTTCTCTGTTTCCTATCTTTTAATTAATTATTTACCCCTTTAAAGACCTACACTTTCTTCCAATCATTGCTTGGCTTCTTTAAGAGCCTTTGAAACAGACTTTTGCTAATGCTTTCTTGAAATCCAAGTAGACTATATCAACCAAATCTCCCCCATCAGCTTCACTATTAACCCCTCCAAAGAGCTCTGGCTGTGAGACAAGAACTAATACTTGCCCTTCAGCCTAAATACTTCTCCTTTCATCCAAACCTGGTGTTATCTCTTCTTCGCATTGTTCCTTAGGAACTGTTACAGGGAATTTAAAAAAAAAAAAAGTGTTAATCTGAAAGTTGCCCTAAATTAAAAAAAGGAAATGTTAAATAGAGGTTTAAGGAATGCCGAAAGTAAACCAAAACTTTTATTTGAGGTATTATATAACATTTTGAGATCTTTTAAAATAATCTTTTTGATGTAAAAATATTGATATTACTTCACTGGTTGAGCAAAAACTCTCCTTTGATTTGGCAATGAAACCAAACTGGCTCTAATGATATATCCAATATTTCAACAAGAACAAATATAGAAGAACTTTCTGTGAAAAACAGTCCTGACAGATATTCTTGTTTTTAGCAACAGAAGTATTTGAATGTGTATACTTTCAAATGAATAAAATAAGTTCCTTCTTCAAATAACATTCTTCATCTTGCGTATTCACTATCACTGTGCTGACAGCAGTTGTATCCTCTTCTGCTATATTTGTATTCTTGTGCCTTGGGACTTATGTACAGAGTCTTACTGTCCTCTGTACCTAAGTTTTCTTTCAATGGAAACTATTAACTCTTAAATGCACTACACCATTAGCCCCTAAGTCTGTGGTCAAACCTGGTGCAGAGTTTGTGACTGAATATTTCAGTATTCTGTTGGGGCTCATCCCCTCATTTTCCAGAGATATCCGATATGTCTTGTTCCTTCTTAGCTGCTGTGTATTTTAGTTTGCCCAGATTCGTTTCTAAATTTCTTGAGTTAGCGTATTGACATAGCTTTTATTCTTCACAATAAGAGCTCCAGCAATAGTGAGCACAACGTGGCATACTGCGAGGAATGTGCCAACAAAGACAAGGCAGCGCGCTTCACTGTATGTATTCGGTGACTTGCATGAGGATGTCCATTACACATTTACATTGCAAAATGAGGAGAGAGGGGTGTAGGCTCAGTGTGGATATACCATTTAGCGGGCTCACCCTCTGTTTAGCTCCAGGGCTAAGTCACTTCCACATCACATGTGCATTGATTTGTTCCTGGGCCCCAATCTAGAGCCAAGCAGTTTTCTTGATAAGGAAAATTATTTATGGGAGAGAAAAAAATTTGCTTCAGGATTGTATTTTAGGGACAGGATACACAGTTAGCTGGTCTGAACTGCTTGGCCAGGAGTGATTCCTTGATGAAGGTCACAAAGGTTATGCAGAGGTAGCTATTATACTACCAAAAAAAAGGGAAATAAAGCTTTTTGTACTTGCCTCATTCAGGTGCATAAAACCATATATGGGAGTAGAATGGGGATACCATACATGGGAGTGGGGAATATAAAGTACAACATTTAATTAATTTGTCCTGTTTAAAAAGAGTCTGTCTTTCACTGGAAGAACAAATAAATGAAGTCTCAAGTTTGGATACTTTTATACCAACTTAAAATTCATTTCAGCTGGAGAGCAGTACACAGAGGATTAATAACTGCAGACTCTTTGATACATACATAGTCCATATAAAGCATGGACTACAGGAGGAAAAGACTTTTATTTACTCAAAACATTGATATTTCATTTTTTTGTATCTCATAAAAAGTATCACATTTCCTAACTTGTGTACTTCTTCTCCTCAGTGACCAAAAAAATCTGCAAGAATTTTCTGTATAATCCTAAGCCAAAAAAAAAATACCATTAGCTTTGCCTTTACAATATTTTATACATAGAAAGTAAAGGATTATTGCAAAATCTTTCAACACACAGACATGCTGTTTGAGGCTTATCAGCTTTACTATGGCAGATAGGTTCTTTTCTTCATATACAATTTGTAAAGATTTTGCAAGACTCTGTATACGGCAAAAAAGGTAAATTATATTATCTGCAGATATAAGTAAAATATATAGAATTGTATTTTTAATTTTATTTACCCTTTGTGGGCTTAAACAAAAATGAATGTTAGTTTTGCTATAGTCAGCAGACAAAAGATATTCGGATAAAAAGTCTTAGAGTTCCATTTGTCTCTAGTTGGTTTTATGACTTGGCTCCCACAGTGCAAATCCCATTTTAATAAAACATTTTGTCATTTTAATAACTGTGGAAAAACAGACAACAGTCTAATGATCACATTGCCCATAAGAAAACTGTGGGCATTAGGGGTATTATTAAAGGGAGTCTATTAAAAATCTTGTTTCCAGAATGTGAAGAGTATGGATGTGCCTTAAAAACACACAGACCCCCAGTGGCTTCAGTGAAGTTTGATAGAGATACAAGATTTCATTCATTTAACTTTTGTTTGCCAGATCTGGGACCTCAGTGCTGAGAAGCTTTTTTTTTTTTTCTTCCTTCCCCCTGACGTTTGGGATAATTTACTCTCTGATGCTGAGCACTAGCAATACAGAACCTAGTTTGGAGCTTTGAATCCTTGAAAATATAAGGGAAATGTGAGTGGCATTTTCAGATGAGTGATTATGAAGAATCTCTTTTGCAACTAAATTATATGGAATCCACTATCCACTATTTTACAGAATAACGTTATTCTGTGGAATACCATTAGTGATATGGAATGTAGCCTACACAAATATCCTAACATTTTATGTTTCTCATTTTCTTCCCAGTCCTATTTTGCCTTATTGCTTATCTTGTCAAAAGTCCTATCTGTAGTCCTTTACCTATCCACAAGTGGTGAAATTAATCTCTCCCAACTTGGGCATTTAAAAAATTACCTGTCAGGGTCCAACCAGCCACCCTAGATCTGCCTTGTAGACAGTGGAAAGAATGATCACACGTTCAAGTTAAGTGTCTAGGTTAAGTGAGACAAATTTCTCTTGGCAATGCATACTCCTCTTAGGTGCCTAACCTGGAATTCGATTAATAATTGTTTGGTTAGGTAAAAAGACTGTGTCTCATAGATAAGGTTCCTAGATACAAGCTATATATTTAAAAAGTATGCATACTTCATTCTTTTCTTCTAAAACCGGACATGTTTTATTATTGAGCTGAGCTTCTTTATGTTTATTATTAGATGTGAATATAGAACATTTCCATGTGAACAGCTTGATATTTGATCGATTCAGAATGGGAAGTTTTCTATTATCATTGTTCTTAACTTTATTGAGTTAACACTGATGGATCTTATGATTACTCCCTGAACAGGTAGGAAACAGTTAGAAGGCTGGCAGCAAAGTTCACTGTAAGGAAGAACATAAGCATGCCCAAAGTCTCACACTTCATAGACTTCAGAGAGAGCCATTGTCTTGTTCTTTTAACATAATAGACTTTCATTTGTAGCCCCTGCAAGTTAGCTACTATGTAGTCCTTTATTTAATTGCGAAGTTAACACTGAATTTTCATCTAAAATGCCATGATGTTTTATAACCAAAAACTATTAAAATATGTGTCTTTGGATCAGGGACTAAATTAAACAAAATGTCAGAGAGTACAATAATAAATACAGGTAAGAGGACTAGATCTGTGCAATTGATGGGGATAAGCAAATGTTCATAATTTTGTCCAGATCCTGTGGAGAAAATTCAGCAACTAACTGAAGCATGGGCTTAATTCCTACTGAATTAAATGGGACTTCTTACATGCACAAAGACTACACATTCCTAAGCACTTTGCTCTTTATAGGCATTGCTCTCCTTGCCTCTCTTGCAAATACATGCATCCTGATCATCCCTACAGCAAAAAAAAATTAATCCGACTCTTGTTTACTATGATCCCACAGACAGTATGCTAATATGAGTACACAGTGCAACCTGAGTTAATGGAGACATATTTTTTCCTATTACCAAACACTGGACTAGTGCAAATGCGCATACTGCATATCAACATTACAGAGGCATCTTGTATTTTATTTTGTATGCAGACATTCCTGTTGGCTCAATCTTACCTAGGGCTTTCTGACAGTTAATAATCTAGAGGTACCATTGCAAATCCAGAGTCTTTTTTTGGATCATTGAAAATCTCATATTATTATTGAGTTCTAACAAGTTTGTTATCTACGGGCTTTATAGAAACAAAAGTAATGGTAATTTTCAAGAAAATACAATACAGAGAGCACAGTTCAGAAGAGGTACCTTTTTTTTAAGATTGCAATAATATTCTTAATTTATACTGAAAATGTCCCTGCTGACAGAAATATCTCTCACACCACTGCAGAGTTTGAAGGTGCCTATTGTTCCTGCCTCTAGGACAGTTGATGATTCCTCCTGTCATCCCCAGATGGCTGAGTCTTCAGCATTGGAGCTGTTCTGTATCACTAGAGTGAGGAAAAGAAACCAGGCAATACTTGCTTCCTATAAAAGGTGACTTGATTGCACTGGATGTAGAACAGGAACAATTCTTGTAATTTTAGCAGAAATGGGACTGCTAAATAACACCTCAACCAAAGAAGGGTTCTGTAATTGAAAAAGAAGGTATTTTTAGCCTGAGGAAATGTTTGGTTTGCATTGCTCCATTATCACACTTCCTTGGTTGCTTGTTTTCTTGCTTTCTTGCTTTGTCTTCCTATTAGCTATTTGTTGCTAGGTTTTGATACACTTATTTCTTTCAGCACCTCAGCTCAGGATATGTGCAATACATCCACCTGTGATGCTTCACCTGTGCACTTGAGCCCATTTTGCTATATAGCTGTAGTGACTCCAATTAAGTCAATGAGAAAGTGATTATACTGAGCTTAGATTCAAGTCTACTCAGTTCAGTTCAGCAGTGGTGCACAAGTGAAGGTTCATTGCATCTAATTTTAGATGTCAAAGTTTTTTGTCTAATCTTCTTCTGCAGAGAATGGAGAGAAAGGTATACACTGGGAACAGTTCACATCATCCTGAGCCACAAGATATGAATCACCCTCTGAAGGTTCCTCTTTCTAACCTCTGACTTTAAAGTGAGATGAGGTGATTAGCTTTTACTTAAACAAAGTCACATGATATGTCTATAAATAGCTGTAAAGCTAAGAGTGTGTAGGAACATTTAGGTAACACTGGCATGTTGAAAACACTTAAAATTACAAATTGGCATAGACCATTATTAAACTTATCTAGGTTCACTAAACTTCCCTTTGAATTTGGCCGTAAGTCAACTACGACTAGTAGATTGTGAATGAAATGAAGAACAGCTGTGCCTTCATAACATAAATCTCTTAGGGGAAATCATTCAATCAAGTTAGTGAGAAAATTAGCATCTTTACGTTTCATTTTCTCTCTTGTCTCTCAAAGGAGTTTCATTAGGACTGACAGAACTGATGATACTGGATTTGCAGACCAGGGACTTGCCATAGTTGATCTGTGAAATCAGGGATGTGCTTCAGATTTAGTTTCTGTTGATAACTGAATCTGGTCTACCATTAAATTCATTATTTCAGATTTTCTTTAAATTGTGCAGCTGTGATTAACATAGACAGTATGTTGCTGCCTACCTTGCTCATATGACAGATCAGAAAAAGAATGGAGAAATCATGATCCCTTCCTGCCTCAAGCAATTAATGAACAAACTTCCAAATTTACCATCTTGCTATCTGACTCAGAGACTGGAGAATCCAAGGCATGGTTTCCTTCTTCTGATGCACTGTGCTGTGAGATTTCAGACAGAAGCAGGCACGGGTGCTTTCCTGTGAGGCAGATCACCCTCTGCAGAGGCATGCTTGGAGTCCCTCTATGATCTGATGCAAACAGGCTGTGGTGTTATTAGTAGTAGCGTCGTTACTGATATTATTCCAACCCGTGCTTATAGAGTAGGTTACACTGTGACTTTTATGTGTTTCAGTTATCTGGGAAGAGAACATTCCATTTGTAAATCAGTTATTTATAGGCTATAAAACACATATGCACATATTGTGGTATGATTTTACATTAGAAAACGTTAAATTGAATTTTCCCCATGTCCTTTCAAAGTGTGAAATGAAATGAATTTAACATGCATAATAATAAGATTCTGCTTGCTTTAGAGAAAGCATGTACTTTTAAAATGCTCTTTCTAATATTCATTTTTCCACCCACTAGGCCATTCCTTTCATTAACAGTGATTAAAACTAAGCGTTTGTGCTCGTAAGCTTGCCCTGTGTGGATGAACACTTACGTCTTACTAATGGTAGTAGTTTAAAATACCCTGTTGGGAAAACCTAGCTATCTAAGAAATGGGTTCATAGATGGTGTCGTGGTTTAACCCCAGTCAGCAACCAAGCACCACACAGCCGCTCGCTCACCCTCCCCCCCGGTGGGATGGGAGAGAGAATCTGAAGAGCAAAAGTAGGAAAACTCATGGGTTAAGATAAGAACAGTTTACTACTTGAAATAAAATAACAACAACAACAACAACAACAATAATAATAAATTGTAATGAAAAGGAAAACAAGAGAGAGAGAGAGAGAGGAACAAAACCCAGGAAAAACAAATGATACAACCGCTCACCACTTGCTGACCGATGCCCAGCCAGTCCCCAAGCAGTGGTTGCTGCCTCTCGGCCAACTCCTCCCAGTTTATATACTGAGCATGACGTCATATGGTATGGAATATCCCTTTGGTCAGCTTGGGTCAGCTGTCTTGGCTGTGCCTCCTCCCAGCTTCTTGTGCACCTGGCAGAGCATGGGAAGCTGAAAAGTCCTTGACTTAGTGTAAGCGGTACTTAGCAACAGCTAAACCATCACTGTGTTATCAACATTCTTCTCATACCAAATCCAAAACACAGCACTATACCAACTACTAGGAAGAAAATTAACTCTATCCTAGCCAAAACCAGGACAGTATACACCTCTTATTCTATACCATCTACGTCATGCCCAGGTCCTACACTTTCCAATACATTCCAATTATCACCACGACTTTTCCTGTCTTTTGATATACACACAGAGATATCATTCCCTTAGCCTATAGGCTATCCCTCTAGAATGTCCGTTGAGTTCATTTATACTATGACTTTGGGGTCCATCTGTCATAACAATCTTTCAGGGCAGGAGAGATGGTGTGTGGTGTTGAACTGTTGCATGAAGCTAGTTCTGGTTCCACCACCACTGCACTTTGCTCAGTTCATCAAAGTTCATTCTTCATTAATTTGGGTGATTATTACTGTAATACCGTTGATATGGCGTATAGCAACCATAGAAGTGATGACATACAGTATTATATAGCAATTAACATCATACAATTTGGTTCCTTGGCTATTTTCACCCAAAATCAAATCCCCTTGAGGTACACATTGGAATTCCCCATCCTTTTGTATTACCCACCAAGTGCACGCAGGTCCTTGAGCGAAAGCAATCTCACAGATGGGTTTTCCTTTGCCAAGGCAGGAGTAACCCAGACTGTCTTCCCCAGCATATTTCTTATATGCAGGACAGGGACTTTATCCCCATCTACAGTACATAAAAGTTTTGATTGGGCAGGTCCAGCTCAATTGGAAGATTCCTGAGTGTTGACTAACCACATGGCCTTTGCTAAATGTGTATCCCAATGTTTAAATGTCCCACCACCCATTGCTTTCAGTGTAGTCTTTAGCAGTCCATCGCATCATTTGATTTTCCTGGAGGCTGGTGCGTGATAGGGGGTGTGATATACCCACTCAATGCCATGCTCTTTGGCCCAGGTGTCTATAAGGGTGTTTCAGAAATGAGTCCCGTTGTCTGACTCAATTCTTTCTGGGGCGCCATGTCACCGTAAGACTTGCTTTTCAAGGCCCAGGATGGTGTTCTGGGTGGTGGCATGGGGCATGGGATATATTTCGAGCCATCTGCTGGTTGCTTCCACCATGGTGAGCACATAGCGCTTGTCGTGGCGGGTTTGTGGGAGTGTGATATAATAAGTCTGCCAGGCCTCATATTTATATTGCAGCCATCATCCTCCATATCAGAGAGGCTTTAACTGCTTGGCTTGCTTGATTGCAGCACATGTTTCACATTCATGGATAACCTGTGCAATAGAGTCCATGGTCAAGTCCACCCCTCGATCATGAGCCCATCTGTATGTTTCATCTCTTCCTTGATGGCCTGAGGTGTCATGGGCCCACCGAGCTATAAATAATTCACCCTTATGTTGCCAGTCCAGATCCACTTAAGCCACTTGGATCTTAGCAGCCTGATCCACCTGCTCGTTGTTTTGGTGTTCTTCAGTGGCCCGACTCTTGGGTATGTGAGCATCTACGTGATGTACTTTTACAACCAGGTTCTCTACCTAGGCAGCAATGTCTTGCCACAGCACAGCAGCCCAGATGGGTTTACCGCTGTGCTGCCAGTTGTTCTGCTTCCATTTCTGTAACCACCCCCACAGGGCATTTGCCACCATCCATGAGTCAGTATAGAGAGAGAGCGCTGGCCACTTTCCTCGGTCAGCAATGTCTAAAGCCAGCTGGATGGCGTTTACTTCTGCAAATTGGCTCCATTCACCTTCTCCCTCACCAGTTTCTACAAATTGCTGTATAAGACTCCATACAGCAGCCTTCCATCTCCAATGCTTTCCTATGACATGACCCATCAGTGAACAGAGCATGTTGCTTCTCGTTTTCTGGTAGTTTGTTATACAGTGGGACCTCCTCAGCACGCATCACCTCCTCCTCTGGGGATATTCCAAAATCTTTGCCTTCTGGCCAGTCCATGATCACTTCCAAGATTCCTGGGCGACTGGGGTTTCCTGTTTGGACCTGTTGTGTGATCAGTGCGACCCACTTACTCCACGTAGCATCGGTTGTGTGATGTGTAGAGGAGACCCTTCCTTTGAACATCCAGCCCAGCACCAGCAGTCGGGGTGCCAGGAGGAGTTGTGCTTCAGTACCAACCACTTCCGAAGCAGCTTGAACCCCTTCATATGCTGCCAATATCTCCTTCTCAGTTGGAGTGTAGCGGGCCTCGGATCCTCTGTATCCCCGACTCCAGAACCCTAAGGGTCGACCTCGAGTCTCCCCTGGTACTTTCTGCCAGAGGCTCCAGGTAGGGCCATTCTCCCCGGCTGCGGTGTAGAGCACATTCTTTACATGTTGTCCTGCCCAGACTGGCCCAAGAGCTACTGCCTGAACTATCTCCTGTTTAATTTGTTCAAAGGCTTGTCATTGCTCAGGGCCCCATTTGAAATCGTTCTTCTTCCTGGTCGCATAATAGAGAGGGCTTACAATCAGACTGTAACTTGGAATATGCATTCTCCAAAAACCCACCAGGCCTAAGAAAGCTTGTGTTTCCTTTTTGCTAGTTGGTGGAGACATGGCTGTTATTTTGTTGATCACATCCATTGGGATCTGACGCCATCCATCTAGCCATTTTATTCCTGAAAAGTGGATCTCCCGTGCAAGTCTCTCGACCTTACTTTGTTTTATGGCAAAACTGGCTTTCAGAAGGATTTGGACTATTTTCTTCCCTTTCTCAAAAAATTCTTCTGCTGTGTTGCCCCATTTGATGATGTCATTAATATATTCCAGATGTTCTGGAGCTTCACCCTATTCAAGTTGATTGTGTTTTAACCCAGCAGGCAGCTAAACACCAAACAGCCACTCGCTCACTCCCTGCAGTGGGATGGGGAAGAGAATCGGCAATGATTCTGTGAAAATGATAACACTTATGGGTTGAGATAAGAACAGTTTAATAATTGAAATATAATATTATAATAATAATAAGAAGAAGTAATGAAAACGAAGATAACAAAAAGAGAGAGAAATAAAACCCAAGAAAGACAAGTGATGCAAATGAAAAACAATTGGTCACCACCCCAACCAACCGATGCCTGGCCAGTCCCCAAGCAGCGGCTCCCCGGCCAGCTTTCTGTTAGTTTATATACTGAGCATGACATCATATGGTATGGAATATCCAGTCGGCCAGTTTGGGTCAGCTATCCTGGCTGTGCCCCCTCCCAGCATCTTGTGTATCTCCAGCCTTCTCAGTCAGTAGAGCATGAGAAGCTGAAAAGGCCTTGACTTAATGTAAGCACTTCTCAGCAATAACGAAAACATCTCTATATTATCAAAACTGTCTTCAGCCCAAAACCAAAACATAGTCCCATACTAGCTACTACGAACAAAATTACGAAATGTGCTAGCCAAAACCAGCACACAGTGCCATCTGGATCAGTCCATGGCAAATGGTAGGGCTGTGTTTCCACCCCTGGGGCAGTTGATTCCAGGTGTACTGGACGCCTCTCCAAGTGAAAGCAAACTGTCGCCTGCACTCTACTGCCAAAGGGATTGAGAAGAACGCATTAGCAATATCAGTTGTAGCGTACCATTTGGCTGCCTTTGACTCCAGTTCATATTGAAGTTCTAGCATGTCCAGCACAGGAGCACTCAACGGCGGTGTGACTTCATTCAGGCCACGATAGTCTACTGTTAGTCTCCACTCACCATTAGACTTTTGCACTGGCCATACGGGACAGTTAAAAGGTGAGTGAGTCTTGCTGATCACGCCTTGGCTCTCCAGTCGATGAATCAGCTCATGGATGGGGATCAGAGAGTCTTGGTTGGTGCGATATTGTCACCGGTGCACCGTTGTGGTAGTGATTGGCACCTGTTGTTCTTTGACCCTCAGCAACCCCACAACAGATGGACAGATAGAAAGACAGATGAAAAATACTACTCATCTTCATCTCTAAAACTGTGAACATTCACAACTGTTCTACAGTTCAGGATTGAGTGCCCTAAAGCAAAACTATATATGTGTTTGCAATTTAATATTTTTTCTTACTAGCAAAGACATTATGATATATCAGAAAAATGTAGCATATTATGTGATACTTCCAGCAAGCTGCTCATATCTTTTGGCTGCAGCAATGGTCCATATGTTTGACATCCTTTATGTAACCCAGTGATACATCATTAATTGTAATTTCATGCCAGGGCTATTGGCAGGCTCTGTGGACAATGACAACAACTACTGCTTGCTAAAATTCTTTTATAAACTATGGGGTAATTTTCATCTGTCCCTGTAATCTAAAGAATGTATAGTGTTCACAGAGTATCACATTCTTGTGCTTTAAAATGAAAGCAGCCTGGCTGTGGGTGAAAAAATTTGCTTCACAGGGAGCCACAGAAAGGATAGAGAAATATGTCTCTTTAGAATCTGAGAATTATTTCCTGTGGTAACTGGAACTGCTATTAATTTAAAATTCAGTCCTCATATATTAATCTGCAATATCGTCTAAGGGATTTTTTTGTTAATAGTCACTAGCATTCATCAAAAAACAAAACAAAATCCTTTCTTTTCCCGGGTCCTTAGTTTTCTCATACACTTTAAAACTCTTAACCTTGACCAGGACTTGATACTATTACATGTGTAAGGAAGCAATCAAACCTCTCACACTGCACAAGTCTGCCTGGTTGTCAATACATACAAAGTCCACAGCACCAAGGATTTTCTGAAGCCTGTGATATCTCAGAAAACTGGTTTGTTTTTTCTTTTTTCTTTCTTTCTTGTGCATCTCCAATCTTTCAAAAATTTGAATACAGCTGTAAGTCTGTGAGGAGAAGTCAGCAGTCTGGATGGCAAATTGAACTTCAGACAGAAAGAGGGGGTTTGGGAGGTAAAGGGCAGCCAGATTTAGGCTAATGTATGTGTTTCTCTTAGCCCCAAATGATTTGCTTTCTGTTAAAGCTCAAAGAATTCATACTTGCTGGATAGTTACTGCTGAGGTAGTGACTTTAAGTATGCCAATTTGCACTGAAGATTTATCCCTATATTTCCAAACTTGTTTTCCAGCTGTCATACTGGTCTGCACCACACAGTTCACTGACTGTGTTCTCACTACTTGTTTAAAATATAAAGGTTTGTTTCATTTCATGAACTGAGATTGCCACTAAAAGAGAAAAATTTTAGGCACATAGTCTTCGCATGACTGTAAGGATGTACCAATTCACTGCTAATTACTGTAATACAGATGTTTGCCCTGTCTACGTCCATAGTTGCATGCCTGAAAGTGCTATATGATTTCCAGGCAGGTTCATTAATTTACTAGCCTGTTAAGTTAGCATGAAAAGCAAAGAAAACAAACTGGTTTAGGTTTATTTATTGAACTAAGTCCAGAAAATGCATCTCTCTTCTTTTATTGAGTGGCTATGGGCTGAAATGTGACATACCTTTGGGAAAAACAAATCAAGGACTATTTAAGTGGTTGTTTACTTCAAGAAATGCAAAACATGCTGTTTGAGAAGCTGAATCATTAAAACAATTGCAGTGGGACATGGTGCTTTTCACACTGAGATGAAAACCTTTACATAGATCATCTAATCTGTTTATACCATATTTTCCACCAAGGTATCAGATCATTGACGTACTGACTTGAATTCCATATAAGTTGCCGGGCAGACTGACCCACAGCTAGATACTTCAGAAGCTTTTATGAAGAGATACTATCTTAAATTAATTGCAATATTATACATTTATAGTTACACTCCTGTCTTTCCTGGAACTGGGTGTATATGGGGGAGGGGGGTGGTGGTGTTCACTCACAATATTTAATTTTATTCTGAAGGGATGAATTTTGTACTTTGCCTTGAAGATGAGTGAGCTTCGTGGTTGTTTCCATCCTCATATGGAGGAGTGCTCCAAAGCTCCTTCTGTCACCATAATTGACTGCCTAGCTGATAGCTCCACCACCCCTGAGGACTGGATCTTTTCACACAATGAGAAATTCTTATCCCTGAAGTAACCTGGATCTAGGGCTTTGAAGATTAGAATTAGAACAAGGAATATGATTTAACATTCACTCAAGAGCCGGTGTAGTGTTCACAGCACTGGGATGATGTACCAAATTTACTTATTTTGCTTAGCAAGCAGAGTGACGAGTTTTGATCAGCTGCCCATTGAAGGCTATCGTTGGCACGGCCAGCGCAGAATACTATAACTGTGGAGCCTGGAAGCCATGAATATGTACAAAGCTATTGCCAAGTCAGCATCTGAGAGGATGTTCATAGGAACAGCCTGCTGGCTCATCATGGATGGGAGAATTTATTTCTGACAGATTTCATACTTGGGAGGATGTCAGCTAACCCTGAGGCTGTGAAGTCTCCTGATGGTCAGAAAACAGACCCCTCATTTGAGGACGTTGTCACGGCTTTGGCTAGTTCTTCAAAATGTTACCCTTTTCCGTCTAACCTCGCTTCTGTCTTGTTCAGATTTACTTTCAGACAGCTGAATTTCAATTCAGAAGCTGATCTCCTGTAGGCACTGAGGCAGATGGAAAGCAGTGCTGTTAGGATATGATGAGAAAGACGGTTTGAACTGAGAGTCAGTAACATACTGTTCACTGTGGTGTTTCAAAAATATCTCCTGGTAGTTTTACATGTGTGGCTACCAGAATAAAACAGAAGACTGGAGAAGTTCACCAGCAAGGGGCCCAGATAAGAGGTACCGTTACCAGTCACAAACGGTTTGGATCATTCACAGTGGAATGATTTGATCCAGCTTTGTGCAGTTTGCTCGTTGCTGCGTGACGCTGCATGCGATGGCTAGTACGGCAAATGTAGCTGCAAGACCCAACAGCAGAAGTATCAGAATGTTATCACAGCCTGGGACTGACATGTTGTAAATACAAAAAAATGAGCAAAATCTTTCCCTAGTGCTCCCTCTCTCTTAAATATAGTTTGAACTGCATTAACAAATGATATGATGGTGGTTTTATGTGAAATTAGTTAATTGTCCTTTGTCACAGTTTCCTCTGGGAGGTGGACTGCAACAAAGGGAAAGTATAACAATCACATACAAAAAAGCTGTTTTGCCATCTGTTTGTTTATTTTTACAGTTCTGTGTATTACTCTTTTCTGTCTGAGGAAAAAACTATTAAAACTTGTTAAAGTTTTCATTTCTTCATCTATTTACATTTCATATAGATATGGAATAATCTGAGATGTATTATTGACAATAATATAATAAACTGATCAAAATGGACAGGAAAGGATGTCTTAGAATATCAGATTTATTTATAGATAGTCAATTTTCAGTCCTTGCAGACCTACAAGTTAAGAATAAATTGGATGGCATAGAGTTTTGTAAATATGTGAAGTAAAGAAATTGCTTCCTGTGAGTGCTAGTCTCTTCATTTCTGTATCTAGAACAATGACTGAGGAACTGTTGATTTGAAAAAACAAGGAACAAGCAATGTTACACTTGTGTAGTGTATCCTCTTCCACAGGGAAAAAAAGGAACTTTAGAGGTATACATACAGAAAATGTTTAGTTCTTTTCTCAGAAAAAGAGATTTAGGTCTCTCTGTGAGGGAAGGGACAAAGTCAGATCCGGAGATGAGGAATCCTATGAAATATCATGTTACAGACCTAGTGCAGTCTTACCTGGATGCCTGTATGTTGTTCTTGTCCCCTGATGGTGAAAGTTAAAGTTTTACTAGACGTCAGAGTTGCTCATGAAATCCCGCAGTGCAAAATGAAATAAATCTTTCACTGCACTTCATGCAAGCAGTGGTCTGTTCTAAAGAACAGTGGGGTGAGGTCTGAAATGGCTGGGGGTAATAAGCACTCAAGTTTGATATGAGCTCAGAAAACTCCTCTGAACTATCTCCTCAGTCCCAAAGTCCTGAGAAAAGACCTGCGGAAAAAGAAATGAATTTGCTAATCTGTAAAACAGAGATGGTCCAGAATTTTCTGAAGCGTCCCTGAAATCAGAGATGCCAAAAAAGTCTTCCCAGCCTTGCTTTCCCCTGCTAAACACTACAAAAGCTTATATCAACTATAGTACATGTTTGTGACCTATGCTTTCCACTGATTTTACCTACTGAGTCCAAATAACTGTAGGCTTGTTGTTTGTGCTTCTGTTTTGTGTCCAGTGGGGCTAGATGAAGGGACTGCTAGCCCTGTGGAAAAACAAGGAACTGCTGTTTCTACCTGAATCACATTCTTCAAAGACTAGAATTATGTTTGTCTGAAAAGCTGTATAATTTTGAAAAAAAAAAAAAAAAAGGGGGGGGGTGGGGGGGGAAAGGGTGCCCTGTACAACAGATCATTGCTGGTCTGAATAGACACACATCACACAAATCGCGGGTAGGACTTCATACTGTTAGCAAGGAAAGCATTTCTCAGATTAATAACTGAGAGCAAAAGTTACCTCACTAAAGCATTGGAAGGGCAAGACAAGGCTCACAGAATGAGAATGGATTGCAGGGTTAACAGAGGCACCCTCACATGAGGGAATTGCTTATAGACTACAAAATAACTATAATAAATTTGAAAAGATCTGAGGACAATTCTGGGAATTTATCAAACCTTGAAAATAGGCCATGTATGTAAGCACAAAAGATTGATACACTCTAACCCTGGACTCTGCCTCTCCCCTTTTCTCTCTGACATCATGCTTTGGCACACAAGCAGAAAAAAAAAAAAGGTAGAACGTCAGTTGTTCATTTCCAATACAAACAGGAAAAAGTAAATAGCAATTTGAATAGTGCTTTTGTATAGAGATAATACTTCTCATTCTGTTATTAAAAATACCCTGTATTTATTCCTGCTTCATATTTATTATCAGTCTATTTTACTTCCTCTTTCTGTATTTAGTAGATTCAAATGAATTAGGATTTAGTATTAAGAAATAATTGTAGGGTGTGGGGGGGTTGTATATCAATGGATTTCATCATGACAAGCCATGTGTGGGGAAGAGTACATTGCACAGTGGTTGCAAAAGCCGTTTGGAATCAGTCTTTGCTTTGAGAGGAGGCACGTGTCATGTAATGATGGTCACTGATGCCACATGAAGCAAATCTCCTTCCTACCATTTGCATCTGATTCCTGAACAGAACAGAATGCAAGTGGCACTGTAAAGATGTACAAAACATTGGATGGTATAGAGTTGGTCCTGACATAATTTCAAAAGATTTGGCCAAGATCCTGTCCACCTGATTTTACTGTCGAGTAGTTCACTGGGATGGTCTTTCTTTCCATCAGCTACTGAGGAAGCCCAGAACAACCAAAAGCCTAACTCAATTATGTCCCTGGTATTAGTTTAGATGAATTCTATCTTTACAGCTTAACTCAGCACGGCAAAACAAGAGGGCTGTGTGGCTGAGGATATACAAATAAAACACAAGTTTTATGCAAGACAAGTGGCATACTAAGAAGAAAAGTGAGCTCAGCGAATAGTTCAAGAAACAGTGGACACAAACAGCAGTGATGTCACATTAGCAGTGACTCCAATTGGAAACATGCAGAGAAGAATAGTTAAAAGTCTCTTCATTCCGATAGATCTTCTGTAACTAGTTCAGAGTACACAGTAGACAGACAAGTTATTATTTTCATAGCCCATTAGAAGGCAGGGAAACACACACTATTACACAGCACATTACATTTTCTTAGGAGTCACTATATATTTCTGGCAAAAAATATGTGCTTTTTATGCATCACTTCTGGTGTGGAAGATGTCACTTTATAACTAGATACTTTAAAAAGTACAGGACTGAAATGGAACCGAGGTGCTTACATCCAAAAATAAACATCCAGCTGCTGCCTGATCCTGGTTTAACCCTGAACTCCATGTCTCCGCTTGGCTTCATAGTCTCCTTTTGCTGGAAGTAGTACATCTCTGCAAGGCCAAGTGTCATGAATGCATAAGATTAACTGGAGTCAGAAACTACATATTCTTCTAGGGTCTCTGAAAAGTCTGATCTATACATTTTCTTAACATGCTAAGCTCCTTTAGCAAGAAGTCTTTAAAAAAATCACAGTAACTCTGCTTCGTATATTAGTCAACGGCTGTATTAGTCACTCAGAAGTGGAAGAACCTGCATTTAATTGATTCTTCAACCTGAAGAAATTCAAACCACTTGTTCCAAAAGGCTGCCCTGAGCACTGAGCATTTGTCTATGACATATGTGGGAAAGTGCAGGTGGAATTAAAGGTGAAGAGAGGTTTTTCTTGTTGGAGCTGCGGTATTATGCAGCAATGAATTTATGATTTGTGTGGCAGAAAGTGCAGAAAGGTCGCTATGACTATCAAACAGCTCCACTCCCTTTTCCCAATTTTAAAATATTGGATAAATATTTCTAACACCCAGAAGAACACCTTAGCCTGCATGCCACAGAGTCAAGTAATATTTTTTTCCTTTTCTTCCGTGCTGCCTCCCCCCCTTTCATTTCATTAACATGAATGTATTATGTAAATGAATTTGAGGGGTTGCTCTAAGTTTTCTTGCCTTACATTGGCATTCAACTACATACTACAAGATAATTCTAAACTGGTAGCAAGGACCAGTAAACAAATATAGAGCAGGGAAAAATTCAGCATTGCTTTAGGACAGAGTGACACCTCAGATGTCAGTGGAAATTGGACTATTAGGAGCTTACCATAGGAAAAAATATTACACTAAATAATCACAGAGTCATATAATAATTTAGGCTGAAAGGGACCTCTGGGGGACATCTAGTACAACTTCCTACCGCTCAAAGCAAGGGTAAATTCAAAATTAGACCAAGTCGTCCAGGCCTGCTCCAGTTGAGTTCTGACTATTTCCAAGGACAGAGACTACACAGCCTCTCTGGGCAGCCCCTTCAAGGGCTTAAGCATTCTCAGGGTGAAGAGTCTTTTCCATGTATCTAGTCTGAATTTCCTTCACTGTAACTTGCAACCATTGCTTCTCATCCTGTCATTGCACCTTCGCAGCGAGTTTGGCTCCATCTTCTCTATCACCTTCTTTAGGCAGTGGAAGACTGTAGTTGGGTTCTTCCCTCTTCTTCTTGTCTCCACGCTAAACAAATCCAGTTCCCTCAGGCTCTCCTCATATGTCCTATGTCCGTCCTCCTAAGCATTTTAGCAGTCTTCCTCTAGACTTTCTCTAACTTGTGGATATCTACCATTCACAGTAGTGACCCAAACCAGATATAATATTCCAGAAGCAAGCACAAAAGTTCTGGGAAGATGGGAATGAACACTCCCCTTGATTTTCTGGCTATATCCTTAATAATGCAGCCCCATATATGATTAACCTTCTTCACCCAAGGGTGCATGCTGACTCAAGTTCCACCTGTCCCTCAGGATCACCAGGCCCTTTTCTGCAGAGCTGTCCTTCCATCCAGTCAGTCCACAGCCAGTACTGTTGCATGCTTTATTCAATTTCAAGTGCACGACTGCATTGCCTTTGCTGAATTTCATGAGACTTTTGTCAGGCTGTTCCTCCAGCTTGCTGAGGTTCCTCTGAAGCCCAGCATATCAACTGCGACTCCCAGTCCTTCAGACCTATCGGATCTTACAGACATACATAATTTAATACCTGAATTCTGATATCTGCATAATTCAAGGACCTCTCTAAATGAAAATTTCACAATAAAATATAGTAATAACAATTAACAATAAAAGATTTTGACTAAAGTATATTCCAAGTGAAAAGCCATTTTGGTATGATAGAAAAATGTTCAGTAAAAATACGTATCTATTAAACAAAGGTATGTTTAGCTTTGATTTTGGGTGAGTGAAGGGCCTTGTTTTACCTTTTGTGTGTGTGTGCGTGCCAGCAACATCGATAAGTTTCTTTGATTTGGCCTCAGTTTAGAATTACATTTTGTCAATGTCTCTGCTCATGTTATTAGTTCAGAATGTTTCTGACCTTTCCTTTAGATTTCTCAGTTTCTGACTAATCACACACGTTCCTTGTAACAGCTTTTCTGTAGTGCCTTCAAATTACATCTCATTTACTACTAAGACATCCTCTGCAAATTGATAATAGAGGAAATGTTTTACCGATATCAGAAAGTAGTTCTACATATTTTCTTCAGGGTTTTATCCTCAGAAGCAGCCCTGGATATTAGAATCAATTCTGTTAAATAAGACAAGACTTTCAAATCAGGTTGACCCATTTGTAGTCTAAGTCTGAATTTTGATACCCTTCTCACAAGAAATCTGAAAGACAAATTTCTATTAAATTTACAAATTTCAATTTTCAGCTGCCTGAGGACAGCCACCTGGTGCTATTTTTGGCACCGTGGGATATCATATCCAGCCTTCAGCTCCTGTTCCAGAAAGGTGTGGGTCTCATATTTATTCTGTGGCATATCTTCCAGGTCGGTGCAATCATCTTAGATGCAGTAGGACATCTGAAGTGGTACTAGATATCTGTTCAGCTAAATGAATCAAGCTCTGACTGTGTTGACTACATCTCCATTAGTTACAATGGAAACCTAGACAAATAGCAGAAATCTAAACAACTATGTTGTAGACAGCTTGAGTGGAATTTACTTCTGGATAAAAACATGTTAATGTAGCTGTCTACAAGTAGAAGCTTGAATATGAGCTAAGTTTACGACTCCTTTTACAGACAATGGAGATTTAGGCCTTGATCCAGTTGCCTGCACACTAGATGACTATCTAGTATCATTTAAGAGTCTTTAGGTGCTGCCTTACCTCCAGCTGCCTCTCTAGAAAGGCATAACTCTCCAATAAGTCCCGTGACATTGCTCTGTAAAACTATATTTGATATCCTAGCACATGTCAAAAGGTACCAGGTGCCCATGTTGAAGCAGCTGAATCAAGCCTGTAGACATTGCATTAAAAGGAGATGAAAGAACTATTCAACAGGTCATAAACTACACACTGAAGGCTTTCTGCTCAAAATCTGACTGCTAAAGTTAGGTGAACTGAATCCTACCAATTATGTCACAAATACAAACCGAATGACTGTTCTTGGTATCTGCCACAACAAATATTGCATGTGCACAAATGTGTGTCGTGCTTTTAAAAGTAACCTGTTGATCCCTCAGACATAGAATTCTGATTTTTTTTTAGTCTGTGCAGAAATCTTTTTTTTTCTATACTGAGCTGTATACTGACCAACAACATACAGATTATTACAGTTCTATCAGTGTGTCCTCTGTAATGAACCTACTAAGATCTTATAGCCCTTGACTTAAGGTGCGGGATACTTTCCTAGGGTCATGGCCCAGGGGATAATCTTGGTATATTTACTCTTTGGCATCATCCGTTGAGAGCTTCCCTATCTCTGTGAGATGCCTTTTTTTATCATCGCCCTGTGTTCTTTTGCATGCACCCTCTTTTCAAGACCATTTGCTCATTTTAAACCCAAACAGGGTATACTTACTTCTTGCTTCAGTGCAAATTCCATATATAGGCACAAAATTTTTCATGCTCATGCTGTAAAAGCTACAGCCTTCTTCCCTGTGTCAGACTATTGACTCAGAATTTTTAGGTTAAATAAGGTGAAATGTGTAATATCCAATTCAGATCATATTCTGTTTTAGTGGGGATAACTTTTTTCTGACCACAGTAAATCTAGAGCTTCAATGATTTATTTTCTGCCAAATGTGTTTTTCTTAAAGCAATGTTATTACCATTGCTTCTGGAAGCACACTGGCTTGTACACCCATATCTAACTTGAAATTAGTATCCGTCCTATTTGTTTTTATGAGGATATAGTCATGCAAGGCAATGTTGCCCATTACTCCTCCAAAGAGTTCTGCTTAACTAAAAATGACATTATCACTCCTTGCACATGTAGTTCGTCTTCTACTGATGCCTGCAAACTCCTGCTGTGAAGCATAATCCTTTGCAGTTTTGACTTTTTTTTTTTTGAAGGCATTGCCGTGTCCCGTTTTAGCAGACTGTCATTTGAGTTCTGTTGTATGATACTCTGCAGCAAGTGTCTTTTATTCTTCCATATTGGACACTTTTGCACCCACAGCATCAGATTGTTGATCAAATAAGTTTAGCTATATGACTATTTTATCTTAGAACAACCTTGAAAAAAGATTAATTTTAGGTAGTCGCCATCTCTGTAGATTTTTTTTTTCTTTTTTTCATTCTCTTTCCCACTGTGGTTTGGTCTCATATTAAGAGCTGAAAAACCATCGAACTGGTTTTTCTTTTGTTGAATAATAATTTTTTCAGTAACTCAAGTGTGGTCTTTACCTTCTTTTTGTACTTTTTAGTTTCATTTATATTGTCAGCCTAATTCACTCTTGGGTTTTTTGAAGAGCCCTATTTTGCTAGTGAAGTGGATGTGAAATTTTATTAATTGTCAAAAAATAAACGTGAACTATAACTTTAAAAGTGACCCTAAGGTGAGTGGTTTAGATGCCCAGCTTTCTGATATCTGTGTTACAGTGGACAAATCCCACTGTAGATGTCTTGTCCAAAGTAGTTATCTAGTCTTCCTCCATAGTGAAAGCAGAGTGCTCAGACTCTCCATAAGGTAATTCAGCTTACCTGTGTTGGACCTTATTTTAGGATGAGTTTAATGGCTTTCTGGTGTTGAATCCCACTGATGTCCTCAGAAGTAAAGCCAAAATATATTTAGAGGTCAAATTGTCAAAGAGATTTGTATCCTTTGTCTTGCTAGTTTTGGTTTGGTACAGCATTGTATATGGTAACAACATTTAAAACCAATATAACCACTACCAAGTGCTATATAGGATAGGCTTAATCTACAAAATACTGTATGGTGTAGATATAAACTTAGTGCTCTTACAATTACATAGTAAGATCGAGAAGTCTGCGACATAACTGGACGAGAACAGCATCTGTCTTCATGCATAATTCCATATCTTTTATCCGTAGGTGGAATTCTGTATCCCAATGTCTGTAGCACAGTTGTAATTAGAGGTGTGTACGTCAGAGTTCTGAATGCTCTCACGCAAAATAAAATACAACTAACCAACCAATCTCAGAATATTTGAAAAATATCAAACAGCGCACTTAGTATTACTAATGCTTCTTCTGAGACTAGAAGGAATAGCAGAGGGTTTCTGCAAAAGGAGAATAGAAACCTTTTTTAACTAAAAAGAATGTTTAGAAAATACAAGGTTTTTGTATTCCACATTTCTTTGCAGCAATTATTATACTTGCTTTGGACAGCTGACTTGTTGAGAGTGAATTACTGAATTAGGTATCAGAAGATCCAACTTTAGCAATGATTCTCCATGGCAGCTGTGACTCCGGAGTTATTGACTTCTTGTCGTGGTTTAATCTGGCAGGCAGCCAAATACCACGCAGCCGCTCACTCACTCCTCCCGCCCCCCCAGTGGGACGGGGAGAGAATCGGAAGGGTAAGAGTAAGAAAAACTCGTGGGTTGAGATAAAGACAGTTTAATGGAACAGAAAAGGGAAAATAATAATAATAATAATGATAGAATATACAAAATGAGTGATGCACAATGCAATTGCTCACCACCCGCACTGACCGATAACCAAGTAGCGATTGGTACTTCCTGGATCACGCCTACTGTTCATATACTGAGCATGACGTCACATGGTATGGAATACACCATTAGCCAGCTGGGCTGGCTGTCCTGATTATGTTCCCTCCCATCTCGTGTACCTAGCTCAGTCAGTAGGCATGGGAGCTGTCCTTGGACTAGGAGGGTACTCAGCAACAACTGAAAACATCAGTGTGTTATCAACATTCTCCTCATATTAAACCCAAAACACAGCACTAAGAAGAAATTTAACCTTATCCCAGCCAAAATCAGGACACTTCTTAATAGTTAGTCATTCCTCTTGGTTTGAAACTGAAAAGAGACAAGAAAAAGGAACTAGAACATATCTGAATATCACAAAATATGTGCATAATATTTTCAAATCTTAATAAAGATGTAGGTTTCTACACCAGAACATGAAGTGGTTTAAGGAAAAAAATCTGAAATAAAAGTTACACACTGTACATTGTGATTATCAATATAAAACTTGAGTGTTTATATTGAAAAAGCGTTCTTTTGGAGATGATCCACCTGTATTGTTCACAGAAAGAATAGCTGTTCAGCAATAGTCAAAAGCTTTCTGAAATACATGAAATATTAGCTAAGCTGAGAATGTTTATCAATAAGCTAGTATTATGGTGAGTGCTCAATCACAATTTGTATTTGTACTATTCTGATCTCTTAAAAAGCAGTCTAATACTATCTTGGAAAAACAATGTTGGTCTGTTTGCGTTCTTGGTTAATTATCATGTTCACTTCCGGAGCAAAAAAATTAACCACCAGAATGAGAAACCCTAACAACATGCCCAAACTGAAGATCTGCCAACCATATTCCAACAAATCTCAAGCAGAATTCCACTGGCCAAAGCCTGTTTCATCAGGAAAGTCACACTTTAAAATCGCTTATTTGTGAGATACCTTGACCACAAATGTGTTATACAATCAATATTGTGTGAAATTAGCAGGGTGTAATACTGGTATTCTTTGAACTCTTTTCCAAGGAAAACTGTGTCATTTAATAATTCTTAAAAAAAATCGTGGTTTAATAGACAATTAGTTAGAAATATTGGAATGATCTGGTTTGGCTAACCCTGCATAAAAGGATCTACCTTGCTGCTTATTCTCATTCCCCAAATTACGATCAATCCAAGTAAAATTGAGTAGCTGAAAAACATCTCAGGCTGTGGCCTGGAATAGAGAATGTACAGGGAGGAAAAACATAAATGAAATTACAATGCAACTTTATGTTTATCAAATATTTTGCTGTCAGAACAAATTGACCAGAAATAGTATGTTGATCCTAATTCTCAGCTGGCTTGCCTCTGCTGACTAGTGTAATATATATATTTACAGAGTAAATGCTGGCATGCACAAATATGAATTACACTTTGGCAGAAAATGAATTATAGCTGACAAATTGACCTCTTTAGTGTGTAGCAGATTAAGAGACAAAAAATGAGCCATTTTAAACCATTTCTTAAAAAAATGAGTATGCAAACTCTCTTTTACAAAACAAAGTGATTAGTACATGAAGACAACATAAAAACCAATATGAAGACAACATATAAACCAAAGCTGCTTGAAAAAGCCAGGCTGTTTTCTTTGGTTGTATTGCCATAATTTGTATTCGTTTCAGAGGTATATTAAAAGAAATCATTAATTAATTAATGTTATTAAAACCCCAATAAATTCAAGTTAGGTTCAGGTATTTAATGAGCACTCATGTAAAACCATTAAAAAACATAGTGATCAATATGATCAAAGACTGTAGGATTGATAATTTACAAGTTCGTTCATGACCATAATGCCTATATGAATCTGGTTTCCAGGGGTGCTTGCTTCACTGCCAGATATGGGCTCCCAGCAACATCTCTGAAAATAATCACAAGGAAGTATGATAGTCATCAGTTAGCAGAGCTGCAATCCCAGGCCACTTTAGAAAATGTTTGCATTTGTGATTTACCCAGCCTGGTAAATATCAAGTAGCTCAACTGGGGTCAGTGAAACAGTTTAGAAACTGCAAATTACTGCAACTGCTGCTTTAAACTTGGCGCTTTGGTTTGCTGCACTAATAATTATTTTCAGAGACCTTTACTTCACTCTATTTAGTCATTGCTGGTGAATGCAGTTCTATTGGCAGCTAGATACTCCTAACGTTGCCTATCAATATTACACAGCTTTCTGCTGAAGTGTTTTTTAAACAAGTAATTTGCTTAATATGAAATTCTTTTTATGCGTTAGTTCATTATAACACACATCTATAACTTTAGTCTATGTTTTTGGGATTTCAGCAGAGGATGACTATGCATTTTAAGAACTCATTCAACAGAAATAAAGCTGTACAAACAGCCTAAATTTGAGTAGCTAAGTCCAGAGTTATGACGAGTGCACCTATGCCCATCCCTGTATGGATCCTCTTCCAGTACACTTCATTCAAGTATTGTTGAATAGTCTATCTTTTTTATATTCTGCTCAGGAGTGATTGAAGATGGGTCATATGGAAATTTCTTAGTAATTTCTGTGTTGTTAACAGCAAATGTCTGTCCCCACATCACTTAAGAGAATATAAGTGCATGTGCGGAGTAAAGTCTGATGTTCAGGTCAGTGTAATGGTGTGTTTACAGAGATTGAAGTCAGGAAGAGCAACAGCAAAACTGGTGCTTTAGACACAAAAATTTAGCATCATCACAAAACACTTTTACTCCAAAAAAAGTAAACAGAGCCACAGCACTTATTTTTATACTGTTAATCTGGGAATATTGTTTATTTAGCTTTAGTTGGTACAAATCTGTTCTGCTGAAATGCTAAATCGAGGTTTACAGAGTGGTTGGGAAATTAGATGTCATTATCTTCAGGTCTTGCTCTTTCTGCTCTGCAAGTGCAACCATCTGCAAACAACAGCTCTCTAACAAAGACTCTGATGATGCACACAAACACGATAGATTAAAAAGTTTGAATGAGTGGATTCTAATCTTTGCTCCCAGGGTAGATCATGAACTGCATGATCTAATTTTAGTGCAAAGGAATCTTCAGACGGTGATGGCACAATGAGTCATCCAACCAAACCACCATGCCGTGGTCAGATAATATTGGTCTGCTTATTTAGCTATCATTATTTTTTTCGGTAGACATCAAATGCTAGAGCAATCGACATGTTTGTTCTGGATCTATAACAAGTGCAAACTTCTGTTTTTACTGCCCTGGTGTGGAAAAAGGTCTTAGCAGTATTACTGTGCTGTGAATGATTAATAGGCTAGATACACAAAAAGTTATAGGTACCACATGCTTTTGCATTACTGCATGCTAAGCTTAGATATGACAGACTTTTCTCCCTCCCCAAGCCCAGTAACGTAGTGTTTAGGCCACTCAAAAAAGGAGGGACCAGGCTGAACACTATCACCTGCCAGAGGATCTCAAGCACACAATTGTCACTGCTCCAAAGAAAGATATACCACAAGGCAGAAAGGCTTCTCAACTGGGGTATTGTCAGCTTTTACTGACCGGTCTAAGAATTGCTGTACCAAAGATGAGACATGCTTTAGCTACCCTGCTTCCTGCTCCATGAACAATTCATGCACTTTACCCAATCACTGTTTACTTAATTAAAAAAAAAAAAAAAAGCCCTTCAGTCCATCCCTTAAAGAGAGGATTAGCTCCTAGGGTGAACCCTCTTCTAAGAGCTGCACCTAGATGGAGTTACTCAAAGGCCTTAAATTAAATGATGCAGTTTCTCGATCCCAGGTAAACTTTTAGCTCAGATAACTCCTAGCTGTTCAGCCACAGTAAAGATGAAGTTATTTGAAAATGCAGAACTTTTGTGTGTGAAGAGTAATTTAAAAAGAGAAGTGTCTCTGCAATTCAAGGGTCTCTACGTTAATCACAGAGCTGGATGGGGATTATTCAGGTGAATAGTTCACTTAAGCACCTAAATTTCATCTAAATCCCACTTTGGGCACAGTAATCACTATTTATGTATATCCAAAGGTGTTTATAATGTATCTTATTAAACTAAACTAGAAACCATTCTGAGCATTGGAGAGTAAAGAGATGCCTTTACAAACATTTAAGGTCCTTTCCACCATGGGACTATACTGGCACATGTCCATTATTAAACTGTCTCTTGTTCTCAATAGAAGAATTATTTTTTATTCCCTTCTACAACATTATCACATTTACCAATATAAATCAGCTCTGGAGCCCTCAGCATAAGAAAGACATGGACCTGTTGGAGCGGGTCCAGAGGAGGGCCACAAAAATGATCAGGGGGATGGAACACCTCTCCTATGAAGAAAGGCTGAGAGAGTTGGGGTTGTTCAGCCTGGAGAAGAGAAGGCTTCAGGGAGACCTTATTGCAGCCTTTCAGTGCTTAAAGGGGGCTTATAAGAAAGATGGGGACAAACTTTTTAGCAGGGCCTGTTGTGACAGGACAAGGGGTAATGGTTTTAAACTAAAAGATGGTAGATTTAGGCTAGATATAAGGAAGAAATTTTTTACAATGAGGGTGGTGAGGCAGTGGAACAGGTTGCCCAGAGAGGTGGTAGATGCCCCATCCCTGGGAACATTCAAGGTCAGGTTGGACAGGGCTCTGAGCAACCTGATCTAGTTGAAGATGTCCCTGCCCACAGCAGGGGGTTGGACTTAGATGACCTTTAAGGGTCCCTTCCAACCCAACTATTCTATGAAATCTATTAACTATGTATGTAACTAATTGTATGTAACAGTATCTTTCAGTACTTCACAGACACAGATTATAGCACAAGTTTATCATTTATGACCATTGAATGATCCCCATGGACTTGAAGTCTGTCCAGCATCCATACCTGGACCTAAGACCCCTTATCCAGTCTTTGGGTCTTTCCAGGTGCTAGCCTCATCCTGCTCCATCTCTCCCATAGGTCTCTTGGACACTCTGTGCAGTAGCTTGCCCAGAGACCCCAGTCTCCTGCAGCTGCTGACTTCCTGACTTACAGGCCCTTTAGGCTTGTGACTTCTCGCACCACTGTTTCTTATCCTCCTTGCCACCTGGTCCAACTTAAAGTCCTCTAGCATTCACACACCAACTCAGAATAGACAGCACACCCACACCTAAGATAATTAGAAATATGATGTAATAGGAATACAGGATAGCCATAGTAATCAAGTGCAGGGCTCAGCTGCTTGTTTTCACTCAACCAGCCCCCTGTACCTCATTTTCCCTCTGTTTTACCCACACTTGTTTCTCTTGGCAGTCTGTCTTGATCCCTCATTTTCCCAACCTTCAGTCCTTCCCCTATACATCCAATAATAATTTTCACACAATCTCCATATTCTCTTCCCCTTGCATTGCATAATAAATCCTTTATCCACTTAGGCTTTAACCCCGTAAGTCTACATGGTATTCAGAAGGAACCTTGAAGTCCTTGAAGCATCTTGGTGGATTTCACACCAGGGACAATGGTCTAACTCTCCTCCTATGGTCTTAGGAGCAGCCAATACAGTATGCTTTATATTCACATATTAGATTACTATTTCTTCTCTGTTTATTAGCGTTCCTTGAAGCTTAGTGAATTGGTATGAGTCTTGATACACGGGAAAGTTAGTTTCTGGGTTTTTTTTTCTTTTTCAAAAGAAGAAGTTGAGCTTCTGTCTGGCCTCCTGTGTTGCCATGCTTAGGCTAACACCGTTGCACGGAAGCTGCACTACTCATACTGAAAGAAGCAGGCAGTCATGAACATGGATTAATTACAGGTGCAGGGCTCTTCAACCTCATTGTTCAAGCCATGCTCAGTAGTCCAATTAACAGCATTTATTACTTTTTAGGTCCTTATACTTCTATTTGCATCTTTCCTTGGGCAAATATTTTCAATTCTTCGTCTTTGGATACTGTAGTTAGATTATATAAGAAGATATTTTTTGGATCCTTTTTTGAAGTATCTGCCAATAAGGCTGCCTTTAACAGCAGTAGATTGACTGTTGCTTGCACTGGCCTTTATTTGACATGGGATATTGTCTGAACAGGATTACCAGGGTGAAAAACAAGTGCAGGATTTTGGTTATCTGTATTTTCACAAACACTGTGTGACCCCAGACTTTTTCAAGTTGATATATTCAGTTGCAGAAGCGCAGGGTGCATAAGGACTTCTTTTTGTCATGTGGTGATGTGATGGAGTAGCAGAGACACTGCTTCTTTCTGCAGTGTATCCTCTTCAAGTTCCCCGGGAATCTCTGCATGTCTGAATGGATTTCAAGGCTCAGTAGAGAAATAAGAGAGAAACCTCACAAGGAGCGTTCCTCTTAGACACTTCACATAGTTTACCATTGTGCAAACCTAATTTATGTCATTGCTTTAACTAAAACTAAAATTATAAAGTGGCCACTGGTTAACTTTGGAAGAACATTATAAAGAGACCAAACATTTCTGAGAGGGTCATATTCTGCTCTTTGTCGCTGCAGCATACTTTTAATGTGACGGCTCACGTAGAGTCTACCGGGCATGGGACACAGTGCAAGTAATAACCATTGTGAGAGTTTGGGGATTTGCTTCTCTAAAACAGGATTGTGTTCGTTAGATGTCTAGGAGGAACTGATGCTGTTTTGCTATGCAGGTTGGATAGGGATTGTTATTCAAATAGAGCAATAAAACTCATGGTCAGATCTAACTAAACCAAATCTCTACGCAAGTCATAGATTTTTGTGCAATAACTAATCCACTCCATGAACCGATGTATAGAAACATATAGTCTGATAATTCACACTTATCTAGGATCATTTACCAACCAACAGCAATAAAATATTGCAGTGCTAACAGATGGAAGGGTCGTTTGCAGAGCAAGACAAGGCAAAACAACTTAAGAAATGTAACAAAGTGATATGAAAACATAAAGATGAAATGAATTGTCACCTTTTCCCTATGAAGCTGCCAAGTATTCAGCCTGCTTTCTGACTTAGTTGACTCTTCAACAATGCTGAACAGGTATTCTTCTGTCTGCAATCCACAGTGTATCCAAACTGTGTATAGTACCATTAACAATATGTTAACCTTCACATGACAGAGGTAAAGGTGGCAAGTAAAGCTGCTGTTACCATTTTACTTAGTCCTGTCATTGTAATAATGCTTAACACTGTATAGGTTCAAGTCAAGTAGATTTGTTCTTGACACACCTTCCTTGTAAGGTGAGTAAATACCATCCTGGTATCACTGGTGAAGTACTTAAGAAGGATTCTGTGTCACTTAAGGACCAGATTCTCAGTTCATCCTTTTTTTTTATTTATTTATTTTTACATTGAAGGACATGTCTTCTTGGTTTACAATATTAAAAGTTATAATTGGGATGAGGATCTAATCCCTGAGTGGTATGAGCAGGAGCAGGGCTACACAGCGAGTCAGTGGTAAAGCTGATTCCCAGTCCTGACTCTTCTTCTGGCATTCATCTTGTACTGGCTGGTATTCAATAACAAACCAGCTTCATTCCACACATCTCACTGTCTAACTAGCAAAATGTCTAAGTACAGCATCAGTACTTCCCTTTTAACCCACACTTTATAATGAGTACTGGACCCTGAAAATAAAATAATTGGTGATGAGATGCACTTTACAAGGAAAAAGGCATTTCCTTCAGATTTAACAAGCCACTGAGTAGCTGCAGTAAACAAAAGCACAAGTGCAGCTGGCAAATGTGTGTTGCTCTATGGTTTATCATAATGAAGAGGAATAGCATACGCAGCTGCTTTGGGCTGTACACTTTGTCCGTTAAAACCTTTGGTACCTCAGCGAGTACCCAGCGGCACCACAGCGAGTCTGTAGTGCAGTAGCTGCTTCTCTTCAGCATGCAAGGAACCCTTCCTGCCTTGTGCACCTGTGCTCTGAGCAAGCCAAAAGAGGGGCAGACTCAGCAAAAAAAAAAAAAAAACAACAACCTGCCCTGCAGGTTTTTGCTTGTACTCTTGACATTTACAGAGTAGTATGTTCTAGTATTTATTTTAATATTAAAAACGTTCTCCTCCAAAAGAGTCTTGTCATTGCTTGACAGACGTGTGCATTGCCGGTGGATAAGAATACGTCTACAGAACTGGCTTGAAATACATCTTCGAAATATTTTAATAGCCTATTGATTTTTTCCACATTAACCTATCCTGAAAAGAGAGAGTGAAAAGTGTGGGGGCTGACTAGAGTCTGCTTTCTGTGCAGAATTTAGAAGTAATTCAATGCCTTCAAGTTTCTTGCATTTCTGTTACCCTTTAAGTGTGTCCTCCAAAGTTACCGTGACAGAAAGGTATTTGCATTTATACCCTATTTCAGCTTTTACACCTTAGAAACTATCATCTGATATGTTTTCTTCTTTCTCCCAGCTGGCTTACATTTACATTCCCTGTGTTTCTTGAGATGTACCATTGTGGATCTCTATTTTTCATTATGACAGAGGGAAGCTGATCCCTCAAAGTCAGATTCTGCGTTTGAGCAAAAAGCTGGCAATTGTCACACTTCCTCAATTCAGCAGGTCTTTGGCATGGTGGCAGAGCAATTCTGAGCACTGCCTCGCAAACATACATTATTTCCCAGTGCCTCATCAGCTGCATCACACACAGAATACAAATTAATGGTAAATGCCAATCAATGCTGGTTTATGGTTCCCTATGCTACCATTGTTTTTCCTCTGTGCTCCTTTTGGATTTTCATGTCCAACTGTATATTCACCCACATTTTGCCTCATTCCCTTTGCATGAATGAGTAATGAAGGCATTTCTATTTTTGAATCTGGCAGCTCTGCTACGCACTGACTCCTGTGTAAAAGTTCCATGGGAAAAATGGAAGAGTGGCTGTGTAAGTCTCTTCTTTTTTCTTCCTTTTTTTTTTTTAAATTTTTTTTTTATGATTACAGTTCTATCCGTGCAATACATAACTAGCTTATCCTATGGACAAAAAGTAATTTATTTATGCAGAGGTAATGCACTGAGTTGATTAAATTTTGCCCCAAATCTATTACCATGAATTATACTTAAATTCTCATCAGTACTTCCTCCCTCTTCAAGGTAACAGAGTAGAATCTATGAATACGTAAAAGAAAGATATTAAAACAGGTTAGTCAACAATTATTCAGAAAAAAACCCCTCTCAGCTAGCCTTATTCTTTTTAAGCATTTCTATGCAACCATTGTTTGTTAAAAGTGATAAAAAATAGCTGAGCTAAATTTATTTCATTCTGAGAACCATATAAATCTTCTTTCCTTGTACAGCATGTCTCAAGTAGCAGGCAGGTACATGAAAAAAAAAATGTTATTTGCTGATTCCCTTTAATACCATTCTCTTAGATATTTGAGTTTACAATCAATGGTACTTATCCCCACCCTTGACAGTCTTACCGAAACTTATGGCCTTCAGTGGACTGAACATCAGTGCAAAACAAGACACCCTACAGCTGTTTAAGTGCTGTACGTGCACCCTCACTGAAAGACTAAGCTCTGAGACAACACTTACCTGCAGTTTCACCAATCATAAAAATCCTTATTGTAAAATAGGCCAGTCATCTGATGAGGCAAACATTATTTTTTTTGGATTTTGATCAGGGTCTGGATCACATATTCATTAATCACCCACTTTTAAGCTATTGAACTCAGGAAATATGCATGGAAGTCAATAAAAAAGAGGCAAGAAACCTTCACTTCTGAAGAACTGCTTTACATAGAAGGAGAAGTTGTTTAAGGCTGGAACTTCTGTAAAGAGGGAGAAAACATTTCTTGTAATCAAAGGAACAGTCATAGAGATCTGTTTGTATCCAATCTAGATTCATCCTGCCTGGACTCCACCAGCAGAAATGCAGATCAGTTGGACAGTGTTATGAAGCTTTGTTGTTTCCTACGAAGAACAAAAGAGTCTGTGCAAATCCTTAACCTGCCATTTCTGAAGGTGTGAAGGCTGTTCTTCTCAAACCAGTGCCGAGTGTCAGCAGAGTGAATTGGAGTTACATTAAGAATAGAGAGAACTACTGTTCTTATTGAAAACAAGACCTCAAAGGTGACCCTCAGAAATACAATCACTCCAAGAGCAAGTAGTTCAAACATCATAAAAAGCCAATGCACATTTTCAGTTGTGAAAATTAAGTTTTTAAGCACCAGGAAAACAGCTTTCCTCAGGAACTGTTCTGGAAAAAAATGCAGCCAAAGAGATCCTCGTTTACAAGAACTGTTCAGGATGGAACGTATTTAAATTGCCCACACAGCAATTTTGCAGTCCTGGAGCTATACAAAATTATTCAGCCCTTTTTATCTTTAATTCTTTATCTCAAAGGTTTGCCTATTCCATTTTGAAATTATTTTTGCAGCTAAGAAGGAAAGAAGCTTGTTGGGCTGAATCAGTAACTCAGATGATTTCTGCATGTAAATGTTCAATGCATATTTTTCTGATGCATGCTGCCCTAGCCATTTCCTGGAATTGTGGCTGGAAACAGTCCTTTTATTGCTCATTTCTCACCACTAAAACTCAATGAAATTCAATTATCACAAAAACAGTCAGTAGGCTTCAATTTTGCGTGTCCTGTTACTTTTTAAATTTGGAGTGCCTCCCGATTGCTGTCACAGCTATTGCATTGTCTAAATCAATTGCCATGGCATGCTCACTAAATTGAGAAATGTTGTTGTTAATGCATAAAAAGTCTCAAGTACCAACAGAACCAGATACAAATAGCAAGAAAATAAAAGGTAGGGGAATTTTTCATCTGCTACAAAACGTTATTCCTTTATCTTATTTCCTTTGAGGATTCACCAAGGGACAAATAATACTCCACCCCTTCTGCCTGCATGTTTGTTTCAAAACTTCTTAAGCAGACAAAAGTACTGCTAAAGCAGTGATTCAGAGAGAGATGGTTACAAGTGAAAATCTTATGGTTTCAGGCCTGCAAATTCTTTTTCAAACTCAAATATTGTGCTTTTTTTCCAGAATATATTTACAGACAGATGTACTTAAGGCCAGATTGTGTCTTGCATATTCAGATATTTATGGAAAAGTGAAAAGCAAAAAGATTGAAGAAGTAAGAAAGGAAGCTGGGATTGACAACTGAGGTGGAGGGAGGAGTGTCCAAAAGAATAGAGATGTGGATTCTGGTTTGTGGATGTGAAGCTGAGGCAGAGATTGACTGAGAAGTTGGAGTGAAAGGTTGGAGTAGAAATCAGGGAGAATGAGTGATGATGTCTGGAAATAAAAAAAAGCAGCAGGTGGAAGTAAGACATCCTTTATGTAGGAAAGGAATCTTAAAATGGTTAGATGAGGAGAATGGGAACAGGATGCCAAGGTGGACAAGTGACATGAGGAGTATAAGAGGCACGGTGGAACAAAAGAAAATTGCTGATAAGACCATATTCCTCTGTCATAGTATTAAGCTTGCAATAGTCAAGTCTCACCTTTCCTCTGGTATCAGAATTGTAACTATCTCCTTATTTTCTAGTTATGGCCTAAGAAGTCAGCTATAGTTCCCTGAGTTTGAAGAAGTGTCTCTGCAGTAGATTTAATAATTCTAACCATGCTGGTGAAGACTTGATATATGATCACACATAGGACATGGCACACACAAAAATCTTAAAAGAACTTTATTTTGGTTGCAAAGTCAACTGCTCAGATTTTAGGAAATGTCAGGATTGATATTGCCTGAGAAACTCTCATTATTTTCAATTGACAAGGCAGTCTCACCTTGATTACTAGTGATTTCTTCTGCAAGGTTCCTGCGTAATATAGCGTGCTGAGTAGATTTGCTCTGGTTCGGGTTAAGGTCATTCAAGGAAAGACAATTTTTTTCTGCAGGATCCCTTCTTCAGAAGGTGAAATATTAGAATGTGGTAGTTTGTGAATTAGATAAATGGTAAAAGGAAAAGCAAGAAGTTACACCTCAATTAAAGCAAATGAATTTTTCTAGGAGAACTGGACTCTATCCCTGATTCCGAGGGACAGGATTCCTGACTAACTCTGGGAAATTCATGCAAACCAAAATTAGTCCTAGACTTTACTAACCATGATTTTCTGAGATTGAATACTCAATATTAGTTAAAGGTTTTACTCTTAATACTTCTGTGTTTGTCTTCTCAGTTGCTAAAATGTTGATAGCCTCAGACCTCACATGGCAGACATCAGAAAATCATTCACAGAATAATTCACTCTCACAAACTATAAAGGTAAGTGCCCTTGAAAAGACCAAGAGGAAAACAGGCTTGTCTTAAGAAAAGTGTTTGAATCATGAGTAGTAAATAGAGTGTGGGTTGTAAAACAAACAATGAAGATAAAATATGAGATTGAATAATCATCATTAAGCAGCATTTGTTTCAGAAGACCAAAAAATATTGTATTAAAAACACAATTTGTGAAATATTAATTAATAGTAGAAGAGGGTTACTTAAGGTTACACTGGAATTTCTTAACTTTTTCAAATTTGCAACCTTAGTAGTGAACTTTTAGCTTTGTTATGTGTTCTTTGGAAACTTGGTATTTTTAATTTTTAAAATATAAATTTTAAATTACACTAAGTAATTTACTCACATTTCCTATCTATTCTTTTTTACCTTCTTGTGTAATCACTTTGAATTTTGTAAAGAATAAAACAGCCAAAGCAGTTGTTGTGTTCCCAGGTGGGATTAATCCAATATCTGTGGATTAATTTGCTTTTTCAGTAAAATAGCTCAAGTATAGCACTGAACCAACGTAGGTCTTCTCCTTCTTTGATTGTACCCAGCCCATTCATTTCTGAATTGCATTGTGCTGTACAGTATAGAAACACACTGAACACGTAAATTCTGATTCTTAGGCACCTTCTAGGAAAACGGGGAAAATAGCATATTTTTAATTCTCCTGTATTCCGGGCTCAAGAGTCTCTAGGCTTGTGTTACAATAGCCATGTCACCAACTCTTGTAGTGGGGACAGTTCGACCACAGATCAGCAGCAAATCTCAGGTAGGGAAGCTACACCTCCATGCTACATCTCTGTAATGAGGCAAAAGAGGCTTTGTTTGGGGTACAATCTGTCTGCTTGTGTTAGTGCAATTCTGGTACACTGGCAGGGTGAATGAAAAGCCCACTGATTTTAGACACTGGGAAGAAATCACTGTGACTGCATAGGTTTTTAGCAGCAGTTTCTGAAACCAGTGGTAAGCCCTGGGGTTGGGAATGAACTTTAAGCTATTTCCGTGAGTACTTGTAAATAACCTTAGTGGGTGTCCATGTAATGCCTTGTGTAATCAACTGTGAAGAAGCCTCAATTTTTGTCTTCCAGTCCTTCTAGCTTTACAGAGGTTCAGGTCTGGAGCAGTGTGTATAAACCTTCTCAGCAATCACACAGGGTGACAGATTTTCCCTGAGAGGCAGGTGGTGTAATGAGCATCACTAGTCTATCATCTCTCAGAGGGTCAAAAGGACAGAGATTCAGCAAAAATGTGCACTGTAGAACTTGTGGAGTTTAAAAAGATAGATACGCTGGTTTTTGAGAAGTTAAATGTGTAAAGCTTATAGGCATGACTCTTATCAAAGCTTTGTTTCAATAGCCATCTTTCTACTAGCTTTCAATCTAAGTAAACCTAAAAGGTGCTACTTTCTGCTACCTTCCCTTCCCCCTCCCCCATTACCCTGGTGCTCTACCCATCCGCTGGCAGATGTGGAGCTGTAACACTGCAAGCCCCTCAGTCTACCTGCGTGTAGCCCTGGTTCGTATAAGTTGCAAACGATTTTCACATGGTCACAAGGAAAAGGACAAGGCTCAGAGTGATGGATGGGAAGATTGTGAAGAAACAGAATTCCTTTAATGGACTGCAAGTCTTTATAGACCAGTTTTTCAAATAGGCTTGTGCACTGTTTTATGTACTGGTTGGAAAATGTGGCCTAATTCATTTTCTCTGTGCTTGTTAATGACTGCCTGTAATTACAAGGGAAATAACTCACAGAGGTAGTCTTTTGGTGTATGCATATATGCACAAACATGGCAACTAAAAGTGCCTGGAAGCTTAAGATGTCATGTCATATGTTTGTTTTGTTAAATGTAGTAAAGATGATGGCATACTTGGAAAGCAAATGTTGTCAAGTGCTCAAAGAGAACACCTTATTTTGTGAGGACATTTCATATTTCTTTAAAACCCTGTGAGTATTCAAAGGTGAGAAATTACTGCTGTAAAACGATCTGATGTTTGTCAGTACTCTGACTAAGGGAAGATGTCTTTTATGAGGGCTTGTGTCTTTTCAATGATTTTACATCTTCAGCTGCTGGAACCTAAATAGTAAAGTAGGTATATTGGGAGAGTATGCCATTAGTACTGCCAAGGGTCTGCACTGGGGCAGCAGCTGTAGAAAAACCTGTCTCTAATCCACATCATATCAGCATCCAGTCCTAGGAGGCAATGCGAGTACAGCACTTTCTTAGCATCTGCACACGGTCAAGAGCTTGTGACCTTTCTTTCCAGACACAGATCTAGCCTTATTATTCCTGCTTGAGATTAAATCATTTTTTGTTTTCTCCATATGTTCAAAGACTAAAGCTCTACCCTTTAAATAGTACAGTTACAGTCATCTCTCTGCTAGCAGGTGCAAGAAGCACTGAGTCATTATTCTGAACATATCCTCCTGCACCTGCTTTGGGGCATACAGCAGTTCTGGCTGCCCCTTACACAGCTGTGCAAAGGATATAGCACAAACTAAGCTATAGGATCCTTTCTCAGTACTGGAGTTTATATGCCTTACTGAGGATATACAAGTATAAGAAATGAATCTCACCACAAATGCACTACATCTAGATAGATCAGATACACTTAAATAGTCAACAAATAATTGCCATCATAAAAATCTGCATCTGCTATGCTACTGTATTTCTACAGTTTTACTTGGATTACAGGGAAAGGCATAGGAAAAAAAAAATGAAGCAGTTTCATGTAGTTTTTTTAAACTTTGAAAACAACCCCCAGAATGACCACATACAGGTAGCAGATTAATAATGAAGTTAGTTATTTGGATTAGCATGACTGTTTCTTCTATAGTCTAGAGAGCTGTCTGCTGTATACTATGCAGAGGGGTCCTCCCTTTTTTAAGTAAGAGTTTCCAGTGTTTATGGCCAACTACAGTAACTGAGATGTAAATGACCCTGAAACAGTAGGGTTTTGGAGAGCTTTGGGCAAAGGAGCTCCTACCAGATGAGTTAACTTCTAGCATTTACAGGCATGTGGCAGCTTAGAGAAAGTCTAGTCCTTTTATCTGGTACACCGGAGGGCAGCTGAAAGGAATCAGACCTCCTTTGTACAACGATAAGTGCCCTGTTGTGCAAAGCCAATGAGCTGAAAGGAAGAGAGCAAGAAAGGGCTAAGAAACACTGCAGAGAGGCTCCATTGTTAACTACTTGTCCATCTAGTGTTTTGAAAAGGCATCTAGGTAGGAGAATTATATACACTACTCAGACTTGAAGATTACATCACCCCACACCGCTTTCCTTTGTGTCTCAGCTGCATTTCTCACCTTCATGGCAATTCAGATCCTATTAGAAGGTGTATTTTGAACATTATTCCCCTCAGTCAGTGAGTGTCTGCCTTGCTACTTGTTGGACAGCTTCAAGATGCAAATGTCAGTACTTACAATAGCATTTTTTCTAGTAAATTGTCCTATACAAAGTGTTCTCATGCATCTAAATTACATAAGCTTGTAAGGTACTCTTGGAAGGAATTAATTTTACGAAGGGAGGATAATGGCATTTAACTTGTGCGTTATCCCAAGGGGCTCTAATATAACAAGGAAACTGCTGATTGGTGTAACTTGTCCTGAAGCAAAACAACTCAGTTATGTAGGTGTTGTCTAGAGCTCAGCAAAAGCACAAGAGATCCTAAAGGTGCATATTTTGGCTTCAGTTCACTAGCAGTAAGATTTTTTTTCTGGCATGAAAAGTGCAAAATAATCTATTTGACGTTTTTTATAGCATACTTTTCTTGAAACTTATGGTAGATACATGTCTCCTGTAGTTTATGTGTTGTCTAGTGAAAACTTAATATGTAACTATTTAGTCAGAAGGTCAAGTCTCCTTTGTCTAGCTATCTAATAAGGTAATAATCAGTAAGACTGTTAAAGTTATCAGCGTTTTCTCTACAACAGGGTCATGCAGAAGTGCTAATTTAGGTATAAATTAAAAATTCTGAATAAGAAGTAGGCATTTGTATTGCTTTTGGACCATTTGGAAGAGGTGAATGGAGAGATATATGTCTCTTATTCCTGACGAGAAGATGTAAAGATTTGTCTTTGTGACCAGTCCTGTGCTATCACCTGTCTGTTCCCATCCCATCCAACACAGCAGCCTTCTGATGGCTGTTTCCTCTGTGGCGTCAGGTACTGAGCCGCTCAGTTTCTCACCTTGTATTTGTAAAAAGAAGTTGAAATCTTTTTCTGAACCCAATTCTCTCTTTGATTTGTCTACTCCACACTCTACAGATAGATGCTTCAGTATGTGCTTCTCCCTCAATGTCCTCCTTCCTGAGGAAAACTGAGAAAAACTGAGGTCTCTATTGCAAATTCCACAAGGGAAGAGCTTCAGCAGAAGTCTCACACATGGTCAGAGAAATATTAAGTGAGCAATATATCCCTTGAGTTCTTAGCACCTTGTTATGGGAGAGATTCCCGTACCCACTATTCTGCTTTTTTAATTCTCTTGTTTCGGCCCCAGGCTCCAGAGAGTGCTGGTGAAGCTAATGAAAGGAAGGACAGAGGGACGTGTGCTAAAGCATAGTAACGCTCTATTCTACAATTCTTAATAGGCTACCCTGTAGCACTAGGGAAGCTAAGCAAGGACTAAAATACCAAGTGATAGGAAAGTCAACTATAATGGGAATGGGTTTCTGACCGCCACCGTTTCAGCTAAGAAATCACCACAGTATACAGAATGGTGAATAACAGACAGAGAAACTTCTGTTCTGTGCTTAAGAAAGTTGCAACCAGCAGTTGTACAATGGTTAGATGACTTCTGAAAATCAAAGAATAATATTTCTTTATTGAGGATATAACACCTAGTCCCTAACTGTTAGGCTAGTCAGTACTTCTCTGCCGCTACTAAAACTGCGTTTGCATTGGTTTCTGCTTTTCCATTCCTACAGTCACTAGTACCAGCGAGCTGGCATGCTACTCAAACTGCCTCCGTACCTAAACTGAAAGACAGCTCCTTTGGGGTACCTTGCTAAATCTTTAAACTTTAATTGACAGCTCCTTTTGCTGTAACATATCTTTAGTTCTTAAACTGTGTGTGTTTCCTTGATCCACCTGGTTGTCAGAACTGACTCGAACAGCCAACAAACCACAAAAAACAGAAAAAAACCCCAAAGGTTACAAATTCCTGCTACTGGAGGGATACAGACTCAGTTAGATTGCAGCTGCAGTCTGAGCCTAGTGTTGCAACCAGCTTAAACTATTTTCTTCTTTTACAAAATCTTAGAGGGGTGAACAAATAGTTTTGCTATTAACTAGTTAGCAATTCCCAATTAAAACAATCTGATCAGTTTAATGTCTGTATCTTTCTTTATCAATTTCTGGGTAAATTAAAAGTTCCTGACTGCTGGTGGAAATTATTTGCAAATACAATTCTGTCCTTGACAATGAATAGTCATAACTCAGCTGTGTCACTTAATAGTGAATGGTAGATCACCAAAATAATAAGTTACCACTATAGTACCTTGATTAACTAGGTATGCAAATCTTTCTTTTTCAAATATCTTGCTTAATTTTTGAAATTTTTGTTTATGGATATATGTGGAAGTAAAGCCTGGTGAATTAAAAGTTATCAAAAAATAAACAGAGAAAGAATCATAAGACTGGAAGAAATAAATTAACATCAAAACCAAGTTAATTTTTATTTTGCGTTCCTTCATCTACTTTTATAGATTCAGGTACTTCCACAACTGACAACAGCAGGGAAAATACAATGTTAGGGACAGGTACAGTTACTATTGTATTGAAATATATACCTTAGGACCTGTAAGTCTTCATTCTAGTGACAGGTACATGCTAAATAGAGTATTGCTACATTTTCTCTGTTTTGTTATCTTCATTTTGTTAGCTAGAGATGCAAACTTCTGCTATGTTTTCATTGTTTAAACAGGCTCAGAGAAGAATATTTGCTCCTGTCAATAATACACAGGAAACTACGCTGCAAACATTTTAGTACAGGCTGACCGTCTCTTCTGTGTTCATCAGGGCGTTAGCACAGAGTGACTCTGATCTGTGACTGGAACTTCTAGGCACTCCTGTGAAGGAGAAATCCAAATGTAGCTGCTCAGCAATAATAATTCGGGACCAAAGAATGACCTGGTTTAGCAGGCAAGAAGACCTGACTGCAGAACCAGGTAAAACTAGCTGGAAGTGGCAATGCCAGAGGGGGAACAACTCCATGAAGGGGAGGGTGGGAAATGCTGCAATGCTGACTTGTAATGACATGATTGGTGCTGATGCAAGTGTACATAAGGAATTGGCTTGTACTGCATCTTTGCAGCCTGCCTGTCAAACCAGGTATGGTGGTGGGGCTCTGCCCAATGCATTGCTCATTAAATCTCTTTATACTCACGCACAAACGTGTGCTTAATTTGCCTCAAGGGGTACAACAGAAGTTCCCCAACAATTTAGTGTGAGAAATAGGATTGCTGCACACTGGCAACCAGACTGGAACCAGAGGCAACACTCAACACCGTCCACCACAAGAGGTAAGAGATCCTCATATAAAAGTCTGACTTGCATGTGGCCCTGTCTCCTACCATATCTCCTATCTGGCCATCACATCAGCAGTAAACAAACCCTATGTTGCTTTAGTTTCTGCTTATAATGTAAAGATCAGGGGGAAAGTTAAGGAGATGAATGTTTGATCTTTTGTGAACTGAATTCTGGTAAGTTTTGTGTTCTGATCCCTGGGGATGTTTGAGACTGATGAAAGCTCTGATCACTCTCCAGAGCAATTTCTGTGGGATATTACGAGTCCTTTGTAGGCCTAGGCTAATAGGAAAATGGCTATTGCTCAGCCAAATGAGCCTAGGCTCTGAAAACATTTTGCTTTGAGAGGATAAAGTTGAAACTCTGTCTTCTCCTTCTACTCCTTTGCCATGAATAGAACTTAGCTTTGTGTTCCTTCACTGAAAACAGTTTTGGAAAGCGGGTCAAGGTTCCTCCTGTCCAGACCTGAAAGACCTGTTAGGTTCCATGTGCCACAATTATGGTGCATGACCACATATGGTCCAACTTGCCCACCAGTAGAACAGCTGTACCTGTGCCAAACCAGAACTGCAATTTCCAGGTGAGGGAACCTTTGACCTGAATAAATTAACTTAACCTTTGCCATTGCCTAGAAGACAATAAACTGAGGGAAATGGATGCCTGTTTTTTGTGGGACAAAGTGAACATTTCCTGGCCATTTCCAGAAATCCATTATAGCTAGCTTACAGGATAATAATGCAAAAATGGAAAAACAAACTGAAAAGATGAAATCAGGTGAAAAACGAAAGTAAGGATCCTTCTAAAACTTCAGCTGCAGTACCTAAATTTCTGCACCCAAGCTTAGCGTCCAGTGCTACTACATCAAACCTACCACCATGTCCTGATTGTCCCGAAGATCTCTTGGACACTTGGGAGCCCCCTAATGCATTTCCTCCACCTGTAGTCCAACCAGCAGTTCCAGTTCAAAATCTAGCTGAGGCAGATATCCCTGTAATTACACTGGTGATGTCAGACACCCTACCTTATACCCATGTGGTGCAGGGTTACAAGTAGATCCAGGATTATAATGTCTCTCAAATTGATTCTACTGTCAACAATACCCCTCTTGAAGTCTTAATTGATACTGGGTCTTCTTTCTCCAACACCCAGAACTCAGAAAGCCCAGTTTTAAAACCAACTGATAAGATAGTTAATGCTGCGGGGGTGGGTGGAAACATTATGCCTCACTCTGTATCTGAACCAACTCACTCGCTTGCTCCTCTCCCACTGAGCGAGGAACATGCCTTCCTCCTCAGTCCAACTTCCCCTGTGAACCTGCTGGGAATGGATCTGTTGTGCAAATTAGGAGCCACAATTTATTGCTCCCCAGATGGTCTGTATTTTGACATTCCACATCATCAGACCACGTGACCATCATCTAGTCACGCTGCTATCTGCTGAAGGGCTACAGTCTGAAGGCAGCTCCATTGACTTAGAGCTCCCCTCCCAGGTTCCTTCCGAACTGTAGGCTTCCCATTCTGATGATGTGAGAAGACTCTTAGCAGCGGAACCAGTAAAAATTAAATGCAAAACCAATCAGGCGTTCCCAGCAGTTCCCCAATATCCACTTGCTTGAGAAGCTGAGGATGGCATCTGTCCTGTTGTCCCCTCCTTAAAGAAGCAAGGTGTCTTAATACGAGCCAGGTCACCCTGTAACACACACATTTCACCAGTAAAGAAAGAGGGGAAATCTGATGAACAAGGAAGAAAAATTTGGAGGTTTGTCCAAGACTTGCAAAAAATCAAAAGTTTTGTTATCCCGAGTCACCCAGTTGTTGCTAACCCTGTGTCTCTTCCAACTTCCATCCCTGCAGAGGCTACTCATCTTGCTGTTTGTGACCTATGTTCTGTTCCTTTATTTACCAGGGACAACAATACACCTGGACCAGACTTCCTCAGAGGTACTGTGAATCCCCTACTGTTTTCTCTCAGTGCTTAAAATGAGACCTAGATTCTGTTACACTCCAAAGTACCTTAGTCTTGGTACAGTATGTGGATGATATTCTGGTAGCTTCCTCCTCTTTGGAGGCCTGCCAAGAGGACACACTCCATCTACTGTGTGCCTTGGCCAATAAAGGACACAAAGCATCCCAAAAGAAGCTGCAATTCTGCAAGCAAGAGGTTGAGTATCTGGGTCATACAATTTCAGAAGGGAAATGCCAACCAACTGATTCCAGAATCTCTGCTGTCTTATCAATTCATCTCAGACCTCGTCCTCTTTATGGATGGCTCCTTCATGAGGAGTGATGTGGACAAACTAGTTGCAGGATGTGCTGATTGCTCCTAATTCAAAATTCGCACACAGTTTCAAGTGCACAACCTGCTGAGCTTGTTGCACTCACTCAAGCATGCACCCTTGCATCGGGAAAAAGTGTAAATGTCTATGCTGATTCATGGTGTGCATTTAATGTTTGTCATTCTACAGGTCAGCTCTGGAAACACTGAGGATTTATTACCTCCTCTGGAGCTGGCTTTTCTCATGGCCCTCTCATCTTGGAGTTACTATATGCTATTATGCTCGCTACTGCTATCTCTGTGATGCATTGTTCTTCTCACACAGGTGCATTAGATGAAGTAAGCCTTGGCAATGCATATGCTGATGCTGCTCCAAGAGACCTGCCCTTGAGGGTTCTCCAGCAACATTTTTAAATATTGCAGCTTTTAACCTCAACCTCTCCATTTCTATTGAATATCTGACCAAATTCCTTCAGAAGAAGGGAAGACCTCATGGTTTCACTCTGGCTGTGTGTTACACTTGGATCATATATGGAGATCTCATGATGACAGACAAGTAGCTCCCCTCTCTTTGATTCCTACACTTGCATGTGCAGCCCACTCAACTGGCACTCGTTCAAAAGGGGGGTTCCATTCTGCAGTGTCTTCACAGGTCCAAAATTTGCTTACTGTATCAACTCATGTGCCATGCCATGACCTGAAACCTGGAGATTGGGTCCTGTTAAAGGACTTCAGATGAAACATGGTCTGTCACCACATCGGGCTGGTCCACTCCAAGTGCTTCTAATGACCCACGCAGTGGTGAAGATTGCAAAAAAGAGTGCCTGAATCCGTGTGTTCCACTGTTGTAGGACAGTGTCAACCGAGGAACTCCAGGAATCTCTGGAACAACAAGTCAGGTAAGGTCAGAAGCTGGACCACTGCCAAAGGGGTATCTCATCCTGCCCCAGGACACCTCCATCAAAGAAGAGCAACAGAGCTGGACAACTCTATGACAAGAACCGAGGTTACAGGAGAAAGCTCTGTGTGACAGTGCTGGTACCCTCTCCCCAGAAGTGCTGCAAACGTTAGCACCAAGGTACAGTCTGAGACTGAGAGAGCTGAAAGTGAAAGTGAAGTCTGAGACAACATAGCTTGGAACAGTTGTCTGCAGAGGCAACCCAAACAATACTTGTGTGACTGTGTATACACACACACACACATGCACAGAGACACATATGGACCCTCTTGATCAAGAGGAGGTGTGCTGTGCTATACTGCTTGTTATATTGCTGATAGGAAGCATTTTGGTTTAGGTTTTAGAATCTATAACTCCTGTTAGATGAATTAGAGAGGTGTCAGGTTTAAAAGTTTTGTGCATTTTCCTGCTGATTACTCTAGCAAAGACTGGCTGGGAAAAAAAATTGCTTGTTAAATTATCCCAAGTCTGGGAAAATTCCACTCACCTTATAAACTGTTGGCTACATACTTATCTACCCTCCCAGGGAGCATTGACATTGTCTCTGTTGGCTTTCCCGCTGAGGATGCCTGCTAATTCTTCTTGGAAGTATAACTCGAGAAATCGACGGGCAGTGTTCCCATGAAGCCCTGAACCATTGACTGCCAGAAACCCCCTGTATGTTTGCATTCCTAGTGGACTAAATGCATCACTTTGCATGAATATTGAAGGAGAAGGAGAAGATCTAGGAAAGGTTTACGGATGTGAGACAACATTCAGTTGCATATGGAATCCTGCAGTATAGATGTTACCATCGAACGGGGGAGATTCAGGTGGAAGCACACATACAGTTATTCACTGGAGTTTTAATACTATTAATTGCCGAATTGGCATTTCTTATGGTATTTCTGATTGCATGCCCCGGTGCCCACATCCTCACTATTATCTGCTGAAAGATATTGTGTATTCCCCTGGGTTCATAAATCATACAGGATTATACTGGATATATAGCCATCATGCCCATAAAGGCCTGCTGCTAAACAGCACAGGCACCTGCACCCTGGGATGGCTACTCAAATGTGCCGACATACACCATATTCTATCTGCAGAGTTGGCCCACAACTTACCAAGCCACATTAGATCCCTTAACCCTTTAGTGAAAAGATCAAGACCCAGGTGGAAGGTATTCTGAGCTCTGTTCCCGACTCTTGACATAATCAAGCTTGAAGCTGCCATCATAAACGTATCGCAGACTATGAAGTCTATGAGCAACACCACAACAAATGCAATTCTGGCCTTACAAGAAGAAGTATCAGGAATATCGAAAGTAGTGCTCCATAATTGATTGGTATTAGATGTGGTGTTGGCATCAGGTGATGTGTGTATACTGATAAATGTCACCTGCTGTGCTTACGTTGATTGTTCTGGCCATATAGCCACCGAAATTTCTACTATAAGGAAAAATTTTCAGGTCCTCCGAAAGTAGAGGAATGGGAATGGAAAAGGGACTGGTGGGGATTGTTGCCAGATACTAGAAGATGGTTTGGGAATGGTTTTAGGTTGATCTTGAAGTGGACCATTATTCTATTACTATTATAATAGATTATGTGCTAGTGCAATTGATTCTATGTTGCCTGAAAATGGGCTGTAAACAAATGAAGAAGGGAACAAAAGGAATAACCCAAAGTGAGGTGAAACAAATGTTTTTGTAAATGGAAATAGAAAAGAAACATGAGGAGGAATCTGAAAGATTTGCAATAATGAATGTGTGTGAGTAATAACTACTCACAAAAGGGAGGAAGGGGAAATTCAAATGGTAATTGCTCAGCGATACTAATTTGGGACTGAGGAACAACCTGGTTTAGCAGGCAAGAAGTCCTGACTGCAGAACCAGGTAAAACTAGCTGGAAGCGGCAATGCCAGAGGGGGAAACAACTCCATACAAGGGACCATAAACTCCCTTGTGAATAGGGTGGGAAATGCCGCAATATTGACTTGCAACAATATGATTGGTGCTGGTGCAAGTGTACATAAGGAGTTGGCTGGTGCCGCATCTTTGCAGACTGTCTGTCAAACCATGTATGGTGGTGAGGCTCTGCCTGATGCATTGCTCATTAAATCTCTCTATACTCAAAACACGAATGTGTGTTTAATTTACATCAAGGGGTGCGACAAAAAATCCCCAATGTTTGCAATAATAAAAAAAAAATCCTACCTCTATTATATATTGCTGGTTGACCTTGAAATGATTCTTTGATAAGCTTTAGAGAGCTCCTTCCGCTGAATGATGGTGAGGTACTATCAGTATCAAACTCTCTAAGACCAATGTTGTCATATGGCTGAGTGCCAGCAATACTTTTTGGGCCAAATCTCCAGACATTGCACTCAAAGCTGTAATGAGCATGGAAAGGTATAATGAGAATGGTTTATTGAAAGGCTACAATGAAAGTCCCAGCCATACGGGACCACTGTCCAGTGCACATCCTCAATCTGTCTTGATAATTCTTTATCTGCCCTCATTGCTCTAAGTTTCTCCTATGCCATATGGCAGAAAAGAAAGTTTGTGTACTCAGTCTTTGTACTAGTCCTTAACAGCACAGAGTCTCAGCAATTTGTCACATGCAAGGTGCCATGTTCTGCCAATTTTCTGGGGTGTACCCCCAGAAGAGTGATTGCTGAGAGGAAATCTTCCTGCATCACAGAAAAATCACAGGCCAGACTCTCATGGCTGTATCCCCTTTCTACATCCTCCTCCACTCTGTCTCATTGACTTTCAGATATTTTATCCCCCTTCCTTCCTCATGGAGCCTGTGCTCTACCAGTGCTGCTAAAAATCAAGTCTGGGACTATTAACCCAAATGTGCCTAATAACAAGCTGCATGCGAGTCTCAAGGCAACACTTCGAACAGCCTTGCATCCTCAACACACTTCAGTGCCCCATTGTCCTTTACAGTTACTATTCACATCTACTCACAGTTTTCATCACACTTCTATGCTTCTCATATTTTATCCCAGCAATCATAAAGTTTGTTCTGGCCACCATCACTTTTCTGAACAGCCATAAAGATTGCTGGCAGCTACTGTACAAGAACATACAGCTACAGAAACCTCAAACAGAAAGGGCATGTACTGGGATTCAAAATATTCCCTCTGCTTCCCATGCCATTGTCTTTCTTCAACTCCCTGCTCATTCATTTCTTCTCATTCCCATAGTGCAGTCCATGCAGGTATTGTCTTACTGATCAGCCACTTACTTGTGAGCCTGGTCAGAGCACAGCTGTCAGAACCACATAGAAAGTTCATAACAAATACGCTTGCTCCCTTCTTTTGCCCTGCTCACGTTGCTAGTCTCAAGCTCCTTTCATAAACCTTCTAGACAAACACAGAGGGGACATGGATCTGTGAACTAAAAGAGAGCTAAAAAGATAGAGAAAAGGGCTCCGTGACTAGGAGTTAATTCTGCAGGCAGCTGGCCACGATTTGACCTCTCTCTCTTTCCCGAGAGACTATTCTTGCTGTGCTCTCTCTAAAAATGGCACACAGGTTATTTTCCAGAGTCCATTTCAACATTCCCAATGCCAGTTCCAAAGAACCGTTAGATTCACCATCACATAAATTACAGTAATTCTGAAGAGAGAAGCTCTTGTCTGTGTCAATAGCCATTCTTCCAAACAAATGCTTCCAAGACAAAAGAAACAGTATAATCTTCACAAGTGCTCTTGATCTTGTAAAGAGTCTTGGAGCATCTTCTTTTCTCCCTCAAATAGCTGGAGTTCAAAGAATCTGCATTCATTCATTGTGTTCAATACACGTATTTGTCTGTGAAAAAAACTGAGCTGGGCCACCTCTGAATTCATCTCTGCAACAGGTCCAGCCTTCAGAAAGGAAGGCTAGCTTCGAGGCTAGCTCTGTGGAAATTCTGCCTAGGAGAACTGCCTAAATTCCTGGTCAGACAGTCTACTAATTTGATTTAGAGATCAATTTGGAAGGATGTTTCTTTCTGACTGGGTTCTGTATTTTTCAGAAAATTTCTGATCTCAGAGGGACAACTACTTTAGGGGTCTGTATGAAATGCAGAAAACCTTCATAGATTTCACCTTTTTTTTGGTGGGGTCTTCATTTTAGGGACAGAAGAACTTTGTCCTGGCTCCTAGGTTTCTATTTTGGTAGTTGCCTCGTTTCTGAGTATTCCAGGATGAGACAGGAGACGGCCACTTTTTCAGTATCTTGCGTGACTTCTGGAATGTTAGATAGAATTAATGTCAGGGGAGTACTGCTTGGGAGGTGCTTGCTTTAAGGATCCTTTTTTCCCCATAGCTTGAATGTATTATAAGAAAACAAAATTGTAATGGAAAAAGATAATGTTTTTTTTTCTCTTCCCAGGATAAAGCGTATGTCACATAGCAGCAAGTACGCCATCAATTGACTTGGTTCCCTAGGAAAGAAGATTTGTTGCTGTGAAATTCACACTGGCCTTTTCAGTTCCTCCCTGGGATGTACCAGTCTCTTCGGAGTACTGTCCTCTTCTGCCATTCTTGTTGGTTCCCTTCAAAGCAGTGGGTATGTAGCTCCTCTTGCAAATAGCAGGAAGAGATATCCACAAAACATACTAGTAAGCCTTGACAATGGATTCTTTAGGGGAGCAATGAATATCCTGTTCTCACGGCACTCGGGTGGACCAGATGAATGAAGGCTGACCAGCCTGGCGCTTTTTGACAGAAAAACTCTGATGCAGACAGGCACTGAAAGACACATAGGTAAAATAATGAGCTTAATTTTCCCTTCTTCCCAGCTTGTGCTGGAAAGCAACGATGAAAATAATTTAATATGCATTTATTTGGAGGGGGGCAGAGGGAGAGTACACAGGGAATATCTGATGAAAATCAGATAGAGAAAAAATCATATGCTAGAAGAATGATTACCAGGGACCTTATGGGAGTTTATGGGATATCATGCCCATCTTGTGTTCCTCTAAAATGTTCCTAGGGTTGCAATATGGATGTGGAAGCCCCAGTCTGGGACTTTTTGAAGCAACCTGATGTAACTATTATGCTGGAATTCATGTTAAATTTAAAATAGCTAAATTTAGGCACATGTATGTGAGTGCTTACATGTGTGATGAGTGTCTAAATTCTCATTTTAGGCTGTGGAGATGTAGTCAATATACCCAATGGGTCCTAGAGGAGAGCTGTTCAGCCAACCAAACCCAAGAGAGGGGATGCAGTTTTCCAAGTACAGATTCCTACTGTCGATTAAGATATTGTAGGGTATCTAAACAAACACAAAGGGCTTCCAGATATGACATAGTTGTTATAAGAGTTACTCAGACTTATTGACTTTCTACTGAGGCCAACTGGGATGGCTCACATTGTCTGAAATTACACTAGGTCTCCAGTTAATACAGTCAGTGGAGAATAGAGAGTGATTCAGTTATCAGACAGTAGAAGCTTGATGCACTTGTCCACATGTAGGCGTCTAGTGTCATTTGGGATACCCTAAGATATCATGTTTGTTTACTCAAATGCACGTCCAGATGGGGAGGTCTTCCCAATATCTTTAACTGTATCTGCCACCTCCAACTGGATTTCCAGTAGCCCAGGTATCCTAACTAAGTAAATGGTTCTATATAACTGTGTGTGGGCACCTGAGCTAAGCCGATAATATTAATAATTCATTAAAATAAATGTGTCAATGCTTTAAAGATGATTTAAAACCATGTGGTTTAGCCATAATTTTTATAATAAGTTATTATCTTTATATGGTTAAAAAATCCCTACTTTCTATCCATGTCATGCACACTGACAACTACATACACATACTAATAATTTTCTCCCATCTTTTATCCCCCAGCTCTCATCTTCAATGACTGCAAAAATGTTCTGAGGCCTCAGTGTGAATGAAGCTCATATAAGGTAAAAAATATTTTGCCACTGGTTCCTGGGATGACGGTAATATTACTCTTCTCTCAGAATAATAGTGTATTTATTATAGACTGTGTCAGAACAGGAATGTAATGAAAGAAATATGACTATCCAACTTTAGCATGCCAGCAACAACTCCTAGTCTGGACACAGATCAGAGGTTGACACAGTGGTCCGATTCCTCAGATTTCATATAATTTTTCAGATGTCTCTTCTGGTGATTTATTTAGCCAGACTGATTCTTTGACACAGGTTTTTAATTTTAGCACTTTTATAATAGTTCTGATTTCCATGGTTGAAGAGAAATCTTAAATCAAATTATTATTCAATGTTTTTAATTAATTTGCTGGTTCTATTTGGAATAATTGCCTTGATTGAAGATATATTGCTTGCAAGAATACAACTTCATCCATGTGCTCATCTCCACAGAGTAAGAATCACAAAAGAGAAAGCTCATCCTTCTTAATGACTGCAGCCTATTTAGCTCTTCATAATTTAGCAAGTGGTTAGTATTTAAACAATTTTAAATGTCTTCAATCCAAGGCAAGGACCATGGTCTAGAGCTTGCAGTCATGATGCAAGTTCTGACACTGACTTGCTTCATGACCTTGCACAAGACACTCTGGTTATGGCAGTGGGAGCAGCAGTGTTTCCCAGGCTCTGTACCTGCATGTGTGCGCTAATTATGTTCTGGGTAAAAACTGGGAAAAGATTTTTGTGTTTCCATCCCTCTCATGCAGCCTCCTCTATTCCACACCTCTCTCCCACATGGTGCTGGTGTCCATTGAAAGGAAATTTTGTTAGGCAATCCAGATAAAATCATGGTTGGCCCTGGCCTTGTCCCTACTGTGGACATACTACCAATATCCCAGAAAATGCTGTCATTCATGCTTACTCTTTGTTAAAGTGCAGCATTAAATTGGAATCAAATCTCTCGTCTGTAAAATGGTAATGATCTACCTTGTCAGGATAACATATGTTTGTCACAATTCAGGATTTCTCCTTGTATGTGTACAGCTGTATACAACATAGAAGCCACCAGTAAGTTTTACTAATTTGATATTAATTCAATTTTGATATTAATATCACTCATTTTAGGAGATTAAGATTTTTTTTACATTTGATTCAAAAGAATATGTTAAAATTCATGCATATTTGTCACAAAAATCTCTATTACAAACAAAAAATTGCCAACTCAAAGTCATTTAAAGAGGAAATTCCAAATTATGACTTTTTTCATCTCTCAAAAAAAGAAGATATTTTTATCCTTTTTTTCCCTTGTGGGTCTCTTAATAATTACACACCATGAAGATAAGGGAAATAGTTTTAAAAAAACTAAAAGCTCTCCTTCCACTTCTATTATCCCACCTTTTTTATATTCCATTTAGTGTTAACATGTTTCAGCATTGGATCTCATAATCATGAATAACCTCCTTGCTTTTAGTGTAACAATACAGACACTCTACTTATAAATGAAATAAAATGTTTATTTTATTTACAAGTAACACAGATAAAAATCACATTTTCTGAACAACATCCTAGAAACTCAAATGTAGAACACATATTCATGTCCCTTTGTCCAACAAGTTCATGTCCCTTAGACTAGCAAGTTATTTTTCATTTCCGTCCTCTTTTTTACCTTAATAGGAATATCTAATATGGGTAACCCACTATAAAGCATATTAAATTTTTGTTACTTCTTCATGAAAGTCTATTCACAGCAGTGGTGTCACATCACAATAAATGAAGGTGTTATACAATTATCTCACTACTGTACATTTTCTACATATGCGCATCGAATTTTATCCTAGATAACTGTATTATGTATTTTTGTTAAGCTATCTTTTATTATTCTTTTATTCAGAGATACTTGACCTTTCCTCCCCGTCAAAAAAATCTTAAAAAAAGCCAATCCACAAAACATGACAGAAAATAGAGGTAAGCAGTGAACAAACTGAATGCAGGTATTCAGATACCACATACTTTTATTATTACATGCTTCACTGTTTTTTTTATTTAGATGCCCATTCAGTATACTTCTCAATCCCTGTCACCATAGTAGTACACAGTCTTATACATATATTTTCTCACAATATTCCTAGAAAATATTTTTCTTATTCAACAGATAGGTCTTTCAACCAATCGGACTCCTATATCACAGCATAGAGAACCTTAAGGCTTAATCTTGTAAGGGGGATCTAGACTTCTCAATGCCAATTTTGATACTCAATCCCATCATCTTGTTACCACTGAGACTGTCAAATCCCTTCTGAATATCTATCTGTATTTTGTGGACATGTGAATAAGTCTCTAAAGGCCAAACTGCTTGGAGACTGAGCTCTGGAGCATTCCTGAGCAGCGTATTCCCCAACCATCTTGCCTTTGAGTGAGATGTGGCAGATGTTCCTAGAGCATTCCTGCCACAGTTAGTCTTTTACGATAAAGATCTGGGGACTTATATACGAAAAGATATCTCATTATAGCAAGTGGCCTGAGATGAGGATATTCAACTGGTAAGGCAAAGACCTGTGGTCTTCCGAGTTTAGAGCAGCATGTTGCACTCAAGCCTCCCTCCAATAAGAGTGCCTTTGTCACCAGGGGCCATGCCCTGGTGTGGGTCCTGCTGCTCGATCCTTTTCTGCTTTGTATGAACAACTACACACTCTTTAGGGCACGCCACTGGAACTTGTCTCAAATAGTCACTATGGATGGAGCTGTCCACTCTAGAGGAAAGAAGAGACTTTAACCATATGGATATGATGTGACCTGGGCTAGGCCATTTTTCCTCAGGGTCAGAGAACAGGCTCTGATCCATTTTAATAGTACAGATTTAATTATGACACGTAGCATTGGAGGAAAATTGCTTTTCCTAATTTCAGTGCTATGCCATGATTGCACAGTACAAATGAATAAAATAAAACCAAACACCCAATACTGGTAATTTAATTGGGGCTTCCAAAAGCAACAAATGGAACTAGAAAACCAGTTGTTAACTTAGTTTAAAAAGTAGACTTCAAAGAAAAAAGACATGGGGAAGGCATTGGCTAAGAGGACTTGCAGTCTGTTTTTAACCACTGATTTTCTGTCACACTTCTGGCAAGTCACTTATTCTCCCTGAAAAAAACACAAAAAGGAATTAGTAGACCAATTTCAGTTGAATATCAGTGCTAATTTTCTATAGAAATGGCATGTTTTATTAGAATTTCTACCTTTCTTATTCTCCTCACTGTCCCCAGTCCCAGTCTGCAAAATTGTGACACCACTTTAGTGTCCTGCAGGAATGTTGTGTCTCAAAATCCACTAATACTGTGTGAACATCAATTGTTATGGTGATAAGCAGTGTAAAAAAACCAAGAAATACAACATTTTACAAAGATGCTTTAGCCGAGAGGCAAGAGATAAAAAGCCTATATTACTAAGCAGTTCCAATGCTAGACTGTCCTTTCTAGCAAACTGTGATTTCTAGGGAATCACAGAAAGAAAAAGGGGTGAAAAAGAAATACGCAGGGAATGCAATAGATCCCTTTGCCCTTCGTTTTGCTATCCATGTGAAAAATGTAAATAAACTAGCATGACTAGTAAAACAAATACTGAAGTGACTTCAATATTAAATGTAACAAAACAGCTGGGATGTTCCATTAGAACTACAGAATAAAGAGTGGGGAGGGAATGCTTAAATTCAGTAAAGTTTAAAATATTTTATTTTAATTAAAACAATAAGTACATTCTTTCCAAACTTTTCTTTCAGTGAAAAGTGTTGGTTTCTGGTTTTGATCCCAAATAAACTTTGATATATCAGAATCCTCAGGGAGGTGAAATACAATCCTTAGACTAAAAAAGGCATAAGGAATCAAATTTGTTTAAAGTCCTATTGAGCTCTAAATCAGCCCCATTTTAGAGTTGAAGGGAGGAAAATCCACACAGCAGCACATTCTGCTGTGCCAAGTGTGTGTGTGTGCATTGCTCATATTTCTTCAATTTATATCCTTTATCATTGAATAGCCAATACCTGAAAACCTTTAATGTATGTATTCTCATAGTGTGAGAATACTCTTATCATAAATTTACTGACAGAGCACGGAAGTTGTGTGCGACTAAATGACTTGCCAATGTTCACCCAGGCAGTCTGAAGTCACCTGCTTAGCAGGAAATTGAATCCTGGTATTCAGATTTCCAAGCTAATGCCCTAACGTAATACTAGGTTCCCTAATTCTGGAATTATCCTTCCTTATTTCATTCTATACAGGGTACCAGCATGCTTTCCTTTTCTTTTTTGCACTGCAAAGAAGATTGGTTCTCTGCCTTTCCTTGTAGAGATGTGATGGATACAGAGCTCATCAATTCTGGAACGTGTATTTTATACTGTGTGTGAAAGGCAAACAGGATGGATACAGAACTCATTAAATTCTAGGATATGTATTTCATGCTATGTGTAAAGGATTTTCCTAATGAAGAATTAAAAACATATGTATTGCCCACACTAGCACTGTCCCAGTCCTTGGCAGCATGTCTCAAGCTTTTAAAGTAATGGAAATGTGCTGTCGTTCAGAGGAGTTACATTTTGTGGTCTGCTGAATACCATCAAACCAGTGAGGAACCCTTACACAATTGCAGTCTTGTCTTAATCAAGACACAGCAGGAAGATACCAAAATGAAGAAAAATTTTTTGAAGGCTTGTCATTGTTGCCCTTTTAGGTAGACAGACCACCCTAGAAAGAAGTCATAGCACTGAGAGAGGGGAGGTAGTTTGGAAACCTGTGGGCTTCTTAGGTGTTAGTGATCTCTGCTCTGGGCTTGCTGAAAATGGTGAAAGTGCTGACTGGTGTCCACATGGGTTAGCTAACTAGATAGGGGATTGCCCTAACAGTGGCCTTCTGCTTTGCAAATAATTAAGATAAAGTTGGGCTGATTTTACTGTTTATCACTGCTCTCTGTTCAAATCTATCTTCTAAAAATTGCTTACATTTTAAATAAAATGAATTTACTTGGGGAGATTGGAGATATCCTTAGAGATATTCAAAAGCTGTCTGCACATGGTCCTAGGCAACTGGCTGGAGGTGGCCCTGCTGGAGGAGGGGATTGGATCAGATGACCTCCAGAGGCACCTTCTAACCTCAACCATTCTGTGATTCTGTGAATTACCAGAATAATTCTTAACCACGTCTCTGTATATATTCCTTCCATTCACAAAACATTATATATTCTTTAAGTCCAGAAACACATGAAAGTTTGAAGCTCAGTAATAAAAAAACATAAAATATTTCCAGGTAGGCATTCAGCTGGGAGGGGCTTTTGATTGCTACTTAAATAAAGATGAAGAAATATCAACATTTTTGGTGAGTTGACCTTGGCTAAGCTGCTCTATTACTCCCCCTCCTAATAGGACAGAGGAAGGAAAATACAACGAAAAGCTTGTGGGTTGAGATAAGGACAAGGAGATCACTCAGCAATTACCATCATGGGGAAGACAGACTCAGGGAAGTTATTTTAATTTGTTACTAGTTAAACAGAACAGGATAATGAGAAATAAGAAAAAAAATCTAAAAAACACCTTCCACCCACCCCTGCTTTCTTCCCAGGCTCAACTTCACTCCCGAATTCTCTACCTCCTCCCGCCGAGCAGTGCAGGGGGATGGGGAATGGGGGTTGCAGCCGGTTCGTCACACGTTGTATCTGCTCCTCCTTCCTCCTCACGCCCTTCCCCTGCTCCAGCGTGGGGTCCCTCCCATGGGAGACAGTCCTTCACAAACTTCTCTAACATGGGCCCTTCCCACAGGCTGCAGTTCCTCAAGAACTGCTCCAGCGTGGGTCCCTTCCACGGGGTGCAGTCCTTCAGGAACAGACTGCTCCAGCGTGGGTCCCCTATGGGGTCACAAGTCGTGCCAGAAGACCTGCTCCTGCATGGGCTCCTCTCCACAGGCCACAGGTCCTGTCAGGACCTGTGGGCCACAGCCTCCTCCAGGCACATCCACCTGCTCCGATGTGGGGTGCTTTATGGGCTACAGGTGGATATCTGCTCCACTGTAGACCTCCACGGGCTGCAGGGGGACAACCTGCCTCACCATAGGCTTCACCACGGGCTACAGGGGAATCTCTGCCCTGGTGCCTGGAGCAACTCCTCCCCCTCCTTCTTCACTGACCTTGGTGTCTGCAGAGCTGTTTCTCTCATGTATTCTCAGTCCTCTCTCCGCTGCTGTTGCACAGGTGTTTTTACTCTTTCTTAAATATGTTATCACGGACTTGCTACCAACATTGCTGGCTGATTGGCTCAGCTTTGGCCAGTGGTGGGTCTGTCTTGGAGCCAGGTGGAATTGGCTCTGTCTGACATGGGGGCAGCTTCTGGCATCTTCTCACAGAAGCCACCCCTGCAGCCCCCTCTGCTACCAAAACCTTGCCAGATAAACCCAATACAATGTTGAAAATTAAATCTGATCAACAAGTTATGAAAACTATGCCAAAAAATTGTCCCTCAAGTTATAAAGCCAGCCAAGCAGCTGCCCATAAGGATGGGAAAATTAGACAAGAAAGATAAAAGCAAATCAACAGACAAAGATGTCCCATAAGCTAAGATCAAATGAAGTCAGTCATATGAAAACGAAAAGGAAGGTACAAGGCAGGGAGACTGAGTACACTAACATGACATATAGAAAGACATGTTTAGACACAGTAAGTAAAGTGATCCAGTGAAGTCACAAAATTTTGTAGAATACTGAATACATCTAAAATTTACCAATATTTTTAAAATTGACCTGCAGATGATTGACAGCCATCATGTACACTGAACAGACAAAATATTGAGATAGGTATTCGAAACAGAGTACTGGAGGAAGAAAAAAAAGATTTGTATTAATAATTTCATTTGAACCACACTCTGAGATCTTGTGGAATAACATGTCAGGGATTTATGATGCAATTACTTCTAACATTTGTCTGGGAGAAACACAGGGTATGAACTTTTACAGTTTGAAAAATGTACAGAAAAGAAGTACATTTTTCTGGACAGGTTGTTTTTCTTTTTTTTTTACTTTCTGTTTTCTTTTTTTTTTTTAGCAAAGTGTCCTGGTTTTGGCTGGGATAGAGTTAAATTTCTTCCTAGTGCTGTGTTTTGGATTTAGTATGAGAAGAATGTTGATAACACACTGATGTTTTCAGTTGTTGCTAAGTATCCTGCCAAGGACAGTTCTCATACTACCACACAGAGGATGGAAGGGAGCATCATCGGGACAGCTAGCCCAGCTGGTCAACGAGGTATTCCACACTATGTGACATCATGCTCAGTATATGAACGGTAGGCGTGATCCAGGAAGTAGCGATTGCTCCTTGGTTATCGGTCAGCGCGGGTGGTGAGCAATTGCATTGTGCATCACTCATTTTGTATATTCTATCATTATCATTATTATTTTCCCTTTTTCTGTTCTATTAAACTGTCTTTATCTCAACCTACAAGTTTTTCTCACTCTTACCCTTCCGATTCTCTCCCCGTCCCACTGGGGTGGGGGGGAGTGAGTGAGCAGCTGCGTGGTGTTTGGTTGCCTGCCAGGTTAAACCACAACACAAAGCAAATTCCAAATTCCAGTGTCAAAAGGTTCCCATTTACGGTGTAACCACCATAGCAGTTTTTCCTGCCATATTTCTATTCCTCATCTACAGTGTTACTGTCATCTAGAAGAGAGGCCGAAACACAGCTCTTAAAGTTATTTTGTGCTTTTAAGACTTGATATTGCTTGAAATGTAAATCCCTGTCCAAGCTAAGTTCTGCAAACTAAAGTTAAGTAGGATAGACATCCAAGATACTGAATACAGGAAATCTAAAATAGATTTTACATTCTAAGAATGAGTCCATGTCTTTTATACTATAAAATATTTCGGGATACTTTCAGTATTGCACTCTCTGTAACAGCAAAGTTCATTCTATTCCACTCTGCAGGTCTAATGTAGCTGAAGTTTTTCTTTATACTACCTTGTATAAATCTCAGCAGGAAAGAACAAGTGGATTAATTCAACTTAATGGAAATAAAATGACATCTTTCATGACACAGATACATTTTGAGACTTGCCACAGTTGGTCTTGGAAGGTAATGCAAAGATTAATACAATGGGGTGCCACATGAGATGCATTCTAAAAAGGAAGTTCTCCTTCTGCACAATGCATCTTTAAAAGTATGTATTCAAGGAACTTTTTTAGATCTCTGCTTTACGACTGCAGAGTTTCTTTCAACTGGAACAGAGGCTTGGGACTTTTCTCTGAACCCTTATGTCTTGTGCTGTGTACTGGGCTGCATGATGTAACCTGCATGACATGTTGTCTGGAGGATAATTGTGTGACTTGTACTGCCATAATGGATCATAGTATGCAGTCAGATTGTGGAGCCTACTTGAAAAGATAAGTGTGGAGTGTTCTTTGAAGTGTCTTAGCTGGGTTTGTCCCAGTTACCATCACATACCAGATAAAATTTTACAGAGTGATGCAAGTAAACTGAAACTTACAGACTCTTTAAAAACTACATTTTAGTGCTCGTGGAGTGTGTTTCAAAAGCCTGAGATAGTCCCTGGGTAATATCACTTTCCCTGAACTTTGCTTTCAGCCTGTCTGTTTTCTGAAGTAACTTCCATCAGGATATTCAGATTACACAGCATTAATCCATAAATGTCATTTAGCATTAAATTCTAGCCTGGTAAAAGAGTAATTAAGAAAGATGACAGTAGTTTGTCATTCTCAGCTTGTCTGCAAGACAAATGATAGTGTTGACTATTAGTTACCTTTATCTGCTCAATAAGTAAAAATTTCAATGATTTGAACAAAAGCTACCTATTAAGAAGATTAATGTACACTTTAAGTCTAGGGGAAGAAAAGATTCTCTACTGGGAAGGTATAAAAAGATATAATTATTAAAAACATTTTTTACTGAGGGTAAAGTATATAGTGCAGTACTTCTCTGACAATTTTGCTAAATGAGCTGTTTTGTCTCTGAAGTACTTTATAATTTTCATAGTTTGCAATTTTCTATTAAACTATAAAATTTTCATGTTGATACCTGAATTACTTTTATCTTTAACTACTCTTTAAATACTTTAAAAATATCTATGGAAAAATGTGTATTATAATACACTTGTTTCTATTAGAGGAAAATCTATGCTCCAAGCCACTTTATGTCCTTCTTTGTACTTCAAGGACAAATCAAGCAATTTTAGCAACATTGCACCTATTTGCTGATAAGTTTCATATTTTGAACCCTCTCTGAGTGAACATTTACAGTCTTACCATTCTCAGCCAGGGCTCCAGTTTCAATGCTGCAGATATAACAACTGCAGTTTTTTTATAACCGTATTAGCAAGAGAGGCCCTACTGTATTTCGGTCTTGCACAAAAAAAGACAAAAATACATAAATATAGTCCAGTGACTAGCTGTTGGTCAAAACTGTTCTCAAACATTTACGTTCATGGAGTTACACTGACTATTTTATTAAAGGAGCTCCAAGGTTTCTGTTTTGCATGATAGCATTGGTCCTTCAGTTCTAGCAATCAGGAAATGCTTGGGCCCTTCTTGGTTTGTTCCCATTAGCAGGGAAAAAGGGTGACATAAGTCACATATTTTACAGGCGTCATTTCTGTTCTTTTATGGGGAATGGATATTAATGTTCTTTCCCTCCAAACTTTGGGGGCAAAGTACAGCATTTTCTTTGCCCACAGTCCAGTCACGTCTTCCTTCCGTCTCACCCCATGCCCCCAAGTGTTTGCTGTCTCTGAAAATCACACGGTTGCTTTTCTCCCCTTCTTACTGGCTCTTGGTTTTCTGATTATTTTTCTGTCTTTGACAGATCTAACACTCACACATGTGGAAGTCTCATGTACTAAGAATTAACACCGTCATGTGGTGGCCAGTTACAAGCCAAGTGGGGCCATCCTGAAATGAGTAACTGGTTTCCACGCTGCAACTTGTGGAGATGGTAATCCAAGGAAGAGATGGTCAGAGGTGCAGCAAACATAAACGGGACAGTCAGCAGAAGATGTTCATACTGGAAGGTATGTGATCCCTAAGTTTGTATTAGTAAATGAGTTACTAGCTTATTGGTATTCTGAGGGCTCAGGGATGGGCATGAGCCATTGTCCATAATGTTGAAATGTTAGCACAGTCTCTGGCATAGTTCTGGCTTAGGACAAATTGCATTTTAGGCAGATGACACCTTGTGCCTAGTTATGGGACGCTAGGGAACAGACACCATTCCTAACTGGTAGTTTAGATGCTGGTTAGAGAGCTTACTGGATGGATGTCACTTGTGACAAAAAATAGTGTCTGACCAGTTTTATTTACAGGCACAGATGTAGCTTATGAGTCCCAGTGGAGACCAGGTCCAATGCAATAAGTTGGCAGCTGTCCTGTCCTTCCAAGCAAAAGACATACAAGCAGGTACATATGATACAAAATCTACAGAGACCTGAGATCAGCCCATAGCTGGGAAAAAAAAAAGAACTAGAATAGTCAGGACCTTGGAAAAAAGGCTGGAGATCTATTTCCTGTTCAGGAGTCTCCAGCTGACAACCAGCATATGAAATATGCCTTGTTTTAAGGCATTACATTGTAGCCTGCTGTTTCATGAGATATTGTGTTGTTACAGCTAATCAGTCAGTTCTCTAGCCTTTGTGCTTATCACCATCCTGGCCCGTACAAGCCAGCATGAGTTAAGAAACTAAGGAGGTATTAGCTTGCACTACCTCAGCTGCTCCCAAGCAAAACATTTTTAATTTCTTCTCCACCTTGCCTAAATGAATTGTGAATCCCATACTTGTCATTTTTAATGAGGTCTATGATTGACCTTGTGATTGATAATAGTGATTAGCATTTTCTGACATAACAATACATTAAATCCTGGGCAAATCATGCAAGCCCAAACCTATTTAGTTTAGAATTTAACTAGTTTTTCCATTTTAGAGACTGTTTTCTCATTTGTTATATTACTCTTTCTTTTCTGATGCATTCCCTATCCTTAGGTATAAAATTTAGCAAACTTTGTATGTTCTTTAGTATACAATTTACACTATAAGCTAAAATACACCATATCTTCTAGAGAAACATTTTACATTCATTTGTTTTCCAATTAAGTGCTAAATAAATACTTTTGTATCATACAAAAAAAAATTCCTTTTCACTTTAAATATTCACTTCTCCAAATGTTGATGTCAAACATCAGTAAATAAGACACTCATAAAACTGTTGTTTTTTCTTTTTAAACTCTCTATCCTTTAAATGTCCCCTCCTGTCCATTTTTCATGGCTACCAAGGATAGGATGCACTCTCTCTAGTTATCAAAAAGTAAGTAAGTAGTCTAAATCAGGCTTTGTCCATCCATAATCAGTGGAGAAAGACAGGCAACTCCACAGGGTGATTCATTCTCTCCTAAAATAAAGGGGATGAATCACCCTCTGGAACTGCCTTTTCTTTACCCTTGATTGCAGAGGGAATCTTGATGACTGCTTTATAAAAAGACATGATTATGCAGTCATTTTAAATGAACATAAATTTAGGTTGTTGTCAAAAGTGGGGTTCCACCTTGCTCCATTGTCTCTGCTTATTTCCATATCCTTTTTGGTGTCATGGGAATGGGAGTTGGTAAATGGTTGGTTATAAAACTGGATATGGATATAGACATGGATATGGATTTTTTTTTTTTTTTTACCAAGTTAGGTTTCATCCAATTATATTCTCTGATTTGGCTCCCACTGTGATTGCAAAAACTTAGCACCGGTACAAGCATTTCTGGGAGCCTTAGCTTGCACTGCTCACTTTAAAGTTGCAGAAAAGCACTGTCTTAGATTAAAGTGATTACGTAACCACGGTCTCCGTCACACAACTTATACACAAACATATTCAGGTGAATTGAATCTTTTAATGGAAACTCAGTTCTGTTGCCTAAACATAGGTGCCTAGTGCCACTTGAGACAGTTTTTGACAACTTTAGAAGTTTTCTTTTGATTTAAGTTTTAGACCTTAATTTAGTCTTAAAGGTGGAACTGCAGCTATAGCTTCCACCAGGGAATCCATGAGGGGAAATTGTCCCGAAATCTGTGGACTTTTGAAATACAGGAAAAGAGCTGATGCCAATCTTATTTTCTTTAACATATCCCCCAAGCAGTATGTACATAAAGGCTCCAAAGAACCCCTTCCAAAATAAGTACTGCATCCCTGGCTCAGAGATCAATCTCTTTACACTTCTTACATGGCTCAGGGTTGCATATATATATTTTCCTTTTGGTCCAGTGATGCACTTGTTGGGGTTTGTCTCCTGTCTCTTTTGATGATGAGTGACAGCATCTTTTTAGTGTTTGACATAAAACGAATTCTCAAGAGGCATACTGGAAGTAAGGAATTGCAACAACGGATACCTGGAATCTCAGCCCATATCTACACATATAAATGCAGTGATGCCTAGCCAGGCCAAAAAAGGTGGTCCGGCCTCTTTCATACTTTAAATTCTCTCAGTTTCCCAAACAGGATGGCTGCATGCAGGGCTGTCCCACTGGGAGTGGTCCCTGGCTCCTTCTAATTCTGAGGAGTCACTTGTAAGTGCTGCCGTGGGGCCAAGCCAGAGGCGCGGGCACTGGGCACCTTTCTAGTAATTAAGTGGTGTAGGCAATCAAGTTCCAGTGCCTGAACAGGGCACTGTTTGACTTAGCCATATAGCCATAGCCTCAGAAATCTAGGTAAAAATCCTTGCCCATCAAGGGGAAGCAAGAGAAAGACTGTTCAACCTGCAAGTTGAATTTGCTCTTTCATTTTTTTCAGGAACTGGGAATGAGAAAAATTCAAGAACATTTAAGAAAAATTTTTTTCTCAGAACCTGTTTTTTCAATGCTACCTGCAACATGTGGTGTAAATACACTTTTTTTTTCCCCCTCAGATGAGTGCATTAAAAATGAAACCCCAAGTTAAAATTATTTGAGTTCTTTCTCAATATCTCTCACACACACAGGCACACAATGAATCAGATTGATTTAATTCAAACTTTTCTGAGAGCTACAAACCTTACACTAAACTGAAAGATAAATATTTTATACTGTTAAAACAGTGTGAAACTTCAAACATGGATTTTCTTTAACTGAGTCAGTTTGAGTTACAGAAACTTAAAAAAACATTTGGATGATCCTCTCAGTATGTGACCAGCTATGCCTTCCTGAGGTGGAGGATCTCACCCCAGTGCCACTGTAGCTATGCTCATTGATAAACTGCTGTCTCCTTTGAAAGAGCAAGCTGCAGAGTGACGGAGGCTCCTAAGCAACAAAAGGTGTTCCATTAACTACTCCCACCAAAACCTCTCCTGAAAAGAGCATATTTCTATGTAGCATCACTCTCTTTTTTCAGGATGGACAAGCACAGACGATCTTAGCACTAAAGCAGAGCTGGAAAGATCTCCTTTGTGCAGTTAGCAGCAGAAGGGCAAATCACTGCACACGGTTCTGGAAGGAAACACCCCTCCTTCCTCCCCTCTTCTCCTCTACACCTCCATGATGTCAGCTCTGTCTGCATTTGTTTCTTGGCTCTTTCAGATCTGAAGGAAATGAGGACCCAATAATAGGAACTTCCACCAGAAGGCTCAAGGCAATAATCAAACAACAAGTAAAGCGAGGTTTTGGGCCAGGGTTATAAATGGGACTCAGGCACTTCTTTAGGTGTCTTATTCTGACACTCGTCACATTCATTCACAAAATCCTGCTCAGCTGCTGTTGAATCTAACAGAGCATACAGTCCCTTGGCATCTAACTTTGTGCTAATAAAGTTTCCCTGGCATTTACCTTTTGCTGCGTAATCACCTAGTGGCTAATTGCACAGTTTACACCTTTGCTGTTACAGGATTAATTAGACTAGCATCCCTCTGCCTCTCTCACCTATTAAACTGATGTAGTCCTTATGTTGTCAGCTGAGTGAACATAGACCCTGTTTATTCCTAGAGCAGAACTGTTTTGTGCAAACTCACAGTAATAAAAAAATTATAATGCCTATCTTTCCTCTGGAGACAAAGTTAGGAAACTTCCCTCTTAAAGCTGAAAACTTTAAAAGCAAACAAGCAAAAAAGAACTTTGCAAACAAGCAAAAAAGAACTTTGCAAACAAGCAAAAAAGATTTTTTTTTAACCCCAAAATACATACAGAATGACAGCAAAAATTGTTTGCCGATTGGAAAAATTAATTAGCTTCTGTTCAGAAAAATCTCTTCTATCTTTTCAAGGATGCCAGCACAAAAAATTCTTGGATCAGATAAGAAGAACAATAGAGAGGCAAGCCCCCTCTCATCTATTCTTATCTGCAAAGACAGAGATTCTGATGGCTACTCCATCACATTTTAAAATATTATTGGCAGCAAGAATACAGACAGCAGTTCTCAGTGTATTTGTCTGATGAAGCTGTGGAGGCATGCCCTGTTTGATGGGATTTCAATTTCGGAAAAAGGTTGTCTGAAAAGAAAATCCCATCAGAGCATATTCCTCTGCAGGATTCCTTACAGATTTCTTGTCACAAAGCCTTCCTCTTGGGAGACGACAGGCAGAATTCCCTGTGGCCTGTGGAAATTACCACATGAGGAGGGCTACCTGTCACATGTAAGACCATTTCCCCTGCTGCCTGGGTGTAGGTACAGGTTTAGCAGATTGTGAGAAGGTTTCTAGATTTGCAACCTGAACTTTGCCAATTGTTCTGCAAACTTAACCTAAATTTAAGCAAATAGTGCTCTGGAAAGAGAGGCTGGCTTCCTACAAACCTAAGAGGCGGCAAGGAAGGGTGTAAACAAATTAATTTCTTCTAGCTTAAGTGACAAGTACTGAATATGTATTCTTATTCTGTAGAGAGTTTAGGAGCATGATGAACCAGGAGCCTAAAAGTGGGCTTTGGGAAAAGCATCCCTAAAAATGATGAGTAAAAAGTTGGGGCTCTAACATCTGTGAGTAACCCCTCAGCAACAGGCTGGGACCAACACTGGAGAAGCAAGACACTTCATGGGATCCTCCTGGTCTTTACCAGGGGATATTGCTAGATAGCTCTCAGGTAAGGTAGTTTTATAAAATAAATTTTTATCAGAAGTTTCTTGCAACGTGCACATTAGGGATCAGACACAGTCTTATAAGTAAAACTATTAGCCAGTGTTACTCGTTCAGGAAACTGTTCTCTACCAACTTGGTACTGCTGTGACAAATTATGATCATCTTGATCAGACTGAGTTTGGTTTTTAATTAGCTCTGTTTAAGTAATAAGGTCTGGAACAGTGGCTATTATTTAGATACATTTAAAGTTATCAATTATAAACATACATATGGATATCAAGAGTTGATTTCTTTTTTTTTTTTTTTTAATTTTGATAATATCAGAAGCTATTTCTAGGAAGATCTTATCTGAACCTTTACAGGAAAAGAAAGGATAGTGTTACAAAAATATCTATTTCCCAGCTGGGTGAGAGATATCTAGAACAAGACTAAAACTTACATAATTGAAATATTTGAAGACCAAAAAATCCTGGCAGGGATATAATAATTACTTTTCAGTATAGGAAACCCAGAGACCTTGAGCAGATTTGGAAGGCTAAGTTTAGCAGCTATATGCCTACATCTTACAGCAGGATCAAGACCTTTAGTACCAAAATCCCGAGAGCTTCAGCAAAGGGGAAATGTTAATGGCAGAAAATTTTTGTAAAACCAGCAATACAGGTACAGTCTGTGAGTGCTATAATGCTCTAGGTTCATCAATGTTGAGCTTTTTCAATAATTGCTTATAGAAAAAAGAATGCTGGAACCCTTTCAAAGCATGTATATTAATTGTTCTGCTTTTAATTGTGATCTGAAAATTAACACATACATTTACGTAAAACTCAGCTCTGTTTCATGAATTTCACATTTGCCCTTTGCATCTGTCCTCCATGGCTACACTTCTTTTCAGCAGAGCCTGCCTGCCTGTTTCAGGGATGCCACCAGTCTTTCTACCTAACAGCCACATAAAAAAGATGTGTCACTTTAAACTACCTTCCATAAAGTAATTATTTGATAACTGCAAAGCAGAAAAAATTAATTCCTTATCTTTGGCTATTTTGGAGCTCCAGGCATTGTAAAAATAATCTTTGACTATTGTTCACTACTATTTCCAGCCACACTTATCATTAGAATTTCAGCTTTTAGCGGTCACTACTGGGGGATACAAAGGAAATAATATGATACAGTTAGAGGAAAGCAAACCTGTTACAGAAAAGAATGTGTGCTGCCACAAAGGCATCAGATCTGTCTGCTAGTCTTACAGTACATGCCGCATAGGAGCTTTCCTAAATAAACAAGTCCCTACCATTTTGGCAAAAGAAGTCTTTCCATTAGCTGTCAGTAGATCAGATTTTCTGGAGAAAATGGCCAGAAGTCCACTGACGTTGGCAGAACTAAATACAGCCCTTTAATACCAATACAGAGCTCAGACTACATTGTCTTTCTAGTTTCCTACCTCATACATAATTCACAGTATGGTTTGTAAACTGACCAACTCCTTTTTAAAACTATACTAGCAAGTATATATTTCCCTATTTGTTTAGCTCATTTTCATAAGGAAAAGTAAGTAGTTATGTACTTATGTACTTGTAGGCTAATATTTATGTGTTAGTGCCCTTAGAAAAAGTTTTTAACCATTTGGTCAATTTTGACAAATTTCAGAGAGGAGAAGAGGTTTCCAAGATAATTATTTCCTGCAAGTTTTGTGAAAAGCTAGGGAAGAGCAAGGAGAGTTCTGTCATAATCCATTCTGTTTGAAGGTATCCAGCTGCACCTAACAGCAGCGTGCACAGAAATCTAGACTAACTATAACATGCTTTATGCCTTTCCTGGTAGGGTGTATTTGAACTTAGTGAAATACAGAGGAATTTTTGGAAATGGGAAAATCTGAACGAATTCTTCATCAGACTAAAAACCCCATATAATGTCATTTAAAAATTAATAATGTGTCTGAATTTTATTTTTCTTTTGCTAGTTAGGAACAATTTTCCCCCAAAAAATTATCTTTTTTTTTTTTTTTAAATATACATTATTAAGCTACACCTATATGACCTTTATCATGTGTCCTCAATCATTTGTGTCATAATTGTTCACATCTTTATTGATCAAAGGAGACCAGTGAAATACTTAAAGAATTAGAAAGGCAGTATTTGTTCCATAAACCAAGGGATAAACTCATCTGGCAGCATTAGCTAGCACTGGAGTTAGCTAAGATCGCTGAAATAATATTTTTTATTTTCCTTTTTCATCTGGTAGCTTTGGGTTTTCTTGTATCTATCTGATTTCAGAAAGTTCTGAAATGTTGAGAGAAAAAAAGTTCTGAAAAGGTTTTTTTTTAAAAAATGAGTCTGCAAAAACCCTTTTGGCTTCATAGATTCATAGAAGGAAGCATCATGTGAACTTTTTCTATGTTGCATAACTTTCAAGCTGCCACCTTTAAACAGTTTTTCATAAGATCATGCTTTGCAGAATTTGAAAGCTTTGAAGGCTTCATAATAAACACCCACAGCTTTATTGATATTTGATTTTGAAACTTCAGTAATTGTATACAGTTCTCTTTTTGAAATTTTAAAACTTCTATTGCCTAGGATATATATAGTGAAACCTTTTCTCTGCAGGAAGGAATGACAAGATTATCAGGAATAACTAGAATTTTTTATATAAGTATTTGTTATGTTATCCTTAGGGTATTACTGTTCTTACAATTTTAAATATGAAATTAAAATAAAATTCATCCCAGATGGTTACCAAGGGACTCCTTAAATTGGACAGTAGGTGAATGTCTTTTCTTGTCTCAATCCCTACTTGGAATTTAGAATGGCTTATATAGGTGCAGCATTTGCATACAAAGTTATCATATAAGACAAATCTCAAGCTTGAATATTTCATATAAATTAATTTTCATCAGATAAAAAAGGACCAGTATATCTATGTTAACAAAGTTCAGGAAGTTTCTTGACATTTTGAAGGCAGAACATCTATACTTAAGCTGAAAAAAAAAAGTGACAAAGGACACTATGAGCACCAAAAGCTGAAGACTGAAGTGAACCTTACTTTGTCACTGTCTTTTTCTTCATACTTTGGCAAACTGTTATTTCCATCACACAAATTTCCTAATTTTTTAATGGCTCTATTATTCATTTATTACATACATGAACTACTTCTGAAATTGGGCAATATGGGTAAGCATATACTTGGGTGTATAAATGCCTCTTGGGCTTTTAAAGTAGGATTTAAGTGAAAGTTAAATGGCTTAGCCTAAGAAATAAATTCAGAAAGCTCATGAGTGATGGGCTTTATCACACTGGAGATGACTGGATTCATATAATTCCCTCTCTTTGAACTGAGACTTATTTAGAGGCCTAATTATGGGCAGCTCAATGCCTGGCTTCTTCCTAACTTCCAGCATCGTTCAGAAAGAAGTCCTAAATGCTTGAATGTAACAGCTGTCTGACTGTGTGGGTCAGATGGGGTGGGTACCACTGCGCTCAGCACAAAGGAAGCTGACCAAAGAGTTTCCATTTCAATAAAGAGGCAAAAGAGGCAGTGTTTTCAGCTAATGGCCTTTTGGTTAGAGTACTTTATGCAGGAGGGAAACCTGGCTGTACTACCTAAAATCAAGAGTGGAGTCAAACCCAAGTCTGTCTTCATCATGAAGCTGTGCCATAGTGTAGATAAATTTAAAACTGATTGCCTGTGAGATGATGCTGGGAGAAGCACTCTGTAATTCAAGAGGATGAAGTTAATGACCTGCTATGCCACCTGGACATTCACAAGTCTATGGGGCCGGATGGGATCCACCCGAGGGTACTGAGGGAGCTGGCGGAGGAGCTTGCCGAGCCACTCTCCATCATTTACCAGCAGTCCTGGTTAACTGGGGAGGTCCCGGATGACTGGAGGCTCGCCGATGTGACTCCCATCTACAAGAAGGGCCGGAGGGAAGATCTGGGGAACTACAGACCGGTCAGCCTGACCTTGGTGCCGGGGAAGATCATGGAGCGGTTGGTTTTGAGGGTGCTCACGAGCCATGTCCGGGACAACCAGGGGATCAGGCCCAGCCAGCATGGGTTCATGGAAGGCAGGTCCTGCTTGACCAACCTGATCTCCTTCTATGACCAGGTGACCCGCCTCGTGGATGAGGGAAAGACTGTGGATGTGGTCTACTTGGACTTCAGTAAGGCCTTTGACACTGTCTCCCACAGCATTCTCCTAGAGAAGCTGGCGGCTCACGGCCTAGACAGGTACACTCTTCGCTGGGTAAAAAACTGGCTGGACGGCCGAGCCCAGAGAGTTGTGGTGAACGGAGTTAAATCCAGTTGACGGCCGGTCACGAGCGGTGTTCGCCAGGGCTCAGTACTGGGGCCGGTCCTGTTCAATATCTTTATCAACGATCTGGATGAGGGGATCGAGTGCTCCCTCAGTAAGTTTGCAGACGACACCAAGTTGGGCGGGAGTGTTGATCTGCTGGAGGGTAGGAAGGCTCTGCAGAGGGACCTGGACCGGCTGGATCGATGGGCCGAGGCCAATTGTATGAGGTTCAACAAGGCCAAGTGCCGGGTCCTGCACTTCGGCCACAACAACTCCAGGCAACGCTACAGGCTTGGACAAGAGTGGCTGGAAAGCTGCCCAGAGGAAAAGGACCTGGGGGTGCTGATTGACAGCCGGCTGAACATGAGCCGGCAGTGTGCTCAGGTGGCTAAGAAGGCCAACGGCATCCTGGCCTGTATCAGAAATAGTGTGGCCAGCAGGACTAGGGAGGTGATCGTGCCCCTGTACTCGGCACTGGTGAGGCCGCACCTCAAATCCTGTGTTCAGTTTTGGGCCCCTCACTACAAGAAGGACATGGAGGTGCTGGAGCGTGTCCAGAGGAGGGCAACGAAGCTGGTGAAAGGCCTGGAGCACAAGCCTTATGAGGATCGGCTGAGGGAACTGGGGTTGTTTAGCCTGGAGAAGAGGAGACTGAGGGGAGACCTCATCGCGCTCTACAACTACCTGAAAGGAGGTTGTAGCGAGGTGGGTGTTGGTCTCTTCTGCCAAGAAACTAGCGATAGGACAAGAGGAAATGGCCTCAAGTTGCACCAAGGGAGGTTTAGATTGAACATTAGGAGAAATTTCTTTACTGAAAGAGTGGTCAGGCCTTGGAAGAGGCTGCCCAGGGAAGTGGTGGAGTCACCATCCCTGGAGGTATTTAAAAGACGTGTAGATGAGGCCCTTAGGGACATGGTGTAGTGGGCATGGTGGTGTTGGGTTGACGGTTGGACACGATGATCTTAGAGGTCTTTTCCAACCTGTATGATTCTATGATTCTATGATTCTATGATTTAACGACTAGGACATTCAGAGGCAGAAAGGAGGAAACGGGAGGGGACAGCCCAGGAATCTGATTCCTACATTCACAAATATTTACTTACTTTAAAAAATCATTGTTTGTCATGAAATGCATACCCAGACCTGCTAGGAAGGAGAAGAGCACTAAATTCCCACCTTCAGGTCAGAGTCCAAGACACTGGCCTATTGAGGCAGTCTGGTTTAGAGTCCCTTGGTTCAATGCAGATTAAGTTTTAATCCACATTATGGCAAAGCTTTAGTAAAAGTATTCACTATTTTCTTTGTTCAGATTTTCTAGGAGAAAGAGAATTATGAATTTAAATCTCTCAGGTAATGGATGGCCTAGAATTCATGCGCCTCACTTCTTTGAAAAATGATCTAGTCATTAATGATGTTATAATACAGATGGATACAGGAGAGCAAAAGGATCTATTCTGGCAAATTCTTTTTTAAGATTACAAATTCAGAATGAATTGTTGAAATCCAGCTTTCCCTACTCTGTAAAATAGACTGCAGAATTTTCTGATTTGATTCCTGCTTGTATAATATGCCCCGACATATCAGAACGTGATGTAGAAACTCTGACTGTAGAGGACCATACCACCAATCTAGGCAAGACTGTTCCAGGTTAATTACCTTCGCTATTAAAAAAGTGTGTTTGATAAGTTTAGCTTCAGTTTCCAGCCATATATAATTTTACTGATAAATCAAGAAGCCTTTCAATGTCATTTTGTTCCCCACATGTGTGCTTACAAATGGTGGTTGTTAGTCATTATCTTTTTTGGTAAGTTAAATAAACTGATCTCCGAGAGTGTTTTACTGTATGACATGTTTTCAAATCTTCTCATGGTTCTTTACTAAACCCTGACAATTTTTCAACATTAATCTTGAATTGTGGACGTTAGAAATGATCAAGCTGTGGCCATATTGTCCAAACCAATACAAATGATAAGGTAGTGCAACCTCTTTATTTCTATTCAGTATGTGTCCCTTTCTCTTGTTCTGTAGGCCAAACGTCATGTGTGCGTTAATATTTGCTGATTATTCACCATTACCACCAAATCTTCCAGGACTTAAAGACATAACTTATTCTGTGCATTTTGACTTTAAATGGCTGAATTAGTAATTGTCCAACTCACTAAATGCACAAGTTCAATGGGAATTATGTTTCTAACTTACCTTATTGCTTATTGCTTATTAAAATCTCACTTGGTGCTTATTGGCCCCTTTTTTACCAAAACAACTTAGAAAATCTGGCATATATTTCAACAGTAGAGTTAATACCTTTTTATTTCCTTAGAAAAGATTTGAGGTGCATGTTGTAAGAAAAACAAAAAGCAGAAAATTATATTAAATATTTTTAAACCTGCTTTCTACATCCTCAATAAATTGAGGCTGGGAAGACTAATTCACAAGTGTTGTATCCAAACGTAATAGAAAATTCCCGGAACTCAGAAGCAGAAGCTGTTCACTCTTTTGTTTACTGCTCCTTGCAGGTACTCATGCGCTTTGCTGTCAACAGATTATTATGACCTTATTGAGCTGTGAACGTCTGATAGAAGAGGGCAACCTCATTCAGTACTAGAAGAAGCAATTTGAAACACAGTGTCCATTAAAATCAATCATTCATAAAAAATTAATGGTATTAAAAATCTAAATACAAATCCTGAAAGTTTTTCATCATTAAGCCAGAGCAAAAACATTTATCCATGTGCTATTGACAAAGTATACTTTTAAGTGCTTTTGATGGCATTTTAAAATATTGATAGTATTATAGATTGAGGTGGTATATTTGAGGAGCCTTACAGGAATAGACCAGTTTAATATCCTCAGGTTCTTTTGTTGCGGATAAGCTAATGGTATGAAAGAAAAAAAAAATGTTTGCATTCTTTTAATATGAGTAAATATTGAGCATAGAAAGAACAAGTTGTACTGTCTCTGAGATAACCATCTAAAGGGACAAACGTCTATATTCTGCACTCTTTCAACTTTCCAAGAGGCTCTCAGTGGCGTCCCAAAATACTGTATAGTGTTGTGTCTTTGGGAGTATAAGAACTCTTTGCATTCAGAAGTGCCAAAAGGCAGGAGGTTGTGAAAGTCGCATCTCACCTTCTACCACTGAACTCAGTTAACAAAAAGCTGCTGTGCTCTACAAACACTGTTGTCTTTTGTTGAGTCTAAGCTGATAAGAACAGCCACAGACTTGGTATGAGGAATGAATTGGTGAAACTTTTATTCAGAAGTTCTTCAAGGTTGAGACAGGGAGAGAAGAAGAGGAAGGAGTGGAAAGAGTGACTCATTTAGCGATGCTTTCTGCAGCCTGTTGATTAGAAACCTTCCGCCTAGGAACTGGGAAACAGGAGGTCAAGTGCCTGCCTTGAACTAAGTAGAGCATAGCTGAGCTTGGTCTTTTCTGCATATGTTATTACTATTAGCAACTGACTGTTTTGGAATGGATTTCTGATTTTTGAGAAAGATTCCCAGTCTTCATAATGTACCAGTCTGGAAAGGCAGCATTTTCCTGAAATTCATGAAGTTTAATGAATGAAAAAACATTTCCAACTCTGTAACCCATATTTTTGAGGTAGAAAGAAATCACTGTATTCTTCAGGAATATATCCTCTGACTCAGAGAATTCAATCCTTCTGTATCTGTTCAGTCAAATTAGCACCCTATCCAGTAAAAGAAAAGACTGGTCTACGCTCATTTTAGGGAGAAAAGAAGTACTATTGCTTTTATTGCAATATTTAATAGGAATAATTTTTATTAGAACCGATCAGAACTCTCAGGTGGGCTAAAGCCGAATGAAAGTGATAAACATGTTATTTATGAATTTAAAATATGGAAATATTGTTTGAATACCTAGTTCTTGCCTAAATCATGGTAAAAACTTTCACACTTATTATTTTTGTGCAATAATAATATTGAATGGTCTTTGCTATTAAAGTTTAAAAGACAGATTGTCAAAAGCAATCAGCAACCCAGCACCTCCTGGTTTGATACCAATATAAGAAGACAGATTGTCTGAAAAGTTCATTTCCATTTAAACATATAAATGAACAAGAGACATACTCTTCAATATTCAACTCTCAGCATGTCCCACTGAGAAGACTGGATCTGTTGAACGCATGCTCTTGAGAACCAAACTGCTTCATTGAGGTGCCTAAGTCGGAGCTGAATTCTTTTGACAGTTCTACAGGAATAAGAAAGCCTAACAGACCAAAACATTGTCCTATTATAAAGGAGGCACATTAATGGTAAGATTCTCATATCACTATGTTAACTTCACTCATAATTACTTGTATCCTGCTTATATAAAACTAGGCAATAAAATATGTAATGAAGGAAAAAATATTTGTAGAATTTCCCAAAATGTTTTTTTCTATCTAAAGTGAATTTCTTCTATAGTGACCCAACCTGCTGGGCCCTGTGGTTGGATTTCTAAGGATATCTGCAATAGATTGAGTTATAAGCTCAGGGATACAAATTACTTACTTTCTTTTTAAGAGTGCACCTTTTGAGATTGCTAAACAGGTATCTCCAATTCCCTACTGAACCTCTGTGTATTTACTGGAAACTGTTTACCTCCTTGAATATACCTTTGTAGCTTCATAGATTTTTAGAGCAAAATTATCCTAGTCTAATGGCTTGTGTATCACCCATAGAAACATTTCTCCAAGTCACTACTGCCTTGGACACATTTATTTGGAGTTTGTTCCAGGCAAGATCTGAGTGGCCCAGAGTTGTGTTACACCTTTGTGCCTTTAAAACTGTGAGTGGCAGTTCCTATACAGGAACAGGGGTATTATACATATGTGATTGACAGCAAAATAGCCATAAAAGATTTCTTCCTCTTGAGTGGAGGGAGCAGGAGAACCTCCAAGTGTTTTAAGGGTATGAACAGAAATGCTAGATTTCTGCTGCTTTCCCCATCTTCTATCTTGGAAATACTGGAAAACCTTCATCGTCACAGAGCACCCTTTTCATCTTCAGTTACTCACTAAAATCTGCCTTGAGGAATGGGATGTAGAATTTGTCTTGGGCATCTGCATTTGGATTGCTCCAGCTAGTGAGATAACTTGCACCAAGTGATATAAATGATTTCTACATGTCCATTTGCTTTGATTTTTCACATTACACCCATGTTCCCATATCAGGAAGGCCTCGCTAACTGATGAGATTTGGCTCTGGACTGAATGAGAAGACAGACAAGTTGTGACACAACTAGTTTATTCCGAGCTAGTTTATTCCAAGCACTTCTTAACTGAGCTCAAAGGAAAAATTTGAAGTTCCCAATGCAGTGTTCCATTTACCCAGATCACCTCTTGCTTAGCTTTTTCAAGCATAAATCTCTGTGGGTGAAAATACATATTTTAAAATCACAGAGAACTACTCAAACCTTTTTAGAAAATTAGACATGAACCATTATGACAAATAAAATCATTATGAAAGTAAGGTCGAGGATATGCATTTTTAAATGAACAGTAAAAAATTAAAAAAGAGAAATAAGGTTGATTGGAAAAGTCTTAATTTGTGCATGAATTTAAAATCATTCCATGCAACCCGATACTTTTTAGAAAATTTTCCCTGTCTTCTGATCTCTTTATCAGATAAAGAAGGAAAATAGTGGAGAAAATCTTCAAGATTAGACCATGCATTTCACAGCTGCTAAGTATTAATGGAATCTTTCTCTGACATTTTATTGTACTTTACTTCTTTGGTGCTGCTAACATCAGATGTATATACCATGAACAGTCATGTAAAATATAGACAACTGAATTAAAAATAATGAAATCTTAATGTAAAGTTTTTTTGGTGTTCCTTTCTTTGAGGGTTTTTTTTTTTTTACATTTTATATGTTGTTAATGTCACATCACTAAGATTTTACTCAGAAGCTGGTGGACTAGAAATCTGCAAAAAAGTTAACAAGAGTTATTTGTCTCTGGGAACTGTCGCATAAGATAATACACGAGAAGCATGCTGAATCAAAACATTTAAGACCACGCTTAATTGTTTTTAGAAATACCACTAATCCATTTTGCCTATGGAGCTGCCAGTTTCTCTCATTCATACTGTTTGACTAGGTCCCTTCTCACAAACCCAAATGCAGCCCACGGTATTTGGATCCCTTGCCTCCCTCTCATATACTTGTCTACCTAAAGAGGCGCTTGATTTATTGCATTAAACACCTAGATATGTGCATGGGGATCACCTTTTAGAATACAGAGGTGTTTTTATTCTTATTTTTTGTTTTTTGAAATTCTTATTTTTTGCAGTCTCATGACATGTTTGTAGCAGGCTCTGCAGAAACAGGGGCCTAAAGCATCCAAAAGAAGAAGCTTTTACAGAACAGTAGTCACGGAAAAGATGGGTGAACTAGCCTAGATAAAGCCATACCACTGGATTTTTCAACCTTCAATTGATAAAAAGGTACAATGAAAAGGCAGTGGAGAGAAACAAGGAATGTCAAGGATGCCGCAGGCAGTGGAGCACTGACTGTGCTGAGCTAACACTAACCAAAATGGCAAATCCACACAGAGCAGCAGCACAGGCATGAGGATATACCACTCTAGGACACAAGCGGGCTCATGCAGAACCAGCTTGGGTTATCAGCCCATGGAGCAAAATTAAACTACAGCCCAGCTTATCCACCCACAGACAACTGAGAGTTGGCTATAGGTCTTTTGGTAAATATAATCATGAAAAGAAAAAGGAAAAACCTCAGGAAATGCATCCCACAGGTTTCTTTCATGGCTGAGTGAAGCAGAGGCTGCCTTCTCTAAGTTCTCCCCTTTACAAGTGGAAAGCAAAAAATGGAAACCTGGATAGAGCTCTGAAATACTATAGCTCAGCAAATCACACTTTCTTCCAGGTGTGAAAAATCAGCCAAAGTTTTTCTAAGAGACAGTTACAAATACTTATTGCATGATTATTAACAGGGCTTGTTATCTACCAAAAGATCATTTTCCAAGTCTCATTGGAGTGACTGGATTTTTCAGGTTGTCTTCAGCTAGCTTTGGATCAGGCCCATACACAAAGACCAGAAACATAGACTTTCACAGATGTACCCATAACAAATAATACTTTAAAAAAAAATAATTTTCAGTAATCTTCTTAGACATCGTTTTCAAACCCCTGAAGTTCTTTTATTTTCACCTTGTTGTTGGCCTCTGGCTTCTTCTCTCTTGGCTTTTCCTTAGGTTTCCAGAGCTTTATCTCCAATCTTTTGAGGATTTTCTGATGTGAAACACCTTTCTCATGGAACTTGAAATTCACTTTATGTATGTTTCACAACATGAAACCATTCAGTCAGCACCTGTGTACTTGTTTGCACAATTAATGACTTCATTTTTTAGTATTTTTCTTTTCTACTGTCTTGTGGATAGACTACTTGGTTTTATAGGCAAAAAATCAATTCACTCATGTGTGACTCACATCTAAATATGCATCAGTTTAAAAGTAATCTCTTGCCCTCTTCCAGAAAAGAGAGCATTTTTCACAGGTTAAACCTTTCTCAAAAACCTGGGTAGTTGATTTATTCTTAATAACAGCTAAATAAATTCACAGAACTTTTGTCATTCACTTTGGGTGACGTTAATCCTTGTGCAAAGTCTCAGGACCAGAATACACTGAAATTGCTCTAGTGCCAACCATACATGGACAAATGTGCAGTCCTTCACTTTCTTACCCACATATTCCTGTTCCTCAGAGCATATGAACTTAAAACTACTTTATCTACTTTCTTCCATCTCCTACTCTATTGTCATGTGCCTGATCTCCTACCACACATTCCTAGCTAATACTATTTTGACTTCTTTTCTTCCCTTTTGCAAACAAGAAAGAGCTGTGTTTAAGGTGGTTAAATGTGGTCTCATTAGTGTTCCTCACTTACTATTCAGTGCTACATATTTTTGCTCTGATGTTGCCCTAGTGCCCCGAAACAGTCCTGCTGAACTAGGAGAAGACAAACCCCAAGACTACCAGTCATCTTGAGTGATCTTTTCAAAGGAGTAAGCACTTCATCCTGTCTTGACTGTTTTTTTCTGGCAACAGCAACCATTCCCTTTGCTTGTAAGTGGATGTACTGCTGCTCTCTCTACCAGTATGATGATTTTTTTCTACTAATTTGGGTAGCCTGAATCTGACCTCCCTTCTCTTTTCCCTCTGGTGCCAATTACTTCAAGCATTTTTGGAACGGACTCTGCTGGAAAACATATGCCAACTAGGAAAACAATGATGCTTCCAACTACTTTCCCCACATGCTTCTAATATAAGCAGGTATTTGTTCTACTCTAGTTCCTGGGTTGATCTGTGCTTTGCACTGTTAGCATTGCCATTAGCACCTGCTTGACCACATGAGACATTCAGCTAATATTTGAGAGAACATGAGCTAATTTGCTCATCACCAGTTTCTTCTTTACTACAACTATATTAAACACTGAATCATTTCCAAACCTATGGCCTAACTCTATGCCATGGAACTCAGTGAAAGCTTTCTCATTGCAAGAAATAGACCAGGCCCAATAGCCATCCCTTACAAAGTTTATTTATATATGTATGTACTACATAAAACATGTTTCTGCTATGTTTGTTTCCAAGTTCTTGCACAGCCATGTTTTTTATTGAGGGATTTTTCTTTTATTGTCTGTTCATCTTTCTGTTTCCTTTGTGGAACTATTACATCCAATCTCTGCTTGTTGTCTAATTTTTGTTTGAGATCTATAAAAGTCCTCAGACTGAGATTTTTCCTTTAAATATTGTATTCCAAGTCACTTCAGTATCTCTCTCAGCCATGGAAATGAACACAGAAAGCTGAAATATTTGCCAGTGTGTGACTGAATCTTTTCAGGAATATGATATTTTCTTAGTGTAATCTTTATTAAAACAAGAGAGATGGAAACACATGCATTAGGCAGGTCAAGCCAAGTTACAGCGAAATTGCTTCTGCCTGCTTTTGCTTCATGAATTAATTTCTCTTTCACATTCATGTGTTCCAAGAAATCTTTAGATTCCAGGCACTCATACTTTTTGTGCAGAGCTATCTAAGTATTTATCTGCCAAAATAAATGCTAAGAACCTTTGGGACAGACTTGAAAAGTATGCTTGACCTCCCTGTTTGGCAGAGAAATTGATCTGTGCTGCTTGATGTCTGTCAACTCTTCCCCTTCTGGTCTAGTACATCCTTCCAATTTATGTTACATTTTGAAAGTATTTCCTGACCTGCTGATCATTTTCAGAAATAGCTTCAAAGCTTGGAACATTTAAGGGACAATGTCTATCCTAGATAGCTTTGGTGCTGACACTGCATTTGCTTTTATTATACCCTTGTATATTGCTTTCATGTATCTTCTGTTGCACAAAATCTGGCACCTATGTTCGAATGGGCAGAGCCTCAGAAGGTCTAGCTTTCAAATCCAAGCATGACTGAGAAATTGAAGGGTGGTGTTAGACAAGATGTTAGGGTGAATTGTATCTTTAATTCACACTTTGCCTTCATCTAGACATTTATCTCCTGGGATCTGCACTTGTGTCCACCCTGGATATCATAGCAAGACAGAGGTTCTGCTGCTGCTGCCAGACTTTTCATCACCAGTGTGATTGTGCCAGCTCCCCTGCATATGTGGCCACAGGGGATTTTTCAGCTCAGGCACAATACACTTATTTCATGATAAGAGGAGAAACTATGTTACACTTCAGCTCCTTATGGAATGATTCTTCTTCCATTATATTAACTGGTTAAGACATTGTGTGGAAGAAGGTTTACACATTAGAGTTTGAGGTACCAGAGGATGTAGTATATCTGGGTTCAGGACCTTCTGGCTACGGTTAGGGAGTGGGGTGTCAGGGCAATGTCTAAGGACAATACCCTAACTATCTAACAATAAGCTTTGTTGTCCTCTGAGGCAGAGACTTTCCATCCCTCCTTCTGACGTCTGAGTCACTGGTGACCAGGAAGGCAAGAAATATGAATCTCGATGAAGAGCAGTGGAGTCCCCACAACATCAAAATCTGAGTCACTGGTGACCAGGAAGGTAGTTTATATCATCTCTAGACTGAAGGTGGCCTTGAATCCTTGATGAATGTTGTAACTGCAAGACTGTTATGCAGAAGATGGATATAGCAATGTGATATTTATCTTTTTAGGATACTTGGTGGGATTTATGTATATTTTATTTAGATTATATGACAATGTATTCAACACAGCATTGCAAAGGAACAGTGGTTGGGACACATATGTTTGTTTTCCCAGTAAGGGCAATTTTGAAAAGGTGAGCATAACTATAAATTCTGCTTAGAGAATTTCTGGATTGTGAAAGAAGGTGCTTTGTGAATTTATTGTGTCTGGGTTAGGCACAATAATTAGGCAGTCCTGTAAATTAGGTAGACTGGATGATACTCTGGGGCATATGAGGCTTTGGGTATCAGAATGCCCCTTCTGCTTCGAATTTCATAAACATAATCTCTGTTTTCTTACTAGCAATTTTTAGCTCTGATTTGAATTTATATGTGAAAACAGTAATATTAGGAAACTCTGGCAAATATAGGACACCTTTGATCCTTGTTGCTGTCCTCTGAACATTTAAATCTGTTGCAGGATTTCTCACACAGACTAGAATTCCATACAGTGTTCAAGATATAGGAGAGCCATGGATTTATACAGTGATGTGATCATATTCTTGTTTCAGAGCGTTAAATTCCTCCTAGATGCTCTTTGGTTTTGGATATTTCAAATTCTAAGTAAGAATGTGGTGTAGAGAAGTGGAGAAGAGGTAGATTCTGTAGGATGAGCTGGCAAAACCCTTCAAATCTTCCTTTTTGAAAACAATTAGTATTGTTTCAGGAATGTATTTTGAAATTAATTTATTTTTATGACAGTATCTTCTACTCTATTAAATTGTAATAGGGTTTTAACAAAAATTTATTGCCAAGCAACAATATTTATTCTACCATGAAAAAGTTTATCGTACAAAACTCACCATGAAATGACAGGGCTTAGTATATGTGATATTAAAAAACATAAGAAATTTAATTGGAATAATAGAAGATTTTATTTGGAATCAAGAATATAATGGGATTTCTTTGTTCGGCAGATGCAGAATTTAGATCTCCAACTGGAGTGAATGAAAGTTTTGTCACTGACTTCAGTTCCTGATTATTGATTATAAGACATAATATGTGATCACTATTAATGGAAAAAAACACTTCAGAGAGAAAGTTAAGTCACCTGTCTAACAGGTGAAGCCCACTCATAGGAGAGACAGGACAGCACTTGGCTCAACATCACTTAAACTTTCCTAACACTGAAGTGAAGATATAGCAAGGTTGTTTCTACTCTAAATCTGTTTTGATGTTCTTCCACTGCTTGTCAGCTTCCTATCCAGGTCAATGGTTGAGCTGGATACTCATCTGTTCTTGACCAATTACATTACAAAAGTACCCAGGAATGGATACCATCTATTGAATCAATTTATGGTATCCAGGAATGGTTGCCATCTATGCCCAGAAAGCAGATTGTAACACTAACCTTCTAGGATAGGCTCTGCTACCAAATCCATGGGATTAAACAACTGGAGAGGATTTGAGGAAAGGCTACATTTCCCTCTCAACAATGTTTATACCTAAGAAAAGTATAGTTACACATGTAGAAGCTTGCTGGATATCCAACAAAGGTGTTGGACAGCAGAATGTTACTAGAAAAAGTAGAAGGAAAAGCTTTTTAACAAATAAATTATCAACAGAAATTTGAAATTTGGGCTTAGCCAAAATCAGTTGTAAACTGATGTTGAATTCAGAAAACACTTTTGGCAGGGAAAAAAAGAAGAGAGAAAAAAATTTTGTGAAAGTTGAAACATTTGATCTTGACATTTTAACAAGTGTGTTGAAATTAATATACCAACATTTAATTCTAATAAGAGGGTAAAGAATACAAAAATAAAATGGTTCATTTGAAATCTGATTAAAAGTTTTGTTCAGCTCAAACTAAAGAATTAAAAGAGCAGGTTGACCTCAAACAATGTTAATTTTTTACTTCAGCCACTGAGCTGAAAAATCAATTATTCAGAACAGTTTATTTGCCAGTGTTCTGAGAAGTTTCTAGCTGCCTATTTTCATGTGAAAACTGCAATGTTGATTTTAACTTACAAAGCATTAAATAAGAGATTTTTCTCTTTTCTCATGCTGTCAGCTTGAGCCACATTCCTGTCATTATAGTGAAAGCTTGATCCCTCTCTTTGCAAAATATATGGGATGTAATATAAAAGAACGTCTTTTTTTCTTTAGGATGCTTTGTTCATTGATGTTCTAAACCATTCATTTCTTGACCTTCAAGGCATGTTTCAAAGCCTACCTGTTTGCATGAATGTTGGCATGGACATAAGGCAGATGAGGATTAGATTTGTATGATCAAGAAATACAAAAAGAAGCTTTAAGATTTATTTGGCTGTAGCTCTTTTTATCAAATTATATGTGTAAAGAAAGAAGGACTGTGTTGTTATAATTTTTGCCTTATAGTATTGCCTTATACTTTCTTTTTAATTCTAACCGAAGTTTGCCTAAACTTTGAATCATTCTTTTCATTGAGGAATTTAGGCAAAAATCTGAGTTGGTAAAAGCAAATTCTAAAAGTATCTAAGAGTACTGTTCAAAAACTAATAAACCCCTTATATTTTGAGCAGTTCTAACAAGTGTTTTGCTAGGATACATAAGGTTTTGAACCTGCTCTCTATGGCAGAGATGTGGACCTTCAAGAAGGCCATCAAACTAAGATGACTCAACTTTGAAATAAGTGTTACATGAGTCAATTCCAGAAGGATAATCAGAAAAAAAAACCCCACCAGTGCAAATAGGACAGTCATTGGTGCAGGCACTGAGGACCAATCTCTCTTTATCTGAGGACACCTGCCAGGTAAAAAAAGACTGTCTGTAAAGATGTTGATCTTTCACCACATAGAGCAGACCAAAAGGTAGATGAAACATAGGGTCGTTAAGTGGAATAACATATTTTTTATTCCTTTTTTTCATCCTTCATCTGTCTCAGGGTCCAATGACAGAACAAACATTGCTCTTCAGTCTACGGTGTTGTAAGTTGCTGTACAATCCCAGTCAACATTTTTGGCTGTAGATTTAGATGTGCAAAAAAATTAGCCTCATGTCCAACAGTGCTGGGCAAGCATAGTTTCTGTTGAGAGCTTGAGGTGACATATTTTGTGGCTGTAAAACAACTACAGAAGAGGACAAGGTATAAATGGAATGTATTGCTTACCTTTCACTGCCTAGTGGCTACCCCAAAGTGTAGTGTGAGATTATTGATGGTTGTCTTATCAGGACTCCCCTCAAAAATATCTCTGTGAAACTATGGACTTCTTTCGTTTTGGAGAAAAATGAGTCATAGTTTTGAGAGAGTCTGATTAAGGTCACTTAGATACTTTAAATAATTACTAAAATTTAGATTGTCTTTCTCCCATCCTTATGTCAATAGTTTGCTAAATGTATTGTAGACTATGTATTTTAAAGATAGGTGTTTGATGTCCCTGCTCTGATCATATAAGGGAATGATGTACATCTTAGGACAAATGTATGCTCTCAATTAAACCAGAGTGAATTGGACTGGTTTGAGTAGAACTGCAAGTTTACACTCATGTAAATGAATGGAGAATTTGTCAGTTTTGGACAGAATGGAGTTCCAAATTGTATGTTATTCATGACTAAGGATCTGGCCTGGTTCATATTTCTCAGTCTTACATCTGTAATGTTACAGATGATGTTCAGAAACAGTCATAATTAACCAAAAGACATTTTATTAACCTAGTTATGAAAGCTGGGCATATGAACATTTGTAATGAGGTGGGGCATGGGGAAGAATGTGGCATTGCTGCATTTTTGGTAATTCTATTTCTCTTATTGAGAGGACATAAATTATGGGGCAAAGAACATTCAGGTCACATAGAAGGTACGCATAATGATAGAATCATAGAATGGTTTGGGTTGGAAGGGACCTTAAAGATCATCTAGTTCCAAACCCCTTGTCATGGCAGGGACACCTTTCACTAGATCAGGTTGCTCAAAGTCCCATCCAGCCTGGCCTTGAACGCTTCCAGGGAGGGGGCATCCACAACTAACAGAATACAAGAAATAGAATACACAATAGAATACAAGAAGTGTTTGGCCAGGTATATGGAGGGGTAATCTCTGTAACTACATTCAGGACATTTTATTTAGATCTTTTTTCTTTTCTAAATAGATTTAAATTTCCTCTGGAGACAATATTTCTGCTACTGATAACCACAGGAGTACATCCTTCAGATTATTTTAGTCTGTGACTATAATTGTAACTGGGAGGGACAGAAAGAACACAATAAACAATAGACTTTCTTAAGATAAAGGGATATTTTTGTAGTGTTGGCATGTAAATAATATTCTGATTAGGTTCAAAATAAAAATAATAGAAATTAAAATAAGTATTTGAGATGTTTTAAAGCTTTTACTCTAGGGTCCTCAATTACACAGTTATTGTTGATTTAAATTTCTTGATTTTATTTGTTTTCGTTTGGTCTCAGGGAGTGAGTGCTTATATTCCTCAAAACTTTTAGCCTTTGGATAAACAATCACTTTTAAAATAGATATCAACCACATTTACTTAAGAAAGGTAATTAATTATGGAATCTCCAGAGTAAAAAATAAATGGAAAGTAGGGGAAAAAAGAGCAATTACAGATTACATGGTGCTCTGTTTCTATAAACCATACTTGTGTGTGTGTGTGTGTGTGTGAGGAATTCACTGAATGTGATGTGACACTCAATCAATGTATCCTTAGTATACTAATCTCAATTGAGGAACACCTGAAATTGCGAAATGGTTCAAAAGCATGAAGGAAGCCATGGTGAAAATGTGATGCTGAATCCTTTCTCTAGAACTCTGTCTTAAGCAGCAAAATGTTGATTGAAGAATATTATTAGTTCTTGCCTGAATTTATCATCAATCAAGTGAAAGGTTGTGCCCAAATTTAGACATTGACCAAAGGAAGGATCAGGGGCAACTTCATGGACTCTGCCTTCCTTGCTTTGCAGAACACTGTTACTTCACCTTTATTCTAGGAGTACTACCTGTGCCCAGCCAGGCAATCTGACAGGAAACATGGAGAATCACACAGAATGGCTGGGGTTGAAAGAGACCTCTGGAGATCATCTGGTCCAACCTTCCTGCTCAAGCAGGGCCACGTAGAGCTGGTCACTCAGGACCCTGTCCAGCTGGGTTTTGAATATCCCCAAAGATGGAGACTCCATAATCTCTCTGGGCAACTTCTGCTAGTGATCAGTCACCTTCACAGTGAAAAAGTGTTTCCTGATGTTCAGACAGGACCTCCTGTGATTTAGTTTGTGCCCATTGCCTCTTGTCGTATCACTGGACACCACTGAAAAGAGCCTGGCTCTGTCTACTTTACACCCTTCCCTTCAGGTATTTTTATACATTGATGAAATCCTCCCTGAACCTTCACTTCTCTAGGCTAAACAGTCACAACCTTCTCAGCCTTTCCTTATGAGAAATGCTCCAGGAAGATACAAGGAAAAAAACCTAAGTTTTCTCCTTTTCTCTCTCTGATTCATCTTGTATCTTGTTGCTTGCACACAGATTTTTCAGGCATGTTGCTCCTTCTACATCAATTCTTTTAAAATCTAAACAGGTTTTCTCTCAACAGAAATTGTTGCAGAAGTGCTACTGACATCTCTTCCAAGTTCTTAATTTCTGTAACCTCTACCCTTTCATCTAAAATCCCATTAAATTGTTCTTTCCCTTTAACATTGTTCTGTTTCTGATGGATGACTTACAGGCCTGTGGATCTCCGCAAGGTGTTACTAGTCTCTAGGAAATGTGTTAGGATGATTCAACACTTCCAGGGAGAGATTCTTTTCTTCCCAGTGTCTCTTAACTCTGTCTTCCCAATGCTTATCAGTCCCTAACATCTGAAAGATGCCTTCCACGTCATTCCCATTTCATCCTGAATCACTTGAATTCTGCTGTGACCCTTTACTTGAGCATACAGTTTTAGGTATGCTTCAGTCCTTTGGCCACAGTTCTTGCCTGAGTGTCTTCGCCAGAGTTTGGTTCCACAAAATGCAATTATCAGGTACCATGATGAAGGTATAATGAGTGAAGACAAATGTTGTATCAAGCCAAGAAAACATGAATAGCATATGGAATGAATCTTAGAAGTTGAGAGACATTGAAGATTATATTGTGGAGGGTGTGGGAAAAGAGGAGCTCGACTGGTCAGTTTCTAACGTTTCTGGGAAACTAAAAACAACCATCTGCTGTTGGGTGGACGATGAAAAAACTATCATCATTTTTTCTTTGACAATTTGAGCCTGTCATCTTTGCAATGCTTAGGAACTGTTAAAAGTGCTAAGCGAATTTTGTTTTACAGCTGTGTTTCTTTCTGAAAACTCACCACAATGGAGCTCTAGGTGCTCTGCTTAACTGCTCTGTTCTTCAGATCTGGTGCATTATTTAGGTGTTTAACTTCGTTTGCTGCAAATGCCATGCTGCATGATGCTAAGTTAATATTTTAAGGATTTTGAGACTCCTGATAGCTGTGTACCAAATATGAAAACATCTATTCATATCTTTTGGCCTGTATGTTTTGAATTGCTTTGGTTTCTGTCTGTATATTACTATTGTTCCTAAAAGGTAAACATGTATAAACAAGGGATCAGCTATGATCAACTTCAACCTCTCTGAAATCAACCTAACATCAGGCTTCCAAAGTCTATTTATAATTTGTTGCAGTATAATACCATAGTTCTGGACATAATTTTTCTTGGAATCTCTATCCTTTAAAACAACAGCAGCATCAGGTACAACTGCGATGGCTGCCAATCCCTTTAGTGTTTGATCCAGTGTACTTTGGAGGATCTATGTGATACTAATTATGTCTACAAACATAACCAACTACTGGCCTCTATGGCAATCTGGCAGCAGTTGCGAAGAGGGTGGTTCATTTAATTCAATATGCCAGAAATTATTTTAATACAATAAAAAGGAGGATATTTGCACTGGGATAAATTAACTTCACATTTCTCATGCCTATGGACTACCTAGTGGGAGGAAGATGAGGCTATTTTTTAATCTTTGCATTCCTTGTTCTCTTCAGATTTCTGGAAGGAACCATCTCTGTCTGCATTTGAGGATGGTCTCATTTTGTATTCTGACCAGTCAAGAGGTTTGTATTGCTCTGCTTCCCTACAGGAAGTGGTGCTTCTGTCTGTCAGCTACTCCAAACCCCAAGTAGCATTGTCTCTTGTTTTATGGTGTCTTATTGGCAGCCTGCGTTTTCCCACTAGCCTCAGATAGTTTTAGTGTACATCGTTATAACACTGTCATATTTCTCTGCTTATCAGTGTTGCTAGGATTACATCGTGGCTGGCTCCACAATCCATCTGGAATCAAATTGGTCATTGATCTAATATTACAGTTTATCAGTGTTGCTCGGATTACATTGCAGATGACTCTGTATACCAGCTGGAATTGAATTGGTCGTTAATCTAATAGCATCATTGCAAATGTGGCAGTTGAATGGTTGCATCCTTCTGCAGTTTCTGTGCACTGGATGTCTACATTTGCTAGAGTCAAACTGCAGATATGTTCTTCAGTAGAGATCTCTGTCTGCTGAATCACTGCTTGTATTTTCCTTTTCTTTTTCATTTCAGAAGTCACTTTAGGACAAAAAGTGGTGGTGTTTCACAAACTTAAGGTCATGACTCAAAGGCAAGACATTGTTCTACCCCTTCTCTCCATGTTATTCCCCCCTTTATTTCATCTAATATTAATAATTCAAAAGTGACCTGCTAAAGTAAAATTTTAAAACTTGTTGTCGGGGGGAAGAGATAGGCATTTTTAGAAAGCTGTTAGTTCCACTTGTCTTTGATTTATATTGAAATGATTCACCCAATAGAGGAGCCTGTTTCCTCCACTAACTAGAGATGACCGGTTTAGAGTATGCCTAATTTTTAAGTGGCTAAAATTTGATGTGAGGAATTCTTTGTTCTGTTTCCTTGATTCCTTTTATTTAGCCTATATGTTTGTTGTAAATCACAAGCTGCTTTGGTTTGTTGCTCTTGCAGAGCAGTTCAGTCTGCTCTGCTCCACTCTGGCAAAGCATTCTCTGTTTCTCAAGAATACCTTCCATCCCACAAGAGAAAAAACATTTCCTAGAAAATAGATTTTTTTAGAGAGTTATCTGTGGATGTCATAGATCTCAGATTTGTAATATATCTACTCTGTCTTGTGCTTCTTGGTTTCAAGTAAAATCTTCCAGCTCTGCGGTCTTGCTCTGCCTGGGATCAGTTGTTATCTAATACCTTCATCAAGTGTTTCAGTATTCCCTTCATTATTTCAGAAAACAGTTCCTCACATTCTTCCACCCCACCCACCCCCACTTCCCCCATAAAGGAGCCTTGACTTCATTTTCTCATTTTTATTCACTGCACTGAATTGCTTACATATTTGGGCATGGTATTCTGCATGGCATTCTCTTTGTTTGCTCTGCTTCTGGTGCCTTGTCTGTGTGTTTGTCTTAGCGTCCTGTTGAGGCTATCAGTACAACAAGTTCTATCATGCTCCTAAAGCTGAACTAGTTCCTTTTTAAGACAAAGTATTGGAGAACAGTTTAAAATGCAGCTGCCTTTGCAGCCACATCCACACATTTTGTGCTTCCTCTAGACTCTTTCCTCCTGAAAGCTGTGCTCTTCCACAAGCACTCAACACTACAGCCTTTCTTGCCCGTATGGGTAAGCAAAGGCTCTGGCACTCTGCTCTGCCAGGGGAGAGAACAGAAACACAGGTCTAGTAATCTGTCGAACCATTCCAAGTGTATTCATGAGGCAAGAATACACAGCATAAAACCAAAGCTGAACACGAATTTATCCTGCATAGTTTATATTTACAGGCAAAGCCTTATCAAAATGACATTATTTAGCCAGTTAGTCCAATGGACTAGAATTTGTTTTTTCCAGATGAAATGGCAGTTCTGTCTCCTTAAATTTTTGTGTGCTTAATTTCTCCTATAATAGGAATCTAGAAAGAAGAAAGGAAATGAACTACCGTTTTCTTCTCTGTCTTGGTAAAGGAACTGAAATAATGCATTTTTTGCATATCAAGATAATTTTTTACACCATCTCAGTATCTCAAGCTATCTCTTCCTCCAGCTGACAAAGCTGTGTCTTTTGGGAATGATACTGAATCTTTGAAAAATCTGGTGTTACAATAAGTAAAAGTGGCATATATTCATTTAAATACTTACATGTTAATAATTTTTCTGTAGTTTGTTTAAGTTTGTTGCTGTGCTCAGGGAAAATGTTGCAATTATTAATAGATCACACTGGCTTTCCCCTCTTCTTCAAGTGCTTTCCTAACCTTTTCATAAGTGTATTATTGCCTAGTATAAAGTTTTAATATTAGCCAGACAGGGAGAAATATTTATCTTGGTCTCTTATGCCTCATCTATTTTTATTTTTCTATTTATTGTTCACTGTTCATTAGAAAGTGTTATTTATCTCTACTGTGGGAAGCCTTCCCAGTACACCAATGGATATAGTAATCATCACTATTGGAATGCACAGAAAAAATTAAGACTAAAACTGTTAACATTTTTCATTAGGTTTTTTTGGTTGTTGTTTTTAAACAATACTTTTAATTTTTCTTCAATGATAATATATATTTGATACTGGAGAATTCAAACCTCCTTTCAAACACAAAAGGTTCAGAAGGGTAACGAGAATAATTCCACCTATGTGAATCCAGTATAGTCTTCTTATTACTGAAGTGGGTAGACATGACTTGAATCAATATGAAAAAAATTAGAGCCTGGCTAAGTAACTGTTTTCCTTGATTAGGAGACAAGTTAACAGGTGAGCTTGTTAAAAGATGGGTACCATTGTGGAACAGTAAGAATGAAATACTGCTCCAATAATGGTAACGTTAAAATTCTCAAAACACACAGTGGTTTAAAAATATAAATTTTTAACCAAGCTGATTGATAACTGTTCCAAAAATGAATATAGTCTAGTCTACACTGGGAGTTGGGAAAATGTATATTTTTTGATAGATTTGGTCTTCTGTCATCAAAGACCATGCTGACAGCTGAACATCTCTTTCAGTATTCACAAATGACTCAGCACAGAGGTAGGAACTATCACCTCTACTAAGTCAACACAAAAAGATAGAATAAATCAGCCTGGGTGTTTTGAAATACATCACTAGTGCATGAAGATTGCTTCAAAGTACAGGTGGAAGCTGAGTCAAGACCCTCCTGAAAAATCAGGTGCATCTGTTTCTGACCATAATTTTCTCATTCTGTGCTGCTGCAAATCACCTTCTGTCCTGTAAAGGAGGACTGGAGGAAGACAGGGAGAAAGGCAGGAGAGTCAGGTTTGTCCATTTTGTTTTGGAAACCTGAAAGGTAATCAGGGTTCCTGGAGAACTTCTATCCCTCCTCACCTGCCACTCAGCAGTGGAGTGCTCAGACACATGTCCCGATGAGAATCTCACTCCTTTCAGAGGACCCCATCTCATTTTTTTGCTGGCTTCTTTATAGTACATACCTGAACATAATAGTTCACCGTGGAACATCATAATCCAAGGTAACTCCAAAACAAGTTATTGTCCTTAAAAATAGAACTGTTTGAAAATAATCCAAGTGATGCATTGCATACAGTGGTGGAAGGAGCTCCATCTAAATGGTGAAGGAAAGGATTTGTACAGCTGCAACCTCACTGCATGGCAAGGAGGACAACTTCCATGCCTCTCTTCCCCTATGAAGCCTTCCCTCGGCATATCTTGCTGCCACATTGTGCCATGCAGATACTAAGGTAAAATAGGCAGAGCTAAGCATGTTTGGAGATGTCTCTGAAAAGTAACTGGGCATGGGAATCTGCTTGCTTATTCATGTGCTTAATGTTGCATGAGGTTGCCACTTAGATCATGGCCTGATATCTTGGACCACATGTAACTGTATAATTTAATAGAAGCAAAGCAGAGTCTGATTAACCCTTTATTCTTTGCTGAGCCTAGGATACTTCTTTATCAGCACAATCTATAGAAAGAAAATGAAGGAAAGAATTTGTTCCAATGGCAATTCTAGTGCTGGTGAACCTCCCTGAATTTCTTCTTTAAAGGCAGCTATTTTGCTATGAGAGGGTTCCACTGTTACTTTAAAATGAAAACCATTCGAAACTGAAGTAAATTAACATTGGCATATGAACAGCTTGGGGAACAACAACAAACCAAATGAAAAAGAACAAGGCAGCCTGCTATGTGAAAAGAGAAAAAAAATCAAGAAATCCATTTGCAGAAGTAAAAGCATTAAAGGCAGCAAAATAATCAGGCTAATGGAAAAAAAAAAACAGATGAATGTAGTATTAGTGGAAGATGAGGATGTAATTCACAAGTAAGATGAAATTGTTAAGAGAGTGGATCAATATATATAAACCCTAACATCGCAAAGTAGGCTAACCTCAAGATACTGAATATACCAAAAGAAACAGGAAACTGTCCAGAAAAAAAAAAATAGATGGAGGAGTTAACAGAGCCAAAAGAGGATATTGTTAATGAGAAGACATACTGAAAAAATAGCTGTTATTGTGAAAAGGACTAAGTTACAAAGGATTTTTTTTTAGTTCATAATGCATAAATTTCAGCCTTTTGTTCTAAGATGAAAGCCTTTGGGATAACAGAAAGGAGCTATTTCCACGTCTACGGTGTGACTATTCCATTCAAACCGGTAAACTGGCAGCAACCTGTCAGCTACTCTTAATTCTCTCTAACTCTCTGGGTAAAACACCCACTCGGTGAGGCAGGACAGCCGGGGCACTGCTCAGTACCCACAGTGGGGTCCTGCACGCTGGTCTCTGCATTGGGGCACGAGGATTTCACAGGCAGGAAACAACAGTTTGAGATGGTGAGGGAAAGGTCTCCATACCCAAGCCATTTAGACAGATGGGGAAGACAAATACCAGTGGAAAATGTTAATTGTGTGAAAAAAAAATGTAATAAGCCAGCTTGCTTGTCACTTCAATTTTTAAGATAGCATTTGTATGGTCTGATTGTTTCAGCGGGTGATTAATCATGCTAGTTTATGCTAGTTGTTCACTTCAGGCCTGAGATAAATGGGCACAGATCACAGGTATACTGGATTCATTTTCTTAGCTATGTGCTGAACAAATATGTAATTATATGATATTACATTATATTATAATGTTTATTTCTGTATATTTCACACAAACTGAAGCAACAGAAGAATCAAGGTTTGGCAAAGCCCAGAATTAACTTAAGTGAGTAGCCTTGGAGAAATCTGGTAACTGATGCTCTTAAAATAAATCAGTGAAATAAATCTAAATTTCTGTTCCGAAGAATTGCAATAGTCCTATGTTCAGAGTAACATCGGCACTGAGCACTCACAGTTTATTCAGCTGATGTCAGTGAGGGCTGCGAGTGCTCAGTATACTGTCTGGCACCATTGTGAACACAGTCCTCGCCACAAATTGATGCTGTGAGAAGTTAATGATTTCTCTTCATGACCAGCGAACTGCACCCCACTGTCACTATAGCAATAATTCACATTCCCCTCACATGTTCAAAACTAGCCCAGCTATCAAGAGTGCCACCACCATATATATCTATATAGTACAACTATTTTGTATATGTACTTATTGGTATAGCATTTAAATTGAAAAATTGAATTTATTAGATTAGACTGAGGGGGGAAAAAAAAAAGGCGGCAGAACGGCAATCTACTGAAGAATTAATTATCTGTTCCATAACATTATACTGAATACAGTCCCTTTGGTGACTCACTTCCATTATTTCTGTTTCCCTACCTGATGTTAAAGGCCTGTATACAGCTTTTGCCTCTCTTTTCGTCTCATGAGACAGTATGTCTACTATGTCTATCTCCATTGGATAAACTAATCTTGGGATTTCTAATTGCTGTGTGTGTTGAAAAGTATTTGCTTTACTAAATTTTTGTGCAATATGTGTATCTCTTCCTAAGCTCGTAATTTTACACTTAACACTATACTGTAGCATTTTATAGCTGTGTATGATATAATAAAGAAATAGATTATCTGAGGAGTTATAAGTGATCACTTCAGTGATTTCTCAGGTGGGAAACTCCAGGAAGTATATTCTGTGATGGTAACTGTGTATAGAAAAGAGAAGCTCCTCAAATGCGTTCTCCAGGACTTGAGGGGTTAATAAAGTGAAAACCACAATGTTTTACCATATAAAACTTGTTGAGAAGAATGAATATAAAACTAATATAAATGCAGTGTGGGACCAAAATTCCCATTCCCTAAAAGAGTTCATAGTTAAGGTTCTGTGTGTTATTTCCCTCCTCCTGAGAGAGAAAGGACTTTGGATGAATCTTTGAAAAAAGAAATCAGATTTCTTACTAATTTTAATATAATAATAGAAGTTTACAGGAAGTTAATGACAACATAACTTTTGCTTGGAGGAGTACAGTGAAAAATAAATTAAAAAGAAATAAAATGGTCTCAGAGGAATTGTTGATTTTACATGGAAAAAATGAAAGCAAAGTTAATTTCAGTTACAGACAGATGAACAAACTTTGCTTACAAGGAAAGATCCCTTTGGGACACTTATAGTGCTAGCTGACAGCCTGTCAAGCCGTTCTCCTACTTTGCCGTTTTATGTGTTGATGGGTGTCTCCATGTCCCCTTTAAGTAGGTCAGTCTTCCTCCTAGGTCAATGATTCTCAGGTACTGTAATTTATATATTTCCAAATTATTCTTCATTTCTGGAGATCTGTTGGCTGGCTATACTGTAATCCCCAAACCAAATTAATCCAGTAATCATTGGTTCTAAAATAAATCACTGAAATCAACTTGAAATGTCCAAGGTTTCAGAGAAAGCCAAGAAGCAATGGCTCAGAAAATGTTTTCTCTGCTGTTTGAGTATTACATCCGGTGGGCGGTAATTGCTTGCATGTTGTTTCTCAGAATTGGATGAATTTATATAGGCAGTTTCTTTTATTTACCTAGTGACTTCATGTTCTTACTTTTTTTCTACATGGATCCTCAAATAAAAATTATTTTAGGGGATGGGAAAGTCTCTAGAATCATAGAATCATTAAGGTTGGAAAAGACCTCTAAGATCATCGAGTCCAACCTTCGATAAATCAGTATATGTTTTTTTGTTATCTAACATACACCGACATCAGTGACAGTTCAGATGGCATTATTTACTAAGAAGGAGATATTCAAAGCATGATGACTTCAAATGAAAGCCGATTGCTTAAATAACCTCTGTGCTTATGAAAATCACCCACCAAATCTGTTCATACCAAATAATTTATTATCTATGGCACTCTGACTTTAAAATAGTTATAAAAATGTGATGGAGTTAATGCAATGCCTAATGAAAGACATAAACTGCAGAAACTAAAATAAATTCATTATTTCTTATGTGGATATTTCTTTTTTACCATATTCAAATCTGAAAGAAATAACTCCATCTATTGGGCTGTTTAAATACTCCGTAACAGTATGATACCCTCAAATTTCTTACAACATAAATTAGGTGGGATAAGTGCAAGATACAAAAATAGAAGTTAACTGAAGTAAGATATTGTAGTTTATTTCAAGCTGCCAATTTAATCCATTTTAGGTAGCTGTGGAAAAATTAAATATGTGCAATAGAGATAAGAATAAAATTTATCAGTAAAGTTTATCAGAACCATTTTTTTTTTCTGCTTCCACTGTTGCAGAAATGGAGAAGCTATGAAGAAGATGGTAAAACATAGCAACATATTTGAACAATGAATACAGAAGCCTACTGGTACACCTAGTTGAGTATATTTGGCTTATAAGAGTTTAAAGGCTGGTCTTGCTTTGTCCAGTCTATGGATGGATGACCTCCCGGAAATCTTAATTACTGTAGGCAAGAACAAAGGACTGGATCAACTCTACAAAGTACTTCTGTACTTGCTGAATTAATGGATGAAAGAAAAGGGCAGAACGTGCAGAAAATCTAGGAGTGAAAAATGACTGCGATTCAGGCACCATGAAAAGCACTAGCTAACAGTAAGGTATCAGGTCAAAAAGTTGGAAGGTTAGAAAAGAAATCCTTCATTTTTTCATGACTTTGGTCTCATCCTTAATCCTCAGAACATAAGGAGTCAGAAGCTTGAGCCTATTATCCAAAAAACCCTAACAAACTCATGCAACTTCTTCAAAGTCATGGAAGAAATCAGAGACGAACAGATAGATTGGATGACGAAAATAAAATGTTTTGACTATAATGTATGCTCTATTCCTTGTAGCTATTCTACTGTCTATGTATCAAGGTAATTCTGCTATATATATTTGTCCAAGGTCTCTATTGTTTAGTTTAATTGTCTTATTTTTTTGATTCTCATTTTCAGAAAGGAAACCTAAACAAGTAGTAACGCTTACAGAGAAAGTGACCTTGTTCTGTAAGTATTTCAGGATATTTTTACCAAAAGACACCTATAGACTACAATAGTGAATGGGGAAACGTCTCTCAGTACACTCAAAACAGCTGCAATTCTACTGATGGTTGAAAGGAAAAAAACCCAGAAGTTTGCAAAAGACTTTAGAGAAACATTGAAGTGGGAGAGGGGGGAATGGGACGACTTGAAAGGTGCCATCCTAAGGATCAATTGTTCGGAATTTGTCTGAAGACTCAAAAGGAGCCATGTGAGTATCATCTGTTTCCTGTATCCTGGGAAGGATTTTCTTCTCTGTGTGAGATGCAATCAGGCTTTCTAGTTTTATTTATTTATTTATTTTGATTGATTTGGCCAGCAAGTCCTGGTTTTAAATGAACAAGTTGATGAAAATCTGATGTCTGTGTTCAAAATGGTAAACTTTTTTTGGTTTTAGTGAATATTCATGCTCCTGAGTTTTTCTTGTCAAGACGACTGCAAGACTGACTTGCAAGAATCCTCCTTAAGCAGGGAATGATATCCAGGTCAACAGGGAATGATATCCAGGTTGGCTGGAACATGCCTGACTAGCTGGTAGTTTGTAAGTTCTGTGGAAGAGGTTGCTGGAAGAGTGTTGTGCAAAGCCAAAAGAATCTGGAGTAGAAAATATGAGAAAAGTTCTAATGGTGATAATTTTGTGGTCTGGATTTGCAAATACAATGGCTGGAATCTCATATAAAGTGCTAGTATAAGTCCTCCTCCTCCTGCAAATAAAGAAAAATGCTTTAAGCTATATGTGTGAAGAAGCAAATCTCATGCAGAATCCCGGCAACATTAAGAGCATACCCCATGCTACAAGGAGAATCTCTCTAATACTATTTACAAATAATCGAAATTGTCCACTTTTCAATGATTTAAAGGGAAATGTGATTGGGGCCTTTTTTACTAAACAGTGCTCTGCAAGAATACAAAATTTTGGGGAAACCATGTTTGTCTGCATGATTCAGCAGTCCTTGTGTGGACACCTGCTGCAATTCCAATTCAAGGGCAACTGCACCTGGCACATGATCCTTAAATTTCTCATCATACACATGTAACAGTTGATTTCACACTAAAGACTGGAGATTATATTGATCTAAACAATTTTTTTTTGTTTATTATTCAAATGACTTGAAAAAGAAGGAAAGCCTCTATTTTGACGTTAAATGCAGAGAATAGAGTTGCTAAAAAGTATTTGCATATTCCCCCAAGACAGATTCTGACACAGTAGTTTTCCTGCCTGGTGTCAACATGATACATGCACAACGATTAGGAAAATGCTGTCAATTTCCTTGCTTCAGAAGATTCACCTGACACATCTGAAGCACGAGAAAACTTAAACACCTGCTCAAAGATGTGAAAAATCAAAGGGAAATCAATGCAACACTTTGGTTTGTACTTTCAACTCCTGAGAAAGTGCCTATTATTCAGAAAAAAAAAGGGAAACGATTCCCTTGGCCCACAAAGCAAATGAGAGCATCCTGAGCAAAATAAATAGAAACCAGGATGCAAATTACTGTTTTTCTGATGCTGAGGCAACTGTAAAGGCAGTGTCATTTAAAAAACATAATATAGTAAAAATGAATAATTTCTGCTCAGCTTTGGAGACAAATCTGGTATAACCAGACCTAAAAATATTTGAAGCAAGCTGTTTGGAGATGGTTTTTTGTTTTGAAGTGCAAAGTGCTGGGTGTGAGGGAAATTCAAATGTCAAAGATCTGAGTCACACAAACTGCTAATGAAAATATATCAATGTGATCTCAGAAAATTATAAGCAAGTTTAATCTTTACACAACAAAAGGAGTGGAAAGCAGAAGTCATTTACTATTGAAAATATAAACAGCGACTATTTCCAAAGCTTAGTAGCCTGGTATTTTGTGCCTGATCTGCACCTCCTACACCTAAAAGCACTGCACATTAATTTAGTTCTGTTTAGAAAAATTCTAGGCAAAAGTTAAATTTCAGCTTGAACATGAACATCTGAATTTGTTTTACTTCAGTAAGGACAACTGTGAAAATTACAAAAGTAATGCTTCTGGTCATAGCAGAGACAAGAGTCTGATGAAACTGATTTCAGTAAAAGCTTGGTGAAATCCCACTGTTTATTTTCATAAATATTTTGTGCTTTTACAAATCTTACAACTTTATTTTGAGGCTGAATTATGTAAATATGTATGAAAACTGTAATTAAACATCAATGTTTTTTCTTCACAAGATTTGCAGCTAGACTTATAGATAGGGAACACCAAATGATGCAAGGAAGTATGAAAACCAATGAAAAATTATGAGTAGAAATAAAGTCAGCATGAATAGCCCCAAATAAATGTCAATTTTAGTTGTCAATTTTCATTAAAACTAAAGATGAATGCTAGATATGATTGACAACTTCTATTATCAGTTCTAAAAATTCACATAGCTTTATTTGATAGTCATCAGTATGAAAAGTAATGCATATTATGTTATTACTTGCATCTGAAATGCCATTCAAAGAGGTTCCAGAAATAAGGGGTAAGTAAGTGGCTGACTCCCTGTGTGGACCCACATGTTAAAGTCACAGTTTCCCTCTGGTATAAATGCATTACAAACCTGAATGAAGATATATTCAAAATTGTGAAATTATTCTGTCTTCCAATTCATATTTGGAGAAATAGCAAGAGAAAAAGGTTGAGTGATGAGCTACTCATAGTCATACATGAAGGCCAAGACAAATTCTTTGGAAAAAAAGCCCAACACTGATGCAATGCTGTAATGGCAAGTCCTTTCAATTGCTGAGGATTTCTTATGACGGTTTTGTACTCTACTGTCAATGGTATCACCAAAATACACTGGAGAAGTATTTGAAGCTACTGTATGTAATTCAAAACAACAAAGGAACGATCCTCCAGCATTCCCTGGCTCTTTCCAACCTACCCTGATCAAGAAACATGCTCTTTTCTGACCCTGTTATCCCTCAGATTTTGTTTTATAATGAGGAAAAATGAATTGCAAAAAGGTTGAGTGAGTCCCTATAACAATATGGGAGGGTTTCATGCAGTTTTAATAGGTTCCAGAGTCCCTTGTCAGACAGCTGTATGACTGCTGGTCTGGCTGACATGTAACCTCACCAAAGAATACTCTGTCATGACGTACTGAAAGGGTTAGAAGGGATCTTTGCAATTACGGTTCATATCACTGCAGAGCTGAATAAAGAAAGAGCACCATGGAGAACAGGAGAGCATGTTAGTCCCAAATGCCAACTTATTTTATAGTATTAATGAACAACACTAAGGGAATAGCATCATCCCTTTCTTTCTGCACTTCATTAGAGGAACTCTCAAAAGGCTATAAGCAGAGACAAGAGCTTAAAGAACTTGTGCCTTGGTTACGTTTAAAACAAATGCAAAATTATGGCTGATTCTCTGTTCTGCTTACAGTTTATTCATAATTAAATCTGACTTTAAGGCACAGTTGGAGGGAAGTAAGAGTAAAAGTTACCATTGAGTAAATATTTCTAAGAAATTTCTGTTAGGAATCCTTCCTGTTGTAATTTAATTTCTGATGTGTTCATGTTCCTTGTGGGTTAGTTTTAAAAGGGAATTCTAGTTTACTAGAAAGCAAGTTCAGAGAATCCTTTAATTTCAAAGGAATCTTGTAAAATACTGATGAAAAGTGTATTTTGAAGTAGCCAATGTGATAGTTTGCATAAAAAAAATAATTTGCACCAACTAGGGAACATATCACTGAATACTGTGCTTTTCACAAGCCAAGAATTATCTTTTACTTTATGTTTAATTCTCAATATTGAAAATAACTGAGAAAACTGGAAGCTATTCAGACATAATTCTAGAAGAGGCATGAGATAGGTCATCATACTGCAAATTATTTTTTTTCAAATATGGAGTGACTCCAGGAGACATGTAAGGAAGGACATGAATTTTGCAGTTAATTTTGAAGTTCAGTGAACTTTTTCCACCCAAGACCTAAAAAACTGTAAATGTCTGGTTTTAGCAGGGTCTCTGAGAGAACCCAAATTAGAGGCCTACCTTCCCTGTGCAGTCAATGAAGACATGAAGGTCTTTGGCAAGGACCTACTAGCAGATGTTATACAGGGGGATTTGAACTCTTTATCCTCAAGAGTTAAGACCCTCAGTTCACTTGATAACACAAGTTCTTCTCCCAAGGATGAAGCTTTTCAAAGAGCTCATTTATTTTGAAAGAACACCAGACAGTTGTAATGCACACCTTTTTGTAATATTCCACTGGTTCACATGCCGTCTGGCATCAGTGAGTAGTATTCTCCAAGAAAACTCTTCATTCCTGTATGGAAGAAGTATGAAGATTGTTAGGAATAGCCTCTTGAAATTGCTTCTCAGAAAATGGTGATTCAACAAACTGAGGTGTTTTAAGAGAATCCGTGTCACAAAAAATCTTGACTGAAAATTATTGAAGTGTTTTCTTCTTAAAGAGATTGGAATAGTTTGTATATATTTTTATGATTAATTTGGCAATAAATAAAAAAGGCACCTGTTGTCTATTAAATACAACATTAAACATCTGTTTACCACATACCTTATGCATCATTGATGTGAAGTGTTAATAATACAAAGCAAGCAAACATGTTTTAAGTCAAGGTTTAAATAAAACTTTAATCTCTGTGTTACTGTATCAACTTTACAGCTAATTTAGCAATTTCCCGTTCATTTGAAAATAGTATCCCTCTGTTCGTTCTACAGTTATTTGAAGGAAAACTACCTACACTGCCTATCTGCTATCTACAGTGTAGGTATTAGGCTTTTATCGCTTTTCAAATCCAACTAAATTTAATAGCTAATTTAGCATTTGAAGTTTTGAGATTTCCAGAAAAATCTCTAATACTCTGCTCTGTTTAGAGCAGCTCTAACACTCAGCCAAGATTTTCTGAAGCTAATGATTTATTCTAAGTTGTGAATGCACACTGGGGAGGTTTTTCTACAGGGTTTTTTCCCTAAAAATCCCAATTATTTCTCCTCCTGATGCAATTCTGGCACCTCTAGCAATGATGAGATTTCTGGTGTTGGCTGACCACTGGTGCTCTAACTTCCAGGGGAGGTCTTAAACAACAAATATATTAAAAAGTCAAAGTTGTGAGGCCTTGTTATTTCTAGACTCCTATTACTACATCTTCTCTACAGGCAGTGTGAGAAGAGATAGACACAAGGCCAGAGTGATCTCTCAGATAAATTGGGCATTACATCTCACTTTTAATGCTTGCAAAGTTTCAACCTTTCATTCTGATTGAACTTTACAGTTCATTTAACAGTATAATTAAAATTAGATCCCAGTGTTTCTACCCATTCTTTAATATTTTCCTCTACACTCTAACTGCTGTACCCTTTTCACTTTTCTTTTGCCATTTCTATTAAGGTTTTATAATTTTTCTTCTCCCAACTTATTCTGGTTTTGCCTTTCTGTGCAGTCACTCCAGATTTTCTTCCTGTCTGGAAATAATGTATCCTGAAATTTTCTTCCGCCTTCTGTCCTGGTTTCGGCTGGGATAGGGTTAAATTTCTTCCTAGTGCTGTGTTTTGGATTTAGTACGAGGAGAATGTTGATAACACACTGATGTTTTCAGTTGTTGCTAAGTGCCCTCCTAGTCCAAGGACAGCTCCCGTGCCTACTGACTGAGCTAGGTACACAAGATGGGAGGGAACATAATCAGGACAGCCAGCCCAGCTGGCTAATGGGGTATTCCATACCATGTGACGTCATGCTCAGTATATGAAGGGTAGGCGTGATCCAGGAAGTACCGATCGCTACTTGGTTATCGGTCAGCGCGGGTGGTGAGCAATTGCATTGTGCATCACTAATTTTGAATATTTTATCATTATCATTACTATTTTCCTTTTTTTTCCCTGTTCTATTAAACTGTCTTTATCTCAACCCACGAGTTTTTTCTCACTCTTACCCTTCCGATTCTCTCCCCGTCCCGCTGGGGGTGGGGGGAGTGAGTGAGCGGCTGCGTGGTATTTGGCTGCCTGCCAGGTTAAACCGCGACAGTCCTTTTTGGCGCCCAACGTGGGGCTCGAAGGGTTGAGATAACGACACATCTGACCCGAACGGGTTAAAACAAATTTGTTATAAGCATTCATTATATCAATTTAGTACTCGATGTTCACAATGTTGATTTATTTGCTCTCAGAGTTTTTGGATCTGTTCTTGCAGTTGTGGTATGTAGCACCTTACTGGCTGTCTATACTGCTGATTATCAGTTTTTATGTGGGGTTGGTCATCTCTGGGAAATGGATTAAGGTCATTGCTTTGCTATACTGTGTGACCTGGCTTTATGTTATGATAAAATTATTGGTCACGAGCCTGTACTCAGCACTGCCATCATTCCTGTTCTTCAGGAGCTATCTTTTGGAAACTATTAATAATTACACTTCTTACGTCTTCACCTCAGAGGATGAATTTAGGGGGGAGACAGGATGGGACACTTTCTCCCACTTGTTCACTTTCCCCTCCATATCTTCAGAAACTCCTTTTTCTTCTATCCTCTTCATGAAGACGTCTACAATATTCCCTGAGAATTTTGAATATCCTTGGGATGTTCAAACGAGCATGTTCATATTGCTATGTCTTCTGAATGTGGTTCAGGCCTTGTTTAGAGTTAAACAACTATTCAGGAATACTGTCCAGAGATCAACCCCAGCAACAGATACAGTGACTACTCAAACCCCCACGACAGGCACTGTAGCTCCTTCAACCCGCACGGCAACCACTGTGGCTACTCAAACCCCTGCGACAGGCACCGTGGCTACTTCAACCCCCACAACAACCACTATGGCTACTCAGACCCCGGCAACAGTCACTACAGTTACCCCAACCCCCGCAACAGGCACTGCAGCTACCCAAACCCTCGCGACGGCTACTACAGCTGAACCAGAGGACCAACCGTCGCTGGTATCCGTCGCCCCTGTACAGAAGAAGAAATCTTTGAAGCGGAAGTCAGGTCGTGTAGAAAAGGATGATGGAAAACCAGGGCCATCACGAGGAGGGGAGGAGGAAGAGGAAGAACTCATAAACGAGACGGAAACCACCCGATCCTTATCCCTGAATGAGTTGCGAGATATGCGGAAAGATTTCGGCCGTCGTCCAGGCGAGCATATTGTTACCTGGCTGCTCCGATGCTGGGATAATGGGGCCAGTAGCCTGGAATTAGAGGGGAAGGAGGCCAAACAACTGGGATCCCTTGCTAGGGAAGCAGGTATTGACAAAGCAATTGGAAAAGGGACACAGGTCCTCAGCCTCTGGAGGCGACTGCTGTCAGGCGTAAAGGAAAGGTATCCCTTCAAGGAAGATGTTATATATCGCCTAGGCAAATGGACCACTATGGAGAGAGGTATCCAGTACCTGAGAGAACTAGGCGTGCTGGAGGTGGTTTATAGTGACCTGGATGACCCCCTAACACCCAAAGATCCAGATGACGTCCAGTGCACGCGACCCATGTGGCGGAAGTTGGTACGGAGCGCACCAGCATCGTATGCCAGTTCGTTGGCAGTACTGTGCTGGAAAGAGGAAGAAGCACCAACGGTGGATGAGGTGGTTAGCAGACTTCGGGATTTTGAAGAAACTATCTCCTCCTCCCTTGTCTCGGCTGTAGAGAAACTATCCCGAGAGGTCCAGCAACTCAAAGAGGATATGTCTTATTCTCCACCTGTACGGACCAGTATCTCAGCCATTAGGAGTCAGCGTTTTTCTCCTCAAGAGAGAGGATATAGAAAGTACACACCACGGGGCACCCTGTGGTTTTACCTGCGTGACCACGGAGAGGACATGAGGCAGTGGGATGGAAAACCTACCTTCATCCTAGAGGCACGTGTACGTGAGTTGCAAGGAAAAACAATCACACAAGGGGGTTCTCCCAGGAAAAATGCTGCTCCAGTTGTCAGGAAAAACCTGTCTCACGACGGTCCAGTTTCCAGTGAACAGTTCCCCAGACAGAGTAGAAGGGCTGATCTTACTTTGGATTGTAATTGCAATGAAGAAATTCTTGACTCACGTTTGCAAGAAGTGAGAGATGGAAACTATGACCAGAACTAGAGGGGCCCTGCCTCCAGCCAGGTGGAGGAAAGGGACAACCGGGTTTACTGGACTGTGTGGGTTCGATGGCCTGGCACATCAGACCCACAGGAGTATAAGGCTCTCGTAGACACCGGTGCACAGTGTACCCTGATGCCATCAAGCTATAAAGGGGCAGAACCCATTTGTATTTCTGGAGTGACAGGGGGATCCCAAGAGTTAACTGTATTGGAGGCCGAAGTGAGCCTGACCGGGAATGAGTGGCAGAAGCACCCCATTGTGACTGGCCCAGAGGCTCCATGCATCCTTGGCATAGACTACCTCAGGAGAGGGTATTTTAAGGACCCAAAAGGGTACCGGTGGGCTTTTGGTATAGCTGCCCTGGAGACGGAGGAAATTAAACAGCTGTCCACCTTGCCCGGTCTCTCTAAGGACCCTTCTGTTGTGGGGTTGCTGAGGGTTGAAGAACAACAGGTACCAATCGCTACCACAACAGTGCACCGGCGGCAATACCGCACCAACCGAGACTCTCTGATCCCCATCCATGAGCAGATTCGTCGACTGGAGAGCCAAAGAGTGATCAGCAAGACTCGCTCACCCTTCAACAGTCCCATATGGCCAGTGCGAAAGTCTAATGGAGAGTGGAGACTAACAGTAGACTACCGTGGCCTGAACGAAGTCACGCCGCCACTGAGTGCTGCCGTGCCGGACATGCTAGAACTTCAATACGAACTGGAGTCAAAGGCAGCCAAGTGGTACGCCACAATTGACATTGCTAATGCCTTCTTCTCCATCCCTTTGGCGGCAGAGTGCAGGCCACAGTTTGCTTTCACTTGGAGGGGCGTCCAGTACACCTGGAACCGACTGCCCCAGGGGTGGAAACACAGCCCTACCATTTGCCATGGACTGATCCACACTGCACTGGAACAGGGTGAGGCTCCAGAACACCTGCAGTACATTGACGACATCATCGTATGGGGCAACACAGCAGAAGAAGTTTTTGAGAAAGGGAAGAAAATAATTCAAATCCTTCTAAAATCTGGTTTTGCCATAAAACAAAGTAAGGTCAAGGGACCTGCACAGGAGATCCAGTTTTTAGGAATAAAATGGCAAGATGGACGTCGTCAGATCCCAACAGATGTGATCAATAAAATAACAGCCATGTCTCCACCAACTAACAAAAAGGAAACGCAAGCTTTCTTAGGCGTTGTGGGTTTTTGGAGAATGCATATTCCAAATTACAGTCAGATCGTAAGCCCTCTCTATCAAGTGACCAGGAAGAAGAACGACTTCAAATGGGGCCCTGAGCAACGACAAGCCTTTGAACAAATTAAACAGGAGATAGTTCATGCAGTAGCCCTTGGGCCAGTCCGGGCAGGACAAGATGTAAAGAATGTGCTCTACACCGCAGCCGGGGAGAATGGTCCTACCTGGAGCCTCTGGCAGAAAGCACCAGGGGAGACTCGAGGTCGACCCCTGGGGTTCTGGAGTCGGGGATACAGAGGATCCGAGGCCCGCTACACTCCAACTGAGAAGGAGATATTGGCAGCATATGAAGGGGTTCAAGCTGCTTCGGAAGTGGTTGGTACTGAAGCACAGCTCCTCCTGGCACCCCGACTGCCGGTGCTGGGCTGGATGTTCAAAGGGAGGGTCCCCTCTACACATCATGCAACCGATGCTACGTGGAGTAAGTGGGTCGCACTGATCACACAACGGGCCCGAATAGGAAACCCCAGTCGCCCAGGAATCTTGGAGGTGATCACGAACTGGCCAGAAGGCAAAGATTTTGGAATATCCCCAGAGGAGGAGGTGACACGTGCTGAAGAAGCCCCACTGTATAATAAACTACCAGAAAACGAGAAGCAATATGCCCTGTTCACTGATGGGTCCTGTCGCCTTGTGGGAAAACATCGGAGATGGAAAGCTGCTGTATGGAGTCCTATACGCCAAGTTGCAGAAACTGCTGAAGGAGAAGGTGAATCGAGCCAGTTTGCAGAGGTGAAAGCCATCCAGCTGGCCTTGGACATTGCCGAACGAGAAAAATGGCCAGTACTTTATCTCTATACTGACTCATGGATGGTGGCAAATGCCTTGTGGGGGTGGTTGCAGCAGTGGAAGCAGAACAACTGGCAGCGCAGAGGTAAACCCATCTGGGCTGCCGCATTGTGGCAAGATATTGCTGCCCGGGTAGAGAACCTGACTGTAAAAGTACGTCACGTAGATGCTCACGTACCCAAGAGTCGGGCTACTGAGGAACATCAAAATAACGAGCAGGTGGACCAGGCTGCAAAGATTGAAGTGGCTCAGGTGGATTTGGACTGGCAACATAAGGGTGAACTATTTATAGCTCGGTGGGCCCATGACGCGTCAGGCCATCAAGGAAGAGATGCAACATATAGATGGGCTCGTGATCGAGGGGTGGACTTGACCATGGACGCTATTGCACAGGTTATCCACGAATGTGAAACGTGCGCTGCAATCAAACAAGCCAAGCGAGTAAAGCCTCTTTGGTATGGGGGACGATGGTTGAAATATAAATATGGGGAGGCCTGGCAAATTGATTATATCACGCTCCCACAAACCCGACACGGTAAGCGCTATGTGCTCACCATGGTGGAAGCAACCACCGGATGGCTGGAAACATATCCTGTGCCCCATGCCACTGCCCGGAACACCATCCTGGGCCTTGAAAAGCAAGTCCTGTGGCGACATGGCACCCCAGAAAGAATTGAGTCAGACAACGGGACTCACTTCCGAAACGCCCTCATAGACACCTGGGCCAAAGAGCATGGCATTGAGTGGATCTATCACATCCCCTACCATGCACCAGCCTCCGGGAAAATCGAACGATACAATGGACTGCTAAAAACTACGCTGAGAGCAATGGGTGGTGGGACATTCAAACATTGGGACACACATTTAGCAAAGGCCACCTGGTTAGTCAATACCAGGGGATCTGCCAATCGAGCTGGCCCTGCCCAATCAAGACTCTTACGTACTGTAGATGGAGATAAAGTCCCTGTCGTGCATATGAGAAATATGCTGGGGAAGACAGTCTGGGTTACTCCTGCCTCTGGCAAGGGAAAACCCATCCGTGGGATTGCTTTTGCTCAAGGACCTGGGTACACTTGGTGGGTGATGCGAAAGGATGGGGAGGTCCGGTGTGTACCTCAAGGGGATTTGATTTTGGGTGAAAATAGCCAGTGAACTGAATTTTGATGTCAACTGTTACATGATATTGTATGTCATTATTTCTATGATATAGCAGTGGTATAGCAGTGAAAATCACGCAGATTAGTGAAGAATGAACTAACTCCAATGAAACCGAGCGAAGTGCAACGATGATAGAACTGGACGAGCGCAGCAGTACCGAAATGAGAACTGGCTTCAGGATGCAACGGCCCAACACCGCACACCATCTCTTCGGCCCTGAAAGACTGTTATATTAAGGTTATATTAAGGTTTTATAATTTTTCTTCTCCCAACTTATTCTGGTTTTGCCTTTCTGTGCAGTCACTCCAGATTTTCTTCCTGTCTGGAAATAACGTATCCTGAAATTTTCTTCCGCCTTCTTATGCTCCACTTCAGTGATAATACCCTACTAAACCCTTTCTCTCAATGGCAACACCCACAGAGTCCACCTTCATAGAAAGCCTCAACTCTTCATTCCTTTCCCATAACTTAAAAATTCCTGTTCCACCAATTTTGCAATCTTTCATGATCTTTTTCATTTTCTTCCTTCTACTCACTTGCTTTCCCTTAAACCTTATCCTGCCTACCAACTCTTTGCCAATGATGTACATAATTTGTATCACCTCACTCATTTGGTCCTGATAGAGCCATTGGTGTGATCCATCACATCAGCCTCTCCTAAACATTTTTTTTTTTGAACGTACAATCTCAGCCCTTTTCTTCTGTAATTTTGATTCTTCCTCACTGCTTGGATCTATCCGCTCTGGTTTCAAATATCTTGCTAACATATCCTTTTGCATTTGTTTTCTGTTGCCTCCCTTTCCTTAGCACTGAACCTGAGCTGGATGTAGATGAGCTCTTTGTCATCACTGTGGTCCCTCTCCCCTAGAAGGTGGATTTTTCTCAGTTCTCTCTCTCTGTCTTTTTCTCCCTCACTCATCACACTCCCAGAGCCACTTACTTTGCCATCCTCCCTCTCTACTCTGAGCTCTCTGGGAGTCCTCTAAAGTTCTTCTCTCTTTCTTTTGCTCACAGTTCTATTGGCAAGAATCAGATAATTCACTGTCTTTTCTTCCTTCCCTCAACAAGTCTACTATGCTGTGACAGCAGGTAAAGGTGGTGTAAAGCCAGCATTAGCCCCCCCAAGGAATGCTTTGAATGCTTTTTCTCTCAGCTGCTCAAACCAGCTTGATGAGGCAATGAGAATCAGCTGGTGGCAATGTGAAGTAGGATTTTTTCAGCTGGTAGTTGGAACATTGAGGAGGGTAGAAAACAGTGGCTACTTTGCTTAATTGACATCCCTTTAAGAAGTTACAGGAATTCAGGAATGACATGGAATGAAGGTTACATTTACAGTGATGTGCTGAAGTGACTTTAGTTGTGAGGTGTTCCCTTACTCGGTAATTAACATTGAAGAGACATAAGCAAATTGTTAAGTACAGTTTTGTAACAAAGACCTAAAATATTTACTATGGTAAAGGATTCACTCTTTAATGTTTAAATCTTCCTTCAACTCCTGTTTCAGGTTGTTATTTCTAATGCAAATAATTTCCAGCAATAGAAATGAGAGCTTGCCCAGTTCAAATGAAAAATATAACTTTAGTATAAAAATGAATGCATCGCTCAGAATCATGGACATTACAGAGGTGTGCTAAGCAACCTCAGCTGCAATAGAGAGATCCTGCTACCTTGTGGTGTCAGCTGTCACTGGGCAGAAGGGGCATTGGTCTGATAGCAAGAGCCAAGCTCAGAAGGAAGGATTAAAGGTCCCAGCCCTCTGATGTTAGCATGCAGATGTCTCAAGGAACCTTGGGTTCCAAGCACCAACTGCTGATCCTTGAGGAGCAAGACTGAAGTCTTGGCTGGGTGTTATGAGTTTGTACTTAGTCAATAAATCAGCTAATGATGATTTCTCCAGACAGAACAACAATATATCTTAGCTCTGTTCTGGATGAACCACTTCCAAGGTAACTTAGCTTCCACAGCCAGTTGACATTTACTCTTGGCAAACACTGTTAAATTATGCCCAAAAGGAAGTGCTAACTGCAACAGCATACTGCCAATATTTTATTAAGCTCACAAAAGTATCCCTCCTTACCTGAGCTGGTAGATGTTTGTCTACCTGTGTAAATATAAGGCTTTATTCCTTCTGAGGATCTGATAAGCATAAGCTGGCAAGACAACTTGCATTGATTGCATTCTGCTGAGACATGTATATTTTCTTCGGATAAATTTAATGGTACCACATTGTTCATTAAGCAGAATTTGAAGGAAGCAGGAGAAGCAAGTAGGCATGGAGGAAAATCCAATGATTTAATGCTCTCAGAAAGGGTCTTAAAATATTAGGCAACATCTTGAGGTTCATCTTGAGAGCACGCACAAGGCATGTGCAGGACAACCAGGGGATGAGGCCCAGCCAGCACGGGTTCATGAAAGGCAGGACCTGATTGACCAACCTGACCTCCTCCTATGACCAGGTGACCTGCCTAGTGGGTGAGGGAAAGGCAGTGGATGTGGTCTACCTGGACTTCAGTAAAGCCTTTGACACTGTCTCCCATGGCATTCTCCTAGAGAAGTGGCGGATCACGGCTTAGACAGGTACACTCTTCGCTGGGTAAAAACTGGCTGGATGGCCGAGCCCGAGGAGTTGTGGTGGACGGAGTTAAATTCAGTTGGTGGTTGGTCACAAGCAGTGTTCCCCAGGGCTCAGTTTTGGGGCCAGTTCTGTTCAATACCTTTATCAATGATCTGGATGAGGGGATTGAGTGCTCCCTCAGTAAGTTTGCAGACGACACCAAGCTGGGCGGGAGTGTTGATCTGCTCGAGGGTAGGAAGGCTCTGCAGAGGGACCTGGACAGGCTGGATTGATGGGCCGAGGCCAATTGTATGAGGTTCAACAAGGCCAAGTGCTGGGTCCTGCACTTGGGCCACAACAACACCATGCAACGCTACAGGCTTGGACAAGAGTGGCTGGAAAGCTGCCCAGAGGAAAAGGACCTGGGGGTGCTGATTGACAGCCGGCTGAACATGAGCCGGCAGTGTGCCCAGGTGGCCAAGAAGGCCAACGGCATCCTGGCCTATATCAGAAATAGTGTGGCCAGCCGGAGTAGGGAAGTGATCGTGCCCCTGTACTTGGCACTGTGTTCAGTTTTGGGCCCCTCACTACAAGAAGGATATGGAGGTGCTAGAGTGTGTCCAGAGAAGGGCAAGGAAGCTGGTGAAGGGTCTGGAGAACACATCATATGAGGAGTGGCTGAGGGAACTGGGACTGTTTAGCCTGGAGAAGAGGAGGCTGAGGGGAGACCTTATCGCTCTCTACAACTACCTGAAAGGAGGTTGTAGTGAGGTGGGTGTTGGTCTCTTCTGCCAAGTAACTAGTGATAGGACGAGAGGAACTGGCCTCAAGTTGCACCAAGGGAGGTTTAGATTGGACATTAGGAGAAATTTCTTTACTGAAAGAGTGGTCAGGCCTTGGAAGAGGCTGCCCAGGGCAGTGGTTGAGTCACCATCCCTGGAAGTATTTAAAACACGTGTAGATGTGGTGCTTAGGGACATGGTGTAGTGGGTATGGTGGTGTTGGGTTGATGGTTGGACTCGATGATCTTAGAGGTCTTTTCCAACCTTAATGATTCTATGATTCTATGATCTGTTATTCCCAGAGTCCTGTACCCAAGGTACACTGGAAATGCGTCTTCTCAGTGATTTGTGGTCTTGCACTTCTCCCATTTCAAAAAGTGTTTTATCAAAAGTAAAGGGAGTCAACTCTACTATTTCTCACTAAATAGGAACAGAAAAATACAATAGAGAAAATGCAGTTTCTGTGCACAGTTCATTCATAAACTACTATGGGAAAATAATAAGCCATTGGTTCCACATTACACTCGGTAAGATTCGACATCTCTTGCAACTCTGATTATCAAAGCACTCCAGTGGGCAAAGGGTATTTCCTTATGAGTGTCATAACAGGATAAACATCTGTTTTCTCATCTTGATTCCACCCACAAAATACTAAAAGAAGAAAGAGCATGCAAAGAATATGCAAATTATAGCTATTTTGAATTAGGTTCATCAAACAGATGCCTTCATTTAAAGAATTAAAGAAAAGGTAAAGAACACCTGCAAAGAAAAGGTAAAGAACACCTGGCTTAAAAAAAAGAAAGGAAAAAAAATTCTTTTCCCTCCGTTTGCCTTTCTGATATAATAGACAGGTGCTTACCATTTTGCATTGAGTGTTGTTGTGAGATTATTCATCCCTTGATTGCTTCTTGACTTTTAAAGTGTTCCTCCCAAGAGTGAAGCATTACAGGAATGCGACAGGAGATATGAATGATATGGCATCCTACTACCCTGTTTCACGAGCAGAAGTCATATATTTTCCATGCCTTACGCAGTTCCAGTCTCTGACTTTAGTCTGCATTATTTACAACCAACATCAGGATTTAAAGAGAAAACTGTTTCACTGAGACATCTAGCAGTATTTCAGCTTTAATTATAATTACAAACTAACTGCCACAAAATATAGCCAGATTTTCTGAGCAAGTATAATGTGTATGGAGAAAAGTATTCAAAAGGAATCAGAAAACAGAAAGAATAGTTGGCCATTTAGAAAATATCATGGCCCTTTAGATTGTTAAAGTGTTGGGTTAGTTTGATTGCTGACGATGCTTCTATACTTTGGGAGTCTCCCACTTATTTAGAAATATCTGGCATGCTTCTAAGCATTGCTTTTTACAACTTAAGTTATATCTCTAGTTATCTTAGTAGTGTATGTAATATGTTTTCAGTAAATGAAGTAAGGATATTTTCTCCTTTTCAGAAAAGGTGAAAATGGCTTATTTCCTTTTCCATTACCTTCCCCAAACTAACTAGAACAGGCAAATCAAATAAGGAAATGAATGTAAAATTATTGAATATGTCAAATGATACAGAAAAACAATAGATAAGATAGTTAGAGCAGACTACCTGCCATCTGCAACTAAAAATAAAAGATAAAAGGGATTCTTCTCTCTTACCTCTATTACCTGAAAGAGAAATAGGCACATACATTTGGTTTCTGGTTTATATCGGAAGAATCTTTTAAATAATTAATACTTAAACATTTTGGAATAGAAAGGGTGAAGACCAGTGTTTTCAGAACACTGACAAAATGATAATTGGTTTATGGAGACATGTAGTCTCTTTAAGATTCTTTTTTTAAAATTATTTTTTAATACAAGGAAGACAGTGCTTGCACTAACATTGCAAAATTTTACTAGTTTTTAAGAATATCCCAGCTTCTGGCATCTTCTCACAGAAGCCACCTCTGCAGCCCCACCTGCTACCAAACCCAATACAACAACCTACAGTGTTCAGCTCTCCACTGTCTATTATTAAGCAGAATGCTGAACGCAGCAGCAGAATATTGAACAAAGCAATGATTCAGCAGAGAAAGTAAGCACATTTGTAAGTTACTGGGACTACTCAAGGACGTAAAAGACGTGTATGCGTAAATGCCATAAAAAGACAGGGCCAGAGATTCTTAAACATATGTTTCACCTTGGTTAAATGTAACATAATTTATATAATGATTCCTGTGTGGAGAAATTAGGAAAATAAGATTATTAGTAAATTTTAATACCTTAGAATCTTTTTACTACTTATTGTGTTCCCAAAATATTATAGTCTGATTTGTATATAGAAAAATAAAGTGAGAAAATAAAAACCCACAGTACTTTATTAAACTATTGGTAGTATATATATTTTTTTAAGAGAATTCTATTCTTAATTTAAATCACAATTACCTTTGCCAGTGCTGCACTGTCAACCTGAAAAAACTCTCTAGCTGAATTTTGGCAGTCATCCAGCTATTGGATCTTGTGACTTAAGTTAGTTGTGGAGTTCATTTATGTTCCAAGGGACTTATTCACAAATCTTTAATGAAACTTCTATGCCAAAACTGTACAGAATATATTTATTTTTCTTGCCATTTGTCAGGGTCAAAGAACAAGTTTCTGCAAAACTTGATGCTTTCTAAAACATTCAGAATGCCAAGTTCTTCGGCTTCAGAGTTGCACAAGTGAAGCCAGAAAATAAATGGACCTGGCACTTTCAAAATTGCTTAAAAATAGAAATATTACAAAAGTTGCACACATGTGCAATAATAATAATTGTTCTGACAGCAGGAACAGCATGTGCATTGTACTTTTTTTCCTTCTTTTTTTCCTCCTTTAAAGACACAAGCTCAGTCAACCCTCCTAATTGTAGGTACCTAATTCAGCCAGCTCTTTCTTGCCTTCAGAACAGCAAACTGGATCAGCTTCTATACAATGAAATCTCATCATGTTGAAAGTCACTTACTGAAACAGCAGTGAACATTAACCTCTTGCTGCCTCTGATGCTCACACATCTATTGCTGCCACAAGAATTTTCCACACTTCAAAGTTCCTGTTTCCTTTGTTTTGTCACTGAAGTTGCTCATTCCCCATGACAAAAGCCAGATACTTATCTAAGTAATGTGAACTTTTATTAACAACCTACAAGCTGCAGAAATGTTTGGAATGGTGAAATCTTTTCTATCATGAAGGAGGAAAAGCATTCTTGTTCTCCATAGAAATTTGTGACCAGTCACCCACCATTTAATGCCTGGAGTTCATGGGAATGGGTTCTGGGCCTTTGACAGCATTTTTGTGGCAACTTGACCAACTGGGTTTTTAAGTTAAGTAGAAAGATGAATTCAAAGGTGCATCCTGATACCCCATATGAGCTCCACAGAGAAGAGAAATGACATTTAGACTTCATTACATACCTTTATTACTGCCTCAAAGATAAGTGCACAGTTCTGCCCAATGTCTTGTGCTGAAGGAATGAAAGGAGTAGCAAACTTATTCCTCTGGACAAAAATTTATTAGAATGTGAAAGGCATGGTCAGTACGGCCACATCATTTTCCTCTTTCCTTTTACCATGTTGAAACATCTTTCCTTGAATGTTTGACTTCTGTGGTTTGGGAGAAACATAGCGTGAGGAGGAGAATATTGAAAAGAGAGATTCTCCTCCATGGCAAAATCTTTCTGGAATTCTTCAGCAAATCCAAATATTCCCATCTATTTTCCTAAGAAAAGATTAAAATCATTAACATAAATATCTCACCACCTCTAAATTACAAGCCCGTTAATAATTAAAAACCAGTTGTGTGATATTCATGCAATACTACAATGAACCGAGGCTGGGCACTATTTCATGACACATCCAGTTCTGATTTCATCTGTGCTTTTTTCACCTGTTAAACCACATGCTGCTAACCCTGCTTTTTTGTTATTTATCATTTGTATTATTGAAGCATCTGAATGTTTCAAAAAGTTTGGCTTCCTGTTGTGCTAGGTGCACTATACACAACTAGTAAATAATAGCCTGCTCACAAACAGATTATTACAAAGTTGTATATTAACATCCAGGAAGAGCTTTTCTGAAACTATGGAAACAACGTCGGAAGCAATAGGTGTTGGGAAAAATGAAACAGGTAATACATAGTAATTAACGATGGCTTTGCTCACAAAGTATTTCTGTGGGTATTTTAAGCAGGGACAAAAAAGCAAACTTTAACATGAATATGGAAATATCAGGGTTATACTTCATCACATATGACCAAACAGCTGCCATCAATATGTCTAGTACTGGAATGAGAACAGTCCATGGGTGAAGAAAAATTGGTTGAAGGCGAACACAAGTAAGGATGATGTCAGACCGAAAAAACAGAAGAGGACATTTTGAAGAGTATGTAGAAATGGCACAATTTTCTTTTTTTGAATGGTAAGGGTAAAAACTGCTGCAAAATAGCAGGTGGGAGAGAGGAGTGAGAATATGTGACAGAAACGACTTTGCAGACACCGAGGTCAGTGACGAAGGAAGGGGAGGAGGTGCTCCAGAGCAGAGATTCCCCTGTAGCCTGTAGTGAAGACCATGGTGATGTAGGCTGTCCCTCTGCAGTCCATGCAGGTCCACAGTGGAGCAGATATCCACCCTGCAGCCCGTGGAGGACACTACGCTGGAGCAGGTGGATATGCCCTGAAGGAAGCTGCAGCCAATAGAAAGCCCACGCTGGAGCAGGCTCCTGGCAGGACATGTGGCTCAGCAGCAGGTTTTCTGGCAGGATTTGTGACCTTGTGGGGGACCGACGCTGGAGCAGTCCATTCCTGAAGGACTGTACCCTGTGGAAAGGACCCAGGCTGGAGCAGTTTGTGAAGAACTGCAGCCTGTGCGAAGGACCCATGCTGGAGAAGTTAATGGGGGACTGTATCCCTTGGGAGGGACCCTACGCCGCAGCAGGTCCAGCGGAAGGAAGAAGGAGCAGCAGAGACAAACAGTTATGAACTGACCACAACCTGCCTTCCCCATCCCCCCTCTGCCGCTAGGGGGGAGGAGGTAGAGAAGTCAGGAGTGAAGTTGAGCCCAGGAAGAAAGGAGGGCTGGGAGGAGGGTATTTCTAGATTTGTTCATATTTCTTGTTATCCTACTCTGTTATTAATTAGCAATAAATTAAATAAATTTCCCCACATTGAGTCTGTTTTGCCCAAGATGGTAACTGGTATGTGATCTCCCTGTCCTTATCTCGACCTACGAGCTTTCCCTTGTATTTTTCTCCCCTTATCCTTTTGAGAAGGGGGGAGTGATAGAGTGGCTTGGTAGGTACATGGTAGCCAGCCAAGGTCAACCCACTACACCTGAGTTAATCCTAAATTAGGTAACCAAGAACAATCTTCAGCAGCCCTAGAATCAGTGATGCAGCGTGCTGGTTTTGGCTGGGGTGGAGTTAACACAGCACATGCAGTTATGTTGTCCTTCTGGTGCAGTACTGCCTTTAGCTTGATTATTGCAGTCCATCTTGTTAGATGATAACCTGATTTTAGTGATTCACATATGCCACTTTTCATCTGGAGTATTGTATCCATATAAGTGGCCATAACATCTTAGGAAGTTCCAATCAGTGTAAAATACTCCAGTACCTTTTCTCCACAGCACAAGCAGTCACAAACATTATCAAGTTTATCCTTTCTGCCCTGTTTTGCCTCGCCATAGATTATCAAATCAATTCAAGGTCTTTGTTCTTATCATAAAAGCTCTCCATGACCTGGGCCAAGGCTATCTAACACTGCAAGCAAAATCTCTGAGATAAATGCCGTTTCTCTTGTGCAATGGAAATTTGTACACTGAAGAGGATTATTTGTGTGGAAAACAGAATTTTACACTGGCTGGTAGGACTGTGGAATAAGCTGTCTAGAAACTTCAAACTCCACCAGTATCAGTGCCTTCTAGACAACTTATTGCATTACTTGTACACCTAAACAATGTTTGTATATTCAAAATATCTGCTTCTATGTGCAAACTGCTGGAGGATTGTCTTTGTGACTGAAACATTTAAGGGAAAATGGCTGGATTTGACATATATTTTTATGGGCAGGTAATGTTTGGATGATATTTAAACCTCCAAGTTTAAAATTTGTACTAGTGCATCTAATATTCCTGCAATATCTACAATATTCTGTCACTGAATAGTGATAGCTATATATGTAACTGATCTGGTATTATGCACTATGAATGTTATAGATGTTTTCCAAAAAATCTTCTATTTAGCTTTTAAAAATGTTAACATGAAAGTCATATCAGAAAACCATCATATGATGGTTTCAGCTGGACATTAGAAATCGTACACTTACATTGATTCTAATGCTCTGGTTTTCTGAAGATCAGACGTCTGTGAGAATCCTAATTAAAAACCAAATGTAACAAATGTTACATTTTCTGTGCAAACAGTGAAGTAAAGAATTGCATCCCGAGAATGATTCTTTTAAAAGATTTTTTTAAAAATCAAAGCATAACCTATTTTGCCATTTTAAAAATAAACTTATCTTCCACCACATATCTCCTAGACATCCAGATCCTTTTAGTGGTAAGATAATCAAAATAAAATCAGAGTTTATGGCTTGATTGACACATCATTCTTCAGACCAAGTAAAGTTATGAGAGCTGAAGTAGAAATTACTGAATTCTAAAGATGACTAGTAAAAAATAGCCAACCAGACTGAAAGGCAACAATCCAACACAGCAGTCAAGCACATGTCTCATGTTTATTTCAATGGATTTACCCACAGACTTGGTTTGTAATGCTCTGTGTATATTGGTCCTGATCCAGCAAAACCACCTATTGATATGCTTGGAGAATGTATATGCTTAAGATATAAATGTGTTCAACAGAATGCCTTGATGTTACATGTTCAGAATTAAGCATGTGCTCAAATCTTTTTGTTGCAGATGAATGACCTAATCGTTTTTAGCAGAGAATATTGGAATTTTGCACACAAATGAAAGCAACCGAATTTGTAATACTCTGATAACCACCAATAAAATTACCTCACAAATTTGAAATTCAAAATGTTACACTGATGAACAGGTTTGACTGCCAATGTTTTTTGGCATAGACTAAGATGTCAAAGTTTTTTTATAGACATGGGTATTATGTAAGCATTGTTTATTGTATTCATAAAAATATAATGTCTATGAAGATTCAGTGACTGTAACAAACAATACAGAGCAGTTTTGTGACAAACTATTGCTAATGGAAACAATCTACTAACAGTATTGTATACTATGAACCATTTTTAGTGAGTCCCAGCTGGTTTATTTAATCTCACAAAGACAGTGAATATTGTTCATGAGCTTCTGGGAGGCTTGTTATCAGATAACGTATTTGAGGGATTTTATGGTCTGCTTCAATAATTCTACTGACAAGCCCAGGAGGGAGGATAAGTGAACAAACTCAGTTGAACAGTTATCGTTGTTCTTGTGTCTTCTGTTTCTGTAGAAACCACTTCCCCACATTTACTGCAGTAAATTTCTTATTTATCATTTGATTTATTTTTAAGCAATCTTGATAAAATTTTTTCCTAAAAACATTTGTCCATAGTTTACCCTCAACCGTAGCCACTTTCAGCCTAATCATAAGGCTGTATGCTATAGCAATTACCATCTCCCGTACTGTATGACAATTTGGCAGACTTTATAAATTCCTAGAGAACAGTTATATAAAAATATACAAAAACAAATTTAAAAAAAATATTTAGGATGCTTCAGAATGTGAAGTGAAATAAAAATTACAATCTGCCATAGGTAATAGGGGCCAGCAAATAGACCTTCAGCTAAGCATCTCCAGTTTCTCAACAAAATTGTTTTCCACTTTGAACAGAGCCAATTTAGGGGTAAGGTGGTGCAAAAAGCCATGAGTCTCAATTTGACTCATGCTTCCTTACAGCTATTTTCTGGGTCCTGGGGCACTGTGAATTATGTCTGGGAAGGACATAGAGACAGAGAAGTCTTTAGTGACGACAGCTACTCTCTATCAGAGGAATATCATTTGGAGCATGAACTGTAAGATGGTGTAAAGGAGGCCTCTGTCATCTTCTGTGGGCTGTTCTTATCCTCTTCTGCTCAGGAGGAGCCACCTAAGGCAAACCAGGAAAGATTCCAAAAATGCCATGCTGTGCCTTCAGTAATAGAAGAAACTAAGCCACAGAAATGTGCTGTTCATGGAATATTTCACAATTAAACCCTAGACCCCACCCAGTTCATAGTTTATTTGAGTTGTTTGACCAAACACTTGATTTAAAAGCAGATGAATTAAATCTTAGTATGCCCTGGTTCCTAACACAGAGGCTATAGAGATTGTTATTTGCATGAAGTTTCATAACTGTTATTTCAACTGCCTTTTAATTTCTATAAGCATGACCCTGTTTCCACTGTTAAGTTTATTTTTCTTTTATGGTAAATAGGCCATAAAGACAGCATGAGGAAAAGTCAACATATACGGTGTGAGAAGAAATAAACTACCTTTCAGTAAAAAAAAAATTGACACACTTGTACCACCAGTTTTGAAAGATCAGTGGTGAGAAACTTAGTAAAAAGAGGAGTTAAGCAATGTTCCATGGATGCAGTGCTGGCAGCACTACTGTACACAGTGGGGAAATCAATACAACTGATCGGGGATCCAAAAGTGATGCTGAAGAAAGTCATCAAGGTAACTTACAAACAGCCTGCAGAGAGTAAGGAAGTGAATGAAACAGCACGTATTTGAAAAGAGTGAAGAAGTCAAAAGCTTGGTGGAAGAGTCCCACTTGCACATTGTCTTACAGAGAGGGAGAAAAACCCCAAAGATATTCTCATTTTTGCTTTAAGAGATTTTGTTTTTCTAAATAGAAAAGAATAAAACCAGTAGGTCTCTAATCTAACACATTTGTACAAACATTAACCATTCTCTCAGACTGCAATAAGATACAGATGCTTATGCACAGCTACGTTTTAACTGGTGGGGGGAGGTGTTTGAATTATTTTAGCTGTTGCTGTCCTAATTCCTGTTACCTCTTTCACAGGATGGTGGTTTTCATGGTTAGCTGATGATAGTAGAATATACACTACCCTTAATTCACAGCAAATATTAAATAAAAAATGCAAAACTTTTGGAACAGAAAACTGAAATAACAGAGATGCTGCTATGCAGCTCCTGGGCTGTGAAAGACCTTTCTTGCCTTTCATACACCTAAGTTATGAAGGCAGAGGTTTCATCAAGCCTAGATAGGGAATGAGCTGAATGTAAGAGACTGTCTGCTTTTGTAAGAAAGCTGCAGGCATGTGTAAGCCAGACAACAGGAGAAAGATTCTTAGAAATATCCAGGGAAATACTTTGTGGTACAACCTGGTAAGAAGCTCAGAAATAAAAAATACTAAAATACTAGACCATTTTCTGGATAGAAAAAAGACTTGAAATAATGAACAAATAAAGAGCCTCCTTCCATTTAATTCATGCTAACTTCAGGCTCTTCTGATCTTTTTCAAAAGAGTGTGTAAAAGACATACCTGGTGATGTATTCATCACTTGCTTCCAACCAACACGTAAACCAACAAACCAACAGATTAACAAACGGATCAGTGGAAATCAGCTAAACAAGCAGTCATTTTTCCTCCCTAGATGCAGAGGTGCAAAGGAAAATTATTTGATGAAACTTAAGCAGCAGGAGGGTTACTTGCAGTCTCTCCCTAACTAGGTACCCTTTCCCTGCCTTGGCAAGCATGGAACACAGGATTACAGAGGGAGAAGGCCCAGAGAAATCTTTCTTCCAATACTATTCCACATTAAGAATATCTTAAATATGTAGCCTTTTTCTTTTTTTTTTTTCCCTTCAAAATAATATTGGGAGTAAGGAGTGGCAGGGGAAGAGAATGAGACACCGCTAACACAGAAAGTATTGGGGTTTTAAGATCTGTCAGAGATACCCAAAATGAAATCCTCTCCTCTGATTCAAACCAAGAATTTAAATCTTCTCCCAGGTGAGTGTTTTGAGTGTAGGCTGTCATCAATTATTGGGCTGAGAAGGAAGATATTACAGTGTGCATAAGTAATTGGCAATTTACTGGTCCACAGATGTAAGCAAGTTATAAAGGACAAATTTTCAAAAAAATGGCAAGAAATTTCTTTAATTACAAAACATTTTTTAAAATTTGATAGTCTCTTGCTCTTCTAATACCCATATTTTGTCTATTAAGATCAAGCATTTCCTACAAAAGAGACCCTTTCCACAAAACTGTTTCCAGTTCATTTTGTGAGTCTTACTCTGTCTGTGGTCTTGCAGGTTCTTTATCCTTACCTATCTTTAAATCTTTGCCCTTCTTTATCTTCTGTTTCCATTTCACTATATGTACCTTGTGCAAAACCTTAACATTATTTTGTTGAGTGTATAATTGTTTGTTATTGCTTAGTCTTGTGCACTACTCTGAGGCGCTATGTGCATTTCTATACATGTCTTTGTAAAGCCCAAATCTCATCATTCTAATCTGTCAAAGGGACTATATAGCCACTGATAGTAAGTACTGTGTGATAAGAAAGCAGATAGTGTAGAGACAGCAATGATACTGTACTCTTGTAGATATATCTGCTTTTTTTTTACAATATTACAGATGCACTTATAACTTTGGCATTTATTTTGTTCTAAAAGTACTATCTGAAGGTGATATTTCTAAATATCCACTGAAATAAATCACCACACCACTTCACAAAAAAACCCAAATCCTCTTTGTAGGCCCTCCATTTTCAGAGAAGAGAACAAGTAAGTAGTCAGTGAACAGACAACAGAGTTACACAAGTACAGATGCAGCATTTTGCTAGAGTCAATCCCACCTTGGTTTTCCAACAGAGGTTTGGCTGGAGTCATCTCAGGGGACAGGACAGTTCCTGCATTTTCTCAGACAAGACATTATACTCACTTCCCATCCTTGGGCTGGGTTTTCTGGCTGAAATCATATTTACTTGGAAGCTATCAGAAGACTAGTCCTGAAAGACAGGGCATGGGCAAAATGACAGAGGACATGAGATGGGACATGGGACAATGGACAGAGGTCTTATACAGATGTTGGTAGTGCTTCCAATACTTGCAATGCAAGTTGGGAACTATTTTGTTCTGCAAAGTATTCCTTATGCCAATTTATGGAGTGTTTAGGAGGAATGAACTGACTGTTATCAAACATACTGAATATTGGCAGTGGAGTGGCAGATACGTGTTTACTGGAAGGACTGATATTCTCCATGAGCAGTCAAGCATGGACCTCAAATGATTCACTGAGGCAAGAATAGGTGTTGCTGCCAACTCAAAGCTCTCTGAGAATTTTTAATGGCTTGAGAACAAAATAATGACCTAGCTAAACAGGGGAAAGAAGGTCCACCAGTCATATCCCAACTTATAGGAATGACAGAGTGATAAATAGTCATGCAATACAAAACTGAGACAGTTTAGGAAGGGTTGCCCCTACTGTCGTGCCCTATATCCTTTTCGTTGAGACCATTGTGGTAAGAGTGGTTACACACCACCAGGAATTATTAGGACGTACCGAAAACCTCGACTACCACATCACAGATATGGCAGCTGACAGAAAATTGCAATATACTGAAAGGCAAAATACAACTGAGAGTGCAGAGCTGTTATGGTGATGTTTGTTCATCAAAGCTCATTTAGCTGACTGACTTAAGGATAGATTTAATAGTTCATGGCCCAACACAATGTCTGTGGTAAGAGATATTTGCGCTAAGTGTGTTATGTTAGCAGAAGGATTCAGTGCAGGTGGATGGCCAAGGGCTTGTTCCCAGAAGAAAAGGAGGGTGTCGGCAGTGCTAATCTTACTAAGTTTGGATTGGCAGAGCATGAACCATGGGGAAAGGGGTTCACAGCCTCAGGATACCTGTAAGGATACCTGGGTTACAAGGACATGTGGCTTGTAACAATATCTGTTTAATTGCTATTCAGCATAAAAGACAAACAGGAAACAGGAAAAGAAATTTATCAAACACACATATACACAAACTCTAATGAGTAGTATATAATGGAGACAGTGACAAAGATCAGAGGTCTCCGGTCACTGGCTGACGGGCCACTAAAGAAACTGACTGCACAGGTGAGTGTCAACCAGAACTTTATACCTCATGAGAAGGAAACAGGGTCTGATGGGAAAGAACAAACCTACTGTGGGATATTCGAGGAGGACTTTCTTGTGTGTAAAACTTGTTCTGGGATGTTTTAAAAGGATTGTGGGAATGTGCAAAGCTTATTACAGACTGTAGAGGAAGACCCAAAGGCAGGGAAAGAGGAGCCTCACAGTAGATCAGGGAGGAACAAGTATGGGAAATTAGAGGGAAAAGACAGAATAAAAGAGGCCATTTGTGTGCAAATGGGCTGATCTGATCGGCACTCTTGTCTCACTAAGCCTTGCACCTGATCACCACAATCTGTCCTATCTCCTATTAAACTCTATTTTCTGTATCACTTTGCTTTCTATTCCATGATTGTGTGAGATTTGCTAGTGAACTGCAAGCTGTACTAGCCAGTGAAGAGGAGACCAGTGTCTGGGAAGACCTAAGGTCAGAGCTGGAGATGGGACAGGAGACCTGGGGTCTGCGCATGGATTCTGGATGGACTCAAGGCCTGGGATAGGGTTTGAAGGATCCATGGATGTGTGTGCTTGCAAATCAAGAAAGTGCAGGGATGCGTATATCTTTCACTGAAGTATGAAGTACCTCACTGCTGGGCTGGACCTGGGAGTAGAAAACAGTAGCCTCCATTTAACAGACCAAGAAGGAGAAATCCCCTGGGTCTTAACAGAAAGACTCTTTCCTATTTACTCATCATGATTTAAAAAAATGTATCAAAGGACTTCAGCGTTCCATAAACAAGGTTGTATGGTAATGCAACAGATAAAGACAAAGGCATAATTTGTGTTAATACATATTGTTAATATAAATTACAGTTGCAGCCTGCCATGCAAACTGACTTCAATGGCTCTGTTTTGCTTTAAGTGTGAGGCAATAACAGTTTTGCTTCAAAGGAGTAGTCCCTCTGTGTGTCCAGCCACTGGGTTGCACAACACGTTATTATACATTTGTTTTTTCTCTTGTATTGCAGTGTGGCTCCTTGGAAGCTAACATGGCACAGCTATTTTCTGAACCTGCTTGTATTCCTCATCTTGGAACCTTGGAACCTCAGAACTGGGAAAATTTGAAAAATGTAAATCCCATCAAAAGGGAAGAAAGGTAAGTGGTGACAATCACGCACTGGGGTTTCTGTTTGCTTGTTTATTTACGGGAGCTGTCTGTAGTTGGAGATTGGCAGTGTCTGTCCACCAAAAAGCGTTGCACCACAATGTCTCTAAATTTGCCTTGTACTGATTTTTCAAGTAACACATCAGACTTGATGTCTTTCTAATGAAAATAGAATTTTGCCATTTACTTTAATCATAAAATGGGATAAATGTGTATCAGCATATATTTCCCTAAAGGACAGGAAGTATGTACTATCAGATCATCAAAGATGGGGTCACTAGACATGTGATTTGATATGCCTTAAAACATTCATTTAGATAGTGTAAATTGTGTAAATGAACACAATTATCACTGAAGCTAGCTAATGATAACACAGTAAAAGGTTATGCTGTTGTATGACAAGTTTCTTTTGACTAATAATAGTTATTGTTCTATTATTTCATTTAATTGAATTGAAGTGAAGGGATTTGCTGATGTGATTTAATATTAGGCTTTTAATTTATATTTGCTTTGCAAAACTGTCATGAAAATTTACTAGTAGAGGGAAAAAATCCATTAACATTACTCTTCACAATAGTGACCAGTAAAAACAGTAATACTTAGATATTTTAATCAGCTGTCAAAGACGGCCCATTTAGTCTGAATGACTAGAATTTGAAAAGGCAGATTTAGACAATGCTTTGTTTAAAGTCAAGGCAGGCTCCATTAGGAAAATTTCAGATGCAGATTTCAAGTACTGCAAAGTCATAGGCAGTTTTTGTTATGAATTTAAATTTGAGTATTTTTTTAAACTACCCGAGACTGAAAGCAAACACTGGAAAATTAAGAAATAAATTAAAATAAGCTATAAAATGTATTGGATCTCAAGGATCCCAAATGAAATTAAACAGTAGTTTGGTACCTAGGATTCTCAGGGACTCCTGCCACTACTGATTTCACTGTTTATGGCACTGTTTGTGCCAAACATATCTGCTAGTTAAAATGGGGGATCCCATGGCTGTAATTGTGTACTTTGTAGTGCAGCTTGGCTTTATGTGGTTTTGTATTTATTCAGACAAAAAACTGTAAGAATGGGGTTCTCTGACAAAAACTCTGTTTGGGGTTACAGTCACATGTCCTGGAAGAAACACATGACAGTTATATCATTTTGATAATTTCAAAGTTTCGTCCTAAATACACAATGGCTGGAGATACAAAAGACCTCTTGAATTATCAAATCCATCTCTTGCCAAGCAGAGATGTTACCTTGAGGAGACATCCATTGCCTGCTCATACAAAATGAGAACTCATACATACAATATATCTATTAGGCTGAGTATATACATATATACATGCCTGGCCACATGGCTTAACCCCGACAGACACACTCAGCACTCGCACAGACACAGGCAGCACCAACGGCCTTATGCTGTTTCCCCTCTCTGGCTGAACAGGATGGAGGTCCACGAGTGGGAATACACATACACACACGTGCAGTGTGGTTCCCCACTGGGCCCAGACACCCAGTCTGCCCAGTAACTGCTCCTGGATCCCAGCCTCCCCAGTTGCTGGCACCTGGGCATGTGAACTCCTGAGACCACAGCCCCACTCCGCTTGTTGGTGCTCAAACCTACACACACACACACACACATATGCACGTACAGAGTTGACTGGGACTCCCCTCATCCCCAGTATGCATCTCCCATAGCCTCATCCTTGAAGAACGCCCCCCCCAGCTCCCTGTACATGTCACCTGCTCACCGCCTCATCCAGCCAGACCTTCACTGGTGCTTGCACACTCACTCACAACCCCGCGCTGGCTCCCAGTGCTGCACTGCAGCCAGACAGGCTCTGGCCCTCGTCCCACCTGGGTCTCGCACTTGGTGTCACTCACTGGGGTCTCCCTGGTCACTGCGCCCCCCCCCCCCCGTGCCCACCTGCCCACGGTCCAGCCCAGCTGCTGGCACCCCGACCCGCACTCGCCCCAGGCTGGCACCACCCACCCGCGGGCCCCTACGACCCCTGTGGGGGCACGGCCAGACAGGCCACTATTTACACAGGACCAGCTCTGTTTGTCCCCTCACACCTCTATTTTCCCACAGTTGTTCCTCCCCAAATCATCTAAATCCATCCCCTTCCCCACCTCTGGTTTCTTCCCTAAACACCCCATAATAAGTCTTGTGCAAGCCCAAAATGCTCTTTCCCAGCACCTCATAACATGTCCCACACCTCAGGCAGCAACCCCACCAGTCCAGCAGTGGATCTGGAGCCGCCTCTCTTGGACCACGATGGTGGGTGTCATATCTGGACACTGGGGCTGAGGCTTTCCTGGGACAGTCCTTAGTTTGGTTTCCTGCCTGCCCTGGGGCTTCTGTGTTCCTCTGGGCTTGTGGAGATGGGGCTCTAATGGGCTGATGGCTCTTGGGACGGGCCTGGGAGGAGCTGGGCGGGGTGCTATTTGAGCTGCCCCATCTGCCATTATCTCTGTGCTCCTTTGTGGATGTGTAGACAAGTTTTTACACCATATAACATGACATAGTCAATACAATATTTGATATTTAAAACATCTATTAAAAGTAAATATTATATTTAGAAACTAAACATTTTGCAGAAATGCAACTAGCAAAAGCCTGTTTTGTTCAATATCTTTTTTATTAATGCTAGACAAAACACAACTTCAAAGGAAAGTCAGCCTGAAGAAAAAAAAGGTCAAGATACTTCTTTTTGATTTAATATGAAAATTGCAAACTTAATCACACAAATATCCTATAATTCTCTTCAGCCAGAAAATGTCCTAAATTGAGCCTACTGAGATCCAAAACAGAGAATCTGTTTTAATCAGTTCTCTACATTCTCAAATGTTTTCTGTGCTGCTTTGGTTCTAATGCCACTTCTTTCACAAAACATGTGTCCCTGAGTCTCACACTGCCAACTTTTAAAAGATGTTTTGACAGCATGGTTCAAAGATGAGAATTAAGGGAAATTCCTATTCATTTCAAAGATATCAGCTAAAATGGCTGAAGTTAATCCTGCATCTGGCTGCAGACAGTGGGCTATAACATAGTAAGATCCCTTGAAAACACCTGAACTATAGGAAAACTTGTTTGTGCCTGGTGCACAGCTGCGGCCACACATCACCCCAGAAGAAAACCCTTGTGAAAGGCAAAATCCATATAGAGAGCAGTCATAGAGACAAGGAATGATTTTAAAGGCATCCATAATTTTTTGGATGTGATTTTTCACTCACAATGAAAACTCTAAGGGCACAACCATGTGTCCAGCTAGCTGCAGACACAATATTACATTCTCACACAATAAAACCAGAATCTCTTTAAAAATCATTTTTTCCCTATCAGCCACCAGGAAGCCATGTTACTGAATCCAGTAAATCTACTGAGATTCTCTAGAGAGCTCTTCAGGGAAGCCAGCAAAATATAATCTTCAACAGCTTTCTCTGTCTAAGTTTCCTTCTGTCCTTGATGCACTTTTCCTTTGAGGCCAACATCAGGTAGTACATCCCTACTATCTGGTGCTGAACCCTTTGAATCTTGTTTATTTTCATTGCCATCTTATAACCTTCTATCAATCTTATGGTGACATTTTAAAATCCACTAAAATAATTTTCTGAACTCTTGTAAGACTTCACACAAAATGAGGGCAGGGGGCATTATTATTTTTATCTCTCCTTTTTGTTGTTTGGTGGTTGGGTTTTTTTTGTAGATCTCAGTTTTGTCTCACCTGATTTACTTCTTTTTTCTTCACAGACGTGGATACTGAGGACAGCTAAACTTAGGTGTATTTCTTTATCTGGAACTGACACTAAAAATACTCTCAGAACTGATACACCTTTAACTGCTAACGGAAATGCAAAATATCCTCCTGGACAGGTTTCATCCACATGAAACAGCACGGATGCTGCTAGTAGGAGAATCTCTGTTTTCAGGTGCATTAACAAAGAAAACTGGCAAATATTCTGTCTTCTCTGCCTGCTCTTTTCTAACAAGAGTTGTGCACACACTTTCATCCAAGCATATATGAATAAAAGGACTTCTAAGTTCATGAATTAATAATGGAAACATAGAGAAGTGTTTGTGAAAAAGGCAGAAATACAAGATAGAGGAGAAGATAACAGATGAGTTTCACTCATATGGGACGTTTGATTATGCCATTGTTGCATGTACTTATAGCAGAATTTTAAGTGTTTAATTTTTAAATATGCACATCCCAAATTTTACAAGATATTGAATGTTTGTTTGCAAATCTTTCTTTCCTAGAAATTGTTTCAAGGGTCTGTAATCTGGTTCCCTGGTTATGATGGCCCATGACTTCACCTTTATTGCCACGTGAGAGCTGGAGTATTACGTTCTTCAACACTACTGCCACTTAATTCACATGAAAACCCATAGAGCTCTTTCAAAGTTATTACACAGAAACAGTTTCCTGGATCAGTAGAAAGGATTTAAGTAGTATCTCACCTAAATTTAGATAGGTGTGATGTTTATCTGTAAAGGTTACAAAGTGCTTAAATGCAGCAACTTAGAGTTGTATTTTATACTGTCAGGACATATCCTCATATTGTTAACACTGATCATATTCAACCTTATGAATAAGCTACTAAAACCAAATTTCTTTTATGTGCATTCAAAATGCAATCTATGTAATCAAAATCAGCTGGCTAATGTATCAGTCTGTGATAGAACACTATTTGGCAAGTAGAAAGCTTCAGGGAATATCCCACAGTTTCACAAGAGTGAATGGATGAAAGTGAAAATTGAAAATACATTCTGTTAACCAAGTATATGCCTTTAGGATGTAATTTGGCAAACGTTTTACTCTAGTCCTTCCTCTTTTTTCATTTTCATTTAACACAATCCCAGCCCCAATAAAGTCCAATTAAGTCTATTCAGATCACGTGGAAGAGTGCACTGAGTGTGAGATTTGAAGGAGAAGTAAAAAGATTGCTTAAAATAAAGTAAAACTCGGCTGTGCTACAAGTGAGAGCCAAAAAATAAATAATCAGCAAAAATGAGTCCTGTTTGTAATTCAGCAAGAAGTCTATATTAAAATACTTAATACCTTAGGGAAAAAAAAACGAAGTCAAGAAATCCAGAAATAATTTTCATGAATTTTCCATAAAGACAAATATGAGCATTCATATTCCAAACTATTTCTAATATTCCCAATCCTTTTCTGAACTTTTTTGTTCAAAGCCTCCACATGTTCAATGTTGTTTCATATCAAAGATTATTCTGGAAAGAAGTTGGCAGGTTCCACATTGGTTCATTTTAGAAGTATGAATACCATTCATTAGAATAGCTTTTGAAATGAATTGCTTGCAACATTTGGGTGAATGGTGCATTTGTAGCTGATGTAAATCACTCATTCTTCGCTTGCTTAGTTTCACATCCTTTTGGAGATGGCTGCAGTCCATGGCTCGAACCCCAAAATATAGTAATGGCGGTACAGTTAGTAAAAGTATTATCGTGTGTTGGAAACCTAGTAATAGAAAACTCAACAGCTCGTGCTTCTTATCAATAAACTAGACAAAGTACCTCCACACTGGAAGAGAATTATCTGAGAAATTGCATTGCACAAACAATCCTGAACCAAATGTCTGGCAGCCTATGATTAGTCAACAGCTCATGATCTTTAGGCATACCCCAGAAGATAATACCCAGAAATTTGTTAAGGAGAGGGTAAAGCAAAAACTTCATATTTCCTAGAGAAGTTTAAAAACTGTATTGTTAACCTTCCTTTCCTCTCACCATAAACAACTGGTTGGTCCTGAACATTTTATGGCACTTCTATACTGAAAATTATTTAGAGCATCAGTCCAGATACTTTCCCGATTTTTATTCCTAAAACAAAAAGTGTTTGTGCATAGAATTATAATTCAAATGATGCTGCAAATATGCATGTGAACTTTTAATGGGCCAAATCAAACCTGCAAATGTAGCAAAGAGAACATTGTCCTACATGTTATAGTTTAAACAAAGCTAGTCTTTTCATTCTCATGAACATTGAAAATGCCAGAAATTGTGGGTTTGATCCCTCCTAAATGACTCAGATATGTAGAGTGAAGTCACTGGAAAAAAAAAATCACTCTTGCAGCAAAGGTGAAGTTAGGGCTACGTCTGCATTAGGAAGAAGTGCAGCCCAGTAGCTGTGGATTTGTAGAGAGAAACAGCACTTGGAACTTTACATTCACGCTATATGACTTTCAGGGGTTGCTACTTCAGACTAACATGTTTCTGACTCTGTGAACTGACATCCTGTTTGCAGCTGGATCACAGGTTTTGTATTTCTGGAGCACATCTGTCAGTGTACGTTTATCCAAAAGGAGCCCAGTTTGTGAGATCCTGGATTGCTCCCAGTGTGAATCAATGCACAGGAAGTGAAGGTGACTGGGAGAGTCACTTGAAAAATGCCCTCCTGATCTAAAGAAAAAATCCTAATGCAAATGCACCCCTAATGCTGCAGAAGATAAATCCCACCAGAAGAAGGACATCTTGATTTGGTTCACACCTTTGCCTGATCTGAATTAGTAGCCCCCTTCAAAAAGATAGTCCAAACCACTAGTCCAAAGAGAAAATGCATTAATTCTTGTTTACCAGGGCAATTTCACTTTGTATACTTAATTAAACATGTACTGGAGCAAGGATTGGATTTAAGATCATTCACTTCTGAGGTGAGGGTGGTAAATTAAATATTCATTATGCCGGAACATTCATTGTTCATATGAATCAAGCAGAAAGTAGGTCTCTCTTTTTTTTTTTTTTTTAAAATGTCCTAACCAGGCCACTGAATTACTCTCAATAAATATTTAAGTATACTACATAATGTGAATTACCTTCAACAGGATAGACTGAGAGTAACTCACTGCAGAACACCTGAAGGAATGGTGTGTAGTCTCCTCAGGCTTGATCTCCAAGAGAGAATGGTCCTCCCAAATTCAGGAACAGATTATGATTTAATGGCTCAACCACTTTACAGCCAGAATAGAGGTGGACTCAAATTCTCTTAAGCAGAAAAGCATTTGAATCCAAGGCCCCTCTATAGATACCTTCCAAAAAGGGAGGTGCTGCCTGCTCCTCTGCAGCTACTTGCACCCAGTGCTCCATCTCCTTTGCTTTTTTCACATGCTTCTCAGTATGACCGAAGTAATTTTTTCCACAGTAACTTGAATGTTGAAGTAAAAAAAAACCCAAAGTGAAGGTGATGTTTGTATCTCTACTGAGCCCTTATGAAACTGGGTTTGTTCAGAAACTTTTTTTTTTTTGATAATTACCATCAATTTCAAGGCAAGGAAGGCATGGGGAGGAACTGAGTATTATAGCATATAATTTTACCTACCTCACTGGCAGGAGGGATGTCAGTAAGGTACCTGACAATCAAATTAAGTCAACGTGTCCATATGCATTACGGATGGTATAACTGGTATTTTATGAAATGATATTCGGTTCAATTATTATTGTACTTGCATTGTCGTTTTAATAAATAGTCATAAAATGTGTTGCAGTTGCGTATTACTTTTATCTTAATATTTTAAATTTCACTATCTTTGTAGAAGCCTCAGAGCATTCTTAACTAAGAAGGAAAGTCTCATTTTGCATTTCTGCATAATAGGGTGAATATTAACATAAAATACTAATACTCTGGGATTGTAGAACCTTCATACTTTCCTTACCCTGTGCCCTTTTCTCTTCATAAATATACGAAAAACCATCTCACTGGTCTGTTTGAAATCTCTTCTTAACACTTTGTTCTTCTGAAATGCCTTAAAAAGCCCATGGAAATGACTAAGGAATAAGTGTGCTGTGACCTCGTTTTTTCATGGGAATCTTGTAATTATCCTTACAGTGGGTATTTTGTACTGCATCAAATCTTCTCATCTAACACAGCATTTAAGGAAACAGATTTTGTCTAGAGGGTTTTCAGAGCATAAACCTCTTCCAGCCCAGTGCAGCCATGGCAGACCAGCCCCACTGTGACCAGCAGGCAGGTAGAGCAGCTGTGGCCACGCTCATTTCCTTGCATGACGCCAGAGCTCCTCCCTGCATACCCTTACCTGGTCATGTCCTCTGCTGCTTCCACGAGTGTCAGAAGCTGGAGGTCAATCAAGCTACATACAGGATAAGGAGCCAGTAAGAAGTTGTGGTGCTTCTCTGACAGTTCAGGAGCACCAATGTTGTGTCAAGGCAGCGCAAGGAAGGGTTTAATGGGGAGATAAAAGCCTCCTGGATTCTACTATAGGGCTATAACGTGTGCCTCCCCATGTGTCTCCCTGTGACAATGATAACTCCCTCCCTCAAGTGCAGAATAAGTGCTTTCCCATTCCTATTGCTCCTTTGCTTCCTTACATATCTTACACATCTCACACATCTCATACAACTGCTAAAAGCAGTATCCATGTTGTGAATGGTGAATCTTCTTCCCCAGCAGATTAGAGTTTATGTTAAAGGTAGATTGGTCAGATTTGCAATGTATTTCATAAAAAAAAAAAAAAAGTAATCTTGCAAATATAGTATGTACAGTAAAGTTCATAGTTGCATCTATTGAATGCAGGAACACTAACACTGCTATATATGTTAACACATCATTAATTCTTTGTTGAAAGTTCAAAAGAATCAGTTTAATTTATTAGTTTAATTTTTAATTAAAGAAATGCATTCTTATATGTTTAAATAGATGTCATCATCTCTGAGAAAGATTATCTCAGAGAACAGCCAGTACTCAGTTTGAAATGCAAAATGAAGACTACAGAATGCAAATAGTATGTGTACAAGATTACAGTCCAGGTAAATGCAGAAATATTGACATAATGTGTCCAAATCAGAGTAAACTCCAATTTATGCCATGAGATAGAAAGCAACCACTTTTTTTTCAGATTTTTTTCTTGTCATTGGTAAAGAATTTTTGTTGGTTAATTTTTTCCTCCCAGAAGTGCAAACTTCTTGATGTCAGCGATTATGCTTGCTTTGCACAGTAGAGGACAGCACGCATTTTTTTCTTTTACTGCTGACTCTATCCACATTTTGCCTGATATGCTTTTCCATCCCCACCTTCACCTTCTGCACCCTGTGAACATAAAAGATAAAAAATAGATTAAATGCAAGGGAGCTGAACAAAATGAAGTGATCACACAGGTTTGCTTTCCTGTGCTCAAAGTAATATTGTCACTTTCTCCAGTAAAAAGAATCTCTCATATACATGTGGGGTTCAAATGAAAGTGTATTATTACATTATAAAATGCAAATCCACGTTTTGACTTAGACCTTTATCATTAAAGTATACTAATTGCAATTAAAGGTAACATTTGACACGAATAAAGGGAGCAAAATCTGACCCAAAAAATCTCTGGGACATGCAAATTTTGTGTGTTGACCATGACTGCTGTTTGAACAGGCTGTCTCAAAATTCTTCTAAAAAAATTGTATTCTGCAATTACCATTTTTAGTGCCTGTTGCAAAGAAAAACTATATTTTGTGTAAGAGAAAATATTACCCTTCTGATTTCAATCAGTTTGATACCTTAAGGGATTTCTTTTTTCTTCATATTTTGAAGTGCAAACAGAATTACTTTTTTTTTTTTTTCCCCCAAATTATACTTTTTTTCTTATCATAAAAGAAATAGAGGTATCTATCAATATATGTTTTGGCATTGATTTTCATTGATTAAGGTACTGCTGTAGCACAGACATTCTCATTGTGTCCATGTATGTGTGTTTGCACGTCTGAGATAGAGACCTTTTCTTTCTCTTTCTCTCTTCTCTCTCTCTTTCTGGCAAGCTAAGCAGAAGGATCTATTTTTTGACAGGCTGCCACTCTCAAGAGGGCATAAAATCTGCATTTCCTTTCATCTATCTGGATTAGTGGATTATCCTGCAGGCTGCTTGGTGACTGAAATACTTGATATCCTTCATCTTTGAGTTCTTAAAATGAATATAACAACAACAGGTGTGTTTCTAAGATTTGGCATGTGTTGGAGAGTGAGAGGTTTTATCACATGGCTGATTAGTATCTTAAAATCACTTTTTTTTTTTTCCCACGGAGACCTCATTTTGGCAACCAACAGTATCATAATAAGGAAGTCACACTTTTTATTTTTGCTTCATTTTGTGATAAAAGCACATCAAACAACAAAGTTGGAAGCCTGCCCCTATTATTTGATCCAGTTTCAGAAAGCAGGCGGGATGGGAGACACGAGAAGAAAAGAAGGGAATTAATTAGAGCAGCAAAAACTGTGTGTAAAGAGGAGGGTTTGTATGATGGTCTCAAGTGTAATGCTGGAATATGAAACAAAATTTAATTTAAAAAAAAAAAGACTTTAGAAGTAAAAGTTGTTCCAGTTAACTGCCTCCCAACTTCCAACTTCTAAACTAATGCTAACACGTCTAAAATAAAGGTCTCTACCTTGCCAACACCCCCACGCCACAAACAGAAATACCAAAGCAACTGGAAAGAGCATCTGAGGTATCCTACCATCCTACCCACTGCCAGACATGCATCATTCACCCTCACCCTCACCTAGACACCCTCAATGAACCTGGGGCAGGTTTCCTGGGCCAGGCTTGTGGTAGTGCTGTGTTTTTTCCTGCAGGTATTTCAGGGAGATACCACCAGCAAGTGGCCAGAAACAGTGAGCAAACAAACAAAAAACCCCAACCAAAGAGAAAAATGAAGATGAAAAAACATAATTTCCCCTACAGAACAGGATTGTACAGTCCTATTATAATATTGGCTCTCAGCAAGGTTGAAATTTAAGTGTTCTGTGCCGTTTTAGGTATGAACTTTCTTTCTCTGTGTCTTTCATTTTTAAATCAAACTCTTCCTCTATTTTTATACTCAGTTGCTAATCTATTTTACCAATAATTAATTCTGCCATCTATCACAGAATGTATGAGTCAACAAATTTATCTATGTTTCCTAAATACCTTATTCCTCCATTTTTTTGTTTCCATATAACCTCTAATGATTCTTAATCTCTTCAAACTACTCTGACACCTATTTAATCCTTTCTGTATGTGCTTCTCAATAAAGATCTAGATACTCCTCATGCCCTGCATCTGGAGCTCAACTGAGGTTTACATAACATCTAATGTATGTCCTGGCCCTGTCCATAACTGTGAACTTCATTCATAATGGGAAAGGCTGAAACTCTGAGACCTTTCCTGGATCTTATTATATGTTTCTGGTAGTGCCAGCAATGTATGAAGAATTTTTTGATAGTCAAGACCATATAGTCACTACCCAAAGATGATCATGCAGTCTAAAGGGAGCAGAGCTCAGAGGAGAAAAAGAACAAAGGGATACTTGTACAAATCTTCTAGTTCTGTATCTGAGCGAGTACCCAAGCTGTAGCATTCTGTATTCTCAAGCTAGGGATACAATAAACAAGAAAAAAAATGCTGTCTTGTAATTATGCTCATTGCATTTTCAAGTTTGTTTTTTGTTTCACTTTACATTTTTTATTCCTTAAAACAATGAAATATTCATTTTTATTCTCCTCTTTGTCAAATGGAAAGTGATAATAAATGCTTTGGAAATGGATTTAGATATTGATGCTAGGAGACGTCCGATGCTAGGAGATGCTTAATTACGTCCTTAAATTTCAGAATGCTCTGAGCATAATTGGAACATGAATAAAGGTTTCAGTAGCAGCACACTCAAGAATAAAGAGAATTTCTGGAGATGGTGATTGTGCAAGCAAAACTAAATAAAAGTGGTTGATGGGCAATGAAAAACTCATTTTCTAGGCCTGGCAAGACCAGAAAAAAAGACCACGAATTTTAAAGCTGAAAATAGATTGCAATAGCATGGGCATAACATGGTGTGGACAGCAGCCTAGACAAGGAAACAAGATACAAGGCAAGTGAAACGAGGGAGAGCTAGCTGTGAGTTCACTAGGCTTTACATTGATATCCCAGTCCGAAACCAGCAATAAGACATTTGAAGCAATGAGAACAGAAAAAAGTAAAGAAAAAGAAAGAACTGAAACACTCTGTAAGAATGAGGAAGAGGAGAGGACAGAAAGTCTCCATCAGTACAGCATGAGATAGCAATTCAAATAGGGAAAGGAAAGAGCTAGAAAGTCAGTCCCCGTCTTTGGGACAGTCCAGAAGCATGGATCACTGGCAAGGGAGTGAGATCAAGTAGGCTAAGAAGAAGGAATAGCCATCTACTGCAGCTGTGGGATTTAACACTTGGCAAAGTCCTGTGTCACTCACAAGACAATGGCTCAAATAGCGTGCAAGTTTGCACCTAGGAAGATGGTTTGTAAATGCCTATTACATATTTGGACTAAAATAACATAGCTCAAACATCAAAAAGTGCATTCATTTGCTAGCATGCATTTCCTTGACATTGCTGCAATGTAGTCATCACTCTGTGCCAATATCCGTGGTGGAACCTTGAGGACACTGCAGTGCTGTGACACAGGTAACAATGAAAAGGTCCATTTTAAAAATACAGAATACTCCCTATTTTCCTTTTTTAACTACCAGCTTTATTTGGCCATTGTTATCATAAATTTGCATTATAATACACAGATTTATAATTAATTCCAAATGTAAAATAAGCAGAAGTTATTAAATTGGGAGGTAGGTGCTCCCGTGAGAGAACTGCATGGAAGATACAAGAAACCTCATATTGTGAGAAAAAGGTAGCTATTATTAGGCTAACAAATGTCTAGTCCTAGATACTGCCAACAGCTTCAGTCCAACAGTGGGACCTACAAGCTATGCTGCATGGCCTGACTATACTTACTGACTGTTCCTCTTTTAATTTTCCTAGCCTAGCAGACAAAGCATGCTAAGTCAACAAAGGGTAAGGAAGGTATTCTACATTCTTTAGGCTTACGGAGGGTATCTCCTGGAAGGCAAAGGGTTTTTCTTAGAAATAGTAGTTATTTACAAAGCCAGTTGATGTATCTCAGAAAGGGCCTAACACACAAGGCAGCATGTTTTCATGCATGGGGCGTGACTTGAATTTTAGAGAGATTTAATGATGGTGCTGGAAGATCCTGCAGCAAGGTTTCAAGCATGCGTATGTCCACAGTGTTAATGTGTCCAGAGCAATTCAGAGGAACTTTCAAGAGCAGCTAACAGAGCAGCATAATGTCTTAACCTTAGCCCCTAGAGTTTCAAACTTGCAAAGTGTAAAATATTTTGATTTTTTAGTTTAAAAAATTTTTATTCTAAACTTTCCTCTGACATGTTTGATACTTTTTACTTCCTTGAAACCAAACATTCTAATCAATTAAAAATTCCTTTTATTTCAAACTTGGGATTGAATTAACAATGGAAATATTTCAAATTAAATAATTTTATATCAATATATAGGTTAGGTATATAAAAAATTAACAAACTCACAAATCCATTTAATTCAGTTTTACTCTAAGGCCTTTTCCAAGTCAATGCTTTCCACATAACTATTTCCCACTCCATAAATATGATGTACGTTCCTTTTTTCTTGTTATATGACCTTGTATATGTTCAAATTAACCTTACCATCTCTTTACCAAATGACGCATAGCGATCTTTATTACTAACCTGCCTTTACTATTATTTACTGCCCTACCAATGTTCATGTCACCCAGGAATTTATCTGTATTGATTTTATATTTTCTTCTAGAACATTGATAAAGACACTGAACAACATTGGTCCCCGATGGATGTACATAGCAGGAAAGTGTAAACTATAAGCACTCTGTAAGTACTTACAGTAAACTATAAGCACTCAACTAATCAGTTTTTAATATATTGAATATGGATTTTGTGAATTTTGTACAATGCCATATTTATAGTAGTTTGTTATGGCATCTTAAGACAAATATCTTTGTGTTCTATCTCTAGCTATACTATAAAGTCCTAGTTACTATCCTAAGCCAAATGTAATCTCATCAAAAAGACACCCATTGTTTGATAAGAGGTGTTTATTATAAAACTATATAAATTGTCATTAATTATGCTACTATCTTTACTGATTTTATCCCATATTATTCTCTATTGGTGCCTAAGATGAAAGCCAAGCTAGCCTATCAGTGCTTTCTGAGTTCACATTCTTAAACTTTCTTAAATTTTGGTGCAACAAAAAAATACCAATTGTTCTAATATTTTGAACAAGTAAATAGTAGAGGACTGGAAGGAATACCCTTGGCCACTTCCAGCTGTCACAGGCAATCAAACTATGCAGTACTTCTGTACACATATTGATTGCCAGTTTATAATCAATTTGGTTCTTTGCTCTCATTTTTATTAGCCAAATTTTCCCCATAGCCAGCTTGTGTATGCTTACTTTTAGGCCAACATTATAATTTATTGTCAATGGTCAAACTCTTTCCCAAAGTATTTACCCTACTCTTTTCCTCTGAAGTACTTATACTGTTTTAAATACCACAGTCATACATCCTTCATTTTTTCTCTTGCCAGGCTCAGCAAGGTACCACTTGATAGTCTAATCAAAACAAATTCCCAATTCTGCTGATCATAGTATTAGCTTTTCTCTCCACCTGTTCTGCTTTGAAATATATTTTCTTGTGTGTGATCAAGCTATACTCAGTATTTAGCAATGTGTGTATTGTATTGTATTTTTCCTATTTTAACTGGAAATATGTCAGTTTAAGATTATACTTTTCTTTTTTTCCCAAGACACACTGGATCACTGGCTCGTAAGCATTCTGTGATTGACTAATACACCTTGCTCTCTCTTTTTCTGTGTCATTTCAAATGAATGAGGCCAGTTAGTAGCTCTTATTCAAGATCAGTAGTTCACAGCCAATTCTATTCAATGATCCAGTCCTGTGAGTTAAAAATGTTTAGCTTATTTAATGGTTGCTGTTAATCATCCTCTTGAGCTACTAATAGAAGAGAACATATTTCATTTTCTCTGGACAATATGAATACATTACCACACTTCTTTCCAAAGACATAAAAGTGTGCAACCAAATGTTTCAGACTCCTCTGTATCATGGGGATGATCATATTGTCAAGATCTTAAGTAGACTCCTCTCAAAAAGCATCAGGGATCTAATCCTCATGATGATAAACCTCCATAAATACCATGAGGGAATTTTGTCATCTTTTTATCTGGGTGACAAGAAACACTGTGAAAAAAAGGTGGAAATGGAGGTTTTACAGAACTGCAGAGTTAAACAGTCATAATCACCTAATGATTTAGCTTTAGACTCATCTTCTATGTATCAAGAAAGATGAGGAGTGTGAACTTTTGAGCCCTTTTTTTAAAAACAATCCCTGTTTTAGGTGTTTTGGTGGTTTTTTTTTCTGAAATAAACAGGAACATCCGTGAATCTATTAAACTTGCAACCAATGTAAAAATCTTTCTTGAGAGACTTTTGGGACTTTTACTACAGACATCGGAAAATGTATGTGGTAGCAATAACAGGGCAGTGGAAAAATAGAGAGGAGCTGGAAGTGAAACACAATTTCAGTTCCAAAAAAGATAGGTTCAAATTTGATCATAAAAAATGGTAAAGAGATAAGAGATCAATATTTTTTTTTTTTCTTGAAAGTGATCAGTTATCTATTGTAGAAATACACAGAATAATTAATCTGTATTTGTTGCACAGCAGAGCATTAAACTATGATACCACTGGCATGGCAGCTGGTCTCCTTTTTTAATTCGCCACTTAGACACTTTTAATCAGTGATTTTCTTCCCCTATTACACAGATTTATGAGCTGGGTTTCTACTGGCTGTTAGAGCTTGTTACTGTGGCTTAAATTCTCATTCCTGACAAAAACGAGAGACAGAACCAGACTAGGTGCATTCGACCAGCCCGTTGATGTTACTAAAAATGTTTAGGCATTCTTGGTGAAATAATCCAGTCCAATAAGAATATCATTGCTTACTGAAAACTGCTTAAAACCTTAACTGTTGTTGCCTTCATCTGAGAGACTAGTAGGTAGCATCCTTGAATCTGATCCTGTAGGTGACAAGTAATCCCATGTTTTACACAGTGAACCTCTCCAGACTTTTTACATAATGGAGAGGCTCTTCCACATACAAAAGAGAAGCACTGCGACAACTCTGGTAATGGAGGTTTCCCCAACTGAGTAATGCTGCCTTGTATTTAGTACCAGGATTAAACGGTTGAAACAGCTGTTCAAACACATGACTGTTTACTATGGAGAAGATGTTTTATAACTTTTATGTCTGTGAAGTTCTGCACTAGCTGGAACAGTCAGCAATAATCCTGTTGTGAACCATATCTTAACTGTGATACATCACTTAGACATATGGACATTAAAAAACTTCCCAGGATACCTTTGAGAAGAGACATGGACTTGTATTATAAAGCATTTCTTTTGGACAACAAACAACTCTGAGATGGCAAACACTGTTCCCTAAATAAGGCACAGCTGGGATTCACAACCTTACAAACCTGGCAGACATTTCTGTAATCTAGACAGTTCAAAATGTCACAAGGAGAGAAGTGAAGGGCATTGAAGCACTCTAGGCAGCAAGAAAGTACCTACATAGAACTCATAGCCCAGGGTCTCCTAGTGGCAGGTGTCTGATGAGGTCAGTCTTTTCTCATACAAGCTGCAAAGAAGGGGAAGATAGAAGTTATTCATCTCCCTTAGCCCCACTGAGGCATTTTTTACCCCAGGACCAGATCATTCACCAGGAATGTGAAAGACCTGGCTTCTCCCTTTGCCTTGTTTCATCTGAAAGTGGATGTTTTCATGTCTCATAGGAGAGTGACATAATTATGGTCCTTTTGGTGAGGGGTGGCTTTTAGACTCCTGAGTGGAAGATGCTCCACTTCCTACAGATAAGTAGTATTTGGACCAATAAGCAATAAAAAGACTGAGTGGTTATCACCAGTACATGGGATAAGGTAACATCAACTCACTTGGGATGAAGCATCACTGAATTTGACTGTCTTTTGAAGTTTCTAGTCATTTACACAAAAAAAAGAATGCCTCCAACACAAGGATGAGTACAGTTTGTCCCAGTGTATTGAGTATTCTGACAGTTAGTAAATCTTTCCCAGCAAACAAAGGACTAAGTTCAAAAAATGAACAAAGAGATGGATTTAACATCAGTTCTTACCTCTCATTTTATTTTTGACTACAGTGACAGTGTGCAACTGTGGACTAGGCAAGAAACAAAATGCCAAGGGTTTCATCAAAAGATTGGTAAAACTGTTCTCAGTTGTGTGAGACAGATGTTGTTTGGTTGAAGGCTGCCTGGATTTTGGTGGCACAGCTCAGCAATGGCATTTCAGGCACCATGAAGCATTTTACTACTAGGAATCCAGCTGATAAAAGACTGAATTCTGGGCTAGATGGCACCTGATTTAGGATTCTGGTTTTAAACCATTAGGAAGACCTTTTCCCATCCTTCCTTCTACTATTCCCTTATTAACCTAGTTGTCTGCATTCGTATGAATAACAGAATACCTGAACATTTAAGGGATATATTATCTTTCTCTTTCTTTTTGTCATTTTATGTTTATCCTATGACAGCTGGATAAACTGTAACTTGAAAAAAAGTAAATCAACACTTCTGGAAGCATCTCTACCTGAAGATGCTGTTTCAGAAAAGTTTCATTCAGCACTGTGGGGTTTTGAATGTCAGGATGAATATTTTATGAAATCTTTTTGCCCAGATATGGTTACATCTAGGAAAAAAGAAAGTTCAGCACAATGTTGCACAGTTTTTCATTGTAGCTTGTGCATTGCTGTTGAAGAATTCAAGGCATGAGCAAAGTCAATGGAAGCTGACGGTACTGCTTTGGGCAAGGCTAAGTGCATAATTAACTGCATAACTTAACATACAGCCCTGTTATCATACAACCCTGTATCACACAATTCTCAGTATAATCATATATGTTTCTAACATGAAGGAGTATAGGAATTACAACTGATATCGACTGGTATAGTTTAAAGGATAATGGCTCTTCTCGGAAGATCTCATAATCTTCACAGAAGCATTTGACAGGTATCTGAATCATGGAAACAAAATTAGCTCTGAGGTACTTGTCACAACAACCGAATATTCTGATTTATGCTTGTTTAGGACCTAATATATTTTATTTTTTCTGTTCTGTTTGTTTTCTCTTTTGTTGTTGTTGGTGGTGTTTTTTTCTGACCAGGTTTTTCTGACCACTTTAACTATTCTGTAATCCAGCTTGTCCTCCTCTCTGGTATTTCCAGAATATTTTTTTAAAAATTTGCATGCTTTCTGAAGCATTCTCTCTATTAAAAAGAGTTTGGAAACTGAGAACCCATGTGGCCCTCACTCTCATGAAAAATTCATAATGATTTAGACATAGTGATAATTGGACCACAGAGATATGACAAGTTTTTCTTACTATAGTTCTCTCTAGGACTAGAAATGATTGCTGCTACATTTATACATCTTTGTTTAATTAAATTTCACGGAAGTCATATGAAGTAAAAATGGAGATAAGATGCAACCTTTTTACAGTAAGGATAATTAACACTGAAACAAACTGTCTGAAGATGTAATAAGTAGAATGACCATTTAAAAAATATGTTCTAATTCAACCACAAATTAGTACATTTGCTAAAAGAAATAGTAGGTACTAGCCTATGGTTAATCTTGGGCTGATGGACAAGTTGGTGGGGGGTTACATATTTTGGACAAAGAATCAGAGGCTTTCAGAAAATACAACTTTTACAAATATTACAGTGGTTGTGGTAATTTGTATAATTTATATTAAAACCATATAAATACGAATAACATTAAAGAAAAATCCCTAGTAATATATGCATCCATGGTCATGTCCTAAAGCTTAGTTCTCCTCTTTCTACTTTAAAGCAGTCTGGAGAAATAGGTTGACATCATTGTGTACCAGAAGTCACTTGTGCTACCTGTGCTTCAAGAAAAGTCAGGACTTGACAAGCTTTTTGTACTGATAATGGCCTGCTACTTAATAACTACCAAACTATGCAAAAGTTGTAGAAGTAACTTCACTTGTTAGCTTCAGCTAAAGAAAAAATCTTGTAAAGAAACATATATACACAGGGTTTTTTTGGTTTTTTTTTTGTTGTTGTGTTGTGGGGTTTTTTTTCTTTAAAGTTCTTGAAACACTGAAGCAAATTTGCTATTTCTGAAAATTTTTCCTATGAATGTTCCTGATTTCAGCACTATAAGAAAGGGAAAGCTCTGATTTTTAGGTCTTGTACACTTTAACAAATGTGTGAATCTAAACCAGTATATCTGTACTTGTAAAACTTCCTATACTAGAATGAAAACTCACTTGTTTCAGAATAGGAGCCTCCACTCAACTAAACTAGTACAGTCAGTTCAACAGTGGTAGTATCATTATGTCGCTATAAGAACTTCCTAGACATACAAGCAGTTTCCTGGTTACATATAAAGTTTCCTTGCAGCAGATGCTTAATCTATGACCTATCTGAAACAACAGAAATTTGCGGAAGAGACTGTCGCTGCAGGTTCCTTTTGGCTATAAGTGGCCCTTTCACATTTACCATGGGGCAGACTTTCTTCCAGATTGCTGGGGTGTGGGTTTGCTCTCGTCAGCTGAGGAATTTACAAAGTCAAGTTAATTCTACATGTTCACCCATAGTCTCCAGATGGAATAGCTTATTTATCTGCCTGTCTCTGCCATGCATGGAGTACGGTGTATAGATCCCTGAGCTAGAAGAGATGCAACTCAGCAAATCCACATGGTGCTGATCACTCTATTGATGACCTAACAAGCTCTGCTTTGTAGCTATCTTTATTAGCTTGAATGTACCGCTGCACAAACGTGGCTTAGCCTGCAGTCAGACCCAAGCTGATTCACATCCAGTCAGCTCAGGGAGCTTTGCACCCTGCACCCGCTGCTTCTGGTTCTGGTTATCATTACCAGCCCTGGGTCAGATGTGTTTGTGCCCGTGCTGTAGACAGATTTATATGCCTATTTGGAAGCTCACCTGAACAACACACCATTGAAAAGCTTTGTTTTCTAATGCAGATATGGACCAACGCTTCAGCTAGGTAAAGATTAATATTTCTTGGAAACTTTGATATTCGAAAAAGTTACTGGTAGTTTGTTTTTAATTAAATAAAAGGGATCACTTAATAGCAGGGATTATTATGTAGCGTTTGTTTGTTTGTATCTTCAGTGTAATATCTATCACTAATCCACTGGCAGCCATTCCCCTAAGAAGAGAGAGCTGCTTTGACCCAGAACACAGAAAAGTACAATACCAGCTGTTTCTCAGCATGATTTTAAAGCTGATTTTTAATGTGCACTTAAACTTATAATTTCTAGGAATCCTGGACAACAGAAGGATAAAATTAGAAAGACCTACACTTTCTGCAGAATTAAAGCCACTTATCCCTTACCGGCCTACATAATACCCATAATTACATGCAGATTATGTGATTTTCAACTGTTTGTAGAATCTGTTCCTATAATTAAATGCAGCACAACAATGTTTTTAAGAGCTCAGAGACATCACTATGAATCATACATATCCTGCAGAGCCCCAATATCACAATCAGAACTAAGAGGACAACAATTTTGCGGTAAACATTGTCGCTTGATACAATGGATCAGGCGTGAATAATTTAAGGAACCATGGCAAGACCTTGTTGATTGCTTCTCTTAACGTTATAAAGAATAATGGTAACACAGGCATTTGTTAAAGGAGAGATGGCATTTAATACGACTGGAAAGGAATGAGCTGGCATTGGTCCAGCCTGTGAGTGTTCCCGCTTAAAACCCCTACAATTAAATTGGTTAATGAGAATCATGTTAAACACAAAGTAGTTCATGCCATAAAGTTGAGAAAGAGTCATCATGTTCCAAGTTAATAGGGGGGAAAAGGGACAAATTAATCCAATTACCCTTTTTTTTAGTTATTCCAGGGAAAAGCACATTTATTCACAATCAGTTTTCGATACATTTCCCTAATTAATGCAATTTGACAAAATGAAACAAATTCATGATGTCATTAGCTGAGTTGTGCTTAATGAAGTTGGGCTGTATGAAACATTAACTGCAATACTGAATCCATTTCCTTGAATTGGGAAATATGCATTTATCATTTCAGTACATTTACTCTGGAAGTTCCAATCATGAGGCCTTATCACCATAATCATCATGTCCTGATAAATCTGCATATATTAACATTTTGATCAATGTCATCGTTAAGCTCAGCCTATGAAGAATTCTATCACTTGGCAGTATGGAAGAAGTTAAATAGGCTCCTTGACAACCTGGGCTCTTTATCAATCAATGGTAAGAAGTTGTCTGATGGACAACTGTCAAACTGTAAATGGAAATAACAGTACTTCTGTTATCAGCTTTGTTCAGCTACTCATTCTTCCACAGAAGTCTGTACACCAAAGTGGTTTTCAAAGTAATGTTCTGCTTGCACAACAAAAGGTATATAAACTTTCATTGATAATGAAGAGTATTGCCAGAAGTTACATTTAAGAGAATGAAGCTTTGATAGGGACATCCATGTGGGAAGGAGTAACAAAAATTTAGCATTGCCTTTGTTTATATGTTCAGGTTTTTTTAATTGGAACTACGCTATTCAAAATATGGAAAAGATTCAAGCCTGCTGCCTAACACTGAAACATTTGTCTGTGTGAGGCATCCTTATTTATTAAAATCTGATAGGATATGGTATAAGCAAATATTATTTATATTGGAGCTCTTGGACCCAGAGAAAAATTTCTGATGTTATGAACTTAAAAACTAAATCTGCTGAATTAAAGCAGAAAAATGTGCATGATCCTTCCAATGAACACATTGTCATTCTCCACTCAGAAACTTAAGTGCTATAATCATTACCAAAAAGGAAACATCAGAATACTGGAAATTCTGTTTCTAATATAGGGCTATCCGGTACACCTAATGGAGCAGAAGAGATGAGACAAATCACATTCGGACCTTTGCAGAAGAGACGGGAAGAAATATTTTCCAGAACTGGCCCACAAAGGGTGTTTAAAATTAAATGACTAGAGAGAAAAAGTTATATGATTATGGGAGTGTTATTGCACTGATCAATGTTTGAATACTCCAGTATCTTCATTTCCTAAATATTCACTGGTGTACAGCTGTAGAATTTTAGTCTAACGGTTTAATAAGACACCAACATATTAATATGTTTTCACACAGTGAAATTGGTCTGATGAAAGAAATTAGCACTCAGCTATACGTAAGAAGGAATGAACTGCCAGTGTTCAAGTTATAAACAAGCTCTATAAGGCTTTATAATGGCAGACTGCAAGTTTTACTTATTAATTGGCCTAATTTAAATTATTATCTTGTCTCAGTTTAATTTTCATTACAGTTTAATAATAATACTACAAGGAAGAGATTATTAAAAATAAAATTTGAAACTGGATGTTTGGCTTGAACAAATCATTGACAACAAACCAGCAGAGCCTGATTAATCAAACATTTGCATATTCTTTATGCTAAAAGAATAGGGAAGCTGTAAGCATCAATTCAAACTTCTTGCATTAATTCAATACTTATTGGCCTTCCCCTAAAATCAAGTGTGGAATACAAAGTCACTCCCAGGGAGAAAGCTGTGGATCAGAACTTAACAGACTCTCTAAGCAATTCAGTCTGTCAGTGACACTTGTTTCAGATTTGTGTGTTGACCTGTAATGAAAAAAATTATTTGTAAGCAATTTCAATCTTAAAATTAGAGTTCAGTTTGCCATGTAAACTTTTTGACTTTTTGAATGCTGGGTGAGTCATACAAGAGGGAAAAATGTCTTTCCATCAGCTGATAAGGTTTAGTTAATTAAAAAATATGCAGATAATTTTACAGGTTTTTTTAATATTAAAAACTGAAAACAGAGGAAATTTTCAAATACAAGATCACCTAATTTTGAAAGTGATTATAACATCGCTTTTCAGTATTTCAATTTCAAATAAAATTTAAAGAAAAATCTCGTGGTGTAAACTGATAACATTTTCCACATTTTCTAATGTGAAAAAGAGCTTGCATTATCTGCAAAATTTCTCATTCTCTGGAAGAAGAGAAATTCCAATAACCACTGCCACAAAGTCAGGTTAGGGACAAAGACTTCCTGGAGGTTTTCCCTGACAGTGACTCCTTACGACTCCAGTTGAGTTTTGTAACACTTCTCTTGACAGCCTGTTAGTAACTGTAGAAAATCCAGCAGTAACTGTCACAACACAGTTGTTATGTCATTTAAATATACTCCTTGAAAAACAAATGTTTTTACAGTTCTACTAGTAGTTTGTTCCATCTAGTTGTAGCTAAGCAACCACCATTTTGAAAAGATTCTGCTGTCACTGTTAATGTCCCCAAACATATGGTTTTCCAAAGCTATAATTACAATTTAGCTGTGGTAAAACAACATGGCAACTATCATGGGACACAGCCTTGCAGATCTTCATGCTACAAATTAAGCCAGTGGTAATTACATTAACATTGCCAGAAGCAGCCAATCCATTTTCTTACATAAAATCAAATGTTGAACCATGTAGTTTTAGGATAACAATTTTAACAGTTATTTGCATAATGTGTAATGAATTATATCAAGTTTTCATAGCACTCCTACTGAAGTATTTTAAAAAATATTAAGCATCATTTAATGACTATGATCCTTGACATCTGTCAGTTTTATATTTTTAAAATCAGCAGCAAAACATGGCTTGGTTATGTTCAAAGCTGAGATCTGTAATACACATACTTCATGACACCTACTATGCTGCAATAAGTTATCACAAGTGGCCCCATTGATCTTTCTTACCAGAAGGCCCATCCTAACACTTAGTATAGTCGTATTTTAAAGCATTCAATCTGTGTTCATTCCTTCTATATGAAAAGTAAAGTCTGTTGTCCAGAACCACAGGTCCGTTATCATTTTAGTGTAGACTGCTAGACAAAATATGCAAGGTGAGGAACTACTCCAGAAAACAGCAGTCTAACTTCATTCAGATTTCTGTTCAGCAGAACCTGAACACTCTGCATATGTGGCTCATATATAATATCATTAATAAGATTATTAATTTAAAAAGGCCATTATCATAGAGCTGCAGGTTATCATGAGCTTATCTTGAAGCATATGATTAAATCCCAGTGACTTCAAAGCACACAACAGCAACAAAAAGAATCACTATCATGTTTAACTTCTATTACACTTTCTAAGGAAAAAATACTCTTGCAAATTTCCATATTGATGATAAAATATTTTATCTCTTGACAAGGACAAAAAAAATAACAAGTACATTTGTTTTATCAGGCATATGATATCTACTTTGAGTAGTTTAGCTTTAAAGTTTCACAAAAAGTCTTCTGCATTTCTGCCTCTTTGAATATGATTAAAAACCAAAAATTGTGTCAGAGATTTATGTAGTAGCATTTCCAGAACATCAAATAAAGTATTAACTGAAATAATTGTAGAATTCTAAAGAGTTTATGCCTGGATTCCAGGCCTTATGTCTGCCTCTAAATTCCTAGTGAATGTTTTGCCTTTAATAATTGCACTTATGTTACATAGAATATTACATCGCAATTTGTCCAAATTCCTTTGAAAATATTCTTTGCTAATACACACATATTCAATTAAAAATTTCTTGTTTATGACATTTTGATTTGTGCCCTTGTTCTGCCTTCAGTGTGAAAAAATGATTTTATATTCTCTCCTGCTTTTCCTTGCTTTGCAAGTGTTTCCTAATGTTTCTCATTCAGAATATAGAAGCATAAAATGGAAAATGGGGAAAACACATCTTTCATTGATTTAATTTTAATTAGAGGTTTAAGAATAGTTGTTCCTTCTCTAATGTTCTCCCTTTTTAATCTTTCTCCTGGTTCACTGGTAAAGGGGGAAAATAAAGAAGGGAGAAACCTTAACTTTTATATTAAAGCTTTTAGGCTAAAAAGCCAGGTTAAAATAAGGTTAAAATAAAGTTGACATTTGAAATTGAAAAGGGTATTTTCTGTTTCTTTTTCAAAATGTAATTTCTATATGGAAGTTGAATAAATGAAATTATATTAAGTATTAAATCTGGATAAGAATAACTTTAAAAACATGCATGGAGGAAAAGTGTCCCTATGACACAGAGCAAAATAGTGCATTTTACGAGCATTAATATGTGTCCATTCCTCTGTTATTGTGCCAATAAAGGACAAATCTCATATCAGACTGGAGTATGAATTGGATTAAACCTGTATTATCATTAATAATGATAATTCTATCATGATGAACTCAGTTTGGCCGTAGTTATTGCCAAATGCATCAAGTGGCACCCTCCGGCTATCTTAAAAATCAGGAAGATGAAGGAGAGCAAAAGGAAAAGCAGCAAGAGAGGAGAGAGCTGCCCTAGTAAGAGGCCACCAGCACTGCAACATTTCTTTGCACTTCTGTGCTTCTGTGCAACTTGCATGATACTCTTACAACTTTCAATAGTAAAATACTTCCAAAGAGACAGGAAAGATTTAGGAAAAAGAAACTCTGCTAATGAGAAAAACAGTGTAACTGAGACATCAGTATTACTTAACATATTCACAGCTGTGCGAGCTTTTTGCAAATAATACTCCTATAAACCTATAAAGTGTGTACTGCATGTTCAGGGTGATACTCATCTAACATTGCCTAGCTGACTCTTAGGTGTTCGATCTAAGATAAGCCAATCGATTCCCTCTGTTAATGAAGAGAAATAAGCCTGTGTCAGTGGACAATGCAAACCATCCAAAAAAAGGTATCATCTAAGATGTGTGCAGTGAATGCCCCTGTAGGTGCCATATGAATTGGCTACAGAAGAAACTAGTACCTAGTTTATAACAGAAGCTTAACCTTTCAGAGGCTGAAGACAAGTGAGATGTATCCTACTCATATTGTGCCTATTGCATCAACGTATTAACTACAGTTGAAATCCTGAAAAAATACAAAGTTGATTGTTATAAATTCGATGTATATATATGACCCAGTTCAATGAAAGGCTGACTTTTCTGTGTCCGTTAACACTTGTGAATAACACTAAGTCTGTAATGAAATAATTTGCTGCATCAGGACTTTGACATTGTTTGCTCTTTCTTTTAGGAATCAGATAAAGCAAAATCCAATCTGAAAAAGGCATAGTTCTTGGGGACACTAAGTGAAATACAGGAAGAAATCTTGTTTCAGAATACCTAGGTTATATCATAAGATCATTTTGCAATTGCAGGCTGTGAGTTACACATTAGACCTGTTTTGAACCACTACATTTTAAATCTATAACCAAGGTGTGGAACTCCATACACATACACACAAGCTTGCACGTGTTTTCTACATGTTGGATTGAAAGACTGCTTATTTCTGTCTCCGAAGCCTATCTCACCATTGCTCAGTGTGTAGATACCACACTGTGACCTAAGTGTTTATTTAAACAGCTACAACTGAGGCTTAATTCACCACAGACGTAGCTGTTAAAACCAAACATTTAGATGTGAAAATAGCTCAGTGGCCTGCACAGTGCTAGTGAGACGAGCAGGAGGAGGTAGCTGCAGAATGTGCTGTGCCTCCTTCAAGCACAGCCATTTGCAAGTATTGTTGTGAAAACATTGACTGAACTTGTAAAAAGAAAATAAAGTCATGCTCCTGCTCTGGCCTAGCGGTATCCATTGAAGTTTTATTTTCCCTTACACATTATAGGAAAAATGCTAACAAATCTTTACTTGGAATTTAGCCAAAGTACTAACTGCTCAAAAGAGACTGGTTGAAAATAGGTAACAGACATCACTTACACCATTTACACAGTTGCCTCTATTGCTTCATTTCCAAGCTTAATGTGTAGCTCAGGAGCTCTCAGCTCTGTTTATTTTTAACTGGCTACATCTGGAGTAAATTAAACACATAGTCTTGCATCCTTCTTAAATCTAGATTTCAGTGGAATTACTCCTTATTGCCTATGTAGATAGATGAACTTTGCAGATTTACCATCTGTAAATGCTCATAACTCATTCTAAGCTTACTGTTTACTTCAAATTATTACTGTAACATTGCAACATGAGGGTTTTTTTTCAGGAGCTAAAAATAACTTGTTATCAGATATTGTTAGAGTTTTGTTACACATTGATATCAACAAGTTTGTTTTGACAGAAGAGAATAAAGTTTTCAAATTGCAAACAGATTTATTGTATATTTTACTGTAATTTTATCTCTTCTTTGAGAAAAAAAGACCACTTAATTATTTTATAGATATATACTTATTTATTTCTGGAGGCTTTAAATTGTTTCTGTGACAAAACAGTGTCCTAAGAACCTTGGTGATTAAACTGGAGATAAAAACTTCATATTTTTAATGCAATTTTGAAAATCTAACTAAAATTTTTCTAGTTAATGGATATGATTAAACTTACATGCTGATGAAAACCCTGACGGTTTTTGGGAAAATCTTTTAGTTATAAAGAGGAAAAAATGATTGATGCAAAAAAACCAAACTAATAGCATACTCTTTTAAAGTTAAGCACATAGGTTAATATTGAAAGAGGAACGTTTAAATATTGAAAATTAAGTAATCAGACTCAAAATTTGGTAAATATTTTTACCCAGTAATAAATAGCTGTGAACAACATCCTGTAAAAAGGCATTGGATTCAAATATTTTTGTGATTTAAATATATAGATTTTTTATAAATCTATATATTTAGAAATAGGAATGTATATATTTAGAAATGTATGTATTTTTCTATTATTCAGCTGACAAAATCAGCTATATAGTGTCCAGAGAAGAACAACAGACAATTTCTTAGAGCAACTAAGCCTGAAATCAGTTTTCTCCATGGCTCCGTCTGAGACAAAGTAAACTTTATGAAAACCTCAGAATGAAACATTAAAGTTCCCCAGGCAACCTGACTATTTTTTCTACTCGTGTCCAAACCCCCTTTTTTATCATTTTTCCTCAGCAGAGTGGTTAAAACCAATCAAGCTTTGCTAGACAGAACTCATTTGCTTGTGTCTTCCCAGAGGGCTGGTCTGGAAGGATTTTCTGGAGGATATCTCAGCAGTCTCTCACCACAGTAGGTGCTGGTGATCACATCTACTTCATACTGGTGAAGGCTTGTGCCACAACTTCTCATTTATTTAATTTTGCAGTAATTAGAAGCCTCATCCAAGAGAAAGGAATGCTAGATTCATTTTTTCTCCTGGTGTGAAGGGACTGAAACACAGTCCTCACTTTTCTTTTACCATAAGAACAGCACTACCTGATAACCTCCACCCCTTCTTTAGGAGCTGGTCATGTGTTCCAGAAAGACAAAAGCAGACTGAAGATTGAGTGGGCAAGCAGGCAAAAGGGAAATAGACAAATCCACAAGCTCTTTATTAGAATTTGTGCCTGGAGATGGTGACATGGGGTTTTGAATCCCTGAAAGAAAAGGTGAACATCTTGCACCAGACAGACTACCACCAGTGCCTCTGCCCCGCCTACATCTCATGGCAGAAGCTGGTCGGGAGAGCACTGCTGCACCACCCCATGAATGGTGTCATTTAGACTGGTTTTGCATGTGCTTAAAATGTGGATGGGTGCCCTAAGGCAGATGTGCTGTAGTTGGCTCTCCATTGGCTTAATTCTAAGGGCTTTCCTTCACTTCCAGAGAGGGTTTTGGATTCTAAGTGGAGGAAGATGTTTCTCCATACCTTTGCATAATGCCTGAGATCACAAAATCACAGAATATTTGAGGTGGGAAGGACCTCTGGAGGTTATCTGGTCCAAGCCCCTGCTCAAGCAGAGCCACCTAGAGCCAGTTGCCCAGGACCCTGTCCAGATGGGTTTTGAATATCTCTAAGGAGAAGCAGACTCCACTCTGGCAACCTGTGCCAGTGCTCAGTCACCCTCACAGTAAAAAAGTGTTTCCTGATGTTCAGACGGCACCTCCTGTTTGCACCTATTGCATCTTGTCATAGCACTGGGCACCACTGAAAAGAGCCTGGCTCCATTTTCTTTGCACCCTCCCTTCAGGTATTTATATACATTGATAGGATCCCCTCTGAGCCTTCTCTTATCTAGACTAACCAGTCTCAAATGATGAAGAAGGTGTACTTTATGGTATAGTTTTGACCTCAGTGAACCCCAGGGTCTTTAGTCAACTCCCTGTTCAATAAGCTGCTCTTTCTGGATACTTTTCGTATAGGAAGACTACAACAAGATTATAGGAAAAGAGAGTACAGGTACCTAATTTTGAATTCTTTCACACAACTAGCTCTTAAAAATAAGCCTCATCACACTGTATTGGGATCCAAAGCCTCTTTTTAGATCTATCCCTTCATGGTTGTTCATTTGTTTCAAGTGAGAACCTAATAGAAGGTTAAGATATTCAAAGGGGTAGCTAAAACCACTAAGAAATAGCAAGGTGATTATTTAAAGACAGCTCAGTAAATGCTGAGACCAAATAGTGGTTAACACAACTACAATGACAGAAGACTAAAAAGAGCACTCCTCCACAGAGCCAAAGTAATTTTATTTTTAAGTAAAAGCGCTCTGTGTTTGCAGTAAGCAGCAGTAACCAGCAAGATGAAGGAAGCTATTAAATGTAAGAAGACATCCTTCAGAATATTGAAGTCATATCCCATTGAAAAAAAAAATAAACACAAAAGGGTGCAAACACTGGTGAGTTAAATGTAAAAATACAATACAGCAGGTGGTAATAGATTTTGATGAAAAACTTGTGGAAGGCATAAAAACTAACTAAATCCTTTTCAAACAGATCAGAAAGAGGAAGCTTGCCAGACAGTATGTAGAGTCAATAGGTGATCAAGGTGCAAAGGAATGTTAAAGAAGATAAGTCTGTAGCAGAAAAGCGAAATCACTTCCTTGCATTTATATTCACATCGGAGAACCTAAAGGAGGTACCCAGGCCAGAAACCTTGTGTATGAGCAACTTGCTGAAGGATCTGTCTCAAACTGTAGTGTCATTAGAAAAGATTGTAGAATAAACTAGTGAAATGAATAGTAACAACCTGGCAGACCCAGATGGTATTCTTCGAAGTATGAAATAGCTGACCTATTTAACTGTGGTGTGTGTGCTATCTGTTAAAATTGCTTCAGCAGAGGAAGGATGGAAGGTGACAAACATAAAGACAATTAAAAAAAAAATCTAAAATAAATCCCCCAAACCTGTAAATAAGAAATCTCTTTTCTATACTGGAAAAAACTGGTGGAAAGTTTAATAGACAACAGATGGTGCATAGATACACATGCACAGTCACAGCAGCATGTGATATGCTGGGGAAGAACCAACCATTGGCTTTTGAAGAAAGGAGTCACATCTCACAAATCTACTAGAATTCTTTAAAGGAGTCATTGTGCGCAAGAACAAGAGTCATCAAGTTCCTACAGGCTATTGCAGTCTCTAAAAAGCTTTTGACAAAGCTTTTACCAAAAACTCTGAAGAAAACTTGAGTTGGCATAGGATAAAAGGGAAGTTCATCAAAAGCATAAACAACTATTTAAAAGAATAGAATTAAAACATAGAAATAAGTGGCTGGTAAGTGTAAATAACTGAAGCCTTTATTAGAACCCTATAGGAATTAATACTAGGATCTGCTATTCAATTTGTTCATCAATGATTGTTAAAAGGGTGTGAATGAGATAACAAAGGTTTCTAACAATACTAAGTTATTTGGGGTAGTGAAGATGAATATTCAGCAAAAAAAGTCACAAATGAATCATCTGATGCCAAGTGGCTGAGAAAGAAAATGGCAAATTAAATTCTATGTTTGTTAAAATAAAATTATTTGTATGAGGAAAACTTCTCCTAATTTCAAATATGCAATGATACGATCTGAACTATGAAAAAGGTTTTAGATGTGAAGTCAATAATTTTTATGCAAACATCAGCTCAGTGCTCAGTAATTATCAAAGAAGCAAGAAAAATGGAATAAGTTATTAGGAAATAAATGCCCGACAGAACAAGAAACATCATTATACCATTATACAATCCACAGCATGCCCATATCTTGATTACTGTTTTGGTCAGGCAATTTCAAAAAGGATATAGTTGAACTGCAGAAGATGCAGCAGAGAAGAGTGAATTAATTTTTATATGAGGAATAAATAAATAGATGAGGACTCTTCAGCCTGGAAAAGATATTAAAGAGGTCTTTAAGAATATGGAACCTGGAGAAAGTACATAGAAAACAATTTTTTCCTGATCCTTTATATTATAAGAATTAATGGAAATTAAATGAAATTATGAGGTAGCAGGTTTAAAACAAGCAAAAGGAGGTACATTTCCATGTCATGTATTATTAAACTTTGGAATTAATTCCTATCAGTTGTTGTAAATGCCAAAATTTTACGTTGTTCAAAACGTAATTGGACAAACGCATGAAAGTGAAACTCATAAAAGGATATTCAATACAAAGTTATAACCACCAGTTCAGAAATTTAATTCCAAAGAATCTTACTATATGCATGTTGTGTTCTTTTCTATACCCTTTCTTAGACAACTGTATGGGCCCCAGTTCTGGCTGGTTTCTGATTTTATACAGCACAGCTCTTTCTACTTTGTTGTTCTCTTATGTTGTTTGATAATCAGAAACTGTGTCTTTCTTATATATTACATGAAGGTAATGAGAAGATTAAAGCATTAAAAAACAGAAAAGAAAAAAGTTGGGTAGTGCAAAAAAATTAAGACCAATACATCAACTTGACTTATAAATACTTTCTAAAATGACTACTTTGACAATTCATTCTGAGTTAGCATAGCTTCTAAAGAGCTGAAAACAAACAATGCAATCCCTTCAGTATTTCAAAGTGGGCTCTCTAAAGTAGGATACTTTAAAAAATATATTTCATCCCATACCTATTTTTCCCCTCTGTAGATTTCTTTTCATATTCAGGAGCTTCATGGGCAATGTTCAAATAGATATTGAAGTTCTTTTGATTTTGCTGCTTCTTTTTTTCCCCCTCTTTTTCAATATCACTTTTACAATTGCCTAGTAAACTTTCAATCGATATTTAAGTAGAGCTTCCACACGGCTCTAGGAAACAATACATTAAGAATATTCACTTCTAGCAGGGAAACAAAATAGACTATTTCTGTAGATTCACTGAATTTATGACATCCTCAGCACTGATTTTTAGTCTTGCTTTTTTCTTTCTAATAACACATTTTTTTGTCTCTAAAAACTAATCAAGGCTTTGTAAGAGTCTGAACTAGGTCTCCTGAAGCACAGTTCAAGTCCTATCAATATCTCTATCTGCATCTGCTTCAAGAAAATGCAGCTTCAGTTCATAGCTCATTCCTTTTACACCTGTCTGCATCAGATTTCACTCGTACCTGGATATGACATTGGCTGAACTAACATCCCCTCTTCAGCTCACTTCTTGTTACTTAATGTCAAATACTATTATTACAAAAGTACCAGCTAGAGGCTGGGGGAAGGGTTGAAATGGTTTCCAAATGAAGATTTCAGATCACAGCAGAGACATACACATTTCTCATACTTAGTGTGTTTTGACATCAGAAAACAGGCATTATGGGCAGTTAAGTCCGCCTACTCAGGGCAAGAGTTAATTAATTTAATTCTCCATTTTGTGGGGTTCGCGTAGTGGAAATTTCCTAAGCATTTTGAGATGTGTTGGTAAGAGAAATAAAACTCATACTGTCTAGCATGACAGATTCCACCCTTCCTTCGGCAATTTTGATGTCTTATCTGGAATTTATTGCACTAGAAAGAGTGATATCTATTTTTAAGATGCATTATGCTGACACAATCATTAGTAATAGCACTATATCCTCATGTGTCCAGACATGAATGGGTAGAAATTATCCATTTTTTCTATTCAGCTTCTGTATCTAGTGGAATACCATAATTTATTTGGTGTGTATAACCACATGCTTTTTAACTAGTTTCCACTGAAAGATCATCAGCTTTCTGTCACCTGGGATTTCAGTGTACTGTGGAAGGTGCCTGACTTAGTTCATGTTTGTAAAGAGCTGTGAAAATGAAGAATGCTTTAGGTATGCTACTTTGATCAATAATATGTGTATTTGACTAGAATCTTCAATTCTAATCTACAGGGGACCTACAGCATAGGCATTCATATAAACCAAGCACTGAGATGATCTGCATAGGCAAAACGGCATCTTGTGCACTCTAGCAGAATTTTAGCACCTAGTTTAGTGACTGAACTTTAGGATGGAGTTCAGTCCACCTAATTTAGGCATTTCTTTGCCATATGTTATGACTACATAACCTGTAGTCCATTCCTCCTAATGTAAGTAGCTAAAGTCTCTTTTCAGGGGAAAGGGAAAGGTCTCTGAAGATTCAATCTGCTCCTAAATATAGGTCCTTAACTGAAAGATTAGAGACTGTGAGGATGAGTGGATTTCAGTGTAGCAGAACTGGTCTGAAGGCATCCATACACTAGTGCTGTATTGGTCCTTTGAGACTTTTATTTGCAATAAATGTGTTTTTTAAATTAGACCAATTAGACTCTTATTGGCTCATAACAGAAAATGTCACTAATTCCTAAGTACGTTTAGGAGATAGTCTAGTTTACAGTCAGACTGTAAGATTACTCCTAACAGTAATCAGGCTTCTCCAGAGACCTTTGTAAAAGCTAAGGACTGTACACCTAACTCTGAATTAATAGGGAGCTCAAGGCAGGAGATGTCTTCCAGAATAGGCACTTCTGGACAAGCATATGTAACTAAGTTTAGTCTCATAGAATGTTGTCAGCTAATTAAGGAGGCATCTAATTAATTTTGTATAAGATGTTAGGAAAACAGGTAGACTGGATTGCCATGTAGCTATTAGACACCTAATTCCCAGTTTAGGGAAAGTTTGGTTAGATTATATTCGTTTTTTAGATGTGTGTGAACTGTCCATTGCTTAAGCAATTGAGCAGTCTTGTGTTGCTCAACTGGATTTATGTGCTTAAATTTCATTTTAGGCACCCAAGACTAATTCTGACTATGGTTATGAGCATCCTGTGATCAGAAGAGCAAGCAGTTTTCCAAGGTTTTTGGACTCATACATTAAATGGGTTTAAAATGCTAAGGTGGGAGCTCAGGGAGGGAAAAATTTTAGGGGACCTGATAGGAGTTCAGAAAGAGCCTGTTGTACTGATACCCCAATACCCTGTTGTGCTCAGACTGGTGCAGCCTGAGAAACATTGGGAGTGAGTCATATAGGAACCAGGGCAAGAATTATTAGTGACACAAACACAGGAAGGTGAGCAAAAGGGTGTTTGGTGGATCTAAAGAGTACTGCATGATGAAGCGGAACATTAATGTTTCAAATTTTGTCTTGTTGTGAAATCTTTTCTACTCTTGCAAAAAAGACACAGACCATGCAGGATTACATAAAAACAACGGCAGCTTGTCAGACCTGTTTAGTCTACTCCACCCAGAAACGGAAAAGTTCCAGCTGGTATATTTTTTCCAGTTTTGGCAAAGGTGTTTCAAGGAGTTGGACCTTCTGAAAAGAATCTTGGGTAGAGCAATGAGTATGACCAGAGGTCTAGAAAATAAAACCTGTGAGGAAAGAGTGGACAAATGGGAATTATTTAGACCAAAGAAGAAAAGCTCCTCAAATATGTGAAAGGCTGGGGTACTGGGGAAAGAAGTGTCCTCTTTTGCACATTGATGGTGAATTATAGAAGAAGCAATGGGCTTAATTTGCAGTAAGAGAGGCTGAGATTAAATTTTAGGAGTAACTTTTAACAACAGCAATATTGAAGCACTGCAACAGTGAGGAAAGTGAAATGTTTCCAATACTGGAGGTCTTTGAGAACAGATTAGAGAAACATCTGGTAGGAATGATACAAATGTAGCCAATCCTGCTTAGAGGTCAAGTTCAATTCAACCTCCTTTTGGGACCATTGCTTCTATTATCCATAAATAAATTGAATTTGACCATCTAATTTCTTTTTTTTTTTTTTTGTTTATGTAAAGCTATAGGCACCCCGTTGCTTTTAACTGCATGTATTGAATGGCTGGTTTTGGCAGTTTGTTTCACAGATTTTTAAAAGAATTGAGAAGGCCTAATGGAAAAGAAATGTTTATTAACTCTATGTGTCTAAGTCTCTAAAACAAGAATGATATGAGGAGATAGAGTAGAATGTAAATAAGACTGAGTTATATAGTTAATAAAGAAGTATGTTGACAGCCTAACCACCTCTAGCAGTCAAAATGCTGTCTTTTGTCACCAGTGTGTCCTGCGCAGGCCATTGTAGTTTTCATATTTTTTCAACACCTCATCCAGCAGGTTACCCTTTATCTGTCTTACTTATTGTTTATTGTTTCAATGTATTTGGTTACGTTTTCGAACATGAAATCAATGCAGAAGATATCTGTGGCGGATGGTTACCTCAACTGAACATTTTTTTCTTAAGTTTCAGCCACAGTAGCCATATTCAAGAATGTGATAGGGAATAAAACATTGCTCTAGGTTAAAAACTTCAAACAGAATTTTCTTCAAGAAGCCCTAGTTTGAAATTGGACTTTGGCAGCAGGAGAGTGGGGAAAGAAGTCTTCAGCAGGATACTTTTTTGCCTGTTCTGTTAATATCCAGCAAAATCTGATCTAGATATAATTCTCTGAAGAAGAATTTTGCACACATGCTCAGTGAAGATTTGCTAAAAATTGGTAGCTACATTCTCCATATAGTCCTATGCCTTGTTCTTCTTCCTACATCTCTAAGGACTTTTTCTTTAATTGTCACTCTAGGCTGCTACAGACCATGTATAGGTGGGTACATAAAATGAGAGGGTACTGAATGTTCTCAGTGATTCCTCCAGGACTCGTGAAAGAAGAATCTGACAAAAATTCAGATAGACTAATATAAATTCAGACAGCCTCATCAAAGTGTATGCGTTGAAGGAAGTGGTCTTGTTCCAGGAAACTTAGAATAGGAATATAGGGACGGATGGTTAATTTTGGGGAGAGAAACCTGTGGAATTCATATTTGTTAGCAGTCTTGAAAGAAGACTAGGAATTGAGATTTGAGGAGAGAAATTGGTGACCTGAGATTCTGTAGAATTGCTTGTCTTCTCTTGCTGCATTTTCATCACTTCCTGCTGGTTTTACAATGGGCGCATGTTGATAAACTGTTCGGGATATTTTACCATCTGTCTGAAATGTCCTTGGAGGAATCATACAAAGGACAACTTTGTAAATGTCTCTTCATGCCTCAGAAATTCCTCCCTCTGTAACGGGACCCAGCAAAGAGCTCTCTGTACAGTTAATCATTTCATCCCTGCCAGAGAAGTAGAGAATGCTGGTGGTTGTCAAAATGGATATAGAAGAGAGGACAAAAAAATTCATCTTACATTTGTGGTAAGGAATTTTGACTGTTAAAATATTTTTGTTTCTATCATTTCAGAGAATGCACTACCCTCAAAGCTCAACATACATAAGCTTTAAAATAAACTGAAGGAGAAGGAAGAGCAAATATAATTTAAAGCACAACAGTTTGGATCTCTGCTTGTTTTTTTCTCTAAGACTTCTGGACTTGGCTGAATTTTCCATTTTTAATTTTGCCTAACAATATACCTGACAGCAGTACAACATGAAGTACAGAGTAAATATTCCCTCTGTTCAGTGGTCAGAGATTTTCCATTGCATCCACCTTTTACAACTATAGCAACATCTCTGCAGTGTATGCATCAGCCCATATTGCAACAATCTATAAAGGGTTTTTTTTTGTGTGTGTATTTGAGATATACTAGGCACAAACCACTACATCACAAACGGGTTTTATACAAAGCAACTCTAGTTAGATTAGTGTTACTTTTTGAAGTGAGCTTTGGTAATGTAGGACATGGAATTTATAGCTCTGTTAGAGAAGACTCTTTTTGACAGAGGAATGCAGGGGAAACGGGAAATGGAATTTTAATGACCCACAGCACCTGCATGTTGTTTTGTGTACAACAGGGCTGGCACTCCTTAGTCTCATGAAGTTTGATGGCTCTATTGAGTCTCCAGGTCTGAGAGGCATGGGAATATTAGAAAGAAACGTGTTGAACTGGAAAGATTAGTTTCTAGTATTTTAGAGAAAAGCCTTGAAAGTATTATGAAGAAAACCCCTAACGTGAATATCCCAAGCCAAAACCAAATCAAAACAAACCCACAAAATCCTCACTATTTTAAGGAAACTCTCATGTTTTTAAGCCAGTCCTTGGATTCTAACTCATTATTTTAAGATCTTTGCTGTTATCAATGCTGAGAAGAGCAGAATTTCAACTCATAAGAAATAAAATACTTCAAGAATGATTTAATAGCTGTGTAAAGGGTTCATTTTTATATTGCTTATGTTTGCCTGCAAAGTCAAAGCCCGGACATTTAGATAATGCAGTCCAAGCTCTTGTTTTCTATTTGGCACAGACTTAGTTCTATTCCCTGTTATAGGTAAAATGACCTTCATTCACAACAACTTTCTTTCATACTGATCATTATCCCCAGTCATTACAGGAGAAGGCAATCCTTGATTCTGTTTATGGAATGGTTTTCTTGTATTTATTTGCTAAATTGCTGTTCTAGTTAACTCTTTTCCTGCTTACCTAATATGAAAGTAATCTTAACTGTAATCTGCAGTATACATACGAGGAGTTCTATTGACCCCACAGGAAGTAACATACATTAGCGGAACAAAGTTGAAGCTTGTAGGAAAAAACTATGGACAAATTAAAGTTTTAAAAAGTTTTAAAGGAGATTATAAGGAGTAATTCAAATTCATACTTCCAATTTCCATAGCACTCCACTGACTTCCACCCACAAAAGATCTTTTCTAATTTTGGCATTAATATAATAACATTTCCTTTGGAGGAAATTCATAAGGTTATAACCCTCCATTTGAGGTAATGCTTTTAGAAAGGTGTTGAAATACCCTTTAGAGAGGGCTCAACCACCAAAGTTTGAACAGCTTAAAAAATCATCACTTCCTTATTTATCTTGCACTAATGTGGTGATCTGTCCTTTCCATTAAAATAAAATAAAATAAATCCTTTTAGGATTAGATTTTTAAATTGTAATAGAAATCATTACTTGTGTCATCACACAGAAAGGGACAACTGGGTCCATTCTTATATCCTTTTATGCCCAAACTGAAATATTAATGTTCTTTGTCAAGAAACCAAAAATAATTCACAGTTGCTGCATGGAAGGTGATTGATGATTTGATCCTAACTGAGATATGCCAGGTTTAGATCCAAATAGATTTGCAGCCTCACAGTTAGATGGTAAAAACCTGTTACACACATGTGACACACAACGGTGCTGCTGACCCAAAGCTGTGTCTGTCTCACCAAGAAAAGCAGGTGCTATTAGAAAAAACATGCAGATATTACTGTAGGCAGGTATATATCTTTCCATGTGGAATCCTAAATCAAACTTAAGTCTGTCTTCCTTGCAAAAGATTTATAATAAGACAGAAGAGGTGTCTTTGATTTATATGAGTTTTTGTAAAAAGATATGACCTTTCTTCGGGCCAGCAGATGCATGCAAAGTCAGACCAGTATAGCTCTGGTTGCATTAACTAGAAAATCAGCAGAGGTAGAAAATTGGGCTGTTTCCTTATGAATGAAGATTTTGCAATATTGTGCAAATATAATACCGCTGCTGTACTTCCACTGCAAGAGCTTTAGCACCCATTAAAGCTGTGCCTCAAGTCTAATTTACAAGCTACAAATTTATTGTATCAGATGTTATTAACATAACCAAAAAAGAAAGAAAAATTCCTATGGAAGCATAGTATGCTCGCCAAGTGCTCTGGGCTCAAATGACTTCCAGCATGATAAATATTTGGGTCAATAATATAATATTTTAAAGGATCAGGACTGAGTCTCATCTAGTCAATTGTTCCTTCCCTAACAATGTCCAGGCTTCAGTAGTTAAATGTGGTATAAAATGCTGCTCATTGAAGATCTCATTCAAATTCCTAATAGCTAGATAACTGCTTAAATCACAAACACAAGGATTATTTTGTAGTTTCAGCATAAGCAGGATCTTACATGGGCTTTGAATCACCTCTTCAGCTTTTCCTTATCACCCCGCTGACACAGATTGCTGCTTCTGCAGCAGGGCTGGCAGAAAGGATGTGTGTCTATACTCTTCTAAGATAACTAAGATTGTCCTAATGCAAATCCGTCTTCACTGGTGATGCCAGCTTGTGTACTCATCTGTGAACTGAAGTACCTGATACCCAGTCCATGCTCTGTTCCGCTGACTCTGCTGTACAGTTGTTATCTCTGGCAGATGTTTGAACCCTGACTTTGAGGAGTCAAAATCCTACAGCAAAAAGTTCTACATTCAAATTATGTATCAAGGGAAAGACCACTACTTTTCATCAGTATGCTGAGAAGGACACACAGTTTTTGAAAAATATGCATGTCCCCTCAAGACAGATCAGCATTTCTGACAGAAATTATTGCATAAATAGCTACAGTTAAAACGAACTTCAGTTTAGCCTACAAGTTTCACTGTGTAGGCAGGATTATCTTCTGAGGTCAGCAATGTTTTGTAAATTTTTTAACATGAAGCTATGGCAGAGAGACTAGGTTCAATCTTTTTGATATTTACAAAATATCTGCTTTTATAACTGTAGAGTGAACATGTGTAAGCTGCAGTGTTTCTCAGAATTACACACTTAAAACCCGAGTATTAACTGGTTTCAGATTTTACTAGTCTGTATTCTATAATCACACAATTAATCATATGTTTGCAGGGATCACATTGGAAAATATACAGGAGCCTGCTGGTCATTGCCTATGTCCTACTCTGAGCAAGTGCTGGAACAGGAGCAGCTTTCTGTTACTGGTCAGAACAAAGCCTCCTCTCACCCTTCCTCACACTCTGTCTCTGTTCATCAACCTCTTCTTCCACTTCAGAGACTTTATTGGAGTCACCATCTCTGATCATAACCATACTCTGCTCAGTGGTTCACGCTATCCTTCTGTTATGGTTTAACCCTGGCCGGCAACTAAGCCCCACACAGCCACTCGCTCACTCCCCCCCTGGTGTGATGGGGGAGAGAATTGGGAGAGTAAAAGTGAGAAAACTTGCTGAGTTGAGATAAAGACAGTTCAACAAGTAAAGCAAAAGCCGTGCACACAAGCAAAGCAAAACAAGGAATTCATTCACTACTTCCCATCGGCAGGCAGGTGTTCAGCCATCTCCAGGAAAGCAGGGCTCCATCACGCATTAATGGTTACTTGGGAAGACAAATGCCATCACTCCGAACATCTCCCCTTCCTTCTTCTTCCCCCAGTTTTATATGCTGAGCATGATGTCGTATGGTGTGCGATATCCCTTTGGTCAGTTAGGGTCAGCTGTCCCAGCTGTGTCCCCTCCCAACTTCTTGTGCACCCCCAGTCTACTGGCTGGTGGGGTGGGGTGAGAGGCAGAAAAGGCCTTGACCATGTGTGAGCACTGCTCAGCAATAACGAAAACATCCCTGTGTTATCAACACTGTTTCCAGTACAAATCGAAAACATAGCCCCATATGAGCTTCTATGAGGAAAATTAACTCTACCCCAGCCAAAAGCAGCACACCTTCCCTCCATGAGATGCTTGTATTCCATCCACCTACAGAGTTTGCTACCTGGGCACAACAATCTCCTGAGCTGCATCAATCCGGGCACACGTACCACTTCTGATCCTGCTGCTGGTCCTTTCCTGCTCTAATCAGCCAGCAGGAGAGACCAGACACAGTTTGTGCTGATGGCTGGTGGATCACTTGCTGATTGGCTTCCTTGCCACAGGTGAGAGAAGCTTTGCTTACTTTAGCTTGTGGAGTTGGAGAGTACCTATTTCTTGCTACAGTGAGTGGTGCTGCAGGAGGAGAGATGGCAACAGCCTTTGCAGGCCTCTTATAACTATGAATATGCCTAAAAGGCACTACTTTTTTTTCTTGTCAGAACATTCAACAAGAAATGGTTTTTTTCAATTTTTTTTTTTTTTTTTTAGTCTGGCATTTCAGCATATATTTAGTTGAATATGCAGGCTGAAATATTGTGTTTTCTGGAATTGTAAATTGTGATGTTAATGTAACTGACAGTTTTTGTAACTGGCCTCCCTGGGGACCTTAACAGGACTTTTTTCCTTCCCACAAGATGTTAAGTTGAACAATATTATTATGTTAAGAGCTAATAACTGGGTTTTTTTCTTTGGAGATTATGCACTAACAAAATTTTTATAGTGTACCCATAATTGTTGCAGATGAAAGATCATCATCCAATGCATGACATACACGTTGATGACACACAGTTTTCATTTACAAAAGCAGTCTCACTACCCTGCGTTTCAAGACCAGGCAGACATGTACCAGCAGTGGAAGTAGGAACATTCAGTTCTTCAAATCTAGATATTGTCTTGCCCTTTATAGGACACCACAGGGACTGAGCTAAGTTTGGTTCTCATAGAAGGTGTCAGAGTTCTCTATAAATAGGACTTGCCTTTTCCCTTGTCATTGATTTTCAATCAGATAGCAAAAAAGTCTAGGATATAGCAAAATTTTAATGTTCACAGCAGGAAGTAATGTAAGGAATAGATATTATTAATAACTCAAGCCATCTGTTTTTGTTGGGATGGACTATAGTGTGTTTCTTTCATGTAGTAGTAATGTTAAAACACATCCAGAACATCCTTTCCTTTTGGAAAAATATATGCATTAAGGCAAATAATTCAGGTAAAGCTGAAGTTGTATAACTCAACAGAAGATAGATCAGTATTAAATGTCTCTGCAGGAGAAAAGCACTAGCAAAATGAAACCAAATCTGCAATGGAGAAAACTGGTCATTAAGGGAGACATTGCAGAATTGATAAAGGTTGTTTCCCTTGTTTTGGTTTCTGTGAGATTAAAGCTAATTTGCCATCACTTTATTGTATTCTCTGTGAAATAAAAATTAAAAGAAATTGTAAGGTAATGAACTTTGTCCCTCTGAAAAGAGACACTGAGTTCAGATAGTAACTGTAACACTATTTCTTGAAGACAGATTTTGCAGGTCAGTAACTCCAAAGCCATTATTGTCTCACCATGATTAATTATTGTTGTCTTGTGTTAATCAAGACTCACTAAAATGCAATTTGAACTAATCTAATTTATGTGAATCATTTATGTTTGCCATTTCACAGGTTACTATAAACTAAAATGTTCTGAATATGAGAAGACAAGTCACTGTAGTATAGTCACCAAAGGTGTAGTTTCATGATAACCCTGTCTCAGCAAGGTTCCCACTCTGTTTTTGCTCTGCCTTCATGATGAGCCAGCTATACTCCAGAAGCTACATTATGGCTAGTGCTAAGCTAAATGCAAAGCCCAAGCTAATATATTTACTCCTGCGGAAGGCTTAGCCTGGGGTCACAGCAGGCAGAGCTAACTCGCTTACTAGCTGTCAGATAAGTTTGCTTATAGCTGGGCACCTTGGGGCATGGGTGGAGTGAAGAACTATCTGTATTCAGAATTGTGTATGAGCACCATGTCAATAAACTGTCCAAATGACCAGGACTGCATGCAACATTTCACCCTTTTCTATGAATAACTAAAATTTTCCAGCAGATTTTTGTCTTGTTTTTAAATAAATCTTGTATATCTTGAAATTAGAAATTATATAATTGATTTTTAATAAATTGCTTTAAAAAATCCATTTTTTAAGAGACACAAGGGATTTATTTTGTTTTTCTCTTCATCAGCTTTAAATTTTCTAAGAAACCATGCAGTTCCATGCCAACAATTTTCAGAAAGTTCATCATTTCCACTAGAGTTAGATCAAAGAAAGTGCTCTGGTGTTTCTAAGTAAGAAACTGAGAGCACTGGGATGTGTGTGAAATTCCACCCCTCTCCTGCTGTTAAGTCCAGGAATCATGCTCCACCTGGCAAACTCCATAATTTTCATTCTTTACATCTTATCCTTTGAAAGAATGGAATCACTGGTTTGCCTCTTTTTTTTTTAAGAACACAGCTAGGACAAAAAACTACTGCTTGTTTTGAGGAGCAAGCATGGAAAATAAGATACTTTTATTTACCGTGTTCTTTGGCTTAAATACACCTTATCCCAAACCTAGCTGGAAAACTTCTCTGATCTGGAAAGCACCCTAATTGCTAGGGTCTAGAGCAGTCCTTCTGCTGCAACTGTAAGGCTGTCCAGAAATGAATCACAAGATTCATAAGGAGAAAAGTGTGAGAGAGAAAAATTTGGGAATAAAGGAGAGGCTGACAACACATAGAGAAGGGAGGAGGTCTTCAGGTTTTGTTCCTAGTTCTAGGATTATACATGCATTTTTCATTAAATTGGTATTGGTGGGGAAAAAAAGAAAGGAAGTAGGACATCGTCTCTCCTTACTCTAGACCTGCTGTCTAACGTGTACTCACATAACCAGGAAGCTCATGGGGGGAACGTAACTTAATTCTTCAAGCCTCCAGTAGAAACCTCTAGTTTCTTGGGTATATGCTCTAGTCATCAGGATACTTTTCTAACAGATCTGTTTCAAAAAGAAAGTCCACAAGCAAACATACGTGCTTTAAGTCTTAGCATTGTTTGCTAATCTTGCTCAGAGCCTGTGTATTTTGGGATCTTCAGGGGAACAAGGCAGAACATGAAACAAAACTGAATGGGGACTGATCTGAGATGGAGCCTAGATGCTTGTGCTGAGACAGCTCTTGGACTGCAAAGGAAGGGTGCTTCCTGCAGAACCCTTCAGGCCTGCATGGAGCCAGGAGGCACAATGGGTTTAGGAATTTAACCCTTCAGTGTTAAAATGTGGCTAAATCTGTTTTTAAAGCCTGCCTAAGACTTTTCTGTGACATCTGTATAGGATGCAGCCTATATATATAGGATCAGCCTGTCTCACTAAGGTCATCCCAGGTATTTCTTCTGATTTCACTAAAAGCAAGATAAATCCCAGGTAGGACTGGAATGTGGTGTCTTTTATATGTAAAGTGACACCACCCTTACCACACAGACATTATGTTAGATATTTGTCCGAGCAATCTTGCTAATCACAGATGGAAGGGAAAAGGTTTGGTGATTTGCAGCTGTTAGCACTGGTCACTACAAATCTTCACATTTGGATCTCCTCATAACTTCAAAAATGAAAGTTGCCTTCTTACTTTTTTCTGTGTCTTAATTTAAACGTGGATACACCAAGAATGGTCTACCCTGAATATTGGTACAGACATTATGTAAAACAGCTGATTAAGTGTCTGTACAGATTACCTTCTAGTATTAAAAGTTTACCTTAGAGTTTTTTCATGTTTATGTTGTTTTTTCTCACTTGTACTTCTTTTTGCAGATGCATCAATCAGTCTTAACAAACAGAAGGTGGGCTGCCAAAAGCATCTCCTATAAATCAGATTCATTGTGCAAGTGTCATATACTTCTTTATACATGAGGTAATAGTTTCTTGGTTTTATCATTGTTTCTATTAGATTTTTGTTTTTCTTGTGCATTCAGTATTTCCCAATAAACATAAATAGGAATGAAAACAATTGGGGAAGGTTAACACCAACAATATTAAGAATTATTCTCTCTTGCATTAGCAGCTAATGAAATTCCTTGCATAAATTTCTATCTTGAGATTAATGAGGTAATAATGAAACAATCCTTATAATAGCCTGTTGGACTATTTATGCAATTACAAAAATGTAAGTTTGATTTGACTGGACCACTGAGAGCACAAAAAAAAAGATTTCGCTCTTTTTAAAATTAGGGATTTTGCCTATCATATTTCAGGGTGAAACATTCTTTAGATATTCTTGAAATTAAGAATCTATAATGGAAATGCATTGTGCTCCTACATGATGTATGTTGACATACTTTCTGTGTGGTGTTGCAACACATACTATAGAGATATTTTGTTCTTTGGATTTCAAGTTTCTATGAAACATTCATCTGAGACTCTAGAGAATACTGAAGCTCCATGGTTCTCACCAAAAATAGTATCTGAGTACCTGAAATGAACTATATGGGGTTCCAAGCTTCGAAATCCATGAGACTTAGCCAACAGAATATGTCTGTGTCGATGCTTTGTGAACATACAACTCATAGTGCACCCTGAATCTTGGTCTCCCGCAGCTCATGACATAGTGAAACATGCTACTGCTGCCTATGCACATTCTAGTTTCCTTCCAAAGGCAGACCCTGGCCAGATATGTACCCCCAGAACAGGACTGTGGAACTCCATACAAAATATATATCCCATGCATCATTGATTCAATTCATTGGTCTGGCGAAGATGCAATAGTGCTACCAACATTTAACATTACCACCAAGGCCTTCCAAGATTCAAAAACCAGATGGCCTGTTCTCATGCTTGAGAAGCCTCCCCCCAGGTTGCCAATCTACTAGGTCAATCTACGCTCAGAAGCATGCATAACAAATAGCAACAGACCCAAGTTGCTTGAAGCACAAAGCACAGCATTCACTGCTGTTTTCATTCAGAACGGTTTTCATTCCCTTATTTGCCACATTAATCTTTTAGAATTTTGTGTCATTTCCTACAAGGTATGATACCTGGGTTCAGTTCCTTTCTGACTGACTCTATAACCTCCTAATTAGCATGTCAGTCCCTAGTAGCTAAAAAAAGTGGCAACAATGGATTTCTGCATTTTAAATTATATGGTCATTGTAAAAAAACAATCATCTTTCTACACACAGAGTATGGGCTGCAAATCCCGTTCTTGTTACTGTAGGCTTAGGGACTGTAAGTGGCTAATAGAGCATTGCAGAATCCAATTCTTAGTCATGCATGTCGGAGCTATATTTTACTTCCTTTTCACAATTTTGTTGTTGAATACCATAGTAAGAGATAATTCATGCTGTGCTGAGCATTCTAACTTTAAAACACAGAGTATTTGCTATAGAATAAAGAGTTTAAATTGCTTTCCATTTTGTCAGGCTAAGCCCCAGTGCTTGGCTTGCAGAAAGCTGACCATTAAATAAGAACCTACACAACAACATTTCTTGGCTTTCTATGCTCAAGACCATGGTAACTTTACAAAAGCATTTATTTTTCCAATTTAAGAATGCCAAAAGTGAACTAGTGTGCCACTGTGCTAAGCATGGTAGAAATCCAGGGAAAAAATATGCCTTCTGTCCCAGAGAGTTTGTAATCCAGGTGTAAGAGAAGAGGGGATGTGTGCTGGCAGGTGGAATTGATGAGACACAAGCATCTTCTTACACCATCAGTTGAATCAATGAGTATCAGAGCTGGGGAAGTAGTTCTGCTATTGAGCTAGATTAGAAATATGGACATATTTACATGAAATCTTAACTTACAGATTTTACTGTTTGATTAACTTTGGGACAAATACCCATCTAGCTCCAACAGAGCTGGGGGGCTGAGCAGACACTTAATAGTAACAGCTCTATACACTTCATAATGCCACACTAAATTGAGAGGAATTAATGGGAAAAAGAAAAAGAAAAATCTAAAACCTCCAGAGTCCTTTCAGTAAATATGTATCTCAACCAAGTAAATATTTCCTTTCTGTCGTCAGCAATTAGTGTACAACAAATCCAACAGAGGACAGAATCAATAAGTAATTGGTAAAGTAATAATCAAAAGCAAAGCTTTACAACCTTTGTCATGTTTTAAATATTTCATTCTTGTCAGTTGCTGAATCCACTGGGTTTAAGGATGTGCTTCCCACACTCCAAGTACTTTAGTCAGTTTTGTAATAATGCATTTGACTCAGATTCACTGAGGAGGGAGCTGAATATATTGTTCCATGATATTACAGTGCAGATGCACACAGTAAAAATTACAAGAACTCTTAATGTTGGTTTTTAAACAGTCTGGTTTGATTTATCATTAAGTAATCAGTACACAACAAGCAGAAATTACACCACCCCCCCCCTCCCCACGGAGACTGAAAAGACTTGCAGAAGCTGGATTCATTAGGAGACAGGACAAAAGAAAATGTCTCACTTCAAAGGAGAATGAAGAGAAACTTACAGAGATTTGGTTCAAGAAAACAGGTGAGAATGAATAATCTATTTATGCCTAAGACTTTGTAGGTAATCATTAAAGCTTCCAAGTGTACGTTATCTTATACAGGAGATCATCCATATACATACAAAGCACAAAAAAAAGCTGCCGTATCACATTTTGACATGTATTCAGTTATTATATCTCAAAAATGTTGAATAGGAATGACAGTTCCCAGGGAATGTTCCTTCCTTTCCTTCTAAAACACAATGTGAACTAGGGCAAGTCCTTCACCTTAAATGATACTATTTTCCTATTTCTAACACAACATTCTTCACAGGACTATTTTGTATGAGAATTTAGATAATGTTTCTACAGCTTTCTGGTATTCTTTAATGAAAAATGAGGCACTGAAAAGCCAGATATCAGTAAACCCAATAAAAGAAATCACCTCTGGCACAAAAAAATTTACTGGAAGTACATTTTATTTTAAACATTCACTCAAGTGTTTTTCTGAGTTGGTTCTGTAGCATTATATTTATTTTATTATTCTGCATTTTAAGATACTGCTATTCGGAAGTTGTGGGAGATATGGAATATATAGGCAAATATATTAGCATATTTTACTCAACTTCTTTTCCTGGAAGACATCAGAAAGACCTTTTGGCAAGTAGGTAGTCTATGAATTTATTGTATGTAGAAGAAATAGACTTTAGCAAAGATTTTTTCTGGCTAAGGTTTTCCCTTTTTTATTCATCATTTGTAGCTCATAAAAATAATTCACAATTTCAGTTCATATCTTTAATATGAAGACTTAAAAAACCCCAAAACAATCCAGATCACCCCACATTCTTCCTGCTCAAAATATCAGACACATCATTGCCATACATTTCATGATCATTGCACTAGAGCATAACAACCTGTCTGGATAAATTCATGGTATCTACAGAATAAAAAGTTAATAAGAACATAAGAATTGCTTTTTTTTGTTGTTTTACGAAAGTTCTCCCATCTGCTGCAGCAAACAGACATGGATTCGATTTTGTTATATCAAAAGCTCTACAGTTCTTTGAAAAATCACACTATATTTGAAACTAAGAAAAATGAGTACTTTAAAACTTGTAAAAATAACAGAAAAATGAAATGATTGCATAGTCCATAATCTCTGCTTGTCATCAAGATCCTAGCAGTGAACTAACCACTTGCATAGGTTAGCATGAAATCTGATTTGCAGTAATCAGCCAGAAGCAAAGGGAGCATGAAATAAAGTATTTGTAGTAATTTTGTGGTTTATGGTATATATTTACCCACAATACTCCAAAAACAACTCAGAAGATCCTCTTAGAGGTTCAATCAATAAACTTGTGGTGATTCCTACTCATTTGAAATGGCTTTATTTTCTGCAGAGTATGTTAAAATCTATTGTAGGGACAATCTGAAGTGTTCAGGTGGCCTGTCTAGTTCTAGGCTGACTAGTTCAGACTTTACAGAAATTTTTATAGAAACATGACATGTACTGATAGGAACCTCTTCATGCATTTAACTTTTTCTCACTTGTGCCTATGATTGACATACATGAAGCAAAGCAAGGAATTTTCAGAGTTGTAGGCTGAAAGAGTCTATTTAATACAAAGGCTGATACATTTTAGGAGATTTTCCCACCAAATTATTTACTGGTCGCACAGGTCAGTAGAAAATCTAGTTATCTGAGCAATATTTACAGAAATTCATGAACACAGACTTGATAATCAACACTAATAAAGTCTAGAGAATTGAAATGGGAATCTAACTGTTCCTTTGCTATTAAATGCAAATGGTTTGGAACCAGATGATCTTTAAGGTCCCTTCCAACCCAAACCATTCTATGATTCTGTGATTCTTGTCTTGATACAATATTCTCTCCAGTGTTACATTGGTACCATTTATCGAGAGAGCAGTTCTTTTACATAACAGATGAGTGTCACTTGCTGACTGCCAAGTACAGAAAACAGTTATGATACTGTATAACACCAAAGCTCAATGTCCTTTCTCTTTCTCCTTTTTGACCAGTACTAAGAAAAAAGAATTCCATTAAAAGATCAAGAGCTCTTCTAAAGATTGAGGAAGTGAATAGTCTCCAAATTAGCCTTAGAGAGCAATTTCAATACCTGTGTCTGTCTAATTCTACTTAAAACAAAAAATCTCAGCCTACTTGCAGCTCATGGAAGCTTAGTTTAAGAAAAAGGAGAAGGGTAAACGTTGAATCTGTCTAGATTTTTTTATCATCACCTTGAAAATTTCACATAGTAAGGAGAAGTAAACAACTAGTTAGATAGGAGTGGTCAAAATATGAAACTTGGAGTAATTTTTCAATTTGGTTTCTATCAAAAGTGGATGAAATAATTCTTTTCCAAGCTTATTCCAAGATGGATATTTAAAACCCAAATCCCATGCTTGGCAACACTGAAATAGAATACTTCTCTAACTAAATAAGCCCCCATATGTTTTCAGCTATAAAATCAAATGTGTATCTTCCTTCTATCACAGCAGTTATCTCCTCTCATAAGATTGAGAAAAGTGAAAATTTTAATCAGTAATTGCTGTGTGCCTGCAATTCGGACTGCCTGCACCTCTAGACCAGTTCCCCTGTGAACTGCACCCAGCTCAGAATTTCTGGTGCCAGGGCAGAGAGCCCTGCACCACAGCTTCAGGCTTCATGTGGCAGAGCAGGGAGCCAGGCTTGGATCCAAGACAAGACACTGAGGGTGCTAAATCTGGCAGCAAGATCTGTGGGTTTGTGCAGCTTATTGCCCCAGAGCCATAGGTCACGGAAGCATGAAACTCCATGATCCTTAATGTCCCTCATTATTACAGGTAGAGAAACTGTGAAAGGAATGAAACAACTTACTCTGAGGCCACAGAAAAGTTTAGATCCAAAACATAAATGCTGTCATCTCTCTGAGGCCTGTGGTAGTGACTGGGCTACGGACACCACCATGCCAGTGCAAGCTATTCCATGTCTGGTGCTTAGCAGGTTTACGCTCTTCTAAAAAGTACTGTCAAGCCCAGGAAAGTAAAAACTCTCTACTCCAAATCTGGCTGCCCAAGATCTCTTCTGTCCTGATCTGTTCTGTTCAAGATCTGTCTTCACTTCAACACTACTGGAAGAAGGAAAGCAATACGCACATTCAGTAAAGAGACTGATCTTGAAGTGCACACAATTCTGCCAAAATAATAAGCCAGGTTGCATATTCATCTTTGAAAGCTATAAAAAACCACCAAATTAGATGCTTTTCTAAGCAGTCATTGATGCCACATGCCACATGGGTGCCAAGAAACTCAGCAGTCTGTCCGTTTTTTTCCAATGACCCAACATTTTCTGAGCTATTTGAACCATCTGCTCACAGGTTCAGTCAAGGGCAAGAGGGTAAACATCTGAGACATCCGAGACATCAATTATGAACTGATATTTAAGGGGAAAATATTGTATCAAGTGGAAACAATCCACGCAACATAAGAAATTTAATATAGCCAGTCCCATTCACAGACCTGCAGCATTCATAGTTTGTCTCCCAAGTCCTTGTCAAGATGTTTCCAAATGGGTCGATATATGAGCAAAACATTGTAAAGTTTTTAAAATAACAACAGTGTCTTCAGAGTTTTAAAGGTTTTAAAAGAAAGCAAGCCAACCACTTGTAAAATACAAAGAGCCTTCTATTAAAAAAAAAAATTTAAGACTTGCTATATGGTTTTATGTTCACAACTGCATGTATGTATAGTAGTGCCTCTATGTTGAAATAGAAACATGTCACAACACATGGGTATTTCTTCAGTAATAATAAATGTCAAGTGAACTTTGAATTTGGCAGGAATTTAAAAACAGAGTAAACCAAACATATATACCTATGCATATAAACTTAGATTAAAATAAATAGAGGTTATAATATTTGTCTGAAGCAAAGTTTATTTGAGTTTTCATTGTATTAGATATTAAACTTAATTCAGTTGGCTAGGGGTTTGAGAGTGCATATTAATGCTATTTAAAAGTATTTGCCTTAGTATTAATATCAGGTTGAGTAAACTATCATATGTAATATACAAAGATACAAAGATCTTTTCCACAATCATTCTGCAAGCAGTGTCAGAAATTTTATGTTTTTGATGACCCCTAGATCTTTCACACACATACTTCAATTAATTTAACTCCTGTGCTTGACTGTTCTGTAAACGGTGTTTGAAACACCACAGAAAGAGAATGTGACAGAAGTTTTTAAGTTAATACCTGAAGTTCTCATGCTATATCTCGGACATCAATTTATTTCAGCTATATTTGATTTTTGAAACGATGGCTTCTGACAGTGCCATTTTCCATTTTATAACAAGCTTCTGTTGCAGGCAACTGAAATACATATTATTTCTTCCTTACTTCCTGCTAAATTCAGTTAGCTTACAAGCTTGAATTGCCTTTAAGTTTCTCTTCTCTGCTTCTTGTTCTCATATTAAACCAATATTTTTTTCCCTTGAGTGTTTCCTCTGCCTGCTATAAGACAATGTTTCTGCTCTGTAAAACCTAACACTAATATTATCGTGTATCTGTTCATTTTCTCTTACCATTAACCTTTTCTCATCTTTTCAATACACATTTATACACTAAGCTTCATATATTTTTAAGAATTGCTGTTTTCTTTCTATGATCCTCCCAGTAATTAAATGTTAAATTAACTTTTTAGGCTATCATTAAGCTAGCAGGAACACTGTAATGTGTGCTGCATTTAACAATAATATCTGCAGCTTGGCTGAGCTTTTGTCTTTATACCCAAAGATGCATTCTACAATGCGCAACGTATGAAAAACAACAAGCTAACTTTAGCAGACAAAATTAATGCAATACACAGTTGTTTTCTATAGAAAAAAAATTATTGTTGGCCTTTTTTGCATCTGGCAAGTTAGCCAGATTCAGGTTTTGTCTGGGCTTTTTCCATGAGGAAGAGAAACTGGTAATGAGAGTAGGGGTTTCTTTCTTGTGCCTATTTCCTGTGAAGGCATAATCCCGTTTTCCTGGAATATAGCAGAAACCAAATGAAGGGGCCGTGTCTTTACATCATGCCTTTCCAGCAGCATTCAGCACCCACCTCTCTCAGGAACAATTTTTTGGGAGGACAGCCTCTTCCCATCCCTCATCCTCTCTGCCCTGACTGTACTGATAGGGAGAGCACACCTGAATGCGAGATTCAATTTTCACAACCAGAAGACAGATGCCTCTGTCCGGAGAGGCAGAGCTCAGGTCTGAGCCAGCTGCCCCTTCCTGAAAAGCCCCTCTGTGCACTCAGGTGACAGCCAGAGAGAGACTTGGGTCTGTAGGTCAAGGGAGTTTGGACTCCACTAGGACGCCGTACTGTGAGATAACATAACATTATGCGTGAAGCCTTGTTTCTCTGTGTCAGATTTGGCTACCTGCACAAAACAGGAGTTGGTGAAACTGGTGATTCCACATGACTTGGTGCTTCGAAGCCACCAAGGCGAAGGGCTCCGGAGTGGAGGATCGCGCCGGGGGACCCTTCCTAAACCGGCAAAACCGCGGCAAAAACCGCGAAGGCAAAAGCGCAGGGAGCGAGAGGGTGCCCCAGCCCCCCTCCCCCGAGCCGGAGGAGCGAGCTCCTGACGAGCGGCAGCTCTGGCTCAGCGTGAGCGGGGACAGGAGGGACGGTGGCCAAACCCCCTCAGGTACAAGAGCAGCCCCAGGGAGCGCGAGCGACCCGGGGCGCGGCGACCAGGGCGTGGCGCTGCAGTTTGCGCGGGGAAGGCGAGCGGGCAGGGCGCAGCCCCCCTCCAGGCTCCAGAGGCTCGCTCAACTCGTGGTCATCGCCCTCCCAGAAGAGGACCTGGCCGTGGTTTCCACTCAGCCGAAAGCCATCGCCAGAAGGGATGCGGCGACCCGACTGAGCCCCCCACGCAAACACACATCTGTCCAGGTCTCCGGCTGCAGGGAGTGCCTGAGCCTGTCACTTGTACAGGAGGGCAGCAGAGACAACACCTGTGTGCACTGTGACCAGGTGGATGATCTGCTCAGCCTGGTGGCAGAGCTGAAAGAGGAGGTGGAGAGGCTAAGGAGTATCAGGGATTGCGAGAGGGAGATAGATTGGTGGAGCCGCACCCTACCATCCCTGAGGCAAGGGCAGCACATGGAGGCTCCACAAGAAGCGGAGGATCCCCTGCCCTCTTGCCACCAGGCAGAAGGAGGGGACAGAGGCGACCGGGAGGAATAGACATAGGTCCCTGCTCAGGGCAGCAGGCAAATCCCCGCCCGGCCTCCCTCACCCCAACCTTCCCAGTTGCCCTTACACAACAGATACGGGGCTCTGGAACTTGAGGGCCAGACAAATGAGGATGCAGATGAAGGCCCATCCAGGGGGTTGCCCAAGGCGATGCAGTCAGCCCCACGCATTACAACTGCCTCCGCTAAGAAAAAAAGGAGGGTAATTGTTGTAGGTGATTCCCTTCTGAGGGGGACGGAGGGCCCAATTTGCCGGCCAGACCCATCCCACAGGGAAGTCTGCTGCCTCCCTGGGGCCCGGGTTAAGGACATTACTAGGATGCTCCCTAGTCTGGTACAGCCCTCCGATTACTACCCACTGTTGGTTATACAGGCTGGCAATGAGGAGGTTGCAGAGAGAAGTCCCGAAGCCATCAAAAGGGACCTCGGGACAGTGGGGCGATTGGTGGGAGGATCGGGAGCACAGGTAGTGTTTTCCTCGATCCCTTCATTGACAGGGAAGAATACTGAACGGAACAGGAAAACTCATCGGATCAACACGTGGCTTAGGGGCTGGTGCCATCGGCGAAATTTTGGCTTCTTGACCACGGGGAGGTTTACACGGCACCGGGCCTGCTGGCGATGGACGGAGTTCTCACGGGGGAAAAGGATTCTTGTGTATGAGTTGGCGGGGCTCATCAAGAGGGCTTTAAACTAGGTTCGAAGGGGGAAGGGCTCACTAGAGATGAACCTCGGGGCGGCACGCCAATGTCAGGGGAGAAATTGGTAGCCCAGCTCAAGTACATCTGCACAAATGCACGCAGCATGGGCGGCAAACAGGAGGAGCTGGAAGCCATTGCGCAGAGGAATAGCTAGTTAGTAACTAGTTGGTAACTTAGTTACCATCACGGAAACATGGTGGGATGAGTCTCACGATTGGAGTGCTGCAATGGATGGCTATAAGCTCTTCAGAAGGGACAGGCGAGGAAGGAGAGGCAGTGGGGTAGCCCTGTGTGTTAGGGAGTGCTTTGACTGTCTGGAGCTCAATGATAGTGATGATGAGGTTGAGTGCTTGTGGGTAAGGATGAGGGGGAAGGCCAACAAGGCAGATATCCTGCTGGGAGTCTGTTATACTCGTCTAATCAGGACAAGGAAGCAGACGAAATATTCTACCAGAGGATGGCAGAAGTCTCACAGCCCTTGTTCTCATGGGGGACTTCTGCTGGATGTCTGCTGGAAATACAACACGGCAGAGAGGAAACAGTCGAGGAGGTTCCTGGAGTGTGTGGAAGATAACTTCCTGACGCAGCTGGTAAGCGAGCCTACCAGGGTAGGTGCCTCGCTTGACCTGCTGTTCACAAACAGAGAAGGACTGGTGGGAGATGTGGTGGTCGGAGGTCGGCTTGGGCTTAGCGACCATGAAATGATAGAATACTCAATACTTAGTGAAGTAAGTATGGGGGCCAGCAAAACCACTACCATGGACTTCCAGAGGGTGGACTTTGGCCTGCTCAGGACACTGGTCGAGAGGGTCCCTTGGGAGACAGTCCTGAAGGGCAAAGGGGTCCAGGAAGGCTGGACGTTCTTCAAGAAGGAAGTCTTAAAGGTGCAGGAGCGGGCTGTCCCCATGTGCCCTAAGAAGAATGGGCAGAGAAGACGACTGGCCTGGCTGAATGGGGAGCTCTGGCTGGGACTCAGGAAAAAAAGGAGAGTTTACCACCTTTGGAAGAAGGGGCAGGCAACTCAAAAAGAGTACAGGGATCTCGTTAGGTCGTGCAGAGAGGAAATTAGAAAGGCAAAAGCCCAGCTAGAACTCAACCTGGCCACTGTTGTGAGAGAAAACAAAAAATGTTTTTACAAGTATATTAATGACAAAAGAAGAGCCATTCTTTATTGGATGTGGGGGGGACCATTGCCACCAAGGACGAGGATAAGGCTGAGGTACTTAACGCCTTCTTTGCCTCAGTTTTTAATAATCAGAGCAGTTATCCTCAGGGTACTCAGCCCCCTGAGCTGGAAGACAGGGACGGTGAGCAGGATAAACCCCCCATAACCCAAGGGGAAGCAGTTAACGACCTGCTACACCACCTGGATGTTCACAAGTCTATGGGGCCGGATGGGATCCACCCGAGGGTACTGAGGGAGCTCATGTAGGAGCTTGTCAAGCCGCTCTCCATCATTTACCAACAGTCCTGGTTAACTGGGGAGGTCCTGGATGACTGGAGGCTTGCCAATGTGATGCCCATCTACAAGAAGGGCCAGAAGGAGGATCCGGGGAACTACAGGACCTCGGTGCCGGGGAAGATTATGGAGCGGTTTGTTTTGAGGGCGCTCACAAGCCATGTCTGGGACAACCAGGGGATCAGGCCCAGCCAGCACGGGTTCATGGAAGGCAGGTCCTGCTTGACCAACCTGATCTCCTTCTATGAGCAGGTGACCCGCCTCGTGGATGAGGGAAAGACTGTGGATGTGGTCTACCTGGACTTCAGTAAAGCCTTTGACACTGTCTCCCACAGCATTCTCCTAGAGAAGCTGGTGGCTCACGGCCTAGACAGGTGCAGTCTTAGCTGGGTAAAAAACTGGCTGGACGGCCGAGCCCAGAGAGTTGTGGTCAACGGAGTTAAATCCAGTTGGCGGCCGGTCACGAGCTGTGTTCCCCAGGGCTCAGTTCTGGGGCCGGTCCTGTTCAATATCTTTATCAATGATCTGGATGAGGGGATTGAGTGCTCCCTCAGTAAGTTTGCAGACGACACCAAGTTGGGCGGGAGTGTTGATCTGCTGGAGGGTAGGAAGGCTCTGCAGAGGGACCTGGACCGGCTGGATCGATGGGCCGAGGCCAACTGTATGAGGTTCAACAAGGCCAAGTGCCGGGTCCTGCACTTGGGCCACAACAACCCCATGCAACGCTACAGGCTTGGGGGAGAGTGGCTGGAAAGCTGCCCAGAGGAAAAAGACCTGGGAGTGCTGATTGACAGCCGGCTGAACATGAGCCGGCAGTGTGCCCAGGTGGCTAAGAAGGCCAACGGCATCCTGGCCTATATCAGAAAGAGTGTGGCCAGCAGGACTAAGGAGGTGATCGTGCCCCTGTACTCGGCACTGGTGAGGCCGCACCTCGAATCCTGTGTTCAGTTTTGGGCCCCTCACTACAAGAAGGACATGGAGGTGCTGGAGCGTGTCCAGAGAAGGGCAACGAAGCTGGTGAAGGGCCTGGAGCACAAGTCTTATGAGAATCGGCTGAAGGAACTGGGGTTGTTTAGCCTGGAGAAGAGGAGGCTGAGGGGAGACCTCATCGCGCTCTACAACTACCTGAAAGGAGGTTGTAGTGAGGTGGGTGTTGGTCTCTTTGCCAAGTAACAAGCGATAGGACGAGAGGAAATGGCCTCAAGTTGCGCCAAGGGAGGTTTAGATTGGACATTAGGAGAAATTTCTTTTCTGAAAGAGTGGTCAGGCCTTGGAACAGGCTGCCCAGGGCAGTGGTTGAGTCACCATCCCTGGAGGTATTTAAAAGACGTGTAGATGAGGAGATTAGGGACATGGTTTAGTGGGCATGGTAATGCTGGGTTGATGGTTGGACTCGATGATCTTAGAGGTCTTTTCCAGCCTTAATGATTCTATGATGCTATGATTCTCAGTCACGCCAGCTCTGTGACTTGTGGTACCCCCTTTACCCAAGGTAACTGATACAATCTACATCAAAAAATTCTCAGATAAGAAAAAGATTGGTTTTAGCCTGTTGACTTCAGAAATCTAGCTTATAATGTGAACTTACAAAAACCAGCATTGGTACAATCAAGAGGGCAGCATCGTGTAAAGGCACGAGCAGGCAGCCAGAGGAATGACACTGCGGGACACACTAAACTGGATTTGCCATTGAAGCCAGTTTGTCTCCGAACAACAGCGTGAAGTTAACACTGACTGAGATCATTCACACAGTTTCATGTGCTTTAACTTAGGCACAACAACTTCATACTTGTAGCTATTTGTCTTAATTTTCCTGAGTGTCTCCATCCAAATAAGTTTTTATTACACCAGCCTCAGCTGCAAAATGAGAAACCTTTGATAAACATGGTTCGAGGATGTCATATCATGATTTTGAAAGAACTCAGGGAAATGTAACTCAGGGGAAGTATATGAGTAAATAAGAGTGACAGAAAAAAAAGATGTAGTTGAAAAGAAACTACCTAAATTCATTTCAAATCAGTAACTATATTTGGACATTAACTGGAATGGTAACAGAAAGTACAGTCAGAAATTTTACACGAAAGGGTATTTTTGCACAACTAGGTCAAAAACTCCAAGAAAATGTGTTGATATGGTACAGGAAGTCTCCAGGGGAAAATTGTTCATCTCTAGACTACCTTTATATTAGCAAATCAAATGTGTCTATGATCACTTTCTGACATAAACTCAAAAACACAATTAATAGATCTTTTCTCCACTATTAAACTCTCTTACATGCAAAACCAGGGCAGCCACCTCCAGACTCCCTGTTGGGAACAAATGTTGGCTTATATGAATCCACGATCCTTGCTTAAGAACTGTTTGGTAGAGTGTTAGAGTAGCCCAGTCCTAATGTCTAAGAACTTCCCCGTTAAAACAAATGATTCACAGTAAAACAAATGTTTCTCTTACAGGCATAAGCACCAGATAATTAGAATATATGCCTAATGTTTGATGTGAGGGAGTGGGAGAAAGAAGTAAAGTCACAATGATTCATATTACTACTCTAAACAATAGGCAGTATCTTTGATCAATTTATGCAGTTAAAGAAAAACTAGAAAATATGCTATACATTCTTTAAACATGCATGTAAATCTACGGTAATAGGTCATCCAGATTTATCTGTGTGTAGAAAAGAGCTGATCCTATTTTTCATATCAAATATTTCTTACTAATTCTTGACAGAATTGTAATCGTTAATGCACTTTTTAAATGTATCTGTGCTTCAACAAGAACTGATCTTTTTTTTTTCTTTCTTTGTGATGGTACTAAAATAGTTCAATCAAGTAATAAAGACGATTCCATGTAATACTTCTCATTCTAGAAAAGTCTGTATTTGTAGAGAAGTAGAAAAGTAGAGCAGATATTTGGCCAACATCAATCGTGATGCATTGCATCATTAATTAGATGAACCTACTAAATCCAAGAGCTTCTTTTGAATTCCTAGTTTTATAGCAAAAAGCTTAATAACCCTGTGACTTTTGGTCCTTTCAATTTTCATCAGTAATGTAAAAATAAATTGATGGTGAGCTGTTCACTCTAGCAATTATGATGAGGTATTACTCTTGGATATAAAGGATGGGCTGTGTCATTTTTGAACATGTGGTTTATTTTTAGCTAAAAATATAAAGTTTGTATTGGGGATCAGAAGCACATGGTATGAAGGATATCTGTGTGGGATATTACTGATTTCTGTTCTAGCCTTTTTCCTTCCTAAAGGTCACTAACATAAGAAAGAGATCTTTGAAGGGTGCATAGACTCAGAACTCCTATGTGCAAATACTGCATGGCTTAACGTCTTCATTAGGAACAAGTTTTCCCCTGTTAGTTAAGGATTGAGGGAATACATTCTATGAAAGGAATGCACTATAGACATGAGACTGTATCAGCAGGATAAAAACTAAATGATATTATGGGGATGATATGGTAGGGAATATCACTAACTTACCTTGTTCTTCTCTTTATAGACATCCACCACTTGCCGTTGTCTGATACAGAAAACCAGAAATATTTAACCTGCGTTTGTCCTGTTCTTGTCTTAGTTAATGGTAATTAATAGTAATTAACTTTTTATTGATCGTTACTTAGAGCTATTGAGAAAGACAGTGATAGAGTAATGATTTAGATATGAAGCAAAATATTTTTGTTGAACGAGCACTATGAACTATTACAGTTACGAGCAGCAATATTTTTTATTTAAAAAAAGAAAATAACACTCATGATAGATGTCATTCCTTCATTGATATTGATTGACAACTGGACAGCTAATTGATTGATACATTATTGAATTTAGTGAAACTATTCACTAAATTAACAAAACCATCAATGGACAACCTAAATATGCTTACCTAAATAGCTCCAATAAACACAGAAATATAGGGCTGGGACCTTACATGGTCGTCTAGTCCATTTCACTGTTTCAGGGTGATGCAACACTTTAATATGAAGGAAATAATAATAATAAAAAAAAAATACACAGCATTAGTTTTTGCCAAATTTTCCTCCAAGGATGGCAGTGGTGATGCATTAGTATGTATTCTCCTCAATAAATCTGGGACTGAGAACCTCAGAATGTTAGATCTTGAATATGGCTCAGCAAAGACTGGAAATGTGAGGAAGAATCTCTGTTTCTTGGGATTACCAAAGACTAGTTTCATCTATTTAATGGTCCTTGATGTAAGTTAGTTTTAACTCTCTGAAAAGTTCTTGCTTCTCTGAAAAGGAGCCTTACCTTCAGCAGCTTCCTTTGGCTGAGGCTTTCATACTTAGACCAACCTGCCTATTACCTTCCCATCCCAATGTGCTTAAGATATTCTATATTAATATGGTGTAAGAATTCATTAGCACTTGAGTTCTGCCTGCTTTTGTTACACATACCAAAGGAATGGGTGGCATTTTGCTTTAAAGTGTCAATACATTTGTACAGTTATAATAATGAACAATAAGGCCCTATAATATATTAAATGTTGTCAGCAAACTTGAAACTACAACAAGACCAAGCTCTCTATTTACACTTTTATTGTGTATAGGACATACCAAAAGCATAAAGTTACTTTTGCATTTCAGAAATGCCTCAGGTCATGAAGCTCTAATGTGTTAAGGTTGTGCAGCAGAAAGACACAACTTAGAAGACAATTAATACTTTAGTACCAGTCTTTCTACCTAAACAGAACAAAAGGTATATCCCCATGTGATTCAGGGTAGTGGAGTATGAATTGCACACTAGCACAGATTTTTAGTATGATTGCTTATGACTGTAATGTAATAGGGGAAATGAAACTTTGGCATAAGTAATCATGTCCTGTAATTGCAAGCTCGATGACACCAGTAAAAGATTTATGGAGTAGGCAAGGCATTAGGTGGATCAATACAATCCTCCAGGCCTGGCGGTATTATCTTCTCTCCTCTGCTTCCTCCTTCTAAGAGTGCTAATTGTACCCCAATGCCTCATGGATTTAAGGCTTATATTCTATTGAGGAGTGGTCTATGAAAAATTATTGAAGAGAAAAACTTAATGAAGCATAATGAAATCTAGTTAAATCCACATCTGTTACTTGATTTTTATTTGAAACCTGATTTCAGACTCCAGCACGATGCTTACAGTGTTCAGTTTCCGTTACCAGAAATCTTTGAGCCTCGCTATCAGCACCTGGCAGATAGCTGGAAATGTGCAAAGACAGAGATTTCAAAGTATACAGCAATTTCTCCTGGAAGAGTTAAAAATACATATGGTACAAGGTGGACTGTTTACTCTGTACTTTATTCCATGCATTTGTGCAATAATTCCAAGACTTTAACACCACCATTCTCTTTCCTGTAAGACAACAGCTTTAACAGAGAACAGAAGATTGTTCCCTCTCTGGATAGCTCTATATTACTGAGAAATTAAAGAGCACTTTTGTGATACGAAAGAACTAAATTCCAGGCTAATGTCTGAATTAGCATAAAGTACCTCCCAAAGCTGTAACTTCTAACCTCTTTTTGACCTGCTTTTACTGGAGATGTTCCTTTTTTTCTCCCAGAAAAAAGGTAGCTAAATATATTCTGTTCTTTTCAGCAGCATTCAGATTTCAGGAAGATGAATTCCCAGTATACGGAAGGGCATGATTTTTCAAAGCACAGAACAGAATCAGTCTTACTAAATACTTTCTTCTAATCAATTTTTGCAGTTGCACAAAGTTTTACAAGGTCTTACCAATAATTAGGTAGAATTTTAAATAAACCATTATTTTAAAGGCATAATTCTGTTGGTATAAGACTAGTTGTCCAGAAAAATCTTAAAGGCTTTTCAGTACACCAGAACAAATAAGGTCCCTTTTGAACCCCTTCAGAGCATGGGGCCTATTGAAAAGATGGTCCTCATGACAATTTTTGAGGCACTGTGTAGAGTGCAAGAAAATGCGTATTGTTTCAAACAGAGTCAATAAATCAGTACTTTGAAGGAGAAGTATTTTGAAGAAAATCTGTTACAGTAAATGGGATTTATTTTGCAGACAGTTGTCTGTAAAAAAGTTACAATTGGAAAGTAAATTTAAAAAACATTAAGAAAAAAGATTTGAGTTCAACACAGTATATTCTCATTACAACTTTTACTGCCTTGGGAAAGGATTTATATCAAGGCAATTAGGGTCCTTACTGGCTCACGCTGGCATGAGTTAGTCAGCTAATAGCCCAGTACTGTCATACTCTTTTTTTTTCATTTCTGTAGTTGGTGTCTTTTTGCATCCTAAACACCAGCTTCCCTGTAGACACCAATTAAGCTTTGGGGGTTTGTCTCATTTCTGAAAAGCTAGAGTAGTTCTTTTAAGAAAGGCCATGGAGAAAATCAAATGTATACTTCACTTTTTTAAAGTAGTGATTTAACTGTGGCAGTGAGGACTTATATTAATGCAGCAGTGAGATCTGAACTTTGAGTGGGGTTAAATCTCTCAATCTAACCCATTAAGAGAGAAAAAATAGTATAAATTTAATTCAAAAAGACCCTTGGGGACGGTGGAATTTTAAATACATATTTTGCATGTGAAATCCATCCTTTTGCTGAGGGAACAATTAAAAGTGATTCTTCAACTATTTTCCTTCCTATTTTTCAGAGTTTCTTTTGTTCATTTACTATGATCCCATATTCTCCAAGCTTCAGACACCAATGCACATCCCAATATATTCTTAGATTTATGCTCTTTGTTATAATTAATCTCACAAAGTTAATCCCCTTAATCAGTTCACTATACGGTTCTCTCCACGCAAGGATTAGTCCACAACAGTTCCCCAAATCATCAGCTAATTTCTCACTCCAGTACAGCCATGTGTCACCAGCCGCACTCTGTGTGGACTGTTGGACAGTTAAAGCTCAAGTCAGAAAAATGGGACCCTGTGAAACTATGATCAGGAAAACATGACTTCAGAACGGAGGAAAAGTCTGCTTCTGCTCTTTTCTCCTTTCCCTGTCATCTACCTACTGGGTTTCTGCATTTCGGAGGAGACGAGCATCTCTCCTTGGAAGCATTTCCCAAACAAAGCTTTCTAGCCCTAACAAGTAGTTGAGGAAGAATTTGAGGAAGAAGATTCATTGTCTTCTATTGGCAAGTCTTGTTCCTATGGTCTACTGAACTTGTTCTTCCCTCACATGAACCATTCCCTATAAGTTTGCTCCTCATCACATTTAACTTTCTTACTGAAGCAGGTCAAATTCCTCAAGCATTTTATGTGAATAAGCACATGCATGCATGTACACTAAAGCCTGACAGCTACACAGGATTAGGAAACTGGTGAAAAGAGAGCAAGAAGTAGAAGAGGAGAGCCAGGGATCCTTGCAACTGGGCCTCCAAGGTGGGAAAGGGGGTTTCAGTGTGTCCCAGGAGCTGGATGGGCTGTGCGTGTTGAAGGGCACACAGCTGGGCTGAAGGACACGGTACTTAGCGCAGGGCACAGTAGTGTAGAAAATGCAGTCTTGTGAGGCAAAATCCAGTGATTAATAAACTGCCTGACCTTGTAGTAGTACAAAAGCTTTAAGAGATTTAAGACCTCACAAACAAAACTGCAGTATAATATCTCATCTTAAAATGATAGAATTTTCAGAAAGATTTCATAGGATACTCATGTCTTCCACATGAATGATGTTACAGTCTTGTTCTGTTTAATTACCAAGTGTCACTCCAGTGGTTAAATAGTTCTTTAATTACCTAGTTATTTAATAAGAAAATAAATAAAGAAATTTTATTTGACTTAAGATTTCAAGGGAGAAAAAAAATCAATTATTCTTAATTCAGTAGTTATTTACTTAGTAATCATTTACCAGTTTTGGAAATGTTGTTAGGCTTCAGAGTCAGCTTTGTTTGGGTTAATTGAATACTTTTAATTAAGACAGCTGAACCCAACCCTTATAACTTTAAACACAGCCCCAAAGGCAGCACTTGGTTAAAAAAAGTTCAAAGAAAATTAGTATTTGAAGTACAGCATATACTCTATTGGTTTGCCAGCTGAATTAGTACAGAGGTTAATAATCACACTTTAGAAAACATTGACGTAAGTTTAATTCCTTTTTTTTGGATGAGGTTACTAGTCAAATTAATTAGTGCCAGTCCCAAAGAAGGGCAGAAATAGTAACTTCATTATTTATAATACCATTTCACAGAGATAACTCTAAATACATGCAAAGACTAGACTCAGAAAGTGTATTTTTTGCTACTGTAGCATGATAAAATTATGTTATGCTTCTTCAGAAGACATGTATTATCTGTTTACAAACAAAAATGCTGTTTCCTACAGAAAAATTTCAAGATGTGCCAAACAAGTAAAACTTCAAACATTTCCTAAAGATATTGAAAAGATAATGTAATCTTTTCCTCCTTATCTGATTTCCATAAATACAAGTCAAAATGAAATTTTGTTTGCAAAAATGTTCAGGGAAACAAACTTCATGATGATTCATGAGAAAGGTGCTGAGAAACATAGTGTGATTTTGAGTCTGAAAAGGAAAAGAGACAATATTTGGAAGAGGAGCACTAGAGAGATAAAATTATAAAGAGTGAGACTATGGAAATGCTGCTGTCTGGATATGTTTATTCTTTGTGACAGTCCCTAACATGTTCATATTTGGCCCATCAGTACAGAATTTTATAGCATGTCTCAAAGTCGCAGGCTTTGAAACACCCTTTGGAGACCAGGGGGACAGGGAAACAGGCCGAACCCACAAAACACTTCTGTTTTGTAAATAAAATTTTTGTTTCCTCTGTGCAGAAAGGATCTTCTGTTTTTTTTCTCAAGTGTCACATTAATGCCAGTGCAACCCTTTGAAATCCCGAGGATCACTGTATACCTGAATAGCACGCCACACGTTAATTGTTGGGTTCCAAACTATTGTACTCCTTATGTACTGATTCACACTCTGTTTAACAAAAAATTCTTTAGTTCTGTAAACTCTGAAGACAGAAGAAACCCTTAGGTCACCTAACCTGTCCTGCAGATTTAGAATAATAGAATTTAAAGAATTGCATTTAGGTATTTCCCTTTGAAACCTAATAACTGGTGTTTGATTGAGGCATAGATATGCTGTGAATTCAAGAAAATCTATTTCTGCTGTGAAAACATTAACATTTGGAGCCAACATTTTCCATGATGTTCTTTGCAACTACTGATCACCTTTACAATTTAAAATGTCTGACATTTTTCATTTTAATTCTATACCATGAGTCTCCTTTTATCTTTGTATGTCAGATTAAAGATACACTTTATATATAGGATTTTCTACCTATGAAGATATTTAAATAATAATCAGATCACTTCTCAGTCTTTTATTCACAACATATAAAGAATGAGTTTATATAATCCATGAATTATATAAGAATGTAGTTTGAAAGGAACCTCTGCAGCTCATTTAGTCCAACCACGTCTTCAAAAGAGGGTATCTTCAACAATTCTGATCAGATTGGTCAGAGCTTGTCCAGCCAAGTCTTGAAAATCTTGAAGGAAAAGGATTCCACAACCTCTCCTGGCAACCTGTTTCAATGTTTGCTCACTCTTACAGTGAAAATATTTTTTTATACCTATTTTGGAATTTCCTTTGCTGCAAGTGTGGAAGTTCTGCAACTCCCTCCTTTTAAAACATTCTCTCTAGCTCTAGAATAATGTTTCAGATTACTTTTTACACTTTCTCTGATTTTTCAAGAACTTTTTAAAAAATTCTGGTAAACACAACATGAATGCTCTATTACTTGCATCACCAACGCTGTAGATGTTGCTAAATCACTGAACTGCCTGCATCTTTCCTGTCTACATCCTTCTTTTTGCCATTATGTCCCCCTAAATGCATTTGTTGTGTTTCGTGGCCACTATGACTGTCATATCCTATTTGAGTCATTGTTGTTCATGTACATAACCCATAACCCACAACAGTCTGCAGTCACTGGCCTTAGATGTATATGTTTGAAAATACATTTTGTTTGAAGGCTCCCAGTTATTGAAAAAATCTGGGGTGGTTCAATATGGCCACATAGATTCATCACTATTTGTCACTTTATTAAGTCTTATTTCATCAACACTATTTTAAAATACATTTTATTTTCAACGGCAGCAATTTTATATTTACTTCCAGCTCATTCACAAAAACATTCAATAACATTCTGCCTAGCACTGACTCCTGAGAAACCTCAAGCAGAAGCATACCATTGCTTGACATGACATTGGGAATTGTCAGAGAATCTGCTTTAATCCATTTAATGTATGTTCTGTTATAATTGTCAAGTGTTAATTTAATACTGTAATGTCATGGGATATCAAGTCAAATACCTTACAAAACCCCTTTACATCTGTGTAACTGCCATCATAACCATTACTATGACTGCAAAAATACAGTATCCAGGTTTTTCTAAGACCTGCTTTCACTAAAACCCTGTTGATTGACATTAATGATATTCTTATAATTTAATTCTTTATTGACTAAATCCTAAATCAACATTTTCAATATTTATTTTTTGGTTTGATGCCAGACTAAGGAACCTATAATAATAATTACAAGAGTTGTTTTTAAATGGTTGTATTTGTACTTGCGCAGTCTTCTGAAATTTACCTATTCATCTGTGACCTAACTAAAATGATTTTGTAAATATTACCAACACATATTGCTTTCCATGTTACTGTAATCTGTGGGTGCCTAGTTTTTGTAACTAAAATTGAAAATGGAAGTATTATTTTTACAATATTAAAAAGCACACAAGGTATTAAAGAAGTCTATAGCTATTCTGACTGCTACTTTTGAAAAATACTTGGCTATGATAATGTGATGATGCATAGAAATATTTTAACCAAATTCAGTTATGTAAAAGGTATGTACTTCAGCTTGTCTGTCAGATGGCATGATTGTATAACATGTATTACACAGCTACCCATACTAACAGGAATTTTGATATCACTGAATACTTTATAAACTGGGTTGTGACACAATACTTTATAAACTAGATAGCGATATGAGGCAGAATGTCATTTTGCTTAGTTTATAATTTGATATCCGTAGTCCATGTTCAGTTCTACAACTCGAAATTATATTACTGAAGAATTAAGTAGTCAAAAACATTAGTTAAACTAATCTGCAGTGAAATAAATAAAATGGCTAAATTTTTTTTACATTTACTGTTTTTATATATATTTATTAATAATTACGCCACTTTTATTAAGGACTTCAATATAAAGACACAAAAGCTCAAAGGTCTAAATTTGAGTGCTGCAAGATACTAGTACTTCAGAGAAGTTTTAATTGATATTTCAGTATTTCCCCATGGTAGTTATTTCTTCAAGAGCCTTCTAGTTGTTATCATCAGTGAAATCAGTGAAATCAAACCAGAACTGGGTGAAAAAGAGAAAATTGTCTTTGCAGTGTCAATGCTTAGAGTTTTATATTTACGTGTGGAGAACTATCCTGGTTTCGGCTTGGATAGAGTTATTTTCTTCCTAGTAGCTGGTATAGTGCTATGTTTAGGATTTAGTATGAGAATAATGTTGATAACACAGTGATGTTTTAGTTGTTGCTAAGCAGTGTTTTTCTAGTCAAGGACTTTTCAGCTTCCCATGCTCTGCCAGATGCACAAGAAGCTGGAAGGGAGCATAGTCAGGACAGCTGACCCAACTGGCCAATGGGGTATTCCATACCATATGACGTCATGCTCAGCATATAAGGCTGGGGGAAGAAGAAGGAAGGAGGGATGTTCGAAGTGATGGCATTTGTGTTCCCAAGTAACTGTTACATGTGATGGAGCCCTGCTTTCCTGGAGATGGCTGAACACCTGCCTGCTGATGGGAAGCAGTGAATGAATTCCTTGCTTTGCTTTGCTTCGCTTCGCTTGCATGCGTGGCTTTTGCTTTCCCTATTGAACTGCCTCTATCTCAACCCACAAGTTTTCTCACTTTTACTCTTCTGATTCTTTCCCCCATCCCACTGTGGGGGGAGTGAGTGAGCAGCTGTGTGGTGTTTAGATGCCGGCTGGGGTTAAACCACTACAAGAACATATGCCAGTTTGGGTGTTTTAGGGTCCCAAATAATATCAAAAGACAATATTCTTCAGTCATTCAGGAACAGCAGAAGTCCTAGTCCTGTGGTTTCCTACTTTTTGGTGAGTTCCCTGGCATTGTGGGAAGCACTGACAAGAACTTGTGGAATGAGTCTGGTTCACCTAAGAATGAAAGACAAAATAAGTGAGTAAAGGGAAATCGGAAAATCATATATTTGCAGAGCTTACAAAGAGTTATTCCCTTCTGCTCTTGCTAAAAGAATTTGATAAACAAACACTTGTGAATCACCATGCAAGTTTGGAAAACTCACTGGTTTTCAACCAAATTTGTTTTGCCAAAGAATGAAGATTTTAGCATTTCATTGTGACACCCAATTAGACTGAAAAACAGAAACTGAAGGATGTGATATATTTGTGCTAATTTCCAGCGATTTCCAGGAATATTTTTTGTGGCTGATAGCTGTGGCATGTTATTGCTCCATAATACCACTCTGCTGTTATTTGACTGTTGCCTGATTATCGAAAGTATGAAACTGCAGAGAAATTATGTAGAGAAAAAAAAATTATGCTATCCAGGCCTTCTTCCATTAGTACAGGATTGTTCCTAGTTATTAATTCTGCAGTTCAGAAAGAGTAGGAAAAAGGTTTTTTGGCTAATTGTAAAGACTGCAGGGGTAGCTGGATATTCTGTAAAATGGAAAGCTAAATGGTTTACTCCTTACAAAAAGAAAGTAAAATAAGGCTGCTGGGTGAAGACCAAAGGATTGTCATAGGCTAAAAACTCAGGAAACTAAATGCCTTGAATATTCCAAGTCATTAGCCTGTCCAGCTTCAATTATTTAATTTCTCAGTGGAGACTCATACTCAGAAAGAGTTAATATATCCCTTTTTTAAGGTGAATGTTTTATAATTCAACAAAATACAAACTTTTATTACAGTTAAAATGTATCAAATGACCGTTCATCTCCAATTCAAATTAATAATTGTATAATTTATATAATCAGAGTATTTTTTAAAAGTCAAGATGCTGGAACAAAATAAAATATTATTATCAAAATACTGCCAGAGTTGTGGCAGGTAGTGAGTTTGGAAGCTAGTTCCCTAGGATATTGGATGAGATATGTGCAATTAATCATTCTTTAATTGGCAAATTTATCATTAACATAATTCCTTATCCAAGGTAAGTTCTCAGTACCTGAAAGTACTGTCATTTACTGAAAAAATTAGGTTTATCTTTCATCTGGTCTACAAAAACAGTAGTTTGTGATTTACAGTAGAATGTATAGTATAGTGTAGCAGTATAGTAGAAAATGGATATTTCAATATAAATTAGGAGATATCCTTTACTGAAAATATTCTCATAAACAAATGATATATAATAAAGACTACAATTAACTCTTAGAATATAATGGTAAATATATATATATTTCTAATTTAATTGAAAGCAAATCTTCAACTGGTTGCAGGGTTAGTTCTTTTTTTATATATGTCTGAGCAACACCTGGCTTTTGGTGTTGATACATAGACATTCATGACTTACATATTCAATAGAAACCATCAGCACATGATCTTGCATCTGAATGCTGAACAAATCAGCATTCAAACAATAATGAAGGGATATTGCCAGATGGATCCTGCCAATTGTTAGCAATTAATTATTGATATATTTTGGGGAATATTTAAAGGGATATTAAAATATTGTCTTCGTGCATGAGATTGCTGCATTATATTGATGGTTGCTGATTGTATGAGTTTTCCTTTTTTACCTTACACAAAATGTACAAAACAGATCCTTCTGATGAAATCAAAGACATCCCCTCTGGTAGGTTATTATGTGGCCTGTTGAAATCAGGGTTTGGAAGAGATGATTTCAGAATGTATTTTAAAAGGAATAATGATCACACAGAAATGCATTTTCCATTCTCCCCAGCTTGTTTGCAAGTTTTTCTCTGCTCTCTTGTATAAATGCATATTTCAATACCAGCCATAAGGCACTAATAAAAAATAAAAATAAAAATAAGCACAACCTCTTGTTAGTGGTCTGATTATTTTTTTGAAGTGCTGAAGGACAAGTAGAAATGCAATTTACCCAATCTATGATTTGCACGATATGATATAATAGTTCAGCTCAAAACACTAAAGATTGATGCCCTCTGTTTCACAGAGTAGGGCCAGCAGTAGAAAAACCACCATAGAGGCTTAGTCACGCTGTACCAGTATTGCAACGTTTATCAAGCCTGTTCTTGGTACCATAGTTTATTCTTTGCCAGCTCAATTTCAGTGTCTCAGCTGGATGGCAAACAGCAGTGACAGTGGTTTCTGTGATATGAAGATTTGTCTGTAACATCCAACCTGTGGGAGCTGGGCAGAGATGACCTCAGGTTTCCCATCTAGTTTAGAACTGATACAGTGATGTGACCAAATGAACTTAAACACTACATTTTATTTCTGTTTCTGCTAAACCCAATGAATTTTATTTTTGCAATGCCTGAAAGTGGTCTTTGAGCCTATTTCTGCTCGAATGTACCTTTGAAAGAACGTTAGAAGAGAGCTAGACACGAAGTTCCCCTTCTGCAAAAAATGATTTTCACAGATTGCCCTCTCATTGTATCTTGCTCTTCATGAAGAAAAAGCAAAGGTGGGATTCATTTTACCTAACCTTAGCATCTAGAATTTGAAAAGGTGGGATTCATTTTACCTAACCTTAGCATCTAGAATTTGAGAAGACTAAGCATAAGTTAGTAAATTTTTTGTCCTTTTTCAGTCAAGAGAGAAAAATAGGCGCCTCCAGAGAGTAATTCATTTGACCTATTCCATAAACCTTTTTTACAGTGAAATGATTCTCCTTCGGCATCTACTTTATGTTGTCTAGGGAAGTAGGCCAGGATAGCTTACTTAGTCTTAGAAAACTAACTATATTCTGTATACATTATGTGGTGAATTATTTTATCCCCAGATATCTTGAAAAAATTACTTCAAAAAGAGCTCACAAAACCGTTTGTCTGATGTCATGCTACCCATGAAACAAGGATTTTCCATCCCCTCAACATTTTAAACAGGTTCATATCTTTCTAGCATAAACATCAAAGTGTGAAGAAAAGTTATGACGCTGATGCTGCAATCATGTTCAAATTTGGTGGCTCATGTTATAAAGAAGGTCAGACAAGATTCAGTTCAAATTCAGCTGTCTACACATTGGTATCTGCATAGGTGTCTCCCACTAGAGAGACCTGAGGATCACTGTGTTTGTCCAGTGAGATTTTACATGCCCTAGGGTCTCCTGTGCAGGCTTTTTCTACCTTTCTTGAAGGGGATCTATCTCACATATGTCTTGTGTCACACCTACAGGTGTACCTTAGGGTATCTCAAATTACCATAGATGCCTGTGCAGTTAAAATAAGCCACTAGTTAATGTAATCAGTGGAACTAAACAGTTTAGCTAAAGCTCATCATAACCACTGTGCAATTTGGTTGCCCTAGTACAGGCATCCACCAGGATGCTCAATATTATCAGAGACATCTGCAGGGGGGGCAACAGATACAACAGAGGGCTTCTGAAGGGACGGTGACCTTCTGGTGCACAAATCAGACGTGAGACTGGATATGGTCAGCTGAAATGTTTTCACGCCTCTTCTGGATTTATTAAGTTGGCTTCCATTGGCTATAATGAGGTGTTAAGCTACCCAGCATGGCAGTAGATAACCACACAAATTGATCCCTAACTCTAAGTGTTTTAATCTTGAGATAAATTCTACTACTGAAAGTTTAGAATGATCTCTTTAAATTCCAGACTTCAGAGATCATGTTCCACACTTCTGAAGTCACATCAAAACTGAGAAGGGAATGTACAGAATCAGAATTTGTACTGTCCTCTATCTGCTTGCTCTAGCTGGGAAAATGGTCACAGGGTTTCATGTTGGCACGTCAAGGCAAAGGGGCTAGAAAGCCACTGGGCATCTGGCAACTCTTCAGGTGTAGGAATTTCTCTAACAGATGTAGAGCCAACACAACTGGCTTCTGCATCATCTTCCCATTTTCAGAATAGAAAGTTTGGCTGTGATGAAGGGGCATGGGCAGCACACTGCTCTGCTCCAGTGATTTCTTGGCAAGATTCTAGCCCTCTGGGGCTCTACCTAGCTGAAGCAGCTTGACCAGTTCTGGAGTTCTCTTTTGTAATTCTGAAAGTTTAATTATATGTGGAATACATAGTGATGGCTGGTTTTAAAGCTGTCTGAATGTTTGCATCCTAGAGGACCATTAAGAGTATCTTTAAAGTCTCAATTAACGTATTTAGAAAGAAAAAATTATCTCTTCCTCTAAGAATCAACAGTGCTTTGATCAGCTATGGCCTCAAGACTTAGGGGGAGAAGATGTGAGATTTGAGAGCCATTCAGACTCATCTAACTTCCATATGGCAACACCTTGAAAATTAAGGACCTCGCATCAATAGGGTGATTCAGATAGAAGAAATAGGGAAATTAGACTGGCTGTACTGTCAATGGGGAGACTGAGGAGTCTTTGAAAGATAAAAATTCCATGCATGTACAGCAAGAAAGACCTTGGCTTAACTGGCTGAGTTTGAGTTGTGTCACTCCCTGGAGCTTAGGTGACTGAATTGGAAATGCACATTAGGCATCTGTGTCCATTAAGGTTTTTTATGAATAAAACTAATTGGATAGAATTCCCTTTTTACAGCTGAAGGGCGAAACGAACTTCTGAATCACTGCTTCACGTCTAGGCTGCGTGGCACTGGCACCTCAGCTGATGTGCTGGGCTGCTGCCAGCAGATACAGGGGTCTCACTCAGCTCCTGGCTTCCTCTCTCCCTCCTGCTCCTGCCTCCCATTGCTCAGCTTGCCCTCTCCCTTACCTGGGCTCTGGCACTCAAAATAGGACTGGGCCTTCCTCTTCTCAATAGCATATAAATTCTCTCAGCTTTATCTATAGTAAAATACACATAACTGTGACTGTTCCTTCATAGAGACTAACTGGCATGGAAGAGCCAGTTCCACATTATTAAGCTCTTACTCTCCGAAAGGACCACATGCAAACAGCTTGCTGGCAATTGCCTTTGGTCTGAGCCAAATCCTTAACTAAGCCACCAGGCTGTAGATAGACCTATAATAGTACCTCCCGTTCCTTCTGATGTTGCTTAGCCACTGTGCTGCCATGTGCAGTGAAATCATGAAAGCAGAGGAGAACAAAAAACAGAGTATGATTCTTTGGCCCATTGATTCACTCTTTTTGCTAGGATTTGGTTTCTTGCTCAGACCTTCGTTTCTGATTTCCACCCTGGAACTAGTTAAACAGATTCTCCTTTGAGAATCTGGGTCATAATTTCTGGTTGCAGGTACATGTCTGAGCGACTTGTTGAAGGTCAGTCTGCATTTGGCAGGTTGTTAATATTGTAAAATACATATCTTTGTTATGAATTCTTGTATTCAGTTATTGTAATTTTTTTTTTTATTTCTGAATGTCCATGTTTTTGTTTCTATGCCCATGTCCAATTCAATTGGTTTGTGTATGTATGTCAAAGCAATTATCATCTGTAAGAGTGCATGAAATGACATCTCACACTGTAAAGGTAGCTGGCAACTGGTCCTGAGAGCATGGCCATGCCATGACATAGTCAAGGTCATTTGCATTGATCACACATCTGGCATTGTTTTCATTTCTGTGTATACCTGCCTAGCTGCAGAGCATTGTCTTCACACTTTTTATGTTCCAGAGAGCAATAAGTCCACTTTTTATTATCCTATTGGCCTGCATAGGGTCAGGAACCTGTTTGACAGTGTGCAGTTTCATATAGATGCTAACAGCAATTTAAAATCAGGTATGTCTATTATCAGCAGTATTAAGAGTTAATGAAAAATACTTCAAAACAACAACAAACCTGCACTTAAATGCATTCTTATCTGACACTATAATGGGCTACAACCCAAGTGAAATGGTGCAATTTACAAGAAAATACTGATATGATACTGAACATGACTGCGGGCAGCCAAGAATCCCAATTTGGTCTTCCACCTTTTTTCCCAAGTGAAAAGTTTTGCCTGTTCTTTTGTCTTCCATCTTTTCTCTTTGCAGAAAAGGGAAGGTTCTTCTGCTGCTTTCCCTTTCTATCCTGTTGTCCTGGTTTTGTCTGGGCTAGAGTTAATTTTCTTCCTAGTAGCTGGTATAGTGCTGTGTTTGGGATTTAGTATGAGAATAATGTTGATAACACACAGATGGTTTAGTTGATGCTAAGTAGTGTTTGGGGGGTAATGATCACTGCTCGGGGACAGGCTGGGCGTCGGTCAGTGGGTGGTGAGCGGTTGCATCACTTGTTTTTCCTGGATTTTATTCCTCTCTCTCTCTTGTTTTCTTCTTCATTACAATTTCTTATTATTATTTTTATTGTTGTTGTTGTTATTATTATTATTCTATTTCAAATATTAAACTGTTCTTATCTCAACCCATGAGTTTTCTTACTTCTGCCCTTCCAATTCTCTCTCCCATCCCACTGGGGCCAGAGAGGGTGAGCGAGCAGCTGTGTGGTGCTTAGTTGCTGACTGGGGTTACACCATGACACCTGTCCACAAAAGAGACAAATAGTCACCTGTCTCTTCTCTGACTTCCACATGATCCCACCATTCTTTTCAAGTCCTAGTATGAAAAGTTCCTCTTTCCTCAGTTTTCACAGGTGGCCAAGGGTACAGGTTTTTTCTCGTGAGGCTGCCTGACTCCCATAGCCATCCCAACACATCTGTTCAAACAGCTATTTTTTTGAAGAGACGGCACCACATGATGCTGATGTCTAAGGTTGTATCTTCTTAGAGCATGCAAAGAACGGACTATGAGACACCTCTCTACACAGGGAAAACTTACATCTGATACAACTGACAGACTAAATAGTAGGCTTGAAAGCATGTCTTCCTTCTGCCCACTGTCCATACAAGGTTGTCCCCTCTCTGCAGCACTGCTTTCCAATGCAGCAGCTCTTGCAGCCTCCTGCACAGCACAGACACCAATCTGACTCCTCGCAGTGCTAGGATTGTTGCTTGCTTTCCGTCTCCTCTGAGTATTGGCTTTGACTTTGCTCCCCTCAACCGTAACATCCCTGCTCCCCTCCAGAACCATCTAGTCTGGCTGCTGCCCAGCCCTTTCCTGTTTGCTGCGTCTCCTCCTGCTGCCCCGCTCTGCTCGCCTGGAGCTTCTCCCTGCTGAATATGCTGAGCTAGCCTTTCTATCCCAGCCTTTCCTCTCTTAGAATTTCCATATGACTGGGGGTGCAGCTGCCAGACCAGGGTAAACACACACGCCCCTCCTGCCTATTTCCAGAAACATGTTTTTTCCACAGAATCCATTCAGTATTTTTGCAGTAATTTGGGAAAAAAAAAAAAAACAGTTAATTGTCTTACTGTATATCACACTGTTGACATAACCTAAATACAGCTACAAATTATGTCACACCAGCCACCTCTTTTCTGTAGTTGTCATACTCAGGGTGCATTACCAGCAGACCTGTTGGACTAGAATATTCTACACAATAGAATTTCTTCTTTTGATGTTTTTCCTGTGAATTTCCTGCAAATTCTGAAAGCTTTCAAGCTTGTGCTTAAGGTATTCCAAAGGTAAGGAGCTTTCTCAAAACACAACTGCCATGCTGCACCAGTGTACTGGTTAATTGCATGATCATAGTCTGGGTTTTTTTCTACTGTGGGTCACCCCATTTGATGTAGAAATTAAACACAAAGCAACAAATACCTGAAGCAGTAAATTACAAATGGGACCATGTGAGGTACATTTCTATCACATTTATAATTCATTCAGTGTATGTACATATTGAGGATAATGCCAGTGACGTGTAAATGCAACAGAGATTTATTTAATGAATGATCAGTAAACAACTCTGCTGCTGCTGTCTCACGTGGGCACCAGTGATACAGCCAGGAGCAGTCTGAGGAGTATCAAGAAGGATTACAGAGCCCTGGGAGTGGCGGTAGGGGACTCTGGAACGCAGGTAGTTTTTTCATCAATCCTGCCAGTCAAAGGAAAAGAGTTTGAAAGGTCCAGTCAAATCTGGCGAGTCAACAAATGGTTACGGGATTGGTGTCACAGCCAGGGGTTCGGCTATTTAGACCATGGGACTCGCTTTGAGAAACCTGGACTACTGGGGGCTCATGGGGTCCATCTGTCAGAGAAGGGGAAGAGCATCTTTGGTCATAGGCTTGCCAAGCTGGTGAAGAAGGCTTTAAACTAAAGTTGCTGGGGGAGGGGAACCTCAATCCATCCCACTCCTACCAGTTTGATGCCAGTACCAGCAATAGATGCCCAGAGCCTGCAGAAGGATCACAGGTCAGCAGGACACCGCGTGAAGAGCGGCACAAAGGAACCCCAGCCAGTAAGACAGCTTCATCGGGGGCCCAACTTAAATGCCTCTATGCAAATGCACATAGCGTGGGGAATAAGTAAGAGGAGTTAGAGACATGTGCGTGCCTGCAGGGCTACAATCTTATTGGCATCACGGAGACATGGTGGAATGACTCCTATGATCGGAGTGTTGGGATGGGGGGATACAGACTCTTTAGGAAGGACAGGCACGGGAAACGAGGAGGGGCTGTCACCCTCTATGTCAATGACCAGCTGGAGTGCATGGAGCTTCGCCTGGGGATGGATGAGGAGCTGACCGAGAGCTTATGGGTCAGGATTAAAGGGAAGGCAGGGACAGATGACATTGTGGTGGGGGTCTGCTACAGGCTACCCGACCAGGAAGACCAAGCGGATGAGGCCCTCTATAGACAGATAGGAGCAGCCTCACGTTCACAAGCCCTGGTCCTCATAGAGGACTTCAACCCTGATATCCATTGGAGGGACAACACAGCAGGGCTTAAGCAATCCAGGAGGTTCCTGGAATACATCGATGATAACTTCCTTCTCCAAATGGTAGAGGAGCCAACAAGTGCTGGAGAAGTGCTGTGCTGGACCTTGTTCTCACCAACAAGGAAGGGCTGGTGGAGAATGTGGAGGTCAAGGGCAGCCTTGGTTGCAGTGACCATGAAGTGGTGGAGTTCAAGGTCCTTAGGGCACCGAGGAGGATGCACAGCAAGCTCACTACCCTGACTTCAGGAGAGCAGATTTTGGCCTCTTCAGGGATCTGCTTGGTAGAGTGCCATGGGACAGAGCCCTGGAGGGAAGAGGGGCCCAAGAAAGCTGGTTAATATTCAAGGATCACCTCCTCCAAGCTCAGGAGCGATGCATCCCAACAAAGAGGAAATTGGGCAAAAACACCAGGAGGCCTGCCTGGATGAACAAGGAGCTCCTGGACACACTCAAACACAAAAAGGAAGCCTACAGAGGGTGGAAGCAAGGACAGGGAGGAATACAGAGAAATTGTCTGAGCAGCCAGGAATCAGGTTAGGAAAGCTAAAGCCCTGATAGAATTAAATCTGGCCAGGGACGCCAAGGGCAACAAGAAAAGCTTCTGTAAGTATGTCGGGGATAAAAGGAAGACTAGGGAAAATGTGGGCCCTCTCGGAATGAAATGGAAGACCTGGTTACCTGGGATATGGAGAAGATGGAGGTACTCAATGACTTTTTTGCCTCAGTCTTCACTGGCAAGTGCTTGAGCCTCACCACCCAAGCCACAGAAGGCAAAGACAGGGACTGGGAGAATGAAGAGCAGGCCACTGTAAGAGAAGATCAGGTTTGAGACCATCTAAGGAACCTGAAGGTGCACAAGTCCATTGGACCCAATGAGATCCATTCCTGAGGGAACTGGTGGATGAAGTTGCTAAGCCACTACCCATCATATTTGAGAAGTCGTGGCAGTCTGGTGAAGTTCCCGCTGACTGGAAAAGGGGAAACACAACCTTCATTTTTAAAAAGGGAAAAAAGGAAGACCTGGGGAACTACAGGCCAGTCAGTCTCACCTCTGTGCCTGGGAAGATCGTGGAGCAGATTCTCCTGGAAGCTGTGCTAAGGCACATGGAGGACAGGGAGGTGATTTGAGACAGCCAGCATGGCTTCACCAAGGGCAAGTCCTGCCTGACCAACCTAGTGGCCTTCTATGATGGAGTGACTATATCAGTGGACACGGGAAGGGCTACAGATGTCATCTATCTAGACTTCTGTAAGGCCTTTGACACGGTCCCCCACAACATCCTTCTCTCTAAACTGGAGAGATATGGATTTTATGGGTGGACTGTCCGGTGGGTGAGGAATTGGTTGGATGGCTGCATCCAGAGGGTAGTGGTCAACGACTCAATGTACAGATGGAGATAAGTGATGGGCATCCTGCAGGGGTCTGTATTGGGACCGGTGCTGTTTAATATCTTCATCAATGACATAGACGGTGGGATTGAGTGCACCCTCAGCAAGTTTGCAGATGACACCAAGCTGAGTGGGTGCGGTTGACATGCCTGAGGGATGGGATGCCATCCAGAGCCATCTAGACAAGCTCAAGAAGTGGGCCCGTGTGAACCTCATGAGGTTCAACAAGTCCAAGTGCAAGATCCTGCACCTGGGTGGGGGCAACCCCCTGTATCAATACAGGCTGAGGGATGAAGGGATTGAGAGCAGTCCTGCCAAGAAGGACTTGGAGGTACTGATGGATGAAAAGCTGGACATGAGCTGGCAATGTGCGCTCGCAGCCTAGAAGGCCAACTGTATCCTGGGCTGCATCAAAAGAAGCGTGGCCAGCAGGTTGAGGGAGGTGATTCTGCCCCTCTACCCTGCTCTGCCCCTCTACTCTGCTCTGGTGAGACCCCACCTGCAGTACTGCATCCAGCTCTGGAGTCCTCAGCACAAGAAAGACATGGACCTGTTGGAGTGGGTTCAGAGGAGGGCCACGAAAATGATCGGGGGGATGGAACACCTCCTCTGTGAAGAAGGGCTGAGAGAGTTGGGATTGTTCAGCCTGGAGAAGAGAAGGCTTCGGGGAGACCTTATTGAGGCCTTTCAGTACTTAAAGGGGGCTTATAAGAAAGATGGGGACAAACTTTTTAGCAGGGCCTGTTGCAGGACAAGGGGGAATGGTTTTAAACTAAAAGAGGGTAGATTTAGACTAGATATAAGGAAGAAATTTTTTACAATGAGGGTGGTGAAACACTGGAACAGGTTGCCCAGGTAGATGCCCCATCCCTGGAAACATTCAAGGTCAGGTTGCCCTGAGCAACCTGATCTAGTTGAAGATGTGCCTGTTCATTGTGGGGCGTTGGACTAGATGACCTTTAAAGGTCCCTTCCAACCCAAACTATTCTATGATTCTATGAATTCATCACTGCCTCTTTTATTACCTGCACTAACATCCAATGGAAAAGTACCATAGGTAGAAATACAGATATAGAGAGCAGGGAAGGAATATTGACAGAGTATGCACAAGACTAATGATTTTAAAGGCAATTTTAACATAGGCATTCATTTACTTTTGAGTATTTTGCTCTGCAGCCATTCAGGTTTGTTGATACTGCTTTTCATATCAAATCCACAAGAAACATTTTCCTACCTCTTAGAATTTAATTCATACATATCCAGTGAAATATTCTTTATGCATTTTGTGGTAGGATTAAAGGATATTTTTAAAATTTTAAAATCCACCTTGAATTATCCATGCTGTCATGGAAAAATAACGTATTTAGAAAGTAATTTTTAAAGCATATTTGATGTGACGTAATAATAGCTGTTTGATATTTTTCAGCTGAAATGGCTTTGAGTTGTAAGATTCAGAAAGTGATAAATTTTTAAAACTCTGAGACAGAAAAAAAAAGTTTTATGTATCATCTCAGACATATACAAATAGAAGAAACCATTTTTTCCCGTGTTTTGTTTTGTGTTTTTTTTTTTTCCAGAATGTAAATCTCCAACTGCAAACAGATCTTGATATACTGTGTATATCTTGATATATTGTGTGTGTACCAGTGTAGCTTTATTTACTTTAAAGCGACTTTATTCACTTCTCCCTGAAGAAAATCAAGACTACTTCATGTAATTGTTTTGAAATGGCATATGTAGAATTTTATAAACGAAGAATATATGTTAATATGTTGTCCTGAATTAAGGTCCTAATGCACAGTAGAATGAAAGAAGTTATCTGAATTTTGCTTTAAATAGTAGGACAAATTACTACACTTCTGCAAAACAATATTAACAAAATGACTAGATAACAAGAAAAATTAGACTCTCAGATAGAATTGAAAATATGACAGTAAAACAAACGTGACATTAAGAGAGTTTGATTTGGATAGGCAGAGTTTCCAGAGAAAAGACACATGAAACTATAGCAATATTACTTGGGAACTTTTGTGTCATCTACTGATTGAAATTAATGGAGACATCCGTCTCATAGATAAAGGTAATTAACTAATATGAGAGGTTTATCAAGCTATATTTGTAAAGAAGATTTGCCAAAAAAGCATGAAACCAATTATTTCATAAAAAACATGATCAAATGCCCACTAAAGCCAATAAATTCCTATTGGCCAGTGATTTCAGGGAGCTTTATTTCTATTCTTGTAACAAAACCTTAAGGCATTCATAGAGAATAAAAGCTGGTACCAGAATATTTTTTTTTTTTTTTTAATCAGGCAGCAGTTTTACACAGTAGGCTGACTCTGACACTAACTGCTCATGTTGACTGGCACTGTAGATTTTTGAGAAAAGGTTCTAATTATGCCAGTACAGTTATTTGTACCCCTACCACTGACGCACCCACACCCGTTAGTGTGACACTAACATCCTTGACTCTGAGGAACGCATGGTAACAATTACTTCAATAACTGCCTGCCTAATTTTCTATAAAAAATGCATTGTTTAGACTTACTTGTGTTTGGAAATTCGGCTGTTGCATCAAGCAATCCATAGTTAAGGAATTCATGGTTGTCTTGCATAGATATTTGCATTTGATCACATGATTAGTGGAGCATGTATACAATGATGATTGAAAGTGAATATAAAAGGGTCAGATATTGACACTAAATGAAATATGCTGCACTAGAAAGAGCAAATCCTCCAATACTTAAAAAAAAAAATTAATTGTCACTGAAATCTTGAATTTTTGCTTTGTCTGATTTATTAAATTATCCAGGAAAGGCCAAAAAGTCACTTAATAAGTCAGTGTAACTGATGTGTGGAGCTGAGCCTGGGAAACTAAAGGAAATTAATTAATACATTGCTTGATTATTTTCTTTTACTTCTTATTAATACATAGGCTTTTTCATTTAGTCATAACAAAACCTCTGCTTCTTTATAGGTGAGTAAAAAATAATCCTAAAATTACAATTACTTACATCTCTGTCAACTATTCCTTGTTTTTTCCTCAGAATAACCAAGACATTTCAATTTTGCTTTTATTTGACCTTAACAGAATTGTTCTCTGCAAATTCTCCTTCACTTAGGTTTCTTAGGCAACATAATTTGCTTCAGTACACTTCTTACACACATGTTGACATTTGTCAGCTGATAAATCAGACCATCTAGTAAATGTAAATGAACAATCATCACTGAAAAACCTTCTCCCCCCCCTGTAGATCACTCCTGGATGGATATGCTCTGTATTGTAACTCAGGTATCACCATTTGCCTGTGACGTCATGCGTTTGAAAACAATGCAGGTATGAACAGTGCTTCACTCTATTTTGCCTTTTTCATGTTTGTTTTTCTGATTTGCTCATTACAGACCAGCATCTATTAGTCCGCACCAATGAAAGCAAGATTGTTCAGTGTTCACAGCAGTGTTGTCTCTCTGCTTATTCACACTAATAGAGTGGTGTCAAAATGAGGCCTTTTACTTTCAACAAATCTTTTGGCACTTCCACAAAAGTTAAGCTGTTTTCTTAAATAACTTCCCAGGGTAAAAGTGGCCTGTCTTAATCCCAGACTTATTCCAGTTATTCTCAATAGCCACACAGACACCACAAGAAACTAAGTGGGAACCTCCAAACTATAGCTTTGTAATGATTTCGAACACCATCAACACAATATTGAGAACCAACATTAGCCAGCAAGAATTAGAGTTTTCTTTTATTGTCAAATTCAATTAAAATCTTCCTGGAATCAATGTTTCCTGTGGAGTTTGCAGTCTTGTGTATTATACTTGCCAATCTTTCAGGGGGAAAAAAAAAAAAAAGCAGAAGCAACAGAATTAGGCCAAATGTGGCATAAATGTCAAATATCAGCATCTCAAAAGTATTCTCTGTAGAAATATAATATTCATAGCAAAAATTCATTGGTTTGAGGAGAGGGATAAATGATCCCTATACATATGTCTCTCTCCCTCTCTCTCTCTTTTTTCTTGTCATTAAGAGACAATACCGCGATGCTGAAGAACATTTCCAGCAATGGAAATTACAGTTTATAAATATTTCACACAACCAGATGATTATACTTGATTAATTAGTTTTCAAGAAGCAAGTTAAAAACTATGAAAACACCAACAAAACCTTTCTGCATAATTTCTCAAGTATCAGTAAGCAGAAATCCCTTTTATAGCATCAGTATTACAAATTGCCAGGGCCACCTACCTTTAATACATGTGTTAAAAAAGAAAAGAAAATTTCAGTATTACTTTGATGGTTATTTTACATAATAAAAGATCTGTATTTACCCGAGAGAAAAAAAAACAACACATCTTTACCAGAATACAAACATTAATGGTAAGCACTTTTTGGGCTGAATCTTAATTTTAGTTCTAAATTATTTTAAAAATACAATCATCTGCTACATAATGGGACCCGTCTTCTGTCTTAAACTCACATCTGAAATCTCTTAAGCCCACTCAATATGTATGATAAATATTGGTTAGAAATTAGTGTTTTTCCACATCTGTCAGGATCATTCAATATCCAATGAAAAATTCACATGAAAGTCCAGTAATAGATAAAGGTGATGTTAGACTCTAAGCCACTACAGTAAACGTGTAAGAGAACTTTTTCTCTTACTTAAAATAGAAATTTTAAGAAACATATACAAATTAAAAACAAGGTTGAGTTCACAGTGTTTTTCCTGCTGTTAGAAAGTTAGTTTTAATTAGGCTTAGTGTATATGCACATGTTGAATGCACTTCAATCTCCAATTTTTGATTCTTTATAGGAAAGGCTAAGGATTCCAAAAGTTTGCAAAGAGAATACAGTTCAAAGATAGTATTTTTGCATTCCCATCGAGCCAGGAACAGCAACATAAGAGGCAGGACCTTCAGCTGAACTAGCTAAAAGATTCGATTCAACTTCCTAACTGAAAAAAAAACAGAAAAGACCCATTTTATCCTAATGCAGAGTAAGAGCTACACTCTTTTTTAATTGATGCATAAAATGAATTTTAAATTTGCTAGCACTGAAATGAATGTTCTTGTTAGGGGGAGAAAGGAAAATGGAAAACTTTGCAGTACACGCATACATGTAAAATCCTTTTTTTATTTTTAAGAAAGAAAAATTCTGGTATGGGAGCAAAATACTTGCTGGCTTATGTAAGAGTTCAAATTTGGGGGGAAGCTTCTTTAGAGGTAATGCCCTGCAGCTCTGATGGAACTGGGTTCTTGGGAAATATAGTTACTTCTCTTTCAACAGCACTTTTTTTTCCCCATCTATTTCATAGAAATAAGTAGACAGTGGAGGAAATTATCCTAACAGAAAGAAAAGAATGCAAAACAATAGTCAAAGGACATGGGCAGTTTCACTCCTATATATTTTCATTGCCAAAAGAAGTAATGTTAGTAGATTTAGGCTAGATTTAGCTAAATGCAGTTAGATTTATTTAGTTGTGTTTGAATGAATCCTCTCAGATAACAATACCACTGTGTCTACCACTAAAAATAATCATTGCCCAAGTTGCAAGGCACTCATCTGAAATGTTCCAGCAAGTCACAACATGGACTTCTACTCTCCAAGGCTCTAGAGTCTGTAGTTATCCTTGCACAGCTTCTGCCTACTGCATATTCTATGCACATACTATGTAAATTATGTATTTTGATTTTCTATTACTCTCATAATTTCACTTCCTTACTTGAGGCCTGCATTTCATCCTTTATTATCTAAATGGCTTCTGTCTCAGCATGGCTGCACCGCAATCCCTTCAGAAGACTTTGAAAGGTGCCAGTCTTGGAATTATTACTGAACTGATGCACTTACATAAAAAAGATTACTTCAGTAGGCACTAAAAACTTATACAGAAGCTAAGTGCTAAGTAAGGTAGACTGATCCAGACTTTATTGTTCCAAAACTGGAAACAAGAAGAGAAATACAAAATGAAAAGATAACAACATATATCAGTATAATACAGTTGGTATTCCTTCTTTGGTCTGAGTCCCTGACAGTCCCAGAAACTGAGCTCTGATCCTGCCTATTGAACAAGTGTCCTATTGCTGTAGGCTGGAGACTGTAACTGTTATTGAACATGCATCCATCAGTTACTATCTGGTCTTCCCTGTAAGCTTTAGCAGTCACATTTTAAGCTCAACTGTCCTGCATTTATCCATTGTAAAGTATTTCTAATGTCACAAAGCAGAGGTTCAACAGTGACTTAACAAGATAAACTATTGAAGAAGTGGCATCTGGAGAAGTACCCAGTGGATGACTTTCATTGGAATCAGAACTGTAGTTTGAGAAGGGAATATGTTAAGAAAAGCACAAACCAGAAGGAAAGTGTACCTAAACAGCAGCAAAAATGGGGTTGGAGTGCCAGACCTGCTAAAAAGCATTCAGAGTAAAGCAAGGAAGAGCTGATTGGAAAATGGGAAAGGTGTTCCAAGTACCAAAATTTCTAGTTACAGTTCTGGTTCATTATTCTTTCATTACTAAAGCTTTATTATTCTCTGGGATCATAGTGTAGGCAGGAGGAAAAAACAGCAAACAAAACCTAAACATAAGCAGAACAGTCAGCAGTGTAGTCGTTGAAAATAACTTTCTATCTCTTCTCATCAGCCACCAATGCAAAACCCTTCAGTGGACATAAAGAAATTCTGTAAGAGATCCATCAAATTCACTATCTTCTCTCAATCAATGTACAAAAATATTTCAATGGCAGGTGCAAGGAATTTTGCACTGTCAGTTATGAAGGCATTTAATGGTTAGACATATGTCTTGAAAAATCAAAGTATTTTTCTGTTACAATGTATTTTATATACTGGATAGATATTCTCAGTAATATTAAAAATTGGTTTTACTTTTACTGAGTTTAATAAAATCACTTCTATCAATTAATATCATCTTAAAAGCAAGATGAACTTTTCTTTTTACCTGAGCTTCTTCTGTTGCATTTTCCTGGTACTGAAATCTCTTTTTCTTGTATTATGAGTATGTAAACAGGGACACCCTACAATCCCAGTCTTTTCAGTCTCTCCTCCCATGGAAGCCTTTCCATGTCTCTATCTTAATTCATGCTTGAACTCTCCACATGACAATTTGATCCACTTTAAGTAGGTTACCATGCCAACCTCCTTAACACTAACCTTTGCAAGAAACCACAGAAAAATTGCCAAATAATACAGGGTAGCTGTTCTAAAATAAGAGCAACGTTTTAAAATGCTACCACCTGGTGGTAACCGAGCAGCAAAACCTTGACAGGTTTTGCTAAAAACAGATGACCAAATTCTGCCTCTGACTAAATACAAATTCAAACCTTAGAGGGCTTGCAAACTGGTAAATGGGAGCTAATGGGATTGTACTATGTTACACCTACGATGCTCTGTAGCTACGCTCAAGAGAGGAAATATGAGACACCAAATCTCGTACGATCTAGTGGCATGTGTTATGCACTTTTGTGCACTCCAGTTCACAGTTCTATCTGTGGATAGAAAGGCAAAATTAAAGTCTCCTAAACAAGATAGTTACGGAGGTGGTTCACTACTTGGTATTGAATAAGTAGGCTATTTGTCCCAGTACAGGAAAAAAAGATACAATTACACAAACAAAGAAAAAAAGGCTGCATTTTCAAGTGTAATTGCACTGACTTCAGCAGAGCTACTGGCACACGAAAACTCCATTTGGAGCTCCCTTTGGTGACTGCATTATATAACATGATATGCATTAATCAGTAGCTAAGATAAGGTAAAGGAGACAAATGTGTGTTTCTACAAATATCCAGTGATAGCTATTAAAATCTTCACAGTTGCCACTTTCAAGTAATGAAATCCCTATTCTCTGGGCAGAGAAACCAAGAACATTGACTTCTTTGGTAAACTCAGCTAGGCAAAAGTAGAGACTTTTATCGCAGACACCATGGACCTGGGCCTGATCTCACACTGAGTCAGTACAAGGCTGACTCTGCTGGCTTCAGCTGAATTATTTCTGATTCATATTGGACTGAGATCAAAAGAAAGTCTAATTAATTTTGTTTTCATTCTCACTTGCATCTGAATTAGTAATGGACAGTTGATACATATGCATTAAAATTTCTCTGTTAACTGTGATGATAGAAGCATATGTGTGTTTCACAGAATGCTGTGTGTCAGGGTACCTGGAGAATATAGTTTTAGTTAGTACAGACAGATCATAAGGGAGGATACCCATAGGTATGAGAAAAATACCTGACAATTTGCATAAGCAACCGGCAATATGCTCAGAGGGCTAAAAGCTCCCACCACATGGGAGATCACCATCAGATTGCTTTGCCTCTGCTTCTGAATGGCTTCTGTATAGCATATATCTCACTACAGAAATTAGTTTCCTTTTCTGCCTTTCAAATTATCATTAAGCTTAGAGGTGAATGTGCTAGCTCTTCCCCTTCCCTCAGAAAGAGGAAACTCTTGTCTATGTGCGAAAGCTTCTTTCCTTTTAAGGACATGAAGTTTTGTATTTCTCTTCCTAGTACATTCAGTTTCCTAATCCAGAATCATTATGTTGATTGACAGATGCCTAATAGCCAGAAATGCATGGTAAATTTGAAAAAGAAAATAACCTCTGCTACAGTATAATATTTCATGTAAAAAGCTATACAGTAGCAGTTGTGATACCTCAAATTTCCTACCTTATTTGCTATACTTATGATAGCATATAACTGTGATATCTATTTGCACTTACATTTTATGATAGTTGTTGCAGAAACTGACTGCTGTGAAGTAGAATAGCTTGTTCAAAGAAATAAGGAAACATATAAAATAAGAAGAACCTTGCCATTTTTTCCAGAATAAGGACAGGATTTTAGCCCCCCGTTTATGTCTATCCATTGGTTCTGGTCTATGTCACTTCAGATGACACTAGAATGGTAGTATCATGCACAAAAGCAACAGATCCTTTTAATTATTTAAGTACATGTATTTGTCTGGGACTGAAATGCAAGGCGATTTGCACATCCATTTGTTCTTTGTTCATTATAAGTAGCTGCTACTAAATTCATGTTGGTAATCAAAGACATCTTCTGGCTTTTTTAGTTTTTTTACTCATATTTCTGAGTGATGATCAAATAAGGATTAGATTTTTTGACAATGTCAGCTCTGTCTGAACCCCTAATTTTTACTGGTGTTCATTTGTACCTGCATGATAATAGTCCATTTCTTTTCAGCTCTCATTTTTCTCTGGAAAATCACAAGATACTAAATATACTTAATATTCTCAGACTGCACGTCTTGTAAACCTGAGTATTGACCTGGCTTTCCCTCAGGTAACAGTATGGTAGTGCTCTAAGAGCCTGGCTGAGTAACTAAGGTAGTGATAGATTGGAAAAACAAAGTCATTTCAGCCACCCCCTACACCCACACTTCAACCATTAAAGTTAGATTAGGTATTTGCAGTTTGAAGACTGGCTGGTAAAAGGTCTGATTGCCCAGCATTTTTTCAACATCCATAAGCAGAAGGAAGTATGCATCCGGAGAGAGAAATGAAATCACTGATGGGAGCCACGGGTTCAGTCAGAAATCAGAACTGCTAGGTAAGTGCAGTGTGATTAAAATCAAGATAACGTAGCTGGCACTAATAAACAAGAGCCTCAGGAGGGACAATCTAAAGCAATGTGAAAGAGCAAGGGAGACGAAAAGGTTGAAGGAGAAAAGAATGCCATGATTTCAGCGAAAAAGACAGGTTGTTACATTTAAATTCAAATTTCATTAACAAATGAAACTACTTCATGAACTCCAATATACACATGCTGCTAGATAAATCTATGACAGCCGTGTGATGAGAAAAACTGCAAAAAACTCGGTTTTCTTAAACAGGGAAGCTTAAGCAGAATTTAGGTCAGAGCCCCAAACAAGAGTGGTAGGGAGAATCAAGGGCATGCTAAAGCAGGTGGAAACCAGAGAGAATATTTGGGGTGCAAAGTGAAAGCCTGAAACTAAAAGAGCCAGACATACCAAATACAACTCCAAGCGTTAATATAAGCAAAGCCAGAAATGAGCCATGGATACAGCTAGACCATTATAAAAATAGATTATAATACAAAATGTAGTAAAAACTCTTTAGAGGGGTGGTTCTAGAGCGTGAAGGGAGTTATTCTAATAATAGAGATGTCTGTGTGTAGTATTTTTAAATATTTCAGAGATGGCAGGTCATTTGCACCTTCATTGCATACATACTGAGACATCAGAATGCAGAAAAGCTATATAAGATATTTTATAACAAAATGAAAGAGAGGAATCAAAATGTTAGTTGCATAGTTAAAACAGTATAGAATTTGGCCTCACAAGCAAGCTGAAGAAATTTAATAAAGAAAAAGCAGAAATAAAGCTACTTATAGAGGCTTCAGCCTCAAGTACCAGATTCACTTTTCATGACTAGTGCTTCAAGGAACTAAATGCCAAATGCCATAGCTCAACACGACCTTAACCCCCAACACATATGGTTTTATAGAATGATCATGTAATGGTATCTTTTTAAATGGTGTTTCTCAGGAAAGGAGGTATTTGTCTTGATGTGTCAGCCTATTGCTTTGTACCTGATGTAGTAAAAATAAACAGATCATAAGTGAGATGATGATTTAAAATGCTGGCCTATTCTTCAGAAGACTTGACTCCAGGGATTTCTACAAAAGAAAACAAAGGAGGTCCTGGAGGTGAAAATTCTATGACCAGACCCACAAAGAGTGAGGTCCTATTGTACTGCAGCCTATGACTCTCAGCAGTTGTGACACAAACAACTAGGTAAGTAACCCGAAATGTTAAGCCATGTGGCCAGATCAATCCTTGGTGTAACTCCACTTATTTGGGGGAACTTGTATCCCAGACAACTGTTGTGTTGAGTCTAATTCAAACCTGATGTAAGCATGTTCAACTCTCTTAATATCAATGCAATATGACCAGCTTAGCATAGGAGGCCTGGATTTGGCAATACATGTCTCTTGTAGTGAATTGATTTTGCAAAACACCACAGTTTGTCAGCCCTTTTGATATCTTCAGTCTCAGGAGAACTGCCCCCTTCTAGTACTGCATTGATTCATTGCTGAGTTGACCTTTAGAAATGGACCAGAATAGAATGGGATTTAGTTTATATAATGTCTGTCATCCAGGAGATGTCTCCAATCACTGATAAACCAATAATAATATGAAGATAACGTGTAGGGAAATATAAAAACAGTTGTAAATTAGGCAGCAATACATATATTACCTTGAATACAGGACAATTACAAATGAAAAAACATTGTTTGTTTGTATTTGAGAGTTTTTCCCCTTCCCATTTAAAGCATAATGTTGCAGAATTCATTTTGTGGGCTAGGAATACACTGAACTGTAGCATAAATTCATGTGTAACTCATTTCACTAGTTCATTCTTTTGGTTTTAAAACTATTCTGTTTCTTACAAATGAAAAGTATGTATTTTTAATTGCTTTCCAGTTTTAGTTTAAGGCAAATCTATACAGTTATTTTTGAGATGTATGAGGCTGTGCTTTGTAGGTCTTGAATATCTGTCTCTACAAAGCTGCTCGTTGACCATAGCAAACCATTCTTTTCAGCTCCATTACTTCCTTTCTATTTCCTGAGAGTTCTGTAGTACCATGGAGGTAAAGAATTATCATCATGGTCTTCATTCGAAAGACTGAAAATGCTTTAAACAATACAGAAATGATGGAGCAGTATGCTGATACATCAAAAGTGTTTGTGAGCCTGCAAAGCCAATATCTCCCTTACATGCCTTTATATTCACCCAAAATTGTATTATGCTTAATAGGACCAGCAGCTGAATTGTCTGATATGCTTTTGATCCCAGGGAGCTATAGGATGCCAACAAAGAATACATGAAGCACTTGCACTGCTGGGAATGCAAAGGGCAAACATGAGAAACAGCAGTCTATGAACCTGAAAAGCAATGAAGCCATGGAATAAGGGAATGCAAGGAATTAAATTTCAGGAAGGCTAATTTGGGGAGGTTTAGAAATGCAAACTAGCTGCTTCTCTGCCTTGTACCAGCTGTGGTTCCCAACGTCAGATGCTGCCATCTGAAACATGTTTTATATATTGTTTCTGCTAGTATAATATAACCCCAAATGATTAATGCATCATAAAACATACCTTTGTGGGAGAATGTTGAAAGTCCTCAGAAATACCTGTCTTATTCCGAAACACAGCTTTGTAAATCCATTCCATCAGTCTCTGTGACTGGCAAAGGATTTCCCACTCCTCTGCACCAGCTAATGGGTGGTTATGAAATGTCAAGAACTGGTGCATACAGACTTCTCTGAGTTTAGAGAACTTTTCAAATATAGACTTTTTTTTGAAAGTGAATACAGTGGGTGTAGCAGATGGCTCATTCTGTCTGGTAAATCCTTCTTCATTCATGGCTCATTGAACTAGTAGTGTCATTACTGTCTAGCATGTTAATTTGGAATCCATGTGCTAAACTTCATTGCAAAATTTTATGATGAAAAGATTTGATTTGTGTGCACAATAGCTACTATTTCTTGTTCAATATGGCAAAATAGTTACAGTTCCCTCTAGATATCTTTTAAAGCTGGATTTTCAGCTCTCCTTTACCATTTGATTGGAAAAGCAGATTTCATGAATCTGTGTCTAGTTGCTAGGAGGTTAATGCAAGAATATATTTTTTCCTAGTGACCTGAAAACCAGAAGATTAAAAAAAAATCCCCTTCTTAAAATAACTAATCTAACAATAAATATATTTTACATTTATAGCTGTATCTTTCAATTCTTTGCAATCTTTTTTTCGGCACAAGAGTTATTGAAGAACTTCACATTTCACATACTGCACTGTTTGTCTCTACAACGTAAGGTAATTTGCACTGGAAGCACATGTTAAAAAACTTAGAAATTAATCTTCAGCATTATGTAGTGGATTTCCACAGGCCTTTTAGTGATTAAAATTTTAATCACCTCATGATTAAAGATTTCATTACTAGGCAATTAGCACTTAAAGTTTAAGTGCCAGGCATTTAACTCCCTTTTGGAAGTGGAACCATCAGGGGCTGGGTATTGGAAAGTCGGATGGATCATAAGGCAGCAATGAAGTAAGAGCAAAGGGGCCAGACAAGGTCAGAGGGAAAAGGAAACTTCAGTGTGCAAGTGCATGAACAGCGTAAGGATCCTTTTCAGCAGGTTTCAGCAGAAGAAGGAGATTTAGGTCTAACAAAGGGGATGTCAGGGCGCAGCAGGAACCAGCAGCTCCATGGGTGCCAGGAGCAGGGCAGCCGGGGGGGCAGTGGGGCAGCCCCAGCCCTGGGCATCAGGCACCTCCCTGGGGTTGGGGACAGTTGTTCAGTCTTTGCATGATAACGTGGATCTTGAGGCAGAGTAAAGCTTGCCCAGAAATTGGTCACAAAGAACATTTGTTTAATCTTTTGTGTGTTTTGAGATAGAAACCACTGTTGAAAAAGGAACTATTTATTGTAGTAGATTTTAACACGTGAATCATTGTTGCTCTTGTTTTCCATAAAAAGATATATTTAGCTGGAAATCTTCACTCTATTACCCTAGGCAAACTGAACTGCAATTTAAGCAAGATGCATTTTTTGGGGGTTGTTTCAGAACTGTAGATTTTGCATATTGGCACTGAGTGTTGAAATGCTGAGCTGGAAGCTGATTAGTTCTTTTCTTAGCTCTTGCTAGTTTTAGCTGCCTCTTAATCTTTTTTTTTTTTCCTTTTTTTTTTCTCACCAGCAGGAACACTTTAGTCCTAGAAGGGTTACACAGTCTTTTCCCGGTATAAATAGCTAGTATTGATTTATCTGTGAACAAAAGGGATTTGTTATTTAATTATAAAATATGTACAGTAGACGTTGGAGCTGGGGGATGTTAGAATTCTCTGATCTACCAGAATAATAAAAAAAAAGATCAGATTTTAAAAAAAGACTTTGTTTTGAGTCAGTTCCATAGCTCACTTTGATATTAGAGAAAGCTGTATTCACGTATCAGAGTCTAGACTATGGAGCTTAATATATTCCTTCAGAGTTGTCATGCTGTTTCAAGATAACATAGGGGTTTGAAAGTATAACTAGTCATTCAGAATGATAGGAAGTTCACTCTTCTTTTTTTTTTCTTTTTTTCTTTTTCTTTTTCTTCACTGAGTACCATTCCAGTGACTAAAGTCATGCCATTGAGATGCTGGGCAAGCCAATCAGCAGTATAAAGTCCATGGTGCTTGTAGCAGCAGATTCAGTAAATACATGGGGGGAAAAAATCCAAACCCTCCCCCACGTATTACCTAATTGTTTTTATTTGGTAGAAGAGAAATGTAGTAAGCACTAGACTAAGTCCTGTCCTTAGTTCTGCTGAAAAGCCAGTTAGCAACTAAACAAGGAAGTATCAGAATGAATCAGGCACTAAAGGAGCTATGTATGAGTAGGAATTAAATGGTGAGTGTGAGCTGAAATAGGTTTTTGCAGAGATGAAGTTAAAAAAAGCACAAAGCAATGTAAAAATAGTTTAAGAATGAATGCCTGATTTCAATCTGGTGTTTTGGGAATAGCAAATAGTATACTAAACTGTTCCATCACCTGAAGAAATAATGTCAAGTAACAAGCAAAATCCTCCTTGCAAAACAGCTACTGAACAGATATTCTAACCTGGAATATATTTTTTTTTCATTTTTGTGAATGATATAAAGCATGAAGACTGCACGTGTCCTTATATACTTTTTATTTAAAAAGGTAGCAACTACAATGGTCTCTGTTTACATCAATACTTGCATTGAGACAGACTGAATTCCAGCACGGAAGTGAAGTCTGAATGCTGGTTTTGTTTATTTTTCATTATGGTAAAGCCCTGCAAATTTACAGCAGAAAATTCTACAGATGCTATAGACACAGCTGCGGCTTTTCAAACATAGGTCTATGTGGCCTATAAAGTGGGTGGGGTAGGATTTATCTTATCTTTATTTTAGCCATCTGCACCTGACTAATTTTACCTACCTACCTCAGGGGAAAATGGCTTATGTCCTTGAGGTGCTTATTTCTGTCCACTGACTGCAAAGTGGACTGACTCAGACATGTTTGCACTGTGGATATTTATGTCTGATGAGAGGAATTTTATCTTTATGAAGTTCTTCCTCGGCTGTTCATGGTCAGCTTTCATTTTTATAAACCCTAAATAAATCTGGATCATCAACAACTTGTCATATTATTGCTAGGATAAGATGAACCATGCACTGGAAATGTTGTGGGGTTTTTAAATCGTTTTTTTTTTAACCCAAGCACATGACTATGCAGATTAAAAATCCTTAGACAAATGCCGTTGTAAACAAATGAGGTGGGATGAATTCAGTCCTGGGTATTTTCTCTTCCTTAACTGTCAGCCCTTATCCCTCTGAGCTGGTAACAACACATCTCAGAATGAAATGAATTGTACAACACTAGCTGCAGCTACCCATAAGACATTAGGTAGCAATTTAAGTGAAAGGAATTAACATAACAATTGCTGAACTGGCAAAAACTGACTTCCTTAAGGGGAAATTTCTTTTTTTCCCCCTTTTTCCTTTAAGTGTAAGGTTACCGTGCAGCAGGAAACAGATAATTTTTTTTTTTAATTCCATGCTTGTTTTTGTACTGGTTATAAAATGAAATCCTGATGAATTTTGAGTAATGATAATGATAGAAAGCCCAAACTCATGAGTTATTGGAGTTGAATGGTGAGAGAAAATCTTGAGACACTTAGCAAGCATTATCAAGTTAAACTTTTTCTGGCTGGCTTTTAAAGAAAAGGTTTTTTGAGGAAATTAATTGCAGACAGACAGGACAATTTCTAAAAGAAAATACAAAGACAGTCATAGAAAAATGCACAACTAGTTAATTAGATTTAAGGAGGTACCTGATCAATTGGATGTAACCATATGGTAAACTAAATTAACAGGGGATCAGACTTTTATATGGCTATAGTCGGTCTTTGTTAAAAAGACCTGGTTGAAAATTATAAAAAGAAGATTGTCAAAAGCACTTTGAAAAAGAATTATTAATTTCATAAGCACAAGCATATGGAATGGAAAAGAAATGAGAGATTTAGAGCCTACACATACATTTATTTAATGTGTGAGAGTGCAATGAGTAGACCAAAAAGGAAATGTAAATTTATCTATATACTTTTCACATTTACCATGACATGCAAAAGAATTTAGTTCCACTTAATGTGTCGGTCTATGAGATCAACTGCATACAGAAAATTTGTTGTAGGAGATTTCATTTCCAGTAGCAATCAATCTCGATTCAGGATATTAACTGATTATAGCAGTGTTGCAAGTGACTTCCTGTATAACTGAGGGTGATCTCTCAATGAATTAGAAATAAATCAGTGATCCCAGTTGCAGCAACATAAAGATACCTGTTTTAAACATTTAAAATCCAGGGAAGATATTTATTAACATTAAAGATGGTGTGCAGGGACCATATAAGAGCCAAGTGTCAACCTTAGAACCTTCTTTGGTCCTTCCTTATCTTCTAGTAGCCCATGCTTGATTCTGAGCTATCTGAAGATGGGAAGACAGACAGAACAATGGAGAAAAGTCAAGACTGTAAAAGGCTGTAGGCTCTTTGAAATATAAGTGCTACACTCAACCTACTTTGTTCAGTTTTACTGAAGTCATAGATAATGAATTTATATACTATATGAAACAAGTTACACTATCTTACTGCGTCTCGTTTTCATTTCATGTACTTCATGTTTTCATTAGATAGCATTCAAAATAACTTGTTTGAACGGACCGCTTCACCGTATTACACTCTCTAACCGGCCTTGCTTAATCATTGTCATTCATTCATCAGGTCTTTGAATCACTCGCAGATCTTACCAGCTGTTTTGGTTTTTTCCCCGTATATAATTCTAGCTCATTTAGATGAATATTAAATGATTTCAACATTATTTCTGGTTGACCCAGAACCCCACTAGAAACACGCTCATTCAGCAAGGATTCCACTTTCTGTGTTACCTCTTGAGATCTGGCAGTCAGCTGTAATCCAAATGACCTGTTGATACTGTATTATGCTACCCTTTTAGTCAGGGACACTAAACCGAAAATAGCATTAAAAAAAAAAAGAAATTCTATTACATGTACATGTTTACCTTCTTCTTCTTGTTCAAGCCAACTGACAAGGAACACAATACCAAGACAGAACTGTGTATCTGAATTTTGTCAGAGTATTTGACATAGTTCTACTTGATGCTTGATTAAAAATCTGCATTATATGAAAATAAGAAAGACTAAGATAGGCTGAGATCCCAAAACGTAGTTGTTAATGGAAATTCATCAATTTGTGGGGACATATCCCAAGGGATTTGTACTTTGCCAAGTGCTATTCAATAATTTTATCAAAAATGTGGACAATATAAAATCTTGTCTGTCTGAGTTTGCAGGTGACACAACGATGAACAGGACAGTAAATAACAGGAGAGGTTACCATTACAGTGATCGGGATTGTTCAGTTAAATGGTTACTCTCCAACCAAGCATGTTTTCAAACAGCTGAAGATAAGGTAATTCATCTGGGGACAAGGAATGAATGTTCGAGATAAAGGATGGGAAAGCTATTTTGGAAAACAGTCATTTAGAAGGTATACTGGAGTCATAGTATATGAGTGTCTTAATATGCTAATCCAACTTTTGGATGCACAAAAAGGGGACTGTAGCGTAAGAATATGCCACTGCAGACACAGCTAGTCAGACTATTACTACACTACTATGACCATCCCTGTTGACTGCATTTAAAGAGGACGTTAGAAAAAACAACATGTGATAGCTGAAAAACAACCCTTATGAACAGAGCCTTTAGGGACTCAATTTATTCAGCTAATCAAAGTGGAGGTTAAAAGGTGATTTGATTCCCATATAGAGATACTTACTTCTACTTTGAAATGAAATGTGGTCATGGGAAAAAAGAAAAAATTTCAGTCTTAGAGACAAAAGCATAACAAGTTATGCACATTCAACCTTGAAACAGAGTCAGTAAATGTAATTAACAATTTATCAGGAAAGGCAATAGACATGCTGTGTCTCTGAGTCTGTAAAATGAGATTAGATATCTTTCTGGAAAACATGCTTTGACTCAGCATCTGAGAAAATTATATACATTATAGACCAAGTGATCATAATGGTCTGCACATAAAGACTATAAATTTATTTGTCAAATGAGAAGCACTGGCAAAGAAAAACAAGGGGTAACCTGCCAGAATTTAATCCTGTCATGGCATTTTGAAATGGCATGTTTTGCTCCCTTGTACTGGGTAAATGTTTGAAATGATGTGGCAAATCTTCTCCAGCAGGCTGAAGAGTACCTGGGTTTAGTATGACAAGGAAAATAACCTGCTTACTTCATTGGAGAATGGAGGAATGTTATCAGTACCAAGAGCATCCTAGGATGGATGACATGTTGAAAGAAAATGGGGTTTGGGTGACTGAAGAGGGTTGGTGAAGAGATGACTTCACAGGTGGGTACTTCTGCATGAAAATGACCCTAGAACTCTCTGGAGGAGACTCCCGTAAATGATGCAATCTGACATGAGTGGCTCAATGAGCTCTTCCTGGGTATTGTTTGGCTGGCCATGTCAGTACCATTTCAGTGTAAATTAGCACAGAGAGCCTTTGAAATAAATCAGTATACATATACTAGCCATACAAGTAGATAAATGCATGGAAACAGGTTGAAAATCAAGCAATTAAAAACTTCGAGAGCTAAAAGCAATTTTATTCAAAATTGAATGAAACTAGTAAGTCAAATTAAATAAAATACTAAAGGATATGGTGTGGTACAAGATAAAAGGCTATTATATAAACTATTTTAAAAATGAATTAAGGTAAAAACACTCATAAAACTAATTACAGCTGAGGAGTAGTTAAAGCATATTACTTTGACCCTGTTGGGTTTTTTTTCCCATCGCATGGTCATATTAATTGGCATGAATCTTCTTAAGAAATAAACACAAACATTTACAAAAGGTAGCTTGCAAGTGTGGTTAGTGGCTTTTAGTAGTCATTTGGTAAAAGCCTGAACAACCCTGTGAGAACTTCAGCAAGCAGAACAGCTTGTCAAAACAAAACCTTAAGCAGATGGTTCTAAATCACTGGAACTCTACTGCATATGCTGAATGCTTGAGCAATTCTATGAATAACAGAAAGCTGTCCACAAACACAGAGGAAAATAACAGGTGTGTGAAGCTGGTGTTACCTGATCTCCACCACATGGAATCCTATCACTCTCAAAAGTGCCGTCTCTTGCCTGCTTGAGAAAGGGACTAAAAAAGTCTCTGTTGATGAAGTTGTTCATAAGAAACATGTCCGTTTTTAAATACTGTACCTCAGTCCTTTGCTGTGAAAAAGGGGAACTTACACTGGCATAGACAGAAGGCAACTACAGCAACAGTTCCAAAGGGCGTTTCAAAATCTCTTAATCTCCAATTTACATGTCAACATGAAATGCATATGTACTTTCTGTTACTTTACTAAATGCATTTCACTTTCACCAAATAGAGCAAGTCTTAGTCACAGAGATTCTTGTTCATGAATCTCTGTTTTTCATGGGCCTGTAGGGTCTTACTCCAATGTAATGTTCTGAGGAAGCAATTGTCTTCTTGTTCAACCTTTATTTAGCATCTCACCCTCTAGGGTCTTGGTCATCTCAGAGAAAGAGAACTGCATTTGGTCCCTATTTCCAGTACTGTTCCTTTGTTTTACAGCAAACTATTTAGTATAAAAAATATAGCAGAACTCCTTATTTCTGTGGTAAGTGCTACAGCCTTTGGCTTCCAGAGCTCTAGTTTCTGAGGGGAGTTTGTCTCTCTGAGAAATAAGGGCCCCTCAGCAATAAGAAGATTCATTTCTGGTAGGTACTATAATATGGTAAACTGAAGCAGAAAATAGAGTCTTTGGCTGCTGATCTTTCATTCTCTACATAAATAAGGATCAGTCATACTTGAAGACCTTCAAGCATGATTTTTTCTTTTTCCCCCACAATGTGAATTGATTGTATCTGTAACTCCCGGTATTTGGTATTGGTGGAAACTGCAGGCATCCTTCCACTGCATTACTGACTTCTGTGTAGCATGGTGGAAGTATTGGTGTTCCCAGAAACTGTTCTGGTTTGAATTATAAACTTAAAACTGCTTACAGTGATTTTCCAAAAAATATATCGCAGAATGCAGATACTCATCTGCGTGAGGGTATATGTATGATATTATTGTATTATCTGTAATGATACCATATCATTATATGATACTATAATGTTACTATATGATGCTGTAATGATACTATACTATCTGCATGACACTATATGTATTATCTGTAAAGTGTAAGAATATGACAAAACTTATGTTTTCTATATATTCCAAGGATACATATAAAATGAGATATTCTGTGGTATTTTTAGCTTATATATATAATCTTACTTCTGTTTAAAGTAAAGGGTGAGCCTATGCAAAGTGAGAAGAAATAAAATTATTTTGGCTATGCTTGCCTGAGATTTTTACTGCGATACCCTTCCAAGTAATTTTGGTATCTGTCTCTGATCCTAGAAATTGGCATTGACTAACACCTTCAGAGTCCAGAGTCCAAAGGTGTCTTTTATTTGGATTTCAGAAGTCCAAGCCAAACATTAAGAACAAAGTGCGTTTTTAGCATACCAGGTGATTTAACATCACCGACTAGGACGTCATCAGAGAGCTGCAAATTAGACTCTTCTGAGTAGTGGTGTTTAGGTTTTGGGTATTTTTCTGTGATATAATATAATATGTTGTGATGCTGAACCCTTCATTTGGGTCATCAGGGGCTTTCAAAGATTTTGGGTCTCCAAATAAAACATGAAGATCGTATTTTTTCCATAAGAATTTTTTTTTTAATGTAATCTGGCAAAAGTCTGCTGAAACTAACAGAGTTTTCCTTTGTAGTTCCCGTGATAGTAATTGCATTTTCCATTCTTTTTGATTGTATCAATAGAAAGCTTTTTTTTTTTAACCTAAAAGGGGAGCTACTGTATTTTCTGGTGCTTGAGAATTTGGATATATGTTCTGAATATAACTGAAATGTTACTTTATTATTTTGAGTGTAATAGCTTCAGAGCACAAGAACAGATATAGTGTAAGCTTCTGTTGGAAGTGAAAGCTTCAAACAGTATCATTAGCTTTCCAGAAGCTTTAGCCCAGGATTTGCATAATGTTATGGTACCAAGAATAAGGCACAGGGAAGATTGTCAGTTATTTGGATACTAGTATGCTAGTGTCTGCCACTTTTTCCCTCTCTTATTTTGTAGAGGAAAATCCAAGGAAAGGGACAATTACGTTTTCTTCTTGAGATTAAGACAGTTAAATATAGATGCCTTTGTATACTTGTCTAAAGAACAACTGTGTAGCTAAGCCCCCGTTATAATCAATGGAGATTTGATCTCCATTTAATCAAGGGCCAACAAGGTTGGTCTCAACTTGAATGCCCTAGGGCATTCAAAGATCTCCATGTGTGGGCAGCTGAATTGAGCTCCTAGTGACTGTCCATCTGACTCATTCTCCAGGTCCCACTGGTTTTATTGATCTATGACCACGCCCAGCTCTTCACTTGTAGGCCAGCTTACCTCCCTCCTCAGTAGATTTCTAAGCCTCCCTTCCTCTGGCCTTTCTCATAGTTTATATACATAGTTTTTAGTTCCTCTGCTTGTTTAAATGGCCACAGGTTCATTGGCATTGTCCAGGTGCTTTGATGAGAATCTTGGTCATGTAATTCTGTATCTCACTAAGCTCATGAAAGGAAATTCCTGTCTGTCACTTTTAAATCCAAGAAGACACGATCTTACATTACATTCTATGTACATATTCTTACACCGAGTTCTGCATCAAACTCTCTGAATGACTTCCAACAAGTATTAAGCAAAGTGACTAACATCTCAGTTGCGCCTTATTTCTCGTCTTTTGCTCCCTATGTGCAGTGTGCAGTTTTTGTTTCAGTGAACATTGGTTCCTATGGGTTTTTCTCCTTTTTTTTTTAATGAAAACACTGTTAGGAATTATATTGCAAATGACTGTCAAAAGAACATACTTGGCAATTGCAGCAGAAAATAATCAGGTTTGATACTGTCATTAATTTCTGGAGAAAGTTCATTCTGTAGTCCCAGAAAGCATCTCTCTAGCAGAGATGAGATTTTTCTAATGGTAGAAAATTCACTGTGCCAGTGGGATGAAATTGTTGGCCACCATTTCCAACCCAAAAGTTAATCATTTTTTTTTGATATTTTTGGCCCAGAAGAATAAAACAATTTGAAGCAGGAATTGGAACTTGACTCATTATTCTAGAAAACAGGAAGAAAAGAGAGGAGAGGACAAGTGAGTGTGCAGCACTCATTGAGAGTGTCAAGGGAATTGATCTATGACTCCACAGTGGATGTGACTGCAGGCATTCTGCAGGTATTCTTGTCTAACTTCATTCATAATAGAGGCCACATAACGTTCTTGTTGCCCTCTAGTGAGTTTGGTAACTGTTCCTTAACTAAAATGTATTTTCTAAAGCCTTTGGCAGGAGGTTGAGGCACCTGATTCATCTTTCAGTGAATCAGATTCTATTTGCTTTACTAAGGCCCATTTTTGTTCTGTAGGTGTCTCTGCTTTTCCTCTAATAACTATTCAGCTGCTTGAAGCTGAATTTGTCTGGAGGGAGAAACTTTCAAAGTTATTAACATAAAAATTGGCCTCTGGGTAGAGGAAGGAGGCACTGCTAATGATTCTAGTAAAGGAAAGGCTGCAACATAAACTCATCCCTTAGCTGGCAGTGAGGGAGGGCAAGGGAGAGGTCACATCCACCAAACTACAGTGGCCTAGGCTGGACTGTAGTCCTTTACAACTAACTTTGTCCACCTCTGCAATTGCCTCAGAAGATAACTATTTAGAATGGATATGAATCAAATGGAGATGCTTAATCTTTCTTGTAGACTTCGTAAGGAAACACTTAAATGCATTGACTTGTCTTGTGCAAGCCCTGACTGTTAAAGGAAGACAGAGGCACATAAATTAGGTGGACTAAGTGTCCCTCTGAAGGTCTCTCAGGGGACTTGCTTCTTTCTGTTAGCAGTATAAGGACTGTAGGAATTTACACTGGCTGCTTTCCCCCCGCTCCCTGCTTCATGATCTTATATTTTCAATGAAGTAAGGTCTAAACTGGGCACATAAATTAGGTGCATTAAATTTCACCATGAGGAATCCATTCAGGAGAGGGATGTTATGAAAGCTGCAGAACAGAAATTTCAGTCAAGCCTTAATTTTTTAGATACCAAATATATCAACCTCTAGTAAACAGGAAATCTGGATTCCTTACCAGTAACTTCAGTTTAAGTGTTCCTAATTATCTTCTTTTTAGATCAGGATAATGACAAAGACTTTTGGGGTTATGTGAGGAGTGTTATACAAAAGCATTTCTTTTGTTTCTGTACCTTTCCTGACTTAATTACAATACTAATTCATTAGTCAATATTTGTTCAGTGTTTTGAAAATGTGGCTGTATATATTGGAAAAAAGCAGCAATCGTTTGCACTTGTCTGCAATTCTATGTGAATGAAAACTATGCTACTGTAAATTTATGATAAATTTTCCACTTACTGTGGAATTTAGTTATCCAGAATGCTAGGGCTATAAAATACCTTCTTCTGGATATCATGAAGATTATGCCAGATAGTCAGAAAAGACTGAAATTACATATGCTGAAAAGCAAGTTCTATTTATTTTTTGGATATGAATATTCAGATTTGGATGGAACCAGCTACGTACATGGCAGCAGAGTTGTGCCTAGGGGCTAAGGCCAGACTTGTCTACCTAAGTTTCAGCCAATACCACCTGGTGAAGTCTGGGAGCTCTATGGGTAGGTTCTGTCAGTCAGATATGTGCTTGATTTGCCTGCTAAGGAATAAGAAATAGTTACTACTTGGAGAAGAGTGGTAGGCAAGCTTTGCTAAAAACAATCCTTAAATTTGACAGTCTTTCAAATTGGGTTTTCATCATGTACCAAAAGCTTCCTTTTGGGGGCAGAGGGAATTAATTGTGGTAAATTGATTCCAGCACTGTTTGAAGTTTTACATTATCGGATGGGATTTGTCGTTTTCAGAAGCTAGTTGGAGTGGGCTGACTTCCAGCAGGTCGCATGCTCTTTTCGTTCACAAAATCAGATACTGGCAGTAACATACACCCTGTTCTGGTGCTGACAGCAAAATCAGTAAATGAAGCAAATGCAACCCTTCCTGTGCAGTATTTTTTCAGCTTGTTCTCTGACTCCCAATGCAGTTTCAGCATTTTTTATAATGTGAATGTATGGACTTAGATCAATGAAAGGACCCACAGGATCTTCCAGGCTCAGCACAAGAGTGAATGGGGGTCGCAGACACTTAGGTAAAGAATCTTAAGACATCTTTAGGGTGCAGTGCAGCACTTACTCTCATTTTTTCCCCCCTTCCTTTTCAAAAAAATGGGTTCTCCTACTAGCTTACAGAGACATGTTCACCTTAGCTTTTTGCCTTGATATCTCTTTATACATGCCATGCAATGCCTAGACCAAAGTAAACAGGAGAGGTTGCGAGTGTGTCTGCATTGGAAAAGGTGTGCTCTCGAGAGTAAAGGAACTTAAACTTATGCTTTTGAAGAAAGAAAACTCTAGTCACCCATACTTTGGCTGGGAATCTTAGTCATTGAAACACTGAACTGGTGAAGGTCCTGCTCTGGTACCCTCTCACAGAAAGCAGTGGGAACTTCTATATTTGTTCGGCAGGCATTTGTTTGGGCCCACTGATAGGTTTAAACCCTCAAGAAGACAGAGGGAAAGATGAGATATCTGGAGTTTTTGACAACTCTTATACACAAGGATCTTAGTGCTCCATATGAGAAACTTCTGGCCTTTCCCAGAGCAGAACTGAAAACACTCAATTAAAATGAATGTAAAATCTGGGGTATCTCTGCATCTTAGCTAATTCCAACAACAGCTGAGCAGACATTTGGAAATTGTAATTTTTGGACTTAGTCTCCCAAAGCGAGATCTAAGTGGGACTTTGGTGCACAGGCAGGACATAAATCTTTTTTTTTTTTGTGGATCTGGTCTTTCTTGCTAGGAGATTGGACTAATATTACCATACCCTATCCAACATTAATCAGGTGGTAACAGTTTTCAGTCATTAATGATCTGTGAGGGATGAAAGGCTGTTTGATATTTCCTGTTATTTGTTTTTGCCTTTTTCCAAAGATCTGTCCTATGCTTATCAACGTGGCACCTGAGCATTATCTCCAAATATTTCGAACCATGCACTCCCACCAGATTTTTATGTTTTGAAACTGCTCTGCACATTGACTTGCATGTTGTTCATGGACAAAGGCATGGCTGTTTGAGATGACAAATGAACACATTGATTTCTTATGATCTAAAATGGATTGAAGCTCCCAGTTCTCTAAGCTGGATTTTGCCAGCTAGCACATTGCATGGCAGAGTGCTGAAAATGGTTTCTTGTCTATGCCAGCTGCAAAAGAAATGCTCAAGAGCTGGGCAAGTTATTTCTTTGGGTAACACTTTTCCTCAAAGAGTATGAGTTCTGAGTAACAGATCTGTGTTTCAGGACCAAATTCTACCTTTGAAATGAGAATTCAGGTAGATTAGGCAAGTGGGTATTTGGCTGAATTATTAAGATCCTTATTCTTGTTTCTGAAACGGTGTATGGTAGGGCAAAGATTCACTAAATTTAACACTCAACAAAATGTTGGCTTTGAATACTAGAATTGAAGACTGACTGGTCTGTCCCTGAGAATGCCATGGCCTTTGCTGAAACCGGGTGGAAGAGCTGACTGGCACCTTGGTGGGCATTCGATTGTCATTTCCTACAGAGCACAAATGAAGTAGTAACAGCAAAAGTGAATCACTACTTGCAAAGAGTTACTCACTTTTGTGGATTGCTCAGTAAGTGTGGGTGTTTAGATCTTAAACTTCAGATGAAGAAGGCAAGCAAGCAAGAACACAGGAGCCATGGGAACAGCTGGGAGTAAATCTAAACATATACTTTAAAAAGCTGCAGGTGGGCTTCATGAGCAGGTGTAAAAATTATTACTGTGAGCCCAAAATGTCTGTTCTGAGTAAACAGTGAATGTTTTGGTCTTATTCTGTGTGTATGAAGGGGAAATAATGATTCAGATATAATAATCTATATTTAAGCAGGTGGAAAAATCTATTCCTAAAATTAAAAACAGAGAAAGATCCAAACATACAATACAGATCATAGGTCTGTAACTTAACCAAGACTTAGGATTTAAAGGAGACTTAGGAGTTAGATAGGAAACATACCCATCAAGTTTCCAAATAATAAACAGGCAGCCTTGTTTTTAACTGTGAAAGCCCCTTTATATTAACGTTTTTGCTGTCCTACCCATTTGACTTACTCTATTTTTGAATTTCTAGTCCTTTCGGTTTTTTTGTTTTTGTTTTGTTACTAATCTCTAGAGTAAAAGGTGTCAGTTATCCTATCAGCTATACATAAGTTGTTGAAATAATTGGGACCTCTGCAGCAGGTATTGTGACTGATCCCAGGTGCTCTTTTCCCCTTTTCTTTTTTGGGAGATATGATATGTAATATGTGCACAAATATGAACTTTCTGGAACTAATAAAGGGAAAAGTACCTTAGGTTAGTAAACAATAAAAATATTTCTCTAACTCTCTTCTGCATATGTGATGCACTTTCAGGTAACTTAAGTTTCTCCATCATAAATCAAAATGTCTTGGAATGACTTCTAATAGGGGCTCATTGGCCTATGAAATGAATTTGGCGGTTTCAGTTACCAGGTGACAGGTGTCTACACCACGCACAAACAAAAACCCCTGCACAGCTGGCACTAGCGTCCACCTTTGGCCACACTCCTAACGCGGAGGCCAAGCACTGAATCACATGTGGGCAATGAACTATCCCGATGGCTTATGCAGTTCAGGTTTCAGGCTCATTACCAGGAAAACTTTCACTGCCACTGTTTGCACATTTAATCTTTCCTTCAATAGAAAGGCCACTCCAGAAAACAGAATGTATTCTTCAAGGCCATGCAGCATAATCTGCAAGAGGCAGCCTCCATAGGAAATGGGAATCTCTTAAGTGGAATTTCAGTAGCTGAATGTTTCCTTGAAAAAAAAGGGAAGGAAGAACAACATAAGAAGACCAGACTTTGCTTGTATACAATGCAAGATTTATACTGACTTGGGAAGTAAATTCTTTTCTTCTGGGAAAAAAAAAAAAGTTGCAATTTAGAAAGATTGTTTTCTGCACTGCGAGAATATGTATTCCAGGACCCCGAGCTACTTTTTCTCTGTGTGCAAGACAAACAATTTTGAGCCTCACCAACAATATTATTAAAACATCAAGCTCTTATATGCCTAGAATCTTTTAAATGACTTTTATGGTCTCTTCTCTCCTCTGGAATCAATGTACATAACAAATGTGATGTTTGCTTTAGATGTTAAGAAACTTGCGACTTCTTTTCTACACTCCACAGCTCCACACATACTGACATCTATATCAGAAGTCTTAGTATTAGGCAGTGCAAATTTCATCTAATCTCTCTAGGGTATTAAAACTAAGGGCATGATTGTCACTGAAATAGCAAACAACAGGCAAGTCATCAGTTGCAGAATTTGTCAGAAGAAGAGCAAACAGGGAAAATCCCAGATTCATCTTTTTTTAGGATTCCCAGGACTAAGGAATGCAAATATAACCATTTAGTGAAAGAACACCCTAACACTATCCCAATTTGCAAAAAAAATTATCATTAAAAGGGGAAACTAAATACAGTATAATTACAAGACCCCAGACACTGATACATATACACTGATATGCCTTTACCAGACATCCCCAATGGATGATTAAGACAAATTATTCACTGTAACAGTAGCCTTTGATGACAGTATTTTGTGTCTCTCTAATGACTGTGCTTGCCTTACCATCTGAAACAACTCCTTTTCCTTAGCCCTACTTCCTCCCTTATTACACATTCTCATAATTTTGGAAGCTGTGCAATACTTACTCTTTTAAAAGCAAAAAAAACCCATAAAAACAACAACAGCAAAACATCCAACAACAAAAGACATCCAGAAGCTGCTGACCAGCAGATTATTCATCTTGGTTGTGTAAATCCAAGCTTCAAGTCCCTCTTCTGCCTATTTGCAGTCAAAGATTTAAATCCCATAAGGCAGGAGAATGACTAAGCTATCAGTCTATTGTCTATTCAATGTAGGATACATGATTAAATATTAATTTCACCATAATATTAGATTCTCTCTTCCTCTGCACATTCTCTGAATCCACATGTATCTGAGCAAATTAAACTGAAGGGAACTGAATTTTGGCACCATCTATCCAATAATAGTTGTTTTCTATTCCCAAAGGAAATATTGTTAGATAACCATGACTTTAATAATGCTCTATCTGTTCCTGAAAAGTATATGACTCAACAGTACATGCTCTCTCCATTGCTTTATGTTTTTGCATCGTTTGGCTATTTTTCCAACAGATCTGTATTTCATAAGACAGAAAGTACGTCCTTATTACAGAAATTAATGAATGAATTTCTATTGCCAGTGTTTGAGGCCCCCAAAAATGGCCTTATAGTGTCTCTTGCCATTTTCTCACATAAATGTGAGAAAATCCAGCTTTATAATGATGTCTGGATATTTTAAACACTGTTAGCAAACAGGATGCAAGTCCTGTCTGGTGCATAGGAGCCCATGAAATTCCATAGGGCTCTAAAACATTGAGGGTATCCACCCATGTAGAAAGCCTGCCAAAACCAAACCCTGAGTGTACACTCATTTTCTCCGTTCTCTGTTGCTGTGATACAAGTTGCATGTCCAGTCAGTGGTGAAATGTGGGCTGGGACAGGTGAAGATTTTTCAAGTCTTATCAATAGATAGACAGATGGTAATGAAAAGCAGATTATCTGTACAATAGATGCTCCTAATACAACCATGTGAGGTTTGGATCATTCATTAACTAATTAACTGTATTGTTTTCCACTTTATTTTTAAAAATACATATTAAATTAGTGTCTATTTATATTTTCTTTTTAGAAAATCTGTAATCTAAAAAGCTTTGGTTAATAAAGCTGTGACAGTAAAGTTGACAAACTTATTGGCTTCCTTTTTTAGATTCTTTAAACTAAGAGATGGTTAAGTTGCAGAAAAAGTATGGCTGCATTATATCAGGATTATCTTGCAACCTACACCATGAAAAAGGCAGAAAGTAGTTAAAGCATTTATGAACAAGTCTTCCTTCTCTTGCAACTTTTCTGCCATGTACCTTTTTCTCATATCCAAACCTGTATTTTAAAACACTTTTCACTTTATAGCACTTTTCACTTCAGCACTCAGCCTAACATCCTGCATCAGCTGCCATTTTTCTCTGTTGCCCTTCTTCCAGCCAGGCAGCAGGTTTGTAGCAGAGCAACAACGCAGGTGCCACAGGTCAAGTGTTCCTGTGGAAGGATTCCTTGTGCTGTGCATGCACAAAGGGACTGCTCTTCTGGGAAGTGGCAGATTTCCTGTACCTGTGCAATAAGTTCAGTAATATTGCCAGGTTAGGGATGTGTCGAGCCCCTCTGTTGCTAAAACAAGCCCTACTTTTGCTAAAACTGGCTGTCCTAGGCACATGCTTCCCACAAGATGCTGCTATACAATTGCTGTTTTTTTTCTGTTAATTAGTGAGAATACATATGACACTGTGTCGTGGTTTAACCTGGCAGGCAGCTGAACACCACACAGCCATTTGCTCACTCCCTGCCCCTGCAGTGGGATGGGTGAGAGAATCGGGGGGGGGGAAGTAAGTTTTGTGGGTTGAGATGAAAACAGTTTAATAGGACAGAAAAGGAAGGAATAATAATAAAAATGATGATGATGATGATGATAAAAGAATATACAAAATAAGTGATGCACAATGCAATTTCTCACCACCCCCCGAACGACGCCAAGCTCGTTCCCAAGCAGCGGCCCTCCGGCCAGCTTTCCCCTAGTTTATATCCTGAGCATGACGTCACATGGTATGGAACATCCCATTGGCTAGTTTGGGTCTGCTGTCCTGGTTGTGCCCCCTTCCAGCTTCTTGTGCATCTCCAGCCTTCTCAGTCAGTAGAGCGTGAGAAGCTGAAAAGTCCCTGATTTATTGCAAACACTACTTAAAACAACTAAAACATCAGTGTGTTATCAACATTATTCTCATACTAAATCCAAAACACATCACTATACCAGCCACTAGAAAGAAAATTAACTCTATCCCAGCCAAAACCCGCACACTCTGGTTCAGTATTTATTGGAGACAATCTGTGCAGAGATCTAAAATCTTTTTTTTTCATCCCCTTTCCAAAAATGTTAGCTGAAGCAAGAAAATTTCATTTCAAACAATGACATGTCAGCCCATTAGTTACATTCAAATCTTGGTATCTTTGGCATTGTTATGAAGTCTTGACAAAAAAATACATGCAGGTATATTAAATTAACAATTATGTGTTCTTCTTTTTGTTGACAGGCTTATAAAACATCCCACCAAATTTTAGATATTTGAAATTGCCTTTGCCCCTTTTTCCAAATTTCATGTTTCAGTTGTGCCAAATAGTGATCGCTACTTCCTGGAACACGCCTACCATTCATATACTAAGCATGATGTTACATTATGGAATACCCCATTGGCCAGATAGGCTAGCTGTCCTGGCTGTGCTCCCTCCCAATGCTTGTTTTGTTTTTTTAAGCTGAATGTCCTTGACTAGCAAGGTACTTAGCAACAACTGAAAACATCAGTGTGTTATCAACATTCTTCTCATACTAAATCCAAAACACAGCACTAGGAAGAAATTTAACTCTATCCCAGCCGAAACCAGGACAGTATCCATCCCTTATTGTATACCATTTACGTCATGCTTAGGTTTCACATTTTCTAATACATTCCACCACCATCTTTCTTGTCTTTATATATATATTTATATATACACACAGATATCATTCCCTTAGTCTATGGGCCATCCCTCTAAATGTCCATTGAGTTCATTTAGTCCATGACTTTGGGCTCCATCTGTCATAACAGTCTTTCAGGGCCAGAGAGATGGTGTGTGGTGTTGGGCTGTTGCATCCTGAAGCCAGTTCTCATTTCAGTATTGCTGAGCTCGTCCGGTTCTATCATTGTTGCACTTTGCTCAGTTTCATCGGAGTTTATTCTTCATTAATCTGGCTGATTTTTACTGCTATACCATTGATAGCAATCACAGAAATAATGATATACAATATCATATAACAATTAACATCATACGATTCAGTTCATTGGCTATTTTCAGCCAAAATCAAATCCCCTTGAGGTACACACAGGACTTCCCCATCCTTTCACATTACCCACCAAGTGCACCCAGATCCCTGAGCAAAAGCAATCCCACGGATGGGTTTTCCCTTGCCAGAGGCAGGAGTAACCCAGACTGTCTTCCCCAGCATATTTCTTATGTGCACGACAGGGACTTTAGCCCCATCTACAGTACGCAAGGGTTTTGATTGGGCAGGGCCAGCTCGATTGCAAGATCCCTTGGTGTTGACTAACCAGGTGGCTTTTGCTAAATGTGTATCCCAATGCTTGAATGTCCCACCACCCATTGCTCTCAGTGTTGTCTTTAGCAGTCCATTGTATCGTTCGATTTTCCCAGAGGCTGGTGCATGGTAGGGGATGTGATAGACCCACTCAATGCCATGCTCGTTGGCCCAGGTGTCTATGAGGGTGTTTCGGAAATGAGTCCCGTTGTCTGACTCAATTCTTTCTGGGGTGCCATGTCGCCATAGGACTTGCTTTTCAAGGCCCAGGATGGTGTTCCGGGCAGTGGCATGGGGCACAGGGTATGTTTCTAGCCAGCCGGTGGTTGCTTCCACCATGGTGAGCATATAGCGCTTGCCGTGCCGGGTTTGTGGGAGTGTGATATAATCAATCTGCCAGGCCTCCCCATATTTATATTTCAACCATCATCCTCCATACCAAAGAGGCTTTAACTGCTTGGCTTGCTTGATTGCAGCGCATGTTTCACATTCATGGATAACCTGTGCAATAACGTCCATGGTCAAGTCCACCTCTCGATCATAAGCCCATCTGTATGTTGCATCTCTTCCTTGATGACCTGAGGTGTCATGGGCCCACCGAGCTATAAATAATTCACCCTTATGTTGCCAGTCCAGATCCACCTAAGCCACTTGGATCTTAGCAGCCTGGTCCACCTGCTGGTTGTTTTGATGTTCTTCAGTGGCCCGACTCTTGGGTATGTGAGCATCTACGTGATGTACTTTTACAGCCAGGTTCTCTACTTGGGCAGCAATATCTTGCCACAATGCGGCAGCCCAGATGGGTTTACCTCTGCACTGCCAGTTGTTCTGCTGGAACCACCCCCACTGCTGCAACCACCCCCCCAGGGCATTTGCCACCATCCATGAGTCAGTATAGAGATAGAGTACTGGCCATTTTTCTCATTCGGCAATGTCCAAGGCCAGCTGGATGGCTTTCACCTCTGCAAACTGGCTCGATTCACCTTCTCCTTCAGCAGTTTCTGCAACTTGGCATACAGGACTCCAAACAGCAGCTTTCCATCTCCGATGTTTTCCCACAAGGCAACAGGACCCATCAGTGAACAGGGCATATTGCTTCTCGTTTTCTGGTAGTTTAGTGGGACCTCTTCAGCACGTGTCACCTTCTCCTCTGGGGATATTCCAAAATCTTTGCCTTCTGGCCAGTCTGTGATCAATTACAAGATTCCCGGGTGACTGGGGTTTCCTATTCGGGCCCGTTGTGTGATCAGTGCGACCCACTTACTCCACGTAGCATCGGTTGCATGATGTGTAGAGGGGACCCTCCCTTTGAACATCCAGCCCAGCACTGGCAGTCGGGGTGCCAGGAGGAGCTGTGCTTCAGTACCAACCACTTCCGAAGCAGCTCGAATCCCTTCATATGCTGCCAATATCTCCTTCTCAGTTGGTGTGTAGCGGGCCTCGGATCCTCTGTATCCCCGACTCCAGAACCCTAAGGGTCGACCTCAAGTCTCCCCTGGTGCTTTCTGCCAGAGGCTCCAGGTAGGGCCATTCTCCCCGGCTGCAGTGTAGAGCACATTCTTCACATCTTGTCCTGCCCGGACTGGCCCAAGGGCTACTGCATGAACTATCTCCCGTTTAATTTGTTCAAAGGCTTGTCGTTGCTCAGGGCCCCATTTGAAATCGTTCTTCTTCCGGGTCACGTGATAGAGAGGGCTTACGATCAGGCTGTAATTTGGAATATGCATTCTCCAAAAACCCACAACGCCTAAGAAAGCTTGTGTTTCCTTTTTGCTAGTTGGTGGGGACATGGCTGTTATTTTGTTGATCACATCCATCGGGATCTGATGACGTCCATCTTGCCATTTTATTCCTAAAAACTGGATCTCCTGTGCAGGTCCCTTGACCTTACTTTGTTTTATGGCAAAACCGGCCTTCAGAAGGATTTGAATTATTCTCTCCCCTTTCTCAAAAACTTCTTCTGCTGTGTTGCCCCACACGATGATGTCATCAATGTATTGCAGGTATTCCGGAGCCTTACCCTGTTCCAGTGCGGTGTGGATCAGTCCATGGCAAATGGTAGGGCTGTGTTTCCAGCCCTGAGGCAGTCGGTTCCAGGTGTACTGGACGCCCCTCCAAGTGAAAGCAAACTGTCGCCTGCACTCTGCTGCCAAAGGGATTGAGAAGAACGCATTAGCGATGTCAATTGTGGCGTACCACTTGGCTGCCTTTGACTCCAGTTAGTATTGAAGTTCTAGCATGTCCGGCACGGCAGCACTCAGTGGCGGCGTGACTTCGTTCAGGCCACGATAGTCTACTGTTAGTCTCCACTCTCCATTGGACTTTCGCACTGGCCATATGGGACTGTTAAAGGGTGAGCGAGTCTTGCTGATCACTCGTTGGCTCTCCAGTCGACGAATCAGCTTATGGATGGGAATCAGGGAGTCTCGGTTGGTGTGATATCACCACTGTTGTGGTAGCGATTGGTACCTGCTGTTCTTCAACCCTCAGCAACCCCACAACAGAAGGGTCCTCTGAGAGACCGGGCAAGGTGGACAGCTGTTTAATTTCCTCCGTCTCCAGGGCAACTATACCAAAAGCCCACCGGTACCCTTTTGGGTCCTTGAAATACCCTCTCCTGAGGTAGTCTATGCCAAGTGCACAGAGCCTCTGGGCCAGTCACAATGGGGTGCTTCTGCCACTCATTCCTGGTTAGGCTCACTTTGGCCTCCAATACAGTTAACTCTTGGGATCCCCCTGTCACTCCAGAAATGCAGATGGGTTCTGCCCCTTTATAGTTTGATGGCATCAGGGTACACTGTGCACCAGTGTCTACTAGAGCCTTATACTCCTGTGGGTCTGATGTGCCAGGCCATCGAATCCACACAGTACAGTAAACCTGGTTGTCCCTTTCCTCCACCTGGCCGGAGGCAGGGCCCTTCTAGTTCTGGTCATAGTATCCATCTCTCACTTCTTGCAAACACGAGTCCAGAATTTCTTCATTACAATCCAAAGTAAGATCAGCCCTTCTACTTTGTCTGGAGAACTGTTCACTGGAAACTGGACCGTTGTGAGACAGGTTTTTGCTAAAAACTGGAGCAGCATTTTTCCCGGAAGAACCCCCTTGTGTCATTGTTTTTCCTTGCAACTCACGTTGCACTTTCCGTGCCTCTAGGATCAAGGTAGGTTTTCCATCCCACTGCCTAATGTCTTCTCCGTGGTCACGCAGGTAAAACCACAGGGTGCCCCATGGTGTGTACTTTCTATATCCTCTCTCTTGAGCAGAAAAGGTGACTCCTAATGGCTGAGATACTGGTCTGTACAGGTGGAGAATAGGACATATCCTCTTCGAGTTGCTGGACCTTCCGGGACAGTTTCTCCACAGTCGAGACAAGGGAGGAGGAGACAGTTTCTTCTTATTCTCGGCGTCTGCTAACTGTTAGTGCTTCTTCCTCTTTCCAGCACAGTATTGCCAATGAACGGGCATGCGATGCTGGTGCGCTCCGTACTAATTTCCACCACATGGGTCCCGTGCACTGGACTTCATCTGGATCTTTGGGTACTTGCTCATTGTCCAGGTCACTATAAACCACCTCCAGCATGCCTAATTCTCTCAGGTATTGGATACCTCTCTCCACAGTGGTCCATTTGCCAGGCGATATATAACATCTTCCTTGAAGGGATACCTTTCCTTCACACCTGACAGTAGTCGCCTCCAGAGGCTGAGGGCCTGTGGCCCTTTTCCAACAGCTTTGTCAATGCCCCCTTCCCTAGCAAGGGATCCCAGCTGTTTGGCTTCCTTCCCTTCTGATTCCAGGCTACTGGCCCATTATCGCAGCATCGGAGCAGCCACGTAACAATATGCTCGCCTGGACGATGGCTGAAATCTTTCCGCATATCTCGCAGCTCACTCAGGGATAGGGATCGGGTGGTTTCCATCTCGTTTATGAGTTCTTCCTCTTCCTCTTCCTCTCCTCGTGATGGCCCTGCTTTTCCATCATCGCTTTCTAAACGACTTGACTTCCGCTTACAAGATTTCTTCTTCTGTACAGGGGCAACAGATACCAGCAGATACCAGTCCTCTGGTTCAGCTGTAGTGCCTGTTGCGGAGGTTGGAGTAGCCGCAGTGCTCGTTGCGGGGGTTGGAGTAGCTGCAGTGCTTGTCGTGGGGGTTGGAGTAGCTGCAGTGCCTGTCGTTTTGCCATCAGATCCGGAGAACTTCTCTCCCCCTTGAGGGTTCTGAGTAGTGTTGAACAGGGTTCTGTAGGCATGGACCAGGCCCCAGCACGTTGCAGTAATCTGGGTCTCTCTGGAATTGCCAGGGTGACAGCATACATTTTCTAAATATTTTATTAGTTTTTCAGGATTCTGCACTTGTTCAGGGGTAAAGCTCCAAAACACTGGAGGTGACCATTGTCCTAGGAACTTGCCCATACTATCCCACACACCCTGCCACTCATAACTATCCAGTCTCGGGGCAGATCTCTGGATGACATTCTAAAATATTTGTTTAACCTTAAACAAGGCCTGAAAACGCATTCAGGAAACACAGCAATAGGAACACGCTGGCTTGAACATCCCAAGGATATTCAAAATCCTCAAGAGCTATTGTAATCAGCCTGGAAGAGAAGGAGAAGGTGAAGGAAGCTGTCTCCCCCTGTGAATTGGCTCTCCAAGGAGAACGGGTAAAAAGTGTAATAACCAATAGTTTCCAAAAGATAGCTCCCGAAGAACAGGAATGACAGCAGTGTTGAGTACAGTCTCCTGACCAATAATTTTATCATAATATAAACCAGTGTCACACAGTATAGCAAAGCAATGACCTTAGTCCATTTCCCAGAGATGATAAACCCCACATAAAAACTGATAATCAGCAGTATATACAGCCAGTAAGGTGCTACATACCAAAACTCCAGGAACAGATCCAACAACTCTGAGAGCAAATAAACCAACATTGTGGCCAGCGACTACTAAACTGATATAATGAATGCTTATAACAAATCTGTTTTAACCCGTTTGGGTCAGATGTGTCATTATCTCAACCCTTCGTGCCCCACGTTGGGCGCCAAAAAAGGACTGTCATGGTTTAACCTGGCAGGCAGCTAAATACCACACAGCCACTCGCTCACTCCTTCCTGCTCCCCACAGTGGGATGGGGAGAGAATCAGAAGGGTAAGAGTGAGAAAAACTCGTGGGTTGAGATAAAGACAGTTTAATAGAACAGAAAAGAGAAAAACAATAATAGTAATAATAATAATAATGATAATGATAGAATATACAAAATGAGTGATGCATAATGCAATTGCTCACCACCTGCGCTAACTGATAACCAAGTAGCGATCGCTACTTCCTGGAACATGCCTACCATTCATATACTGAGCATGACGTCACATGGTATGGAATACCCCATTGGCCAGCTAGGTTATCTGTCCTGGCTGTGCTCCCTCCCAATGCTTGTTTTGTTTTGTTTTGTTTTGTTTTGTTTTGATTTGTTTTGTTTTGTTTTGTTTTTAAGCTGAATGTCCTTGACTAGCAGGGCACTTAGCAACAACTGAAAACATCGGTGTGTTATCAACATTCTTCTCATACTGAATCCAAACCACAGCACTAGAAAGAAATTTAACCCTATCCCAGCCAAAACCAGGACAATTTCCTAGGTAGCTCTGTGAGAGAAGGGGTTAAGGTAGTAGAGGGATTGATAGTAGTTAAAGGATTAGTCTGATACTTTGTTGTGTAAATTAACTGAGGCGCCTCACAAGGACAGTTCCTGATAAGAACTAAGAACTTGCCTTAAGAAACCAGCTAAAACTGACCCTGTGGTTCGGCCAAAAGTAAGAGGACAACTGAGCCTGCGCAAGAACAAAAGGTTACTAGCGGTGACGAAGAGGAACTATCAGCCTTCATCCCCACGACCCCCGACGACCACCACTAGGAGGCAATGCGCAAGTGCCGATGGGAGGGGTCTATGGAAATGACTTCTTGGAACTCATTTTAATACAAAGCAGGGACAGGTCATGCATATGTATAGGCGTATTATGAAACTCTATGAATATGTAATGTTTTACTGTATATATTTATGGTAAGTGCCGCGTTGTGGCGCACACGACTTTGGTGGGACTACCTCCCATGCTGCCCAGCGCTGAATAAACATACCTACTTTACAGTCTTATAGATTGTGGAGTCCGCTTTCCCCAAGTCACTGTTGTCAAAGAAAATAGTCATTTCTCCCAGACGTTTATGAATTTAGCTTGAGGCAAGATACAGTGAAATGATAGTGCCAGCAACTGGAGGAGGCAAAGTAGAGATATTAATATACATAGCTAATTAACACCTCATTTAGATCAATTATAGGCCTGAACTGTGGCCTTAAGTCAATTCAATGATTTCCCTTAACTTCACAGAGCACCAAATAAAGCCCTATGTGACAGGTTCAGGTAGCTCTTAAAAATATATCAATAAAAAGGAATATGAATGGTATTATACATTTTTTCTGACCTTCTGCATAGGCATTTCTATTTAAAAGAAGGATAATATCTAGTAATATCATCCTCAGGTCTGACATATTTAACTATTAAACTGCTACATGTTCTTCCCTAATATAGCAGTTCATGCCACAATTGTCCTTTTTCAAGTTTAAGGCACATCACATTTCCCTTTTGTACTGAACAGTCCAAATGGCATGGCTTAATGCGTCTGGAACGATCTCCCGGAAACTGCTCTTCTTGGCCATTTTCTACAGATGATGCTCAGTTTTTCATGTGCTTGAAAAGAGGCATTTAAGAAGAAACAAGAAGAAACTTTTTTCTTAAAGTTCACTGAAATATAAACCAGTGAGTACCTCTGTCTAATGCAGAATTCCAGAAATATCTCTGGAAAAGACTGAGCTGGATGCAGCTTCTGGAAGAGGTGCAGGGTAATATGAGCAATGATAAGCTGAGCAATGATAAGCAGACTATGACATGATCTTTCTCAGTTTTCTGTCTGTCTGTTCCTCTACTAGAAGAAATCTCTTTTATAGCTGAGGCAGCTGGGGCAGAGAAAGTAATGTGCAGCATCCTAGTGCAGAGCCTGGGATGTGAGTGCCAGGAATAAGACAGGTTTATTCTGGTCTATCAACTGGGAAAAGCCATGTATGTCTTGATAAAACTTCTGGGGAAGGCAAGATGCTAATCTTGCTGTCGAAGAGAAGAAAAGCCTTCTCCTAGCCTTTGCAGCTTCTATTTTCTTGTACAGACCTTGTACATGATGTGCTGCTGCCCACCCATTTACTTGTTGGAAGAAGTCAGATGGCCACCAGTTTTACAGTGAGAGGAGAGTAGCTCTTGCTGCTGCTGAATAACCTCTAATGCTGGTCTGTGTCAAAGCAGCATATCCGAGTCCTTTGAGATTAGCTTCGGTTGTTGGATGTGACCATGTTATAGACAATCTAATGACAAGGGGAATAGTGCAGAAAACAAAGGATCTGTGATTTTTTAAATGGATTTACAGAGCTAAACACAGACAATATTTTCTAGATAAACATCAACACATGTATACTTCTAAACAGGTGTGCCTGTACTCAACCAATCATGCACATAGAGGTCAAAAATATTCAATGAAATTTTTAGACATGCTGTCACTCTGTCAGGTTTTCCACTCACCAAATAAAGTTGTTTCTCTCCGTGGGAGCTGCCACTTTAATGATGTTATGCAGCAGACGTTTGCTTTGATGATGAAAAGAGGAATGAAAGGCTCAACTTCACCATTAGGAAGGAGGGAGAATCAGAAAACATTTTCATAAGGTAAAATCTGTAATTTTAAAATGTTTTTGGTTAATTGAACAGCTTATTTTTTGTTAAGGAACTTACCTTTCAGCAATGAACTTTCTGACTGCTAATGCTTTCCAGAGCTAAGACAGTCCTTTCCAAGGTACTTGAATTAGCATTTGCTTTCTCCATTTTTAAAGAAATAATATCATTTTCTGGGTTAATCCCGTACCTACAATATCGCCTTAGTGTAGTGGGATTGAACATTATCCCTGCTAATGCTGTAGGTGTTCTTTTTTTCCCTGCTGGCCCTAGTAAAGGGCTTCTCTTCACAACTGTCTCACTTTCTGGGTTATACATCACCCAGTACAGCCATAGGCAGAAGTGCGGAAACGAGACGTCCCTGAAGGCCAAGAGCAAACAGCAGGAGACAAGGCAGAGACAGTACACCCTGCTGTGGGATTCCTGAGCTCAGTGGTACATATTCGGACACAAAATGTGGTCACTCAGGAGATGTAGTGCAGGCTCCCTTTCCCAGTTTACCGTGGTGCCTTTGAGCAGGATGGAAATGTACTTCACCTTTCCATTATTTTTTAAGCCCTTGTTGTCTCTGAGTCTTCGGCTACTGTGAAATTATTTTAAAATAGCAAATGTCAGTTGCTTTGGAAATCTCTGTGAGCATTAGGTGTGAGACTATTTTACTCTGACACTTGAATCCATTGGATATGCTCAGTCACGAGAACCAGTCTGCTGGAATAATGAATTCATGCATAACAAACTGCCTAACTGAGCTTACAAAGAACAATCTCTTCCTTAAGACTGTGCTAAAAATTATATTCAATCTTTGTTTTGTGCTATTACAGAGCAAGACTACATGTATGATTTATATAGTTTGATATCTAGCTTATTAGAAATTTATTAGCACTGAGGAATACATTTCAACATCTACCTAGATTTTCACTTAATTTTAATTTAGAGTCTGATCAAAGACTATAGGCCAGAACTCTTCATCCTTTGAGCAGTATTATCCCTTGACATGGAAAATCTCTGCAAGATTCAACATGTAGACCTTCCTGCCTATTCTTCTGGACTTTTTTGGTTTTCTCCCTCCCTTTCCCCTCCCAGCTCCACTGAAGAAGCAAGTGGTTTGGTCCTTAAATTTCTGGTCACAAAGGGCTGCCTGAGGCACACCACAAGCTATACAGGGAGCTGAGCCTATTCCCTCTGTAATTCTCCTCCTGTAAGCACAGCTCTGCAGCACTGCCGTAAGCTTCACAATATGCATAGGTTCCCACCTTCTACTGCTTTACAAGAGCAGGTATATATATATATATATATATACACTTCAGCAACATAGGTCAATGTTCTGCTTTACCATTGTCTGTCTGGTACAGCTCGTGCAACCCTAGCCAGTTCCAGAAACCTAATAGGTGAGTAAACACTGTATGTTTTCCCCTGTTCTCTGGTTAAAGATCTACAGAAGATCACATGCTCTTGACCAGTGACTTGCATTCATTTTGATTAATTTGATTTTTTAGTGTTGTGCTGTTGGATCAGTATAAGCAAATTTCATTAAATGCTCTGCTTCTGTAAGATTAAAAGCAAGGGTTATTTGGTATTCACAGACTTGTTTAATGAATTTAGAAACATCTGTTGCATTGCTACCAAACTCTGAACCTGGTCCCAGTAGCCTGAGAGCATCAGGGTAAGTTTTCCTTCTGAAAAGATGAGATTTAGATATCTTGCTCTTAGTACTTAAGACAAAAAGACTGTCCTTGAGTTTCTTATCTTCTTATGAATTTGAATACTATATAAAAAAGAAAAACAAAGAATAAAAACAAAGTCATACTCATGGCAATAGTGAAACAGCAGAGTTTTGTTGTAATACACATCACATTAATGTAATGTGGAATAATTAAAACCTCCCAGTGTGAACAATAGAAGCACATTTGGTTTGAATTATTTAAATGTAGCTTGGTCAAAGCAATTGAAAATGCAGTAGGGAAGCAATTCTTCATTGACCATGAGATGGACAAGAGTACCTAATAGATTCCAAATGTATCATAAGAACTTTGTGATTGAAACACTAATAATAATTTTGTAGTGTACATATAGAGGGCCCATGAGATAACCATGGACAAAGCTATGCATACACAAAATCAGAAACAGCCGCCACCTCCAAGAAACATGAAAAGAGTTACAGAAGACTGAGAGAACTCTTCACAGCAGCTCAGTGACCCATATTACCCAATCTGAGAAGTTATCCTACCCTTTGGAATACAAGCCAGCAAGCCTTCCATTGAAACAGAAAAGGAAATTTTGACTCTAATGCTCCTATTTATGCTACTGTCCTGGTTTCGGCTGGGATAGGGTTAAATTTCTTCCTAGTGCTGTGTTTTGGATTTAGTATGAGGAGAATGTTGATAACACACTGATGTTTCCAGTTGTTGCTAAGTGCCCTCCTAGTCCAAGGACAGCTCCCGTGCCTACTGACTGAGCTAGGTACACAAGATGGGAGGGAACATAATCAGGACAGCCAGCCCAGCTGGCTAATGGGGTATTCCATACCATGTGACGTCATGCTCAGTATATGAATGGTAGGCGTGATCCAGGAAGTACCGATTGCTACTTGGTTATCGGTCAGTGCGGGTGGTGAGCAATTGCATTGTGCATCACTCATTTTGTATATTTTATCATTATCATTATTATTTTCCCTTTTTCTGTTCTATTAAACTGTCTTTATCTCAACCCACGAGTTTTTCTCACTCTTACCCTTCCGATTCTCTCCCTGTCCCGCTGGGGGCGGGAGGAGTGAGTGAGCGGCTGCGTGGTATTTGGCTGCCTGCCAGGTTAAACCACGACAACTACAAAAACATTTCAGTTTTTAATTCATGTTGCTGTATTTTAGAAGTGTTACCCAACTGAGATGCACCAGCAATTTACTACACAAGACTTCATACTGTAATTCATCTGTTCTAAGCCTTAACAAGGATGTGATTAACCTGCAGTTCTCTTTGGTCTGCTCTGGCTCTCATATATCTCAAATCCAGCTCCATCTCATAACAGTATGCCAAAGGTCAAACAAGTCTCTGCATATTTCTGATTTAGTCAATGAGAAAAAACGTATTATTATCCTTAATTTAGAACAAAAATATTGCTTTAAAAAAGAATGAAGATCAATTTTCAAACAGTAACAATTAGGCATACTGCAGATACTTCATATTTTAACTGGGACTACTAAGCTTTTATTTTTATTTATTTATTTACAGATTAGCCTTATGATTGGCATGACCTTCAATTAACCAGATCAGACATCATACATTCCTCACAAGCAATTTACAAACTGAAATGACAGTTGATCCTCTCAAAGAGAGTCCATTCCAGATTATTGAAAATGAACTGAACTAGGGGTAGCTCTGAAATGATGCAGCTCACACTTGCCCTCATTTGAAGAACTCTGTTATAGTAGGCTGTCTTTAATACTCTGTGAGGGCACTTGGTTCCTAACTGATAAATCTTCCTATAATCACTCCTTTTAACAAGATCAAACAGCTTAGAACACCCAAAACACTTAATTCCTTCAGGTTGATTGCATTTACCATCAAAGAATACAAAGTGTATTGCATGACATTTGGAAAATAGTTTTAATTGCCCTTTTATTCATTATCAGAGTCACAGAACATAGAGTGAACAGGAATAACATAGATCCTACTGTTTTCAATAAACAATAGCAGTATTTAGAGTTTGAACCAGATGTCCTCCAGGCATCCCTTCCACCTTAATTTATTCTATGATTCTATGATTTTATGATTAACGATTATATATATATGAACTGCATGCCAGAGAAGGTGTCAGCCAGTTCTTCCTTTATCGAAAGGGATGTGCTTGAAAATGTAGGCATCTGTCTCCATGAAAAAGCAACATGGCTAGTCAAACATAGAGTCAGACGTATGATGGTTTTAAGAAAGTGTAATTGAACAGAAAAGGGAAGAGTGAGAGGAAAAGCATCTTCTGAAAGTGCTGTAGGAGGAATGCCTCACAAAACAGGAAGGAAAGTTAGGAAGACAATTGAAATCCTAAGCTTGATGGCTTAGAAGTGGAATTATGCAAGCTATCCTTATGAAAATGTCACAGTAAAAATAAGGGGAGAACTTCGAGAATTCTGTGAAAGACATATTCAACAAACAGAGGAAGAGCAGCACAGACACTAGTAGTGATTGGGATGGAGAATGTAGCAATGGGATTAATTTCAGAAAGACTGTTCTGACAAAAAAAAGACAACTCAGGCCACCTCACGTTGAGTTAACCACTAAGGTGGAAGAACCACTAATGTGAAAGAAGAAAGTAGTTGTTATTTAAGCAGAACCGTTGCCTTCAGGTAAGTGGAAGAAATGGGAAGATTTGTATTGTTGTGTGAAATATTCTTGCATCAGAGAGAGAAGTGCCAGAGGTACATCCTGCAAACTAGAGGGCCCTGAATCAGCTCAACACCTAACCATGCATTGCAAGCAGATATCGCAGAAGTCAGTGGATCCATACACATACTTAATGATTCTGCGGGACTAGAGTACAGCAGAATTTAATATTTTTTTAATATCTCTTTTCTGAGTGAGGTTTCTTCTTCTCAATTTGATTACAGCTGGCCAGAAGTGTCATTTGATGGGGGAGGGGAGTGGTATGTAGAGAGTAATTATTCATGAATTTAGGTCAAATGTGGCAAGTAGCGCAAGCTGAAGAAAAATGGAAAACTTAGAAAAATCAATTTTTATTTCTGACAAAAAACTCAATTTTTTCTTGTGACAAAAATTTTTACAGACTATCAGAATTAATTTAAGAGAAGACTTCAAGTAAGTTAAAGTGAAGAAAGTGTTCATTGTAGACTGAATTTTTTTTAAGGTTTGTTTTGCTTTTTCTCCTAAGAACAAGTAATTAATTACACTGTGTTAACCAGGAGGTCACTGTTGCGCAATGTCTCCAGTCAAATAAAAAATCTAAATCAAAAAAACATTTTCTTCCAGATCCTTCCAACAGTCATTTGCATCCACAGAGTTGCTGTTACATGTAGAGAACTTGCAACTTCTACAGGGCCACCATGGGGACTGGAGGAGCAGAAGATGACAGAGGCATCTCTGCCACTGCACTAAGACCAACCTGCCAAATGTTCATCATATCATAGTGTCAGTCTGAGTAACAGCTATGCGTGCCAGCGGACAATGTATGTGGCTGGCTCACTCTAGCTGTAAACACATGCCAACTGGCACTGACTGTGAATTTTTCAGCAAACTAATTTTTACAGAAAACATTGATTTGTCAAAACTAAAATACTGCAGTGGGAATGTACATACCAGCTCAGTCTTTTCAACCTGATGGCTTCTCACTCAAAGGGAAAACTGTTCATAATCTCCTCAATGTAAATGAAATATCAAATGTTCATCAATGACACACCAGGTGTCTTACAAGGCTGACAGCAAATGTTTGAAACGTAAAAGGCCTATGAGGAATTAGGGAGTGAGATTTTTTATTTGGGGGTTTTTTTGGTGGTGTTTTTTTTTTTTAAATTCATCATCTGAGTTCTTTATTGGAGCTTCCATAAGGAATTAGCAGAAAACACATCTTTCACTGCTTAAAGGTTTTGAGAATCGAGATGGTTTCCTGTGCTCTTTTAGGATAAATCTGATTCCTTACAAATGTGAAAAAGTGCGAGTGCAATATCTCAAAGACTGAATTTAACCCACATTTGGGATCTGGGAAATTCCAGTCCAAAACTTTGCCTATTTGGCAATTGTTTACACAAACTGAAACATATCTCTGGAAGATATTCAGATGTCCATAATCTTACAACAGTCAATATCCTATTCAGTGGGTCAGAGAACTCACCTAAGCAGTGGTAAGTTTAACTTGGGATAAATCAAATAGAACAAGGAGTATACATACTTTTAATTGGTCCCCAAGTAATCCAGTTATGTCTCTACAGATATTTCCCTAACAAGCAAGTTTTCATCCCTTTCCTGCCCATCTGACATTTTTTCTTACTGAGTTAAGAATATCCAATTCCTATAAGCAATAATTTGAAAAAACAGCAACGTCCATCAACAACAGAATATATGCAATGTAAAAATTCCCTAGTAGTACTGATTTCTTTTGACTGTTACAGAATGTTCTTGAATTCCTCCCTACTCTTACAGATAAACTGAATCCCAAGACAGTTCTGTGCATAAAGCTTATATCCCACTTCAACCTCCAGATTGCCCAAGTTTGCTGTAAATATAATCTCACATCAAAAATAGGCTATTTGCTTCAACTCCAAGCAGAAAGGATGTCCTATCCCTTTTCTTACTCACTTGTGCTTGTATACTGTTAGAGCAGATGGCAGAAATTGGCTTTAGCAGTTAATCTCTTCAGTTTGGCTCTCTGTGGGCAGACAAACACCTTAAATTTCACTTTGAACTTTAGTGGAAAGCAAATTAAAAATATGAAAATAATTCTCATTGAAATTCACAGATTTTATCTGAAACTTCCTCTGCTGATTCTCATTCTTCCTGTGACTATAAACTTTAATCTGAATATCTGGAATAAATTTAGACATTGCCAGATTATATTTATTCATTCTCATCTTGGCCCTTACTTTGATCAGATCCCTTTCTTTTTTGGCATTTGTTACATTGCTGCCACCCTTGATCTATTCATAAGAAGCAGAGACTTCATTTTGTCAGAGTCATTTCATGAGTTTTTCTTCCATCAGCCTGATTTCAGTACTCTTCTGTCAATGCCTACTCGAATCTATCTTTCCTAAACATGTGTGATTAGACCTGTATACAGCATTAAAAATCAATTCTCACCATGATCTTGTACCTTAACATCTATAACTTTCCTTTGTATGTTCACTAGAAATATACCAATACAATTTACAAATACCTTTGTCCTCTTCAGAAATGAGGGAACTGGGGTTGTTTAGGCTGGAGAAGAGGAGGCTGAGGGGAGACCTTATCGCTTTCTACAACTACCTGAAAGGAGGTTGTAGCGAGGTGGGTGTCGGTCTCTTCTCCCAAGTAACTAGCGATAGGATGAGACCAAATGGCCTCAAGTTGCACCCGGGGAGGTTTAGACTGGACATTAGGAAAAATTTCTTCACTGAAAGGGCCATCAAGCATTGGAACAGGCTGCCCAGGGCAGTGGTTGAGTCACCATCCCTGGAGGTATTTAAAAGATGTGTAGATGTGGTGCTTAGGGACATGGTTTAGTGGTGGACTTGGCAGTGTTATGTTAACAGTTGGACTCGATGATCTTAAAGGTCTTTCCCAACCTAAATGATTCTATGATTCTATGATTCTATGAAATGTATGTTATTAGTCGTTTGTGGTCTTCCTGTAACTTCGTATTTGTCAACTAATATAACTATGTCTTTCTCTTCTTTTCTCTGTCCAACTGGCAAGCAACCAGAAACTTTAGCTTCTATCCCATATCTATATTATCTTATAATTTAAGCATTGAAGATTTAACACAAAGACAAAATATGTGGTGAGTACTTCAGCCATTTCTATATCATATTCATCTGTGTGGGTTTTTTTCTTTTCCTGATATCTTTAAAGAGTTCTTATTATCTGTTTCTGTTTTCTTACAAGGCTGAAATCAGTTTGATCTTTGACAGGTCTTGTCTACACTTATATCTCTTGACCTGTTAAGTGTAATTTCCTTTGCTGATCTGTCTTTTCTGCCTTTTTTTCTAGTTCTTTACTCCTAATATTTTTTTCCCCACAATTAATTACTCATTTAACTAATTTTGGAATCTTTCCATACAGGATTTTTACCCCTTGCCTGTGATAATGGTTCCACACAGTTTTTGTGACTTTCATTTAAAAAAAAAAAAAAAAAAAGCTTCCATTACAGAGATTTTTTACTCTCCTTAACCATGTAAATTTTGCTGATGTCTCTAGCTAGATTTCTTTAATAGCCCAAGGTCTGTTACAAAACAAACCCTTATTTATTGATCTATTTTATTTAAATGTCCATGTAATGTCCATAAGCTTGTGATCTAAGGTTGTTTCCTGCAATTCCACATCTGTGAACTAAAACTGACAAAATTACATCTAAACTGATATTAACTCTGATGATTTCAGATAAAAAACTTTTGGTTATTACATCTGGGAACTAGCTATCATGTATGGGCTCTATCACTATTAGTAACATTTTTTATCTAATGTCTCTCTGGGAAATTTAAATGTTAATAAAACCACTCCCAATAGTTTCTCTTTTTTAGTAGTCTTGCAGAAACCTATATTCTTCAGTAAGGCAGAAGCCCCTAGTAATATTCCTTTCTATTGTAGCTAATGCATTGTAAAATGCTAAGAAGTGATCCATGTATATCTATGTATACCTATGTATACAGAGATCTATATATACCATACATGCATGTATCCATGTTTTTCTTTACCTAACTGTTGTGGTTTAACCCAGCAGGCAGCTAAGTCCCACACAGCCGCTTCCTCACCCCCGCCCCCCGCAGTGGGATGGGGGGAAGAATCGGGAGAAAAAAAAGTAAAATTCGTGGATTGAAATGAAGACAGTTTAATAGAACAGAAAAAGAAATAATAACAACAACAACAACAACAACAACAACAACAACAACAACAACAATAACAACAACAATAATAACAGTAATAAAAATAATATTACGAAATTTACGAAATTTAACTCTATCCCAGCCAAAACCAGGACACTAACAAGATGATCTTCATCCTGATATTTGAACATTATAGAGGAATATTTTTACATATGTTATATTGTACTGAAATATTTTTTTGTCCCAAATTGCGTTGTCTTTAAAACTGTAGTATGAAAAGTGAATTAAAATTAAACTAGCTGTCTAATGTAACAGACTAAGTAATCTGGTGGCAAATTATCCTTTTCAAAACCAAGTTTCGTTAGGTCCTTGTTCTTTGCTCTTCTGTTGCTTCTAAAGGACATATTAGTAAGATATCCCTTTATTTTTGCTTCCTACATCCTTTGATCAATGGACATTGAGGATTGTCAGGAATATGCTTGATTACTGTGTACTAATTTGCAAAATTTAGTAATTTTTTTTTGCTTCATAGTACTGTTTATTCATTATTTGTTGGTAGCCTGTTAATGAAATGTTTCTGACTTAGAGAACTGATGACAGACAACACATCCAATTTTGCTGGGAAGGGGGTTTGAGAAGAATCAGTTGATTTAAATTTAAATTTAAAAATTTTAATACATTAGCTCACCTTATGTGGTGTATGGTTGCACGGACTCTCACATAAGCATGCACAGAACCATTTATTGTTACAATACAGGAGAATATATCCTTTACCATAACGGGGAGGTCCCGCTGTCTCCCCCAATCATCACCCAATTCGTATCCCTTATTAACTAAGAAAAACAGTCTCTCTTCCTTTTGGCAAAGATCCACACGGCCGCTCTCAGATCCGCTTATTCTCACGGTTAACCAGTTACATAATTCTCTTGATGTTTTTCAGTTTCCTTACAGAGGAGACAACTAAGCCAGGTGTTCAGGTCTTATCTCAGGCTTATGTGCGCGTCTGCTAGTTCTCAGCGCACAGGCCGAATTCCTGTCTTATCTTGGCCGAAACTCCCAACTCCACAATTCTTCTCCACATCTCCCCCTTTTTTGTTTATCACCACCCCATTGGTAAGTAAGGTCACCATGATGCGAGCTTCCATTTTGCGCACGTTGCGGATCGCAGACCGAAGGACCTGCAGGAACACTAGGAACAAAATAAACATTCCTGCCCCTATGCCACTAAACACCCACATGCGTAGATTGAGGCCATTAAACCAATTTTTTGGATTTATCCAAGACAAGTCTTGCTGTAACCTGTCAAACACACTTTGGCTAATCAATTCCTGTAATCTGTGAATCTGATCCTGCAGCTGATCATGTAAAGATTGAATATTTCGCTGCAATGACAAATCGAATGCTCCCATCAAATGTCGCTTAATAAAAGTCCAATCATGTTGTGATGAATTCCATGGTAAGGGGGTTACACATAAAGATTTGTGTACGTGTTCCCAATCACACGGCAGACTAATTCTCGTTTTTAACACTTCCTGCCGATCCCACAACCACATCACAGTAGCCTCTAGGGCTTGTAGCCGAGATAATACCTCCTCATCAACTTTCTCTTGAATTTGGAATTCTTTAGTAACATTGGTTAATGCCTCACTTACCTCATGTGCAGTTTTTACAGATTGTGTCAAGGAAGCGATAGCTGCAGTGGCACTTGCTAAAATAATAACAGCAGAAATAATTGCAAAAATTAACCAACCTAAGAATCGTTTTGCTCTTTTCTTAGACTTATCTATATCTTCTACTAGAATTCTAACAAATCTACCCAAACCATCCTCCCCTTCCCACTGTCTGGTTAAATTAACTGGTATCCATAGTTCTGCCCGACGTCGAAGGGGAAAAATATAAGCAGTTTCATTAAAATCATGTTTAGATATACAACTTCTAAAAGAAGGAGAATAAAGATGAATACAAAAGGAGTGATTACATCGAGTAATGTTTACACGCGAAGTCATAGCAAAAAGATAAGGATGAGTAGTACATACCGTCACATTAATTTCATGTATTATACTCAGATTAGCTTGTGTTTTGTTGACAATCCATACTTGAGATAGTTGCCTCGTAAAAAAAGGCAAAGCTAAACGCCACACATTCGGTTGTGGAGGAGAAAATGAACCATTATACTCCATCTGCAGGATGGGTCCTGCGGACCCACCATTGTACCAGACTATTGAATGATTGGCTTTCTGAAAAGGCAAAACAGATTGATTCAAAGATGGATCCCAAAATGACCCATAAGGGCCCCAATCTATAATACAACCAACGGTTAAATTTTGTTCTCGAGGCCGTTCTCCCAAGCATGGCTTCCAACCAAATTGTGTGATCGATGAGAGTTTGTGCAAAACGCATTGCGGAAAATCAGGAACAAACTCACCAATTAACATATCATTATTAATAGTATTTTTTGATGCCAACCCAGGAATGGTGACCATAGTAAAGTTCATCCGTTTTCCATGTGACACTGCTACTAAGTGTTGCTGTGTTTCAACGATCACACAATACTCTGACTTATTATCTACGGTAAGACATAATGGAGGAAAATCAGAAACAAACATTGTGTCATTAGCATAATATGTATCATCTTTCCCATCTGGAGATGGGGGAACCCAAATGCCACCTGACCATAAAGTATCACTATTGCTAATCAGTAACGACGCGTCCCACCATGTCAAAGGTCAGAAAAAAGGAGGGTCCACCACATGTGCCCAATAAACATGAGCTTCCACAGGCTGAAACATCATGGTAGTGCCAATTCCCCATAGCATTATCGTGGGACAAGATTGAACAGAAAACAGCACTATAGACTATATTACTGATGTTGACCTGATTGCATTACCGAACTGTCGTAGGAGCAGCATCCTCTCGTTGTTTTTCCTCGGGTCCTTTTTCTGGGCCATCTGCCAACACTTGCGCTGGCTTGACATTCTTCGCAGGGACCCAATATGGGCCTGTAGGAAGAGAAACACAAGCGTATCCCCGTCCCCAGGTAAGCAAGGGAACCGGACCTTTCCATAGACCAGATTCTAAGTGTTTATAAAATACCTTCGGATACACTTCAGTAACCTCTCCTGTTCGAAAATGCCGGTCAGCAGCTGAATGATATTGTTGCTTTGTCCCTGACAAATTTAAAAAATTTAATACATATGTGGCTTTATCTAACATCTCTTGAGGGGTAGTTCCCAGTGGATTCCCCCTTTTTTGTTTTTCAAGAATCAGCTTTAAGGAAGAGTGAGCACGTTCCACAATTGCTTGACCTGTGGGGGAATGCGGAATACCTGTAACATGATACACGCCCCATGCCTGTAGGAATAATAACAACCATTTAGAGACATAGGCAGGTCCATTATCTGTTTTGAGTTTACGGGGGACCCCCAATACTGCAAAGCATCGAAGAAGATGTTTGATAACATCACGAACACGTTCACCCGTATGAGCCGTTGCGACCAAAAACCCAGAAAAGTTATCAACAGACACGTGAACAAAGCGCAAACAACCAAAGGAGGAAACATGAGTAACATCCATCTGCCATAGTTCATTGGAAGTCAGTCCCCTGGGATTCACCGCAGATACTACTGGCATTGGCGTGAGCCGCTGACAATCCGGGCAAGGACGAACGATGCCCTGGACCTGTTCAGCTGTAAGAGAAAACTGCTTCCGTAAGGAGCGAGCATTCTGATGAAAAAATTCATGGGATAATTTTGCTTGTTCCAAACGGCGAGGTAGGACTGCCATCAGAGTGAGTGCATCTGCAGCAGCATTACCGGAAATGAGCGGTCCTGGTAAATTAGTATGAGATCGGATATGCATAATAAAATACGGAAATCGTCTAACACGCAGCAGCTGTGCTAACTGTATTAGTAAAGAACATAGTTGCTTATTATCTACTTCTCGAATAAATGCAGTCTCTATGCGCTGTACTATGCCTATGACATAACCTGAGTCTGCCACTATATTAAGTGGTATTTGAGAAAACAATTCAAAAGCGCGAACAGCAGCTGCTAATTCAACTACCTGCGTAGATCCAGGTAGAGAAGTAACATCCGAAGACCAGGGGGCCTGATCTGCTTCCTCCACTGGGTGTTCAGACGTTTTCCATCCTCCCGGCATCTTCCATGCCACTACAGCTTTACCTGTTTTTCCAGATCCATCAATGAAAACAGTTTGCGCCTGTGGAATAGGCACAGAACTTAATAGTATGCGTGGCTGTAGTGGTAGAGACTGTAAGGAATTCAAAAGTCAATGGCGTGGTAAGTTGTGTTCTATGGAATTAACGTAATCCGCCATTGCAATCTGAAAACTCAGGCTGTTTTGTAATAATGTCCAAAATTCATCTCCTGTGAAAGGCAAATGCATAACATCTGGATCTCGACGTGTCAATTGTTGACATCGTAGTCGACCTTGTGATATCAAACGAGAGATCATTTCAATTGCAGTGGTCAACATCTTACTAAATGAGTGAGGTAAAAACAGCCATTCCAGAATGCGTAAGGCATCCTTTTCAGTTTGTACCCTAGCATCCCATTGTCCCAGTAAGGCAAACGGCTGAAAAGAGTGGTAAATAAGGAACAATCGAACTGGCAACGATAGCCGGATTCGATGTGCGAAGGTATCATTAATTTTATCCATTACCTGTTGCAATGCTTCTTGGCCTGGTTCTGAAAGACATCTGGGGGATGCCAAATCAGGATCCCCTTTCAGCAACGAGAACAAGGGTGACAGTTCATGAGTGGTAATTCCCAATAGAGGTCGCACCCAATTGATTGTGCCCAACAACTTCTGTAGATCGTTCAGAGTACTTACAGTAGTGGCAAGCCGCAAGGCTTGTGGACACACATGCGACTCGAAGAGTTTCCAGCCTAGGTATTTCCAAGGAGAAACTGACTGTACCTTCTCCGCTGCTATCTGAAATCCATATCGATGTAATTCTGTGGACAAACACTCAAAAATTTGAGAGAGATATGATTCTGCCTCAGCCGCCAACAAGATATCATCCATATAATGATACAATACAGTATTTTTATACCGTTGACGAATTGACAAAAGTGCCTCTCCCACCACTATTTGACAAATGGTAGGACTATTCTTCATGCCTTGAGGTAAAACAACCCAATGGAACCGTTGCATAGGTCGATCATTGTTAATTGTAGGAACAGAAAAAGCAAACCGAATACAATCCTCTGGGTGTAGATAAATTGTAAAAAACCAATCTTTGAGATCAATAACTTTTAAATGCCAATCATCAGGGATCATGGTAGGATTTGGGGTCCCGGGCTGCAAGGCCCCCATGGATACCATAACGGCATTAATAGCTCGCAAATCCTGTAACAATCTCCATTTTCCTGATTTTTTAGGTATGACAAAAATAGGCATGTTCCAAGGACTGGTGGATGGCACTATGTGTCCTAATTGTAATTGCTCCTGTACTAATTCCCAAGCTTTTTCTAGCCGCTCACCTTTCAAAGGCCACTGATCAACCCACACTGGCTTGTCTGTAAGCCAAGTCAGTTTCAGGTGTGGCTGTACTTCAGTGGCCTTCATTAAAAATGTGTCGTAAGTGCTACATTCCATTGTTGCAACAGATCACGTCCCCATAGGGTACATGGGACATTTAAAACATAGGGTTTCAGCATGGCATGTTTATTTTCCGGACCTTCCACCAGTAAAGAATGCAAGCTCTGCCATGGCATTTGGGTACCACCAACTCCGGTAACAGCAGCAAAAACTTGTACTAATGGCCAATCAGAGGGCCATTCAGATCTCTGAATTATCGAGACATCCGCCTCTGTATCCACCAGTCCAGTAAAAGCACAGCCATTTACTTTACACATCAACATAGGCTGACCCGTAGTTATCTTTTGAGTCCAGAATATTCGAGGCAAACCTGTGCTTCCAAATCCTGCTGACCCCCTCTGCTGGCCTAATATAGGATCTCCCTTCTCCCTTTGAACATTAGGTAACAAAATTAGCTGAGCAATACGCTCCCCTGCGGGAATAGTACACGGAGGAGTAGGAGTCCAAGCCATAATTTTAATTTCCCCAGTATAATCAGTATCAATCACCCCAGGAAGGACAAAAAGTCCTGCCTTGGAGGTTGAGGAACGTCCTATCAATAAGGCACAAAACCCTGCTGGTAAAGGGCCGTACACTCCAGTGGGGAGTATGTTAACAGATTGATCTCGTATTACTGTTGATTGGCTGGTGGCCAGATCCAACCCGGCGCTTCCGAATGTAGCTGGCTTGAGGGCATGGACGGTTGGCAATTGTTGACATTTGCTTCGTGCGAATTCACCGCCCAGGTTGAGGCTTGAGCCACCGGCCTTGAAATCGGGGTCCTGTTGAAGGTTCTCGGGGCGCCGGACCTCGCGCCCCTCCTCCCGTTTCCCTGCATCAGTCCTGGGAGCAGGTTACCATTCTTATCAAATTTGGATCGACATTGCTTACCCCAGTGATATCCCTTCTGACAACGAGGACACAGCTGAGCGGGACCTTTAATTTGGCCCTTTGTTCCTCGTCTTGCTCTGGGGCAATCTTTTTTAATATGACCTTCCTGGCCACATACAAAACAGTCGCCGCTCGAGCCACCGTTAGTTGTTGAGCCAACGCCGCTGCTAATATCTCCGCTTTAAACTGTTTTGACCCCACATTTTGACAAGCTCTGATCAAATCATTTAAAGTCTTTGCCCGATTCCGAACGGGATCTATAGCTTTTCTACAATCAGAATTAGCATTCTCAATTGCAAGCTGAAAAAGCAACAACTCGGCGGCTTCAGGAGACTCTATCTGACGTTGTATAGCAGTTTGTAATCGATCTAAAAATTGCACATAGGGTTCTTGTGCCCCTTGCCGGATCGTAGCAAATGATGATTCCGGCTTGCCAGAATCCGGCACTCGCCTTAATGCTTTTATAGCCAAATCAGCTGCCTGTGTAAGCAGTTCACGGGGTAAGGCGGCTTGTGCAGCAGGTGACGCCCAATTCCCTTCACCTAACATTTGATCTCGCCCATAGGGTAGTTGCAAATTGTCCAAATTGTCTACTACCTTTGCAATAACAAGTTCACGATACTCAAAAAACCACACAGAATACTGCACCGCTGACAAAACAAGGCGTAATACAGACTTCCAATCTAAAGGAGTCATCGTATAAGATTCCCCTATTGCTTGCAGTAAGTTTATAGTAAATGAAGCCTGTAACCCGTACTCCTTTATCGATTTGCGCACCTCCTTAATCACCTCATATGGTAAATGAGCATACTCTGGCGCTCTGCCAGGTTGATAAATTACAGGCATTGCCTGGAGAAGCGTTATATCCCCCTTTTTTAATGCCTCTGTACGACACTCATCAAAGGACAGCCTTGGCGCTACCGTACCTACAGGCTGATATGTGGGGGGGGTGCACGGATCCCTGCAGCGGATCTCCTCGGGCGGGGGGGAGGGGGCAAATGGTGGTGGTTTCATGACGGACAACCGAGAAAGTGTCTTTTGTCTCTGTCGATGTAAGATTTCATCCGCCGTTGGCGCAGATGCAGCCATTGCTTTAACTGGCGAAAGTGGAGGGTATAAATCAGGCTCTCGTTCGGGGTCTATCGAGCCCGTGTCAAAGGGATCGTCTGGCTCCGAATCATCCTTCAGAGGCGGGGGCTCCGTGTGAGGCATTACAGTTTCATCAGGAGCCAACAGTTCAAACGAATCTCCCCCATCTTTTGATTCTCCCCCCGGTATTGCTGGATCAGTCACATTTTGCAACACCTGTTCGGCAGGGCATAACTTTTGCAGAGCCGTATACACAACCCGCCAGGTAATCAATATTCCCTCTGGAACTTCTAGTTGCAAAATCTGTTTAGTCTGTAATTCCTCACCCACTTTTTGCCATTGCTTTAAATCATAACACCCAGCCGTTCCTACAGAAGGGAACCAAGGGCAGTGATCCCGGACCCACGCAAGGAGTCTCACCAATTGTATTGGAGCGACCTTAAAACCTTGTTCCTTTAAAATACGTTGAAATATTTCAAGTTGAAGCTTTTGTGACTGAGATGCCGACTGCCCCATGACCAATGTATAAAGTTCGTATAACTTCCCCGCGGCTGCTCACCTGAATCATCCTGCGACCGGTGATGAATCGAGCTCGATATGTTGATCCTCCGTTTATCCTCCGTCCAGCTCAACAGGGGTATACCACCGGATATTTCTATTTCCTTTCTTCAAGACCTTCTTTCTTCAGGTCGTAGTCTTTTTTTTTTTTTCTCAATCGTGCCCCACGTTGGGCACCATTTGTGGTGTATGGTTGCACGGACTCTCACATAAGCATGCACAGAATCATTTATTGTTACAATACAGGAGAATATATCCTTTACCATAACGGGGAGGTCCCGCTGTCTCCCCCAATCATCACCCAATTTGTATCCCTTATTAACTAAGAAAAACAGTCTCTCTTCCTTTTGGCAAAGATCCACACGACCGCTCTCAGATCCGCTTATTCTCACGGTTAACCAGTTACATAATTCTCTTGATGTTTTTCAGTTTCCTTACAGAGGAGACAACTAAGCCAGGTGTTCAGGTCTTATCTCAGGCTTATGTGCGCGTCTGCTAGTTCTCAGCGCACAGGCCGAATTCCTGTCTTATCTTGGCCAAAACTCCCAACTCCACAATTCTTCTCCACAACCTTATTTACACTGAATCTCATGACTGAATAAGACATCCTTAGACATCATTTTTGTCTAAGTATAAACAGTATCTCATTACTTTGTAGGACTGTAAAATATTTGCAGCTTCTAATAACTATAAAATATAGAATGAAAATAAAATGTATCTAATGATAATTAGATTAAATTTAGTATACTAAAACAGCTGTGGAAAGCAAACTCTCTCAATGTAGCTTTATATAATAATACAGTATTCTTTTAATCCATGCAGCTTTTAAAGCCACTAAAATTGAGTGGCATATATGAGTGATCCAGCTGAATAAACTAACTGCACTGATGAGACCTGACTGAAGGAGATTTTTCAAACTGCAGTGATGCATATGGTATAAAATTCACTAACACAAGTTCTGCAGGAAGGACTGCCCCTATTTGTATGTATTTAATAATAAAATATATTTCTCTTTAAAGTCTACATCTTGCAGAAACTTCAGGGGATGAATAAAAAGAGATATGCATGATCTGATTGAATACACTTCTGAGAATAATGAAACTTGACTGAAAGCCACTGAAACAGAGAAGGGCTAATTGGATGCTAGATAACAGAAAGTCAAGGCTTCTCTGAATGAAGATGACAAAATGCCTTGAACCACATGCCGAATCTGCATCACCTAATGACAGATCAGCTCTCATTTCCAAAACCTGAAAGAAAAGATTGTTTTTCCTTTTTTTTAAAGTGGCTGAACTGGTTCTAGCTATAAAGCTAAGCATTTAGAGAGTAACGTTTCCATCACGGAGACAAACACATCCATATTTTTGAAGATGGAATTTGGAAATTGAGCCTCAGTCATGAATGTGAAATAAAGATCACTTCAGATGTTCAACTGGCAGGTAAAAAACAATGTCACTATTGCAAAATAGGCCTGCAGAGGTAGAGGAGATAGAAAACAAGGCAAAAGCAGTTCAGATTGGGGACAACTAGGTAAAGTGTTGTAAGCAAGCCACCTGGCTTCCCATCTTACACATTGTATTGAGGCTGCTGCTAAATAACATTGCTACTTCCAGCTTGAATTTAAGTTGACCCTTTTGGTCTATTTACTCCTTCCATGACATATTAATCTTGATCTTTTTTGTTCCCAAACTTTTATCATATGATCACTGGGATCTGCACTGCTGGAGAAATTAGGCCTTTCAGTTCCTTGCTTGGAATAAGTTATCCACCATAGCTTCTCCATTCATTTATAAAGAAAACCAGAAATGTAAAATAGATGTTTCTGTCTCTAATAAAAAATATTTTCATTTTCTGAATGTATTCTTCACCTCAATACAAAGCAGGGGGCAATGGAACTGCTTGAATGCTTTTGTACCATCCAAATACTCTTGTGGCAGAGCCCTCTCTCTTTCTTTCCCTCTTTTGGATCTTTCTAGTCATTATTTACTCTCTCCTGCTAAATCCTTTCTGCAGCTACTTTGCCTGGCGACAGCAGCAGCCTGCAAGTGTCAGGCACATTTATCCTCCTCCTATATTTATCCATAGTCTTTGATAGATTGTGTAAAAAAGATACCTAAATCCGATTGAAAGAGGTAAGGAGGGAAGATAGCAATTCAGAAGGAAAAGTAACCGCTGGAGTAAGTGGATGTATTGTCAGGATCAAATAGAAAGCTGATAAAATTTTGCAGGGGATAAGGATACATAATCTGTGAACACTTGGAACAAAGAGAAGTTGAACCATCTCCAGGTTCCTAAGACAACTGGGATGTCTGAACAACAGATTGATTAGGACTTCTTAATGAAACTGTACATCTCAGCTTAATTTTACCTAGCTATGCAGGTTTCCAGTAAAAATACTGGCACAGTAACTGCCCACAGCCCAAGCTACACGCTCTGACAATGGCCTTCCTCAGCAAGGATGAATTTGAAGTTCTGAAATGATAAGGTCACGATTTGCTAGGTTACTCCAATTCCCTTAGCCTTTTCATCAAAACTAGAAGGAGGTGCATGGATCATATTCTTGTTTCAGACCAACATATCTGCAAAAATGTATCCAATTCCATGATAAGCAGGTTGTGTAAAGATTAATTTCTATGCCTTCAAATAAATTTTATATCTTAAAATTCTATCTAAAGGAAGCCTTCATGATGAAAGAAGGCAACACATTTTGCAGAGGTCCAGTTATTCTGAAGTAACTTTTTCATCAAAGCAGGTGCTCAATATATGTATCCTGTTACCCGTATCCACAAACAGTAATTGAAATCATATAAGATGAGAGCTAGGAATCCATAAGAAGAGGGACTAGAATATTTTTCTACACTGTAGGAAACTGGGTAAAACATACAGTGAAATTTGTACATGTTTTCACTTTGGAACACCTTAAAGAAACACTGGGGCTTCAGCCGTGGCCCAGTTATTTGTGATTACAGTGTCGACTCTAGACATTTCAATCATAAGGAAAAAAGAAGTAAATTACAAGCTAATCCTACTTGCATGAGTCATACATAGTTATGACATGCCTTTAAAGGCTTATTCCTCTCTAAACAAGGAGTTTTTATACCTGTAAATTAAATAGTGTCAGGGCACAGACATGGGCCCTGAAGGTGAATTCGTCACGCCGTTATACTGTTCGAATACTCCCTGAGGTGCTCACAGACGTACCAACTAGCACTCCCCCAGCAGCCATTCCCAATGAGCTGGTTAGATCACACCACCCTGGAGGATGGAAGAGTTTGATAGCTGGGACATAGATAAAGTTTGCCAGAGGATACTCATTGGCACTGTTTAGTTTACACATACAAATATCACCTTAGTGTCCTACATACATCTCAGATGAGATGCTCAGCTTTCCCTGTTTTTTTTAAATGTGGATTGGGAAAGAAGACAAGCAGCAAATGTGCAGAAATCCCACAGTGGAAATTTATCTTGGTTTTTTTTTAGGGGAAAATTGAGTAAGAAAAAGAGTTATGATGCACTTAACTGCTTTCAGTAGTAAGACAGGGTGTGTGGGGGTGTTGGATGTATAAAATGATAAAGCCTGAAAGTGGAATTTTATGAAATTTGGGGGTTTAAATGAAAACGATGTTCCATGTCAAGCTCCGTGGAATAAAAACAACACTGAAATGTCCACATGTTTCATTACATTATTACTTCAGGTTTTGACAAGCTATAGCTGAGAATCACTATGCAGAATCACTAAGTACAGAAATGTTACTCTTCAAGCACACAGGAGGGAAGGTGCTTTCCAGCTCACTTGTAGCAGGCATTTTCCCACCACACAGAAGCATTCCCAGCCAACCTGCTCTGAACATCTCCTTAGTCTCACTTCTAGATCGCCATCTTCCTTTGCTTTCACCAGTCTCACAGTGCAACACGGGAAAAGCATGGTGCTTAACAGGTCTCAGTAGACCAGTTGAGTTTGAACAGTGCAAAAATGATCTTACAGTCTGAGCTCATGTGCTGAGCATGGTAAGCAGACCACAGAAGTTCTGGCTTGCAGATAGCTGATGAGAAGGTTTCTTTTCTGCAATATTGTCAGGAACAGTGGCAAGGTTTCAACCATCTTTTTAGGGAGAGGGAAGGCTGTGGGAAGAGTGGCTTATCAAACCTCCTAGCGAGCACACAGAAAAGATGTGATTTGGAACTGCAAATTTTCTTGAAAAATTCAAGGGTTTGTAGTAATAAAATGACATTTATTATCCACAGAGAACATGGGAACAATACAAGAAACTAGAATACATTTTTTTTTCTGGGTTGGAATTCGGGTGGAGAGTTGTTTTGGTTCTTTAATAGCAAACCCCTGCAAGTAGCAGTTAGTGGGAAATTACAGTTTTTAGCTTGGAGTTCAAGTGTCATTTAGCTGGGCTTCTGTATTACTCCAGTAATATAATGTCTAGACACCAATAACTAAAGTGGAATCAGTAAGGGACAATATAATGATTTATTTACTGAAGTCTTTGTGAAAGCACTTGAATTTTAAATGCTCAGCATCTGCAGAGACCTCCCACACTCAATACTTCAAATTACTCATTCCTTTCCCTAGACCAACCTCATGAATTAAACTTGTACTTATTCTATTCTACCACTTGAAAAATAATATTTCTTCCCTTACCAGATTAACTACCATACTTTTTAGCTTCTTATATGATTAGGCTGAGCCACCCTTTCTGGAGGTGCTTTGTGTTTTTGTTGTGCAACAGTAACACTTAATCAGCTACTGGAGAGTTCCATATGGCATCTGCTCTGGTTGCTTCCTTTGGGGTGGAGGTGAATATTTCTATTTTAGTCTTTCAAAACTATGGTATATGATTCCTAAGAAACCATTTTAACAATAACTGCAGCAATCTGTTCATGAAGAGAAGAGAAGAGGGGAAAAGGAGGGAAGGAGAGAAAGAGAAAGAAAGACAGAAAGAGAGAGAGAAAGAGAGAAAGAGAGAGAAGGGAAGAAAGAAAGAAGGAAGGAAGGAAGGAAGGAAAAGAAAGTAAGAAAGAAAGGGAAAAAAGAAAAAGAAAAAGAAATGGAAAAAAGCAAAAGAGAAAAAAAGAAAAGGAAAATGAAAAAAGGAAAAGGAAAAGGGAAAAGGAAAAAAAGGAAAGGAAAAGGAAACAGAAAAAAGGAAAAGGAAAGAAATGACAAGAGGGAGGCAGAGAGATCCCAAATTTGCTTACTTTGACCAAGAGACCAGGACTGTGCAGGATCTACTGGCTCTTGTGAATCTCCTGTGTATCCAGAAGGAAATAATAATTGGCAGATAGAACGAGCAACTGACAACTATGGTCTCATCCATTAATCTATCCAAATACCTGTCATAACTGAGTGGAGGGAAATATAAAATAGCAAGAGTATGAAAAATCTAAATTTAGACTTACTGTAATTTTAGACCAAAGATGGCTACTGCCTGAAGAAAAGACCCAATTACTAAGTGCCAGATGTTGCAACTCAGAAAACACATCTGTAGCATAGGAAAATAAGTAGGAAATACTCTCAAAGATAAAAATGCCAGATGATAAGGCATTTCAAAATTGAATTAATTTTATAACATATGGTTATTCTTTCAGAAACGTTGAATGTGTTTTGAACAACCTAAGTAGAGGGTGTTGATCAAAAATAAATTTGTTTTTAGAGG